>NC_137541.1:35518703-36718703 GCF_963082525.1 Nesoenas mayeri | reverse complement strand
GCTCAAAACTTCTTGATCCAAATAATCAATTTATCATATTAATAGATCAATTCAAGTACTATTCTTGCCATGTGATAGTCACTGTAAAGTTTCTGTTCACCTGGTGTCTAACTTGAACATAAATAGATCCTCTTCCTTAAATGACCTAAGTTTTGTGCAAACATGGCTATTTGAACAATATATAGAGTTTAGAACCAACTACTACACACAGCTATACACCCCATTAGGGGCAGATGGAGAAGGGCTGAAATCCAGGCAACTGATTTCATTGGGAGTTTGGCCAATGACTTCAGGAAGCCTGATTTTACCATGCTTCTCATGGCTGCATGCTCAATCAATACTTGACCAGAGGCACCACGTGCCACTGACAGACCATTTATCTATATCTCAATCAGACTTCCATATAAAGCTTGATAAAACAGTTGATTCATGCTTGAAAGGTCCTCCCTGACTTGACTGGGAAGTTTGCAAAAGAAGCACCTTTAAAACTGCAGACACCTCTACCTTCTCCAAATAGTTTATGATGTTAATGAATGCTAATGAATGCAAGAGTGCATGCCATGGCAGAGATAGCCTTGTCTCCTCCACATTTTTAATGCTGTGACCCAAGGACTGTATGTACTTTGTCTACATGTTGTGTGAGTTGTTGTTTTTTTTTTCAGACAGACACTCGTCTATGGAAGGAAGAGTCCCCAAGCAGACTTCTCAAGGCGTTTAGTGTCATTAACAGGAAACAATGCAGGAGGAGCAGCCAGAGCATGAACAGGTTCTGTGTGAATACTACGGAAACCCCAGGAACATGTTAACACAATGCAACTTTGATAAGATCATAATAGCGAAACTCACATATGTGTTCGTATTACGCCTTGTAAAAGGCCACAATTGCTGCCTATTAGGATAATTGATATAACAGTCAAAATGGATTAGGATAATACATTGGGTAAATTCATGATCTCTGCTGTATAAAGGAACTACCAGTCTTGGCGCTTTTTTTAAGATCCCAGCAATTAGTCTGAACAGACGGGATGGAAAAATCCGAAATCTTGCCAATTCACTGATAATCTTAAAGGCACCAAAATGGAGACTGCCACTACTGGTAAATCACTTTCAGTCAAAGCAAACCAACCTCTGCAGATCAGACTCTGTTCTCACTGACACTGATACAGATACACAAGTAATACATTAGTTCAAGTAGCATTTATCAGTACTATTATTTAAATTATTGTAAGTAGTGTTGAAGTCTGACCCTGCAGTTCCACAGTTCAACAGTTCTCAAGATTGACAGACAGGAATAAAACAAACTGAAGACAGCAAGTTTGTTTTTTTAAAAAGTAAAAAGAAAAAGCAGAATAAAGACATACATTATGAATAACTAGCTTCCTAAAACTGCTATGGAAACAGCATGCACAGAGATATATAAGTGAACTGCCAAAAAAACTATGAATCTCCACAATACTTGCAATAATAACAGGCAATACCATTTGAACTGGTAAGAGAAAGAATTAAAATAACGTGCAAAGAGATTACAGCAAGTTGTTGCCTGCAAATTTCTTGCAGTCATGCTATAAAACACATAAATGATGTCTCAGGTGTGCAGAAATTTCTCTAGGGTGGGATCTGATCCATCTATTCTCTGCAATTGTCTATCTCTGTAAGGTCCTCAGTTGCCTAATATTTTCCTACTTAAACTTAAAGCCCTCCGCAGACTGAAGTTTAATTAGCTGAACATGCTCAAAATTGTTAGTCTAAGGTAGCAAAACTTAACCTCCCAACTAACACTTCACCACATTTCAGGTTTCAGCTGACAGCCACCTAAAATCCAGCTCTTCCCTCTGGAGAAACCTTCAGAGTTAGGTAAGATCAGGACTGATAACTCCAGTCACACCAACGTGTACTTCAGTGTCCAAGAGAAAGAGTGCTCACAGGGAGTCTGCCCATTAGTAAACATGACAAAGATGAAAACCCACACCTCCCAGACAAGTGTCCTAATCACCAGCTCCTGTGGTCTCCTGGATGAGTAGTATTCTCCAGCCCTTCTCTTGAAGCTGAAATGCCAGGCAGAGAAAAGGCTTCAGAAGAAAAATAAACAACAAAGGGCTATTAGTTAAGGCTCATTCTGAAATTAAGACAGAAGTAGGGTTCCAGGCTATGTTCTCCACTGTCTGCATTTTAGATCAGAGAAAAAGCAGCCCTAGGGATGTCACACCCAGATCTTTACATGGATGCACCAAGCCAGGCTGTTTCTTGTTTTCTTCTTCCCCCATGTGCCCCCACTACTTTTTAATGCCAGCCCTGGGTCTAAAGAGTTCTCAGTCAGACCAGCTCATGGCACATCACTTCTCTTGGCACACAGGTTCAGCCCTGCCTGAGCAGTACCTAGCACCTAGGGTCTCTCAGTGCTTCAGTTATTAGCCTGTTATACTAATGATGGACTTCCAGTCTTCCTCCATGAAATGTCTGTCCTTATGAGATGGCGAAGCAAATAGGTCCTGAGCAGCACAAGGGAAGCACCACATTTCTGGTTCCTGACACCCAGAGTGGAGGAGTAGGGTGAGCTAATTCAGTGTAAGCTCAGTGGATCACAGAAGATGGTTGAGTGCATCCTGCCCTGCAGCCTAAGGCAGCTATTTCACAGCACTGACTACATAAAGACTAAATAAGAATGGGTTTTGTCGAGCCAGCTGTATCAACTGTCACTTTCCAGGGAAGATTCCTAAAATCCTAGTAAGGCAGCATGTAACTTGGGCTAGCCACAATGCCAGGCTATGAAAGAAAAGAGATGCAACCCAGAGATGCCTGTGTTCAGAAAACAAAAACACCTTCTCCTGTCTGTCAGCTCAGAGTGGCCAGAGGCTCCTGTTGCACAGCAAGGTTACCTTCCTAGGAAGAAACCACTACAACATCAAAACAATAGGGGAGAAGCCTCCCTGCCTCTCTGTGTTGCGAACAAGGAAATCATATCCCACCAACAACCTTCAGTAACGGCAAAGCTGATAAGCATTTTCTGTGAAACCCAAACAGGGAGTAACAGGCGATTGCAAAACAAAACGGTGCACTATGAGCACTATCAGCCTCAACACCATGATTACATGTTCCTCAACATACGGCTTTCTCATTCTGTCTTTCATCTTCCCAGGCCTCAGTGTTTTCTGTCTCAGGGTTCCCCCAAAGACTGAAAACATCTGGATACTCTCAGACCTGAAAAGATCTCTTCCTCCTTTAGCAGCAGTGTCACTACTGCATCTTTAAACCACTGAAGTGCATATTCCAATCTGACTATTTAAACAGTGCACCCCATGAAGTCACAATTATCAAATTTCAGGTTCTTGTCCGTCTATTTTTATTTTGCTTTTCATTTGCAGTCTGGAATATATCAGATATGTCTTGAGATAGAAAAACACTTGTAAATGCCATTGTAAAGTATGCTCCCTTTGTATTTTAAATTGGTACCTAGCACAAAATAAATTCAAGACAGCAGAGCAAGAATGCATCATGCTAACTAAAATCACATATGAAGTACATTACTGTTGATACAAAAATTATTTTCTTCCTCACTCCAAGTTGTGTGATACAGAACTAGAAGCCACCCCCTGGTGAGGATATTTTGCAGCTACTTCCTGAAAGCAACCCACTTTCTTGTTGAAAATCTACCCTCATTCCTAAAATGTAGTACCGAACTGCAATTTAAAGTGAGGCTTAGTCTCAGGATTAAGGAAGAGGAAATAACAATACTTGCACTTAAAGCATGTAATAACTTTCATTCAAACACCTGAAAGCACTCTTCAAATATTAATTATCACAGTACTCGCCTCTCCCAACCCTTCCAGGAGAGGATCAACCCTGCATTCCTTCAGCATCCACATCACCTGCATGGATCTGTAAAGAATGCAGAATGAAGCCAAAAGTATTACTCCTCTTTAATTATTATTTCTATTCTTAATCGAGGGGAGTAAATTCACCCACACAGGGACTGACTGACATTTATGAGACGGCCCTTTTCTATCACTGGCAGAGAAAAAGTGTGATATTGTCTTGTAAGGCTACTGCATTACTGGGGCTTGCAGTATAAAGCACAATTAAATTACATTAAATATGCTGCACAATTACTCAGAACTTGTAAGAGAACCTAAAAGTCTTGACTTGGAATCTTCTATCATAGATCGCACTTTAACACATGGGTTTTCATTCCCTCCGCACCACTACCTTTACCTTTCAAGAGGACAGGGAATGGAAATACTACCTCTGGGTTAGGTGATCTGGAATAATCCTGTCCCCCACAGCTATGGCTCAGATTGGCTAGTCCTGAAAAGCGAAGTAAACACATTCAAAACATTCAAGGAACACCTTGGTTTCATGACTACGTCTATCATTTACTGCATAAGTATTGCACTCCTATAATGTAATTAAGTTACAAAGATAAGAAAATACCATCAATACACCTCAAATACCTTTCAGGCTTATATGTGGGTTTGGTTCAAACTCTTCTGGTTCCAAATCTCTCCACTCTATCCTGTATCTAGAGAATACACAGACTTTTAAAATATCTTACTCCTACCCATCATTGCCCACCAGCTAGACACACGCTAGAGATGCTGAGAGACGTCCGAGTTTATAGAAACAGGTAAAAATCAGGTATTGGTTTAAGACACAGAATGTAAAAGCATTGTTTCCCTCCCTTGTTCAACCTGCTGGCAAGCAAGCTTTGCTGGAGGAGGATGGCCTTGAGCTGAAGGCACAGGGCAGGCTGCCAGGAAATCCGAGTTCTATTCCTGGCTCTTCTACAGATTTCCTTGGGCAAGGCAATTAACCTTGTGGAACACATTTTCAATGGAGGGGAGGCCCAGCTTCTCTTTCTGCATTCATAACATTTTCAACAGTGAAAATGGAATTGTAGGAGCAAGAACGAGTGCCTGTGCTTTTTACTACCTGATATGTTTGCTCTGTCAGGCAGTTGGATGCACAATTGCCGATAACTTGCCAACAAACCTGAGAATTCAGACACTGAAGGTGCAAAAAATACCTCCTGATACTGCCATGAGAAGCCTCAGTGCTCAGTTTCCTCATATGTAAAATCTGCAATGAGGCTTATGAAAATCAAAATACACAGCCAAATGGAAAACTAATTTTTAAAGTTCTTTAGCACTCATTATCTGAGATCATAAAAATGTAACAGCTCAGAATTTCAGTTTACCTTTCACTACAGATGCTGTATTTTTTACTTTCAGCACTTTTTGCCTGTTAGAATTTCCTCTTTGAAGCTCAAACAGAATAAAAGATTTTCCTTTAAGGATTCTGAAATGATAGCTGAAGTCAAAATATTTTTTTAGCTAAACTGGGTATCTTTTATTATCCCGTAACAGAAGTGGAAGTGAACTACAGAATGAGCGAAATATCCATTTGGTAAGATAAATGTATTTTAGAAAAGAAATACCATGGCTAAATTTTCTGTTGTGGTCCACAGGAAGATCTTCACTTGAAATAAACAGTGCCACATCTACTTATACCAGCAAAGAACAGGACTCTCATATTTCAAGGAAGGACACTATTTCCTTAGACAAGGTTCTAGAGAAATGAAGACATACACCTCTCTAAACACAGGTCAGACACAACATATTTTTAGTGAATTTTTTATGCATTTGGTACAAGCATGCAAGACGGTTTTTTCCTTTCCCAGAATACTGAATTTTTTTAAAAAGACAAAAATTGGGAAAAAAACAAAAACAAAACCCACAACATTAAGTATCTGTTAGTCATAGGAGAAGCTGCTTTTGTCAAAAATTTCAGGTCTTGAGAGATGATCTCTTTTACAGATCATCTGAACTGAAAAGTAAATGTATAGGCATTAAGCTTTTAAGGCTTTCAGTTCATGTCCTTCACCCACCTCTTAAGTTTACGAATTTTGAAGGCAAGAAGTCAATAGTCTGGGTTTCGTAATTATAAAAGCCCCTTCAGGCTCTTCAGACAACTAAAATGATGACCCCCCCCCCGCCTCAGGTGACAGTCTTGCCCACAGAGATGTAAAACATGTTCATCAAAGAAGGTATTTCACATTACCCTGTTACAAAATAATATCAATGACCTCCACAAAGAAGGTAAGGTAGTTTGGAAGATTAAAAAAACAGCAATGTGCAAATTTTCATGATGTGCTTCACATGAAGCAGTAACACCACAGATGCTACAGTCAAAAGTTGTAAAGATGTAAAGTAACTGATGTGACATTATGCTTCGAAGTACAAGAAACTGGATTATTATCTGTGCTATCTTCTATAATTACAAAAAAGCAACTTCCTTTTAATTCATCATCCAATACATGTGATTTAAGTCTTAGCTAAATCATAGTTTTCTTCAAGTGGACCATGAAATAATTAATTCAAACAAATATATGTTCTCTTAACAATGAAATCTCCAGTCTAGCTGATGCACTGGTAATCACCACAGCATTAAAGGGGACAATGGCTCACATGTAGCTTTTGCTGTCTACAAGTCAGATATGAGTCTTATTTTATCACCTAGGTCGTCCTTCCCAATGGCAGAAGATTGCCATCTGCAGCCAAGAATTCACCACACCTATAAAAAAGTCTTTTTTAGGCGGGATAGACTATGATCTCAGAGCATCCTCCTCTGTCTACCACACAACAAAGAAGCCAGCATGACTTTAAGCACCTCCTAGACTATGACTTCAGGTGAGACAAAAATGACCATGCTCAATGAGAAATAAGCAAAATTGGTTAAACAGCTTCACGTCACAGAGCATGGCACTACCAGACAGAAACTTCTACTTAGATAATGGTTCGTGAAGACTCATTATGGGCAGAAATAGCCTCAAAACATCAATGGGTCTTCAGAGTCAACAAGGTTCTCTTTGAAACTCAGAACTTCCATTTTCAAAATCTTACAAGTGAATGAGGATTAGGAGTCCTTGCCCTGACACAGACGTTCTGGAACTGCTGGCAGAGAAGCATCTCACAAATTCCATGTTTAAGGTTTGATATCTCAGCTATGTCAAAACTGCAGTGGGAAATAATCTAAGGGAAAAGTTACTAGGAGAAAAAAGCATTTTTGTAATCATTTTTTTAGATGTGGTTTGGCACTACTTAAACTGACTTTCAGTATAAAGTCAAACTCTGCTCTCAGTAAAAAGGGAAAAACCTTAGCTTCGGAAGTACTATAATGTCTGGCTAATCATGACTGGATCAGATAATGCTCCTGCTTAAGGAAATTAAGTTCATTTCTGATTACCTTTTATGTTCTACCAACCCAAAGTGTGCTATGTAGACTATCTAGCAGAAAGCAAAACTCTTGAGAAAGGTTTTCTGAACAACTCAGTTGTTGCTTGGGCATCAGTAACAAGATGTGTACATGGATGCTTCACATGCACCCTGAACTTGGAAATTCATTGATTCTCTTACGGAAGCTGCATGATTATAACAGCAGAACTGCATCTTTCCATCCTTTAAAACAGTTTTGTGGCACGGCATCAGCCATCTCTCCTCCCCACTAAAATCCTGCTCAAAGCTGTAAAAAGCTCTGCACTGTTCCTTGATTTTTTTGAGCAATTCTGCCATGCCACAGTACCTGGTTCAGTAACAATGTGATGGTGAAATCAGGCAATGCCAAAAATCTATCTAAAGACATAACAAGAACAATGGCAATTTAAAACAAATACACTTTCATGCATCAACTGCAAAATTTGGTTTCAGGTTTCTCCATTAAACTGATGCCTGAGAGCACTAGAAGTCTATGAAATTTCCAGGGGTTTTCATGCAGTTATTTGAAGCAAACAGCAGAATAATTGACTATTCAGTGTCCTGCTCTACTCCTAGCCCTTCAGTCCCCACCTTTCAGTTAACTTCTAGATATATGCATGAATTTTTTTTTAAAATCTCATAAAATAAAAGAGCTTTGACTGTAAACTCTTTCAACGGGGTTATGTGACTCCATTGGCAGAACTGTTGCTGATTCTACAAGCAGCAGCATGAGGTCTCCGTGGTGAAAACCTGGCACTGATGAAGTCAATGACAAACTGACTTCTGGGAATGTGAATCTCCATAGCTGCAAATGTCCATAGCTATGAATTTGACTTCTTGCCTGTGCTACATAAAATAATTCTGCTAATAAAAACCAGACTGCTTCATCTGCCTTTCCCAAGCATCAAAGGCTATGTCTACAACACACCATGTGGACCAGCAGGAGAAAAAAAGGCTGGTGCTGAGGAGCTAAGGTCCACACCACATACCTTTCAACAGGTTTTAACTTTGCTCTAGCCTAGTCCTATAGGTTGAATGCATACTGGATCCAATGTTGTTCCCCTTGAAAGGAATCCTGCCTGTGAGTTCTAGGACCCCTCCACAAGACATACTGTGAGTGGGGACAATTAGGAGATTCATTTCCAAAGCACACTCCTGATTTGCCCTAACTCACTAATGTAGATGCATTCAAAGAATTTAAAACACGTTCCTGCATTAAAACCTCTAAAATGAAGGAGTACCAAGGTCACAAAGGGGTTTACCTTCCTCATATTTAATAGGCCTCACAGGTAACAGGCCTCACAGTCTTCAATGCACTTCACATACGTGCAGCAACCTACAGTGAGGATAAGTTCTACAGCAGCAAACATTGCTTCTGATTCCAAGTATGCTCAGTTCCCAACTGTGTGATCCTTGTTATCTTCAGGATTTTTATTCAATTAGCTGTCCACATTTGAAAAGCTTTTCTATGTAGCCAAACATTTTCCTTTCAGAAGAGTCTGTCAATCTTTATTGTCTGTTCTACTGACAAAGGGTCTTCTTTTCCTTGACAGGTTTCTAAATTACACGTTACTGCATTAAAGAGACCATCAGATGTCTCGTGTGCTTGTGATAAACTGGGCTCCTTGCCTTCTTCACTTGGGCTCTCCCTCCTCTTCCCAGTTTTATACTAGTAAAAAAGATTTACTTCTAAAACATAATATATAAATAAATACATTGCGAGTCACAAATATTAAATACTTAATGTGAACTGGCAGAAAGACCAGCTACCGGAATTCTGTGGTGGTCTGTTAGCTCATATGTCTCTGCATGTGGATATTGAAGGAAACAGCAGAAATAATACTTTACAATTTGATGAACAACATATGACACAGAACCTCTAGACTTGCAAAAAAGGGTTACAAACTTTGGAAAATACTTGCCAATTTAGAATTCTGTTCTACAGAATTCTAAACTACATACTAAAACTACATGCTCCTTACTTTCACTGATATAGAACTGTCATAATTGAGGCTTGATATATAAACTGGATTAAAGAAGAAAATAACCAATAAGGACTTAACTGAAGTTTTGGTGATAAAAATGGATGTTTTCTGGGAATATGTTGGATGTCAAAACAGAAAGGATGCTACTATGCCATATCCTATTAGGTAGAATCCTCCCTTGATTTCAACTATACACTTTGCTTATAGTTGGTACCATAATGGCTTATAATAATTTAACCACATTTCTTTCTGGAGCAAAATATAACACCACTCTCCATTGCATCATGGACAGAGGAGGAACCCAAGAACCTAATTTAATCTGGAAAGAGAGAAGAAAGAGATGGAAAAAAGTCACATTTGATTCTCACAGTCTATAGAATTATCTCAATGCAAGTTGCAGACAGGAGTGTTACCTCTGAAAATCACAAGAAGCAACCATATAATTGGAATAAGTGGAAAAGAATACTATGCTTCCAACAGGCACAACAGCAAGTAATACCAAGTTTGCATATATAACTTAGTCTCAAAAAATGAGTGAAACTGTTGTATCGGGCTAACAACAAAGTAATGCATATGCCTACTAGATAACCAATAATTCCCATTTCAGCAAAACAGACTCTTCACCTGACAAACAGGCAATGCTAAACTTACTGCTGCTCCACTGACACTGCCTATTCTTTCTTCCCCATAAAGATGCAAAAGTAATAGGAAAACATTCTAGTAGTAGAGATGCCACAAGCACTCTGTATAGCCCTTTTCACTGAAAACTCCCCTTTATTTCCAACTCTGAGTGCTTGGGAAAGAAAATCTTCCGACATTTCAGACTACTGCATCTTCCCTTTTTGCAGAGTTCTTCAACCACCTCTACCCAACCACCACACATTCCTAATTCAGCGGGGATGGCCTGCCTGTTATAAATTACTCTCATAAACCAGCTATTTCTGCTGCTTCCCCTGGGACTGCACCCAAGGTGAGGATCAAGCAACACTCAGCATCCACATGTGCAAGCTCCGAGCCGGGCGGGAGGAAGCAGACAGGAACCGATCCATGTTTGACTGCAACTGGCATGTGCCTTCTGCAAGCCGCCTTTGAGAAGATCCCAAGCACAGGCATGTTTGAATACACCACGGTGTTTCCTAATGCCAGTGAGCTTCTTCGTGTACCTGAAATCTGCCTGACTTAAAAAGTAGAGGCATAAGCAATACATCTTGTGTGCAACAGCCTGTTTTCTCCACAGAAGTATTTTGGGGTACTTTATCACTGAACACTACAGAACTATTTCTTATAGTGACTGGTAAAGCCATCTCTCTTGTGCTTAGCTGCTGCTACTCTGGAGGACCACAACTGTAGTTGTAAGTATCTTCTGGTGCTGTTTGAGCTTTTGCAAACGTATTTTTACAGCCGTGTTAACAGCTATACAAAGGAGGGGAAAATGATGGAACTGCAGAAAAGAGAGAGAAGGCAGAGTAAAATAAGGAAGCAAAACTGAGATGGGAAAGGGTGGATTCAAAAAGAAGTTTGAAGAAAAATGTTGGCCAGAAAAATGGAAAGGGAACTGGAAAAGGGATATCACAAATGTTAACTTGTGATGGAGCACATGGCCACACCTTCATATCTTCTAATACCTCACCACGTTTTTCAAGTGACATATCCATCACTTTTGTTTTGAAAGACGTGCAGGGGAGAGGTGCAAAAGGCAGACTCGCATTAGCTGTTAACATGAGTGAGAATGCAGAATTGCAAGTATCTGAGACTGAAATCTTTCTGTGGCCAAATCAAAACACATTTGTCTGATAGCCACATCCAGAGACTAAACAGCCATGGAGAGAGGAAATTTCATGAAACATATTAACAGTCACTACAATTATATGAGGCATGAATGGCCCAGAATGGAAAAACCTAATTATAAATGCAAGTTTCCTGCTGTTCCTTTTCTTTCTCACTGGACTTAAGGAAAATATGTTGTGTTTCCAGGCAATGTAGGACAAAGAGTTTCAGTTTTTAAATTTTATCTTGTGCACACTACATCTGAATGTTATCAGCTCTCTTAATCACCTTCTGATGTCTGATAGTGCCCCTTTAACCTTTGTTACTCGATTACTGAACAAGTTATCTCATTGTTACTCTCTTTTGAAGGAAGAGTTGTGCCTCTTTTCATGCTGATAAGAGACACATAAATATTCACTCTCAGCAAACATTTAATAGTAAAGTGTCTTGAGCAAACTACCAGAGTCTAAAGGTAGGAAGCCCTGGTTAACTTCTCTGCTATCTTAACCCTTTATTCAATCAACCAGAACAAACAGATACAAAAGATGGATGCTCTTTTTTTACAAATGAAGCAGAAATAATTGTTCTCTAAAAGAATGGACTTTATAACATGCTTTATAACACCACAAATAAATCAAATGTTTGGAAGTGAAATACCTACCCATTTTCTGGGCCGGCCTCTGGGTCGCTTTTCACCAGTGGCTTCTGCTTTCTGTAAAGGCAAAAGAAACACAACATCTTTTATACCTCGGCATTATTTAACAGCCTCGGTAACTAGGAACTCCTTTCCTGTAACATTATCCATACTCGTATCTCTTGGGTGGCACCAAGCCCCCCTCCCGCTCTATGGGTTTTCTGGTGGAATGTGATTATGTTGTTTTTTCTGACATTTCTTAGCCAGCGTGGCCAGGGGACGCCTCTCCTGCGCCCAAGAGTGACCCTGGCCCGGATCCACGCTGAGTCCAGGGGCACGGAGGAGCATGCCCACGCACATCCAGCTGTGTGGTACCCACAGAACTGCCCCAGCCAGCCATGGTGCATGCAGGCTGTGCAGGGGGGCACAGGGCAGTTTGGGAACCTGAGAACCCCTGACAACATCACATCTAGTCTTTCACAGGCTGTCACAAACTACCCATAGATACTAAATGAAGAATACAGACTGTTTCAAGCCCAAACAAAGCAATTTATAGCAGCCACAGTTCCTTCCTTTAGTCTCATGATGTTGATGCATGAAATGGATTTGGACAGACTTTCACCATGAATGAGTGTTCACATTGGGAGGTAACTCATATTGAGAGATAACCTCTATTTCATGTGAAGTCTTCCAGGTAAAAGAACATCCTCAAGCTCTAAGCAAACCTTTTGCTGGTCCAAAGCACACCTTCCATTTTTACATTTAAGGAAACAGCATGCAAGGTGCCCTAGAAGTGACAGCTGTATTTATGTAAGCCCAGAAGTTGGTCCTGGAGCTCAAATTAAAGAAAACATGGCTCCTCTTACAGACTCTTCCATTAATTCACTGCATGACACTATGAATACTATTACTACTTATGTGCTACACTAAAATACTTAGAGGCTTTAAAATGAAAACTGCAGGTTATTTTCTCTAGATAGGCTCTGCCCATCCCTAAACCTTATCAGGTAAAGAATCCTGTCCCACTGAGGGTGATGAGGATTTTGTCACCAGCTTTAGTGAGTGCACTTTTGCTGCATACAAAGTCCCTGAGAATGAAGATTTTTAGTACATATTCTATAAATGTGCTTCCATATTTCCATGAATTGCTTTTTTCCAGTTAACTGTATGTGTATTTGATTTGCCCTTAGAAATCAACTGTGTCATTAAATAAATCACTTGCTGGTCAATCTCTGTAACATATACTGTAACCTAATGCTGTGTAAAGTGGATCCCTCTAAATGAGAACTTGAGCTGAGGAAGCAGTGGAGGAATCTCTACAAAAAAAACCTGCCCTGCAAGTTAAAAGCAATTCCTTTAAAACAAATATCTCACCAAGAAGAAAGCTGTGAAAAATAAAATTCACACTCTTAAAGGGCAAAATTATCACTCAGACTTGTTAAAAGAGCAAACTTGCTCTTTAATCGTTTATACCAGTGTTACATGTAAGGTGAAACCCTCTTATGAGAATACTTGTTAAAATGCATTTACTATATACTGTAGCTGTCTATTGCAAAGTTTTGTTTCCTTTAAAGTGTTCATTTCTTTATACCTCATAACCTGGAGGACGCAAACAAAAGATGTAGCTGAGTTTTGAAAAGCTGTAGCCCCCTGCATTTGTTTGTTTCACAAAACACTGGGCATAAATTTTAACAGAAAATATTAGTTACACTTGTTCTTAAGAAATCAACACCTGATCTGTTGTGAAAGCACAAATGCCATTTATTTTCTTCTGTATTTTACCACACCTGAAAGACCCTTTTCCAAAACTCTATGAAAAAAAAATAAGGAAGCTAAAACTACTTTGGTCTCACAATTGAAGTTCCTATAAACCTGACATGAATTCTAAGTTTAATTATGGCGTTTAACTTAGTTTGATGGGAAAGAGAACATGAGAGATTTCTTTGAATAACTAATCTTTGCTTCCTGCCATAAACCGTCACGGAGCACGGCCGCTTGCCATGAGCAATGCCACGCATTACCCTGAGGAAGGTCCACGTCAGAAGCGGCCAAGGGTTTCTGCTGGCTGGTTTGGGTATCAGTTTGTCAAGTGCTTGGGGACCTTTCGGATTGAAAGGCACTATATTCCTGCTGTATATGATTTCCACCTCACATTAGAAGGAAAACATTTCCATGGTTCTTATCAAAACCCAATCTTTCCCAGAGGTGAGCTGAGCAAACAGCAGGGCATGCCAGAGACGATGTTTTGGTACAGAGCGATTCTGTAAGTAAATAGGAAGGTTTCCACAAGCTAAACTGCAGAGAATGAACGACAAGAACCTCCAAAGTAGACGTTTTTATCTCCATTCCAAAGGAAGAGAAAGTCAAAACATTTCTGGAACAACCAAAAAGGAGTAGTGGCAGTCCCGTGGTGATAATAGAGACATGAAGTTTTGGAAAATATGCCACCTCTTTCCCTCTGGACTTTTTTCAGGTTGCATTTTGCAAACACAGGCTGTATTTTCCCTAACAGCACAAGACTGTATTTTAATTTAAGCACTTGAAGAAAGGTTTTATTGCACATCAGACAAATAATTCAATGTTTCTCCATATAATTTTCAAGTAATTAATAAGAAAAGGAACACGTAAGTGCCAAAGCATTGCTTTTCCTCTGAAACAGGTATTTGCATAATCAGAAACATGCCAGTGTGTTGGCTCTTTGCTTTAATTGAAGTGTCGCCTCTGAAGCTGGGAACAAATCCAGAGGGAGCCCCAGGCCACCCAGAGGTAACATGGATTCTCACCTGAGCAGCAAGATGCATGTGTTCCCAGCCACCCTACACGCAGCAGCTGGTACCTGCTTAGTCCCAAAGGAAGCTGCTGCCTTCAGCCGCTAAAGCACTTTTTGAAACTGAGATGTGTTTGGTCACAGTTTTCTTCCCATTTGGTGCTACGCTACGAGGCCATGATCTTGCTCTATACAGCTAAGACACGGAATCACGAAATTTAAAGGAGAGACAGGTATGTTATCAAACACAAGTCTACGATATTTACTGAAAAAATACGCAATTTCTTACAACCAATAATACACACACATCATTTTTGCTATGTCCCACTGTGGGAACAGTACTAGATTTACTCGCTTTTAAGTGTGTGATCTATATGGGAAATGTCGGGGCTTTTTTTTGGTCTCAGGTGAGAAAGATGACCATTCTAGTCATTGCTGTCTGGAAGCAGCTAATAGTCCCCAGGTTGATTTGCGATTCACCTGAGCCCTGTACCACAGGGCCACCAAACCCAGCTTCCAAACAGCTGCTGTCAGCAGCCCTAGGACCTGACTGCCCATCATCTCTGCCTCCTTGTTGCATAAATGTGCCGTGCCCAGACAGAAACTGAGGCTGTACTACTGAAGGCAATTAACAAGACAAGGCAAGTATAAATAATTCAACGCCTATAAAGTGCTCTTTGGGCATCTATCTATTGTCAAGGAAGATCTCAAATGCAACAGAATCCAAATTTGGAGAACCCTATCCACTTTGCAAAATGATCTGCAGGAGACCTCAGATAAAATGTGTCAGAGCTGTAAGTCGGGGAAAATAACCAAGAGTTCTCAGGAAGAAGATTGCTGTTGTCAAATTGTGTCAAAAGAACGTGCCCATGGCAGTGTCCCTCTCCTAAAAATTAAAAAGAAAAAAAAAAAAAGATATTTTGTTAAAAAAAACCCTCCTAAAAGAAACTTCGGCATTGGCTAGATACAAATCTATCACGCTTCCATGTCCTGTTTTTCCCATTTGAATTCTAAACTGGAGTCAGTCCTCTCCTTCTTCTTCCACCCTCCTCAAAATGTCTGATGTTGTGGTCCCTTATTTTGGGGCTACAATAACTATGCCATGATCACTTGATAAATCTGATCTTGTTTTCCCTTTAAGCCTATAAGGACTGGTGTTGGTGAGAATGAATGAAGCATGGAGAAGCCAAATAGATTTTCATGAACCAATTTAGGGCAGAGTCCTGGTCACATGCATACTTTTTTATGTTACCTTTGGACTGCTTAACTCAGGGACGTGCCTTTCTACATACCAAACTCTGGCCATGTAACATAGAAACTGTAGCATAGTCACACACAGTACCACAAGTTCTGGTTTTCAGAGGGTGATGTTTCAAGATCTAGAGGTATTTTTAGTGAATTTCACTACATCAATAACTACAACAAAACTCAAAATATTTTAACTGAAGGTGAATTTTTCTAAAAAGTGTTTACTTTTGGATATTCCTGGGACATCCCTTGATATTTTCTTTCAAGACAAATACATAGTAGCTACTACTCCTTTTTTTAACCTCACATTTGTGTTTCCTCCTTCCAAACAGGACAGTATTTACACCTATACAGTATTTTTGTCAAGACCAACTACAGGAGCTAAACAAAGAAAAGCTCTTGAATGCTTAAGGGAAATGTGATGGGCTGGGAACACAACTCAGCCTAACAAATAAAACTCAACCACAGAACACCCAGGAAACTAAAAAGGAACATCCCAACTAGGATGTTCCTGCAAAACTAGTTGTTCTTTAGGAAAAAAAAAAAATCAATCACTTTTTTTTTTTTTTGCTAATTTTTTACAAATATTTTAAATGAATAACAGAATGACTTGTTTAAAGACACAGCCTTCAATAACAGCCCAACTGTGGGGACTCAAGTACAAGGTGATTAGAGTCTTTTTGTGTGTCTCTCTCTTCTCATCTGCTAACGTGTTCCTTCTGTTGGTGAAAATTAAAGAATTGAGAAAGGGTTTGCTTTTCTACAAAATGCAGTTTACCTTTTGTGTCCAGTTTATAGCAAGTCAGGTAAATGTGATATGCAAGGCTTTTTAAAAAATGCGTATTACCTAAAATTAGAGTAATTGCCACATTATTAGCTGTCCAATTGGTCTTGCAACACTCTGTATGCATTGTCAAGTTTCACATTGCTAATTTCCTAACAAGCACAGTTTGTTTTCAGATGCCCCAAGGCCAGTTTACTAAGACCAAACACAAGCTCTGAAAGCTAAAAAAAAAAAATGCCATGAACCAAGAAATTTTAAATACAAAACACAACTACGATTCAGGGGTGACTTGTCTCTCAACTGATTTAAGGGTATTTCCTTTTTGAGGTATAACAAAACAAAGTCCCAGTTCTGGAGTATTTTTAACTCGCTGCCAGTTTGTGCAATACATTTTTAATTGTGATGTGTAATGGTTTGCAAGAGAACACCCAATCAATTAATCATGAGTGCCTTCTCATGGCTGCTCAGTGGGTTCTCCTGGCCGACGTTTTTCTTGCATGTTGTGAACACTCTTAATACATTTCAATGAGCTGCCTTTGAAAAACACAGGCCACACACACTATTCTTTAGACATTCCAGCAATTTCCAGTTGCGGGTATAGAACCCAAGTTCACATGTAGAGAGGCTTAAGCTGAGTTAGCCAGCTCTCCTTCTCAGAGCTGAGTCAGGCTGGAGGAAGCCTTAAACAAATATATGTATGCATATGTATGTGTAAATATGTTTACCACAAAATCAAACATATAGCTCACTCTTTTAAGAGGTGATACTCTCACTACCAAATGAAGCTTTCTTACAGTGCCAAAACCTTTCCATTCATATTACTGTTAGCAAATTAATATTACACAAAAAGATACTTTGAGATGCCTGGTGAGAAGTTGAACCATTTTAGAGAGGGTTAATTATCAATTTGGAAAAACAGCTAAAATATTTATTTGAAATGTGATCTCAGTGACTTTCTTCTAGTAAGGCTTTATAAGTCTTTTATGGTTTAGAGGATTTATCAAACATTTCTATATTTTTATCTATAAACCTAGAAACAAATAAGACTTGTAATTGCATACCCCTCAAAGATTTCTTTTAATGGTAAAAAGACGTGGTCTTTACTCAATTTTTTATGTTATCAACACCTGAAAGGGTTTGCTTTAATTAGAGCAGTAACTTGATGCATTCTGAAAATCAAAACCTTACAATGAAATTGCTCAGTTCATAAATTAGATTAAAAAAAACAACTATAGGCACCAGAATCATCTGGAAAGCTCTTGATTTTATATACCTCCATATACATTAATGTTTTAAAGTTATTTTCAATTTATACTGATTTTCAAATCACTCATACAAATGAAATAATGTTAATATTTCTTTTAGAAATATCTTTTTAAAACACATTTCTATGAATTACTTAAAATTTAATCTTATTACAAATATTTCTCCTAGGAAAGCCAACACTGCTAAGAGTAATATTTAAAATACTAAAGCTCACATTTGGACTTGCTAGACTAATAAAAACTTGCTCTCTCCCTTTTGAAGAGTGAAATTTAAACTATTTTAAAGTTAATCTGAGGAACATTTTTACTACATTAAGAAAAAAAAAAATCAACATTTTAAGCTCACTAGGTCGCAGTCTGGCTTTGATATTTTAAATACTGAACCAGTAAAGCATTTCTTACTAATTAATGAACTTATTGACAGGATATACTGCTTTTTTCCAGCTCAGAAAGTAAAAAACAATTTTAAAATTTAAAGAGAGTTGGAAAACCTCCCTCAAATAAATGTTGAAAACACTTATAACAAAACAGACGTGAAACCATAGTCACCCCCCTAATAATTTAATATTTATCCGTAGTTGCTATAGTAATTTTAACACTGAAAACTAACAAACTTAATATGGTCAGTACTATAGGCATATTGAAAAATGAACCATAATTAGATGACGCCACAAATATCTTCCACACACATTTTGTCACAGATCTGCTTAGAAGATACTGATACACTTATGCATTAGAGTTCACCACCAGATTTTGTAAGCTTTTGTTTCCAATTTAGTACCTGCAAATTAGTGCTAACTGCTGTGTAACCATCAACATAAACAAAACTCCTGTATTTATTTTCAAACCTACACACAACTATTTGCCTTCTCCAAAACAATTCTTACAGAAAGGTATTATTTGCCTTGATAGCAGAGTTTTCTAATGCTGAGCTTTCCAAAATGCGAATAAAATTAAGTCCCATTTTCACGTTGTACCTGTGATGTAAAGTCCACGCACTAAATGCAGTGACTTCAGTGAGCTTCTCCTATGGCTGAATCCATTCAGAACCACCAGAATAAGTGTGCTCCCTTCACCAAGCAGAAGTGATGGTTCAGAAGACTAATAGCACTTCAAGTAAAAGTCTCTTTGAAATTGATTACTAACCAAGATATGATGGGCTTTTACTGTAACTCACAGTTTACTTTACCATCACATTTTAAAGCTGTAAATTTCAATATATTCACTTATTTCCATCAACACATAATTGGATTTACTTCTAATTAACCTATGTTTGACAAAACACTTTAGCTTTAATATACAGATTTGGTCTGTACTAGTAACCACTGTAAGTGGGCAAGAAATTAATCTTCCTCCTTCAAATATCTAGAGAAAATAATATCCTTCATAATGATTTCCTTACTAGATACAGGAGATCTCAGTAAATACATCAAATAAATTATGTTATTTCACTAATCAGTACACTATACAAAAATCAAGCTGCCCTTACAGGTTCTCTACCTAGGGTCTTCATGCAGCATGCTATTTCCAGCCTTAAAAATGCAAAATACATGCTTGATGTAGCCTCCATTATTAAAAAGGTTCCAACCCCACAGTTCACAGTCTAAATTACTGGATTTTTTGCTACCAGTTGATGAAAAATAACATTAGGAACTCTCTCACATGAATAATCTCACCTTCTGAGCTGCTTTAGAGGGACTCTTGTTTTTGCTTCCTTTGGGTCTTCCTCTTGGTCTTTTAGGAGATGGTTCACCAGTTGGTTCCTAAATACAGGAAAACATGCTATTGTGGCAAGAGGCTACAACTAAGATCTGAAGGATAAACTACAACTGAGAAGTTACTTTAAACATATGAATTAACAATATTTAAAATGAAAAAGGAAAAATTAAACAGCTTGAGGTAAAATTAAAAAAATATTTTGCTGAATAAAAAGAGTTTAACTTCCCTTGGAATTGCATAAAAAACCTGGAAAAGTTATAGCAGAAAACACATTTTTAAAGGAAGATGGCTATGATTTTACTCATGTAAGAACGACTATTCAAAAAAATAATGGTTACCCATTTAATTTCAATTGTATTTCATTATAGCAAGATACAGTTACCATATGCAGTTCCTAACACAAACTTCTGGGGAAAAAAATACAAAAGGCTAACTACTGGAAAACTGCAAAGTAAGCTTAGACTGTTTTCTCTCTCAAGGGCACAAATATTTTGGGAGAATTGTTTTCTGTTGTTCTGCAGTCGGCATTATATTCACACCTATTCTAAACATAATTGATTTGTATTAAAATGCAAACGTTAAAGCTTCTTCAAACAGAGCACTTGCAAGCCAAAAAACATCGACCAAGGAAAATATCCAAAACAAAAGCTCAACTTTAAAGTGACTCGACAGGAACACTGATTATTTTAGCAATGTTCTTAACTAGCTCCTCTGCCTGACAGTAAATAACCAGTCCTTAAAAATGAGTATGAATTACTAAGAGTTCAGATTCCAAATATTTATTCAGTGAATCATAAATACTATAAAACTCTTCTAGTCTTAAATATTGTACATTTCATTCAGATTACAGGATGTGGTAAAACTAATTAAATGCAGTTCGTTAACTTAAACCAGCTTAAAACCCTTCAGCTTTTAAATTCCCGAGTAGGTTAAGGGGAGGCTGAAGAGGGGACTTCCTCACTGCTCTAGCTCTCAGTGGCACTGCACAACATCTGGGCTGAACACGTCTAAGAAGACCCACTTTTCTTTCTCTTCCATACATTCAAACGCTATAGGAAGGAGAGGATAAAAAAAAAGAAAAGGAAAAAAAAAAGGGCAGCCCCGGCGCAATGATGCCGGTGCTGGGGCCGGGCGAGGGCAGCCCGGGGGGTAAAGCGGGACAGGGGGCAGAGCCCGGAGCCGCTCCGGCGGGGGAAATGTCACCGAGGGCAGAGCGGGAAAACCAGGGGTCTCCGCTTTTATGGCTTTCCAAAAAAGTACTTTTCGGGGTGAGGGGGGAGGGAAAAAAAAAAAGAGTACTTTGTGCACATCGGTGGGAGAGGCGCAAGAGCATTCGGGTTTCCCCCGGCTCGGGGCTCTGCTGTTCAGCTCCCTGCGGGTTTTCGGAGCCCCTCGCAGGCTCTGGTGGGCTGATGCTAAATGAATGGAGTAAACATTTTTAAAGCCCGCGGAAGCTCGCTTTAAAATGAGGTCGGTAGGCAGCCCTACTTCCCAGTCCTGACTTCCGAGGGAGGAATGGAAAGGGCTGTGAGCAACTCCGCGCTGCTCCCGCGAAGCTGCGGGTTTAATTGGTTGCATCCGCGGGCAAAATCCCCCCTCGGCGGCACCCGCGGAGGGGCTGCAAAGCGCGGGGGCTCCCGGGCCGCCTCGCCCGGCGGCGGGGGCTGAGCACAGCGCGGCATTTCCAGGCGATGCGACAATGGCACTTCGGGAGAGGAAAGGAGGGGGGGGCGCAGGGGTGGAAATAATGCACGGATCTAGCAACCTTAGCGCGGATTCAGGTCCGGCAAGTCAAAAATATAGGAGCCCAGCGCGTCCCTTTCAGGGCCCGGGAGGAGGCTGTGGGTGCGGGTGGGTGGGAACTGGGCTCCGCTCCCCGCGTCGAGACCCTGGGAACAGTCCCCCTCGCCTCGACCTGCCTGGGAAAACGCCGGAGCAAAGGCAAAAGGTGTTGCAAATGCAGGGCAAGCCCCCTCCGGCTACCTCCCCCACCTCCATCGGCAACGGGGGCACCTCTCTGCATAGGATGACGGGGGTGAGGGAGGAGGTGGGGAAGGGGGGGACGCCAGAAAAAAAAAAAAAAAGGCGAAAAAACTTATGCGACTTTCTAGACACCCTCCTCTCCCCCCAACCCCAGGATCTAGGGGCAGTCAGGGGCTGGGCTGGTCAAGATCGGAGGCGGCAGCAGCCCCGGTGGGACCCGACACACACGCACGCACACACAGACACACACACAGATTGAGACATTGCAAAGGCTGAGAGAGGAGGGAGACAGGAGAGCCCCGTTCCCTGCTCCTCGCTTTCGCAATTTCAAAATCAGCTCGAAATGACCCAGCGAGCGCTGGTTGGTCGGAGCCGCGCTGCTCCATGTTCCCCATTTACATTGAAAAGCCCCAGCTCGCTCCCTGCACAATAGTGAAAGTCTCGAGGAGGCTCTGCGGCTCAGCCACACGCAGCAGCACCCCGCCGCTCCCGGGGTCCCCCCGCCGGGGCGCCCGGCGAAGCCCCTCGCTACGCTTCTGCACCACCTCGCCGGGAAGCAGCACACAACAAAGCCCCCCGCCCCGTCTCCAGGACTCCTTCACTTGCAGCATAATACGTACATGTACATGCCTATAATACTATAGATCTGCGGCTCTACGTATCTATACGGTACTGACTTGTGGTTGCTTCCTGGGTCTGCCTCGTCCTCTCTTCTGAGGCTCAGCGGTTGCAGGTTGCTCCTGGGCAGCAGTGGAAGGCTGACCGGGTCCCTCACCTTGTGCACTCATCGTGACTTCTGCTGCTGAGCCTTAAACCAGTCTCTCCAAAGCACCTTGGAAGGGGGGGAATCAAAACGAGCTCTTGCTGCTTTTGCTGCTCGCTGCCACCACCACACCGGACGTCCTGGTGCTGCCAAAAAGGAGAAGAGAAGGGGAGGAGGAGGAGGAGGAGGTGATGGTGGTAGTGGTGCTGGTGGTGGTGGAAGAGGAGGGGGAATGAATCTCTCTTACAATTTAGGAATGGTTAGTAACATGAAGCAATTCAAAAGCGGAGAGGTTAAAAAAAGAAAAAAACAAGAGAGAGAAGAAAAGGCAAAGTAAATTGCAACCCTGGAAATGCAAGGAGAGAGGGAAATACTCCGAGGGTAGTCGGAGCAAACCAAGAAGGGGAAAAAATCCTACAAATTGAAAGCAAGTGGTGGCTATCGCGCTTAGATCGGATCAGGACAAATTAAGATAAGACACACTGAAAATGGACTGAGACACTGCACAATCTTGCCAGAAGCATGCACCCTGCGAAGACAGGGATTTCGGCAGCAGCGGGAGCAGCGGGCAAAAAGAGCGATCATTTAAAAAATAATAATAAAACGATCTGGGAGATTGGGAAGGAAAAAAAAAAGGGGGGGGGGCGGTCCTGGGTTCGTGTCTGTGATGCGAGCTGCTGGGACTGGAAATATTATTATGCGAGTCCTGCCCACGGACTAAACTAGGATGAGGGTTTAAAAAAAAAAAAAAAAAGGAAAAAGAAAAGAAAAAACACCTTTACCCGTGGGTGGAAAAACCAGAAGGGGGCTGTGCAAAAAAAAAAAAAAAAGAGGAGGAGGTAGAGCGAAAAACCGAAAAACCCGGCGATCGGGGGCTGGCGCCGGGCCAGATAAAACATGAGCAGCACGGCAGCCGGGGCAGCGGCGCGGAGCACGCCGCGGCCGCCTCACGTGTCCCGCACCGGCCCGGCCCCGCCGCCGCGGCAGGTTTAAAGGGCCAGGCCGGGGTCCCGGCGCCCCGGCCCGCGCCCCTCGCTGCCCCCGGCGGGCAGGGGCAGGCTGGCCGGACCCCGCACGCCCCCCGCGGGCGGCTGCGCGGGCGGCTGCGCGGGCGCGGTGCCGCCGCCGCTGCACGTGGGCGCCGCGCCGCCGAGCGGAACAAAGGCGGCGGGGCCGGGGCCGCCCCTGGGACGGGCCCGCCGGGCGCCACCCGCGCTCCGGCCGCGGGGCAGCCGCCAGCAGCGCGGCCGCTTGGCCCCCGGTGCGGCCGCCGGGGAGGCGCTGCCACTGCGGCCGCGGGGCCGCGCCGGCGGCACAGGCTGCGGCGGGCTCGGCGCCTCCGGGGACGGCAGCCGCCTGGGTGAGATGTGGGTGGTGGAACACGACGGCGGGTCGGAGCTTTCCTGCCGGGACGGTGCCGGAACGGGGAATGCCTTCTTCTGAAAAGCGCTGCCCCGACACTGCTCCTGTGAGCACGGCGGGGCTGCGGAGCACAGACCTTGCCGAGCTGCTTAAGCAGGGTGTCCGGCACAGCCTTCTGCCTCCTTCGGTCGTCTCCAGTGCAAGGCATGGTTAGGCGGCCCTTCACCGTGGCACAATGAGATCGCCACAAAGGCCAGTGAGGACCCCGATGTCTGTGCGTCCCCCAAAGAAAACACTCACACCTGGGCTCCATGTGCGATTTTGGCATTTGTCCCTGTCCCACACTTCCCTCAAGGTCTTGGACTCTGGGAGAGAGAGAGCCACCCCCGTAACTGCCTCCTCACATCCTTCCTCCTCAGGGGTGGGCAAACACAAGAGAGCCCTTAGGAAGAAGTAAAAAGTTACATTATCTTACACGATGCTGAAGAGGGCAGCGATACTGCTGCAACACTTGCACAGGCTATGTAGATACATCCAGTTGTACCTTACAAATTCTTAGCTATCAATTTATTTAAAGAGATGTAATCACACATAAAGTTACTCCAATCAAACATATGCAATCATTGATGAGCAAAGACTGTAGAGGAGACAGATGAGTTATCTTCTGTGGAATAAGAAAAGTACAATGCAGACTGATGACCTAAAGAAAGAGTAATCCTAGAACACTTCTTAAAGGCTGAAAATATTCCCAAAGTGTTCTTAATCCAATCACGAGCCTCCCTCCCAAAGGCTTGCTTCTCTCCCATCCCCAAAAGTAACCAGTTAGGGAAGATGGACACAGTCCACCTGTTAAATCTCGCAGCTATCGGAAAAGTCTTGTCCCAACTATACTTTGTAAAATATTCAGTTCCCATCACACCATGAAGAAATCCACAGAGATCTACCTCCATTTAGTATATCCAAAGGTTAAGCTGCTGTATGAGATGAGGATTCCAAGCGGAGATTGTGAGGTCAATAGTTTAAAATGTGGCAGCAAATAATTTTTATAACATCCATTAATCTCTTTGAAGCATATTCATGTATCCATTTCTATGGAAGAAGGTGGTACATGTAATTGCTAAAAACCTGTAGCTCCAAAACTACCATCTCCACAGACTCATCCTGTCTAGGCTATTCATAGTTCCATTAGTCTTCCCTTGAGCAGTTTTGGCAACACCACTGTAGTCCAAAGATTTTTACATATAGCCATAACCAAATAATCTTCACATGGGAGCAGTGTTCCTAAACTCACTGTTCAAAAGCTGTTCTGGGCAAGAAAGGTCTGGGTGCTTGCACCGTGCCCAGCACAACAGAGTTTGGGTCTTGCTCAGGATGTCTGCCTACAGATTCACTATCATAACAAGAATAATCACCAGAGATCTGATGGACTATGGGTCCGTCATTTATTTGAAACTGTCTTGATTTCCCTCCTTGACTGAAAGTTCTCTTAGATAATAAACCAGTATATTCCTGATGGCAGCTCTGGGGATACAAACCTGTCTAGGTTAATCCAACAAACTGTTCTTACATCATTTATATCCAGAGTACCTTAACATAGGTAAGCAACATGACATCCAGGACCCAGAAAGCCTGACTTCCTGTGACTGGTGGAAGCTGAATAGCCAGAAACAACTCTTGATTTTGTTCCAGAATCCTTCCCAAAAGAGATGTGATGTTCCTTCCACTGTTCCAATTCGTCCTCTGACAGTATGGATTATTGCTCCATCCAGAGCAAACACTAGTGAATATAACTGTATAATTCAGTTACTCAAGTAGAGATTACTTACTTTCCACCAGCTTTGGTCTGAGATTTAAGATTTGGTCTATCAACGGAAGTGTTAATTTTCAGTGTTTGGGTTTTGGTTGTGGTTTTTTGTTTGTTTGTTTGTTTGTTTGTTTCTTGTTGTGTTTTGGGGGTGGGGTGTTTGTTTGTTTCTTGTTTTTTCCTCTCAAAGCATTCATAAGAGGGTAGGAAATCTATACACATAAAAGAAGGCCTGGTTTTTTTTATGGTTTCCATAAAACAAGCCCTGGTTTCAACTCTCCATGAGAGAATTTCCACAGAAATTAAAGGAACTTCTACAAGATTGAGAAAAAGAGAATAAAAAATAAGATGGAGATTTTGCTACCTAACCTGGAAAACATGTAAAGAGGCCATTCATTGTTCTGTAGTCAGTGTGATGGCTTGTAGGTAGTTAACTGCCCTCTGTTCCCAAAGAAGATGTTTTTTAATTGCGGAGTCTAACAGCAGCAATAATATTTTGCATCAGAACACAGAACTCCAGGTTGCAGCAAAGTATCTTTTAGAAAGACAGAAAATTATAGGTTAAATAAGCCTTGGGGATTATAAGTAGCAACAAGGAACTCCCTTCCCTTGCTCACTTCTTCATCTACCTCCTTTCTCAAAAGCCTCTGGATGCAGAAGAAACACACTCTGTAAGTCAACAGGCTCATGCTGTGCACTGTCATGAGGACATGTCACCTATAGATAGTAATCTAACATAACCCATATGTAACTACAACTAACTCCCACCTATGGAAGTCTGGGAGCTCAGATGGTCTCAACTGGTAGTACATTACACAGGGAAGGAACACTTTTTCCATGCTGCTGTGTTTCCTTGAAGGTCTGCAACACAATCTGTGTGGTAGGAACTTGTCACCGACACTGTAGTGCCTGCTCACCATGTATGAAAGAGTGCAGAAAGTCAGGCCACCCCTCATTCTGCTCAGGGGAGGTTCCTGTTTTCTGCACCCTGGTTCTCATGGAGTACAAGATACTCCAAGTGGATAGCAATAAGGCAAATTTAAGGCCCTAGCTCAGCAGGGAGCAGCAATGGTTTGACTTCAAAAGAGGTCTCTGGGCAGGGATGGGAGACCAGATGGTAAGATTCAGAATTTTTCTGCCTGTTTCCTTAGTACTTCAGTGGGCTCACAGATCTGCACTGCCTCAGCAACCTCCTTAGAGGAACAATCTTGGCCTATCTGTGTCAGAAGCTACCCTGCCTATATGTATTGGTTGGGTATTTCACTTTTGTGGCCACCTAAAGCAGTCAAAGATATTTGAATAGCCAGAGGCGCCAATGAGTACTTAAGGAGCTGGGAATCCTGATACTCTGTTTCTAGAAAACTACTGCTCCTAGGAGAAGAACATTTTGCAAATATCTTCTGTATTTGTGGGAAAAAGTTAACTTTTGTTTTCCCTGGTTCTTTTTGAATGGATTCCCTCTGGTCTCTGGGGATACAAAGGAGAGAAGGAGAAGAGCAGGCACAGGAACCTTGAGTGCACCCATCAGGTGGGCCAGGGTGAATTGCCACTCTTCACTCATTTCTTTTCATCCAACTGGTGGAACCAACAGCGGCTGCTGCTCCATAGTCAGCAATCTGCAGATGGCTGGGAGAATGCTTTAGGGAAGCATGACTGCGACTGACAAACAAGACCCAGAAAAGAACATTAAGGCTCACTCTCAGGCCTTGCCTGCACTGGGGAATTTTCTTCCCTTCTCCAAATTCCCACCATTGCTCATATGAATGCAGCTGCAGAATTGTTAGGGATGTTGGGAGTCATAATATATGAGTTTTCATCTCGTCAGCCATTTGCAGCACTGTGTCAATTAACCCTCCTCAGAGCAGGGTTAACTGATATAGTGCTGAAAACAACTGCTGGAGCTGAAAGCTGTATATACTGAGGCTCCCATTGTTGCAAACCCTGATGCAGCTGCAGTGGAATGAGCCCATGTGGGATTTTTTTTGGTAACAATTCTCCAACTTAAAAACAGTCTAAAAATGCAACATAGCCACCTTATGGGCCAAAACACGCTTCCGCTGCACCAAAACAGCTACACACCTAAGCTGTCACCATTCAGAATGAGATTTTTTCTTACAGTTCTTTCAGTCCAGAAGGTACTTTTTGAATTTCTGTATGAAATACTGAGTAGGCTTAATCTCAGCAAACTAATGTTCTGTCACCTCCATAGGACTGTCACTGCTCATTAGTTCTCACTAGCTCTGGGCTTTGAGATGTGTGAGGAGGAAGAGCCAATTGTCTGGTAGCGTCTTATCATTGATTCCTACATTTATTAATTCAATACAAAATCTGCCCTTTGACTCATGGAAACTTTGTCATTTGTTTTTTGTTTTCAATTCCTTAATGCCGATCTAGTTCTTTAGTTTATGACTGGATATTCTTGTTCACTAGCTTTTTTTTTTTTAATGCTAACAAGTAAGGTCTTATTTATGCAAAGCAGCACTGTGAAGACTCAAGCTGATTTCTAATGGAGTAAAGTTCTATTTCAAATGAGCAGAGTTGGCAGAATCAGTCCCACGTTTCCATATGCTTTGGGAAGCAGTTACGAAACAGGCACATGAAATGGGTGTTCCAGCCCAGCTGAGTAAGACTTATTCTTCTTAAAAGCCCCTCTCTATCCTGTTCCTACATCCATGTCCAACACTGATTAAAACAAGGAAATTTTGTTTTGCATTTGTTATGCTTTTGAATAACTATTTATCAGGCAGATGCTGGCAGTCAGGTTTTTTTAAGTGCAGTTTGCAAGTGTGAAGGTGCTGAAGCCCAGGCTCAGCAAAAGCCTCAGTGAAAAACTCTAGCTCACTAAAGCCCTTGATTAATGACAGGCAGGTTTCAATTCATGCATGGCGTTTTATGCAGGTATAGAGCAAAACTATATGCAGAATGGTGGGCAACAGCATACGCTTATGAGCATCGACAGAGGCTCAACATAGCTGCCCAGGGAAATGGCAAAGGGACAGACACAGAGGGGATGGTGAGCTGTAGAGCTCAGCTCAGGGTACTGGAATGTTGAGAAAAAAATGATTTGTCAGAAACTTGGATCCAACTGGGTATTTTGAGAATGAGGAAAGGAACTGGCTCACTCTTCCTTCATCTCTGATCCTGCTGCAGCGGCTGTTTCTCCCAGGGATCCCTTTGGACAAAGTGAGGGAGTGGGCAGAGTGACTGAGCTGACTGCAAAGCAGGTGCGACAGCCATCTGTGGAAGGATGGAGGAGCAATGTATTGATTACCCTTTTAGCTCAGACTGAGCTGTGGGGATGCATGACAAAGTTTTCAGGTCACAGCTGTCACACAAGGAGCCTGTCTCTTGGTAAACATATTTATATATTTGCTTAAATGGTTTTCATTAATCTCTTGGAAGGTTCTTGTAAAAATGCTAAAAATCTATCATCCCAAATCACAGTGGAACTAGGTTTCTCCTTTCCCTTAGCCCCTTTTCCCTTCAATATTAGGCACAGTATCTTGCATATGTTTTTATATGAAACTCTGTGATTAAAAGTACTTAAGACTGGATCATTTTTCTCTGCAATGAGTTCAGTTATTTCCTTTTTATACCTTCCAGAATTTACTATACCATATCTAAATATTGGCTGCAGTCCACATGTTTTAGATCATTCTCTATAATGGTCCTGTTGTTATAGAATCCTTTGTGTGTGTGTGAGAGAGAGAGAACATGCGTATGTGTTGGAAGCGAGGTGGGGTACATATAATTGTTTGGAAAGAGAAATCAGGGTATATTAATTCCATAAGTGATTTCTGAACTGATAATATAAAAGTGATAAAAAAGTGAGGAATGAAATGATACATCTCTAGTGCATTACCTTGTATGTGTGGTAAATAATACTTCTGATTCAAACATATTACTCTACTAAATATATTTTACCAATAAAATGACTCATTCACCTTTTGTTGCTATATAATTTTAAAGATCAGATTTATTGTTGTAACATTTCCTCATTTTTACTTACGTTCTAAATGTAGATCTTTTGACCTGAGTCATACAACACATTAGTCAATGGTAAGCTACATGAAGATGAAACTAAGACAGCAGCTGAAAGTCCTTACTCATCACACAAAAAGCTCATTACCTGCTAAAGACCGTACAGAGAATGTACACGTGTAGGATAAGTTATCAATCTGAGGGAAAAACAGGATTTGATGCTTCATTTGACAAATCAAAAGCTTCAACCAAAATGAGAATAAAAACTTTACTGACAGTATCATGATGTTTGGATAGAGCTCACGAGGATCTAAGTGAGAAATGCCTCTCTACTCCCAGGACAAAGTGAAATGAGTAGCCCTGTCCCAGTGGACACATTTGACTCCACACAGAGAGGATGCATTTACATGGCAAATGGACAGCATCGGTCTGCTGCCTGTTCATTCCCGCCACGGGCAGGTTTTGTGAGCAGCAGGCGTGATTCAGCTCCCAGCAGATCAGATAAAGCAGTTTGCACTCGCAGCAGCCTGAGTGTCCTCACAGCTGCGGGTATGGAGTCATGAGCGCGTGGCAAATTTGCTCCCAAATTTCTTTTAACTTCACCTTGTGGACAAGTTCTAAGACAGTCTGCCAGTGGTGTAAGTTCAGACCCCTTTCCCATGTGAAGTTCTCAGCCACTCAGAACACATGCAAAAACCTCTGCACTAACAATTCTACTCATGTGCAGGGCCCTGAATTAGGGATTAGGCAGCTCACAGGGCTGAGTGGATATCATTTTGTGCTTGAATATACTTAGTTTCTATAATTTTTTTTTTTCCCCACAAGCTAAGATAAATTTCTGCTTTGGTTCATTAACAATACTTGTATTTTTAATCAGAATTATTTTGTACTATATTTTCTTTGGAAATAACAGTAATACAGTTTATGTGAAATACAAACAAATGAGGGAACGATTTTTACCTAAATGTATGAATAGCATTTTGCAATTTGTCATTGTGATATATTTATCTTTTGAACTTTAAGTGAGCTCAGCTGAAAAAAATGCTTCTCTTCAGCACATGACTGGAAAATATATTACACCAGAGAAGTATATTGCTGTTTCAGTTTAGAAATTAGTGGCTAAATATAATTTTCCACTATACTTACTTTCACAAAGTATGTAGTAAATTATTTACATTACAGTAAATTCTTAGTACATATTCCAAAAGGTATTAAAATCAGCTTTCTTGCTCAAATTAATGGATCTTTTGTGAATGTGCATTTAAACTAAGATCCCTAAGATCTTCTGTTACCTGCCGAAGCCTTAAAACCACTGCAATATGGCTAGAACAAAACAAATTTGTCAACAAAATGAACCCCGGGTGAAGGAAAATAGTACGGAGCAGAAAGGCATGGACTGGACAGTAAAGCAATGACAGTTTGCAGCAGCTGAAGATCTGGGTGTGCAATCTGGCTTATACCCATAGTGGCACAGCGTATGCTGGTTACTACGTGTGCTCTTTCTAATCAAAACTCCTCACTGATCGCAAAATGCCCGTGGTTTCCAGCCAGGGATGCTCCATGGCTGGCTGCAGGGGCAGCGGGGCGGGCAGCCTCTCCCTGGCAGCACCACAGACCCATGCAGGAGCGCTGTGCCGGCCATGGCAGCGCCGTGCACTGCTACCTGCAGCTCCCGGCTTCGGAGCTGCCCCAGCAAACAAGCTGCCACTGCAGCAGCAAAATGGCTCAGCCTGTGCCTGGCTACCTCCTTTCCCCCGGATGGCTTGGGAGCAGGGAGGAGAGCTGGCTGCAAGCTGGATGCACTCTCCCAGCAATGGCAGCTGCTCCCAGCCGCCATTTTGCCCAGGGGTCATTTTCCTGTCACATCGCAGACGTGTAACCCTCATGTGACGGGAGAGCAGCCAAGCAGCCATGGGGAAAGGCTGGGGCCGGGTGGGAGCTGCGGCTGCTGCCAGAACGATTCCCCTGACACACGGCCTGGCCCGGGTACGCTCCAGAGCTGTACCCGGGGAGGAAGGCTGCTGGGAACAGACTGCAGGCCTGATAAATCATCCGATCTGCCACAAAAGCCTGCTCTCCATAGGACGAGCACCTGTTTCCTACAGCACACTGTCGTCATGTTTGCAAACTCTTCCATTTCTTTGATAATTTGATTTTGCTTTTTGTCTGTGTTCCCTATGTGCATGTATGGAGTACAAAGGAGGGTCCAGGGCTCATAGCACCAGTTGGGAGCTCAGGGAATGGAGATTCCTCCTTTCCCATAGCCAAGTGCTTGTTCCCGTCTGACCTTGGGCGAACCACGTACACCCAGCTCCTTGGAGGTGTTCAGATGCCAACCTCCCACTGAGCTGAGCAAGAATTAAAAGTCTGTGCCCCGTCAGGAAAAAGCAGGTGTCAGTATTTGCTATCTTCCAGGGCCATTATGAAGATGAAGACATTCCTGATCTACAGAAACTAGGGTAATGGCAGTCATTCAAATATCATATTAATATATGAGAGAGAGTAGTGCAAACAGGGAAGAAAAGCTGTGTGGTTACCTAAGGCAAAGAAACGTCTTTAAATGGTTTTAGTTGTGACTCAGAATTAGAAAAAAGAGGTTTAAACAACGCTTCTTACTTAAAAGTTCTGACTGAAAATATTCCTAGCCTTTTTTTTTTTTGAATAATGATATTAGTAGGAGTCCATTATATAATCACAAGAAAATTAAAACTCTCCAGGGCATGATCTTAGTTGTGTAATTAACTGGGGTGGTTAAAAGTACAAAGTGAACCTGAAGCAAAATTTGTACCAGAACCACACCTCATTATGTTTTGCTGCCTAATTCTGTCATAAATAGAGATGTTTATTACACATCTGCCATTTAAAGTACGTATTACATGCAACGTTATATTTTATTTAGATTTAAAAACTTAAAAACACACGATGACAAGCTGTGTTACTATTAACACATGCCTCAGGGACCAGGGGTGCACATTCAGATTGTGTCTTAGGTTATATTACAATTCAGTCACTCCAGAGTTACAAATTGTTTACAGAAGTATATTGTGTAATTAGTGTGCCTGATTTCAGCCCATAGAGTTTCACTGGTGTGAAAGAACAATCAAGGCCTGTATATCCATTCACATTTATTAGACCAAACTTTGTAGTCTGTCCTTAGAGCACCACTCCCTCCTCTGCTTTCAACAGCAAATGGCACTAAAATCTCCCAAACCAACAGCAGTTATTATCTTTTTTCTTTTTTTCCTTTTTTCTTCACAGCAGAAGTGATTCAGTACTGACTCAAGTGTATGGGTGGAAGGGGCAGGAGATGATGCACTGGTTATATGCTGCTTAATCCTCTCTCCTTTGGGCTTGCTTTCCTGAACACACTGCCCTCCTAGCTCCAGGGCTGGCTTTGAAGAAATCTTTCACAGAAAATCTTTTGCAGAAAATCATATTGTTTGGGATCTGAATGGCATGAAGTCCTTCTGCATGCACATGGGTTATCTCCAGCAGATCCTACGCAATTGGCTTGGCCAGTGAGGAAAAACGAATATAGTTTCTTTCATGCAAGAACTTTCATGAAGAAAAATGCCACCTACTAGTCAGATTTTCTTTGTAAGCTGGTTATCTGAAGTCACTCTCTATCACCATTTCCTAGTTATCACATCCTCTTAGTTGCATGTTAAGGCAGGACAAACGTAGTATATCTTACGTATCTAAGATATATATCTGCATAATGAACATGATGTGATATTGTGGATACTGTTATTCAGGTCACTGGCAAAGGAAGTAAACCTTTAATATCAGCCCTTTCAGGCTTTTCTGTAGCATTTCATCGTATGGATCACCTGGCAGTCCTGACTGGTTCCAAAATAGCTGAAGTAGCAAATATGAAATACTCCAAAATGAGTCAAGCCCATCCCTTCACACAGAATCTAGGGAACTATAAAGTCCAGTGGCACCTTCAGCACTCAGTGCTTACCTAAGGAGTCTTTCAAAGTTTAGTCTTTGCCTGATCAGTCAATTTGCAAGACCTAGCAAGAGGGAAAGAGTTGAAGCTCTAGCAATTCACAAAGCCTGTCAAGGTCTATACTTGTTCTCATCAAATATGAACAGCAAATTCCTCAATATCACACTTTAATCCAGACCTGTACATAAAGTAACTGGCAAAAACTGAACCCAAGCCATCATGTGCTAGAAAGAGGGATGCACTTAAAATTATTTCCATAACAGCGACATTCTCAACCAAGGGGACTTCTGTCCTCAGGTTTTAACTTAGTTCAGAATCTTAGGGTCACTTCAGACACCAAAATCACTCCAGCAGAAGAAAAAAATTAAAATGTTATCTGAGCTTAAACAGAAAAAGATGCCTCCGCTGGCAGAAAAGCTGCCATGGGAGCTCAGCAATCCTCTGCTTGTTTTGTCTGTCACCACCTCTTTGAGTATGCTCAGGCTCGTCAGGCAATGAACATACATATAGCTTGGAATCAGACACAGCATATATAATCTCTTGTCCATTTGATTGTTGGGGTCATGGAGGGAGCTGGGTTAACCACACACGTATCTGAGTGACAGAGGATACTGAGGGAGGGGAAAAAGGAGTAGGGGACAGAAGAGGGAAGGGACTATATCTGTGTCATGAGTGCTGAGAAAGGCATATCGAGCACAACACAGCAAATTGTTTCATTTATCCCACTTATGAGAATACTTGGATTTACTGACAATATTTTTCATGCATTTTTTTTCTTGCACTTTTAAAGTCTGGTCACTTTAGTACCATGGGTCTAACTACCCGGCCTGATGGGTAACATATTAACCCATTATATCCCTCTTAATATTATCCAGAATAGCTTTTCCATATAGCAGTTTGATGCACAGCAGTCCAATAGCAGTTCTGTGGTCTATTTCAATGTGATTGAGTATGTATAACAACTAATGCCTTAGAGATTCTCAGCTCATGTGTGCAATAAAATTCTACATTACCTGATATGATAAAATGGATACCAGAAATTCAACATATATCCAGGCAGAGTATTGTTTATCCTGCCCATTAAAGGATGATATTACATATTCAAGAAAAAAACAAAAATGTTTTATTGTGGGTGTTTGGAGGATATATTTAACTGTTTGAGTTTGGTCCACTTTCAGTACAGAATAGCCAAAAGCAAGCTACTCTAATATAAGAACTACTAAAATATATGCAGTATACACCTTGTGTCTCTACTGTCTAAATGTGTAGTCTTCAAAGGCACCTATCTCAATGAAAATTTGAACTCTGAGTTTAAGAAATAGAAAGTCACTGGCTTTCTTCTTTGTCCTTAAAGCCAAATGTTTAAATCTCTGTGAGTCTAGTAACAAATGTTTTAAATGCGAACATTTAAGTCACAGGTTTGTGGAGAATTATTTTGTAACAGAGCAGTTAGAATAGGTGCTACATCCATATTAGAACTGAACAAGTATTAACTTTATTTTAATTTCTGACAGTTTATATGGTAACATTTGCCCAGTAACACCAGTACAGGTGCTTCCATTGAGCTGAGTGAGATTCTTGGACTGTAAATTTTAAGTTAATCCTCAATATACAAATGACAGATGTCTGAACATTAGTTTGTTTCAAGTGTGCCTGTCCTTTGAAACAGAATGTATTTATCTGGAATTTTTACTGTTTGACAGATTGAACACATTCTCCAAAATGCATGAACTTTGTGCGAAGTACAAAAAAATAGATGGTACATTTGTACATTAATTGGCATAACTAAATAATGGAATAACAGAGCTGCATGGAGTATAATACTCTCCTATTTCCAAAAGCCTATCTTATCAAACCAAGACAGCTTATCTTTGGTGAGAATTCAGTATTTCATAGGCTCAGCACTTTGACCAGGACCCAGTTGAGCAGGTAATTCTGTTCTCTTCAGTGGGGTTAGTCTCGTGCTTAAAATTAAGCAGGAGATTAAGTGCTTTGCTGGACAGAATGGAGAGTACTCCAGATCTTTTCAGATTCTTATCTGCAGGCTAAATATATTGACACTTTGTATTTTGTTTTGTTGTCTAGGGCTGCATAAATTTGAAAAAGTATAATCAAGAGGGAAACTGATGAAACTGCAAACAAATACTTGAAATTGGTCTCATATAGATCCAAAAGTGACAATCCACATGTTTTTGTAGGATTCTGTGGATTCTGCAGTCAGCAGAGAAGCTGAGCTGAAGCCATCTTTGTTTTGAAGATAAATGCTATTGGAAAGATAATTGTATTGCATCATTACCCCCACTACATTAATAGTGAGGAGAAGCTGCAAGGCTCTGCTAATTTTGCAGGGATTTGAGTATCTCAATATAGAGACAGTGTGGGGAAGACTGCAGAGCACTGTAATATTTGGGAAAGGCAATTTGCTTTTGATGTAATGATTTGATCATTTATTTTGTTCTGTAGGGAGGACAAGCTTCTCAGAATTGTATACTTTCCAAAGAAACCTCTAGTACGTTCTGCAAAATGGATGGCACACCACCACAATTATGTTAAGCCTATTCTTCTAAAGAAACAATCCATCAATTTCTACAATACTTGAAAGAACAGTCAAAGTCTCAAAAATTATTAGGCCCCTAAGTAAATAAGAGGGATCTAAATGACTGCTCCAATAGAGGAAAAGTTTGTCAGAATTCAGGTGTCATATATTAAATCTGACAGTAGCCCTTTATCCAATCAGTACAAATGATTGACTGGCCATTAAGAACATGTACAGTTCCAGGGTTGCTGCAAAACTCCTCTTTTCGTCTGGTAGGAAAATCAAATATGGCATTGTTAGCAGCGAAAAGGAGAAGGAGAATTAGAGGATAACCAGCACCTACAGAGAGTGTGTTCAGACTTCATTAGCTACTCATAGAACAATGCATATGGTTGCTCCGGATTTAGCTGTCATTTAAAACTTGAGATTGTAGGTGGATAGATGTAGAATCCAGTAGTAGCTGGAGCAGGAGAGTGTGGGAAACAGTGCAGATGAAGCAAAAAGGGATTCAAGTGATCAGTGTTTATGGGTAGGAACTCCGGTTTTAGAAAGTACATTTTTTGTTCCCACTGGAAACAATAGAACAATACACAGAGAAGAGACATTTATTGGATACAATAAATATGATGTTGCAAAAAGTAATAAAAAAGGAGATATAGAGAGTTATTAAAATGGAATATTAGAGAAGCCAAACCACATTTATGTACTCATTTCCTCTAAGAAATTTTACACTATTTGAAAGCTAAGATTTGTTTCTCACAAAAAAAGTAATCAAGTGGTCTCATGGATTTCCACAGAACAACACTCTGGGACACGATGGACAAATAGAACATAGTAAATGGGTAGCCAGACACAGGTGCAGAGTTACTGGCAGATCTACTCTAAGAACCCAGTATGTTCTTCACAACAGTTCTCATTGTGGGATTATTACTAACATATATTCCACCTTTCCAATTAGTTTTGGGTTTCTATTTATTTCTGGAATGCTGCTTGCTTTCCTGAGATGCTCTTTTGAAAGAAGATGTCTCAAAGGCAAGCAGAGGAATGGTAGCTCAAAGCCATATTCATTTGGATGTTCTTCTTCTCTGGGGTCATGGTTTGCAGGGAGAGGCATCTGGAAGAAGAAGAGTCTCTTTCCTTCACTATAATGCCAGGGTTTTCAGTAAAACAGTGAAATAAATCCCATAGATCTCACAACACTGTGTTTCTCCAGACAGTTTAGAAGAAGTGAATATCCTGGGGCCAAAATGTAAAGTTTTTACTTGGTTCTTACTCATTTGTTCCTTGGGCACAACTCCCTTTGTTTGAGTACCTTCGCCTGAGGAATAACCTCAGGATTCAGCTCTTAAAGATTATCCTAAGTGCAACTAAGATGCTTCAGGCCCCAATGTATTCTTATGCTTCCCAAATTAACCATTTCAGGGTCTATAGGAGAGATCATTGTAAATCCTTAAGCAAAAACCAGAAACATCATTATTTAAGCCTGGGAACACTGGTTAGGGGCAACACTCCACTGCTTTGATGTTCTGGAAAAATGTAAACAAAAGCTGTAATTTGTGGGGTTGAAGATTGATCAAGTTTTCAGAGTGCAAAATAGCCCTACAGGAATCTGGTGGAAATGTCTGAAATTACTGTAGGGAAGAAATTTGATCTTATTTTCAACCTAATTAAAGCCGCCTGCATCTCCACAAAAACCTCCAAAACCCTGGGGATCTCTGATGGTTTACCCTCTAGGGAGAACACACAGATATGAATTTTAATAGTGTCTTTTGGTAATGTGGTGGATAAAGACAAATTGATTACAGCAGTCTGGAAAAAAAAAAGCAGGTGATGCATTACCAGGACCACTGGGTTAATGTTTTCCCAGGCATGGTGAAGGCCACCCAGATTGTAAAAGAAAGTTGATATTTTCAAAAACTTGAGTTCTGTGATTTGGGGCTTGATATGGCTTTCTTGTTTCCAGATACACTGGATTATATCAAAAGAAAAATAATATGTATGGTCCAAATTCTGTTCTTGTGTACACAAAACCAAATCTAGGCTAAAACTTCTGACATTGATGGATTTGCACCAGATTTACACCGAACAGAAGAGCAGTACTGTCCTTCTGATTATAATGATGCCTATCATTATTAGTATCTGAATAGCAATTTGAAAGCAAAAGAGAGTAGAAGTCTAAGAAATCTGAACTCGGAGATAAGTGTTTCTACATAGTTGCAGGAAATACCAAGCAGAACATTCTTGTAGAAGTCCCTTATGAAGTTAACATGCCTGATCTCAAAGGACATGTTTGTTCAAACCTTGTTTCTGGGAGAACACTAAGCATGCACCCTGATGGGACATAAAGTGAGTGTACTGTGATAACTGTAGGCTACTTGCACTCTATTTCTTCTAGCCCATTTGGATTTATACTGGGGCAATTAGATATACATTTATGAATAGAAAAGACATTTCACTGACACGTATAAATATTATAGTAGATGGCAAGTCAGATGACAATCCTACTAGTGCTTAATTCTCTAGCTTTGAACATTGTCTAATTTTGTTGATTAATATTTGGTACACATGGATATATACACACCAGTGCAAGTGTGTACATATGGATTAGACTGACATGTGAATCTGCTTTCAGATCTAGTTGTTTTTCAGCACTGTAGCCTCACTCACTCCAGTGTTCCCTGGTATTAGCCTAGGCTTGAAAAAGAACATGGATCTAATACAAACAGAAGCTGACTCTCCATACAGAGATGAGGCCCTGGAAAGCTCTGGTCAGCTACATTGAGCTGAACAAAAAACCCCTAGACACCTCTATGTGTGACATGGAGAAGCCTGAAACTTCTGCTTTCCCAGATATGCAGGGCTGTCCTTTATCAAGGCTAGAAATGAAGTACATATGGGAACCACTGTTAGAATGAGATGTCTTGGAAAATGCAGTATCAACCATCCTCTTTTTTTAAAGCAAGCACAAAGAGAGAAATTTGGGTTCTCTTCCTGTCTGTCAGGACCATTCATATTTCTAAGTTAAGGTTTTCTTCGCCTAAAATACAAAAACGACACTGAAAGCAGCAAGTGGAACTTTCTTAACTATTAGAATTAAGTCATGCTTGGCCTTAGATCCTTATTTTCATTTTGCAATGACACAACTCAAGCAGAAGTAATGGAGCAAGTACATCTTCTCCCTCCTTCCAATAGCCTTTAATCTGGTGGTTAAAGCACCCTGCTGGAAGGCAATTCTCTTGGGTGTGAATCCCCACCAGCAGAGCTGAGGATTGACCCTGGTCTCTTGTGTCAGAGGTACATGCTCAAACTCCTATACCAAAGGCAAGATGCCTAGGCTATCAGAACCGGAGCCTCGTTTCAGAAGAAAAATGAGCTGAGTTGAATTCCTCACAGAAAGAATCTTGATAACCTTCTTCAAGAAGAGCCAGGCTATAGATGCAGAGTGAATGGAAACAGTTCCTGCAGCTTTGAATGAGATCCACTGGGGAGAAGGTTTACAGATTTATTGCCATTCTTCAAATTTCTCGACTGGCCAATTCTGGGCACTTGGAACAGCTCAACTTGCCAGCTGCTTTGGAACCCAGCTCTTCCCCTGCTGCAGAGGGACTTAGGTATCTAGCACAGAGCCCCAAGGAGCAGATGTCAAAAGACTGGTTGCAAGAATTAACTTTAAGGCACCTACATCCTCGCTGGATCTGGCCTTCTGCATCCGTAAACCATTTTGAACACAAAACCGATAGTCTAAATTCTTTAGGTCATGCTGGGCAGAGCAGTGCCTGCATACCTGAAAGAAAGTATAGATCATTTACCTTGCATTTACAAAGGTGAGCTGGCTTAGCTACCCTCATCTGCAAGTTGAAGGTAGCCCAGGAATCCAGTCCCCTTCCTTTGTCCACCCAGGGAACTTGGGATACAAATAGGTAGATATCTAGTTTGGTTTGGGTATTTCCATGCATGATCTGTAATGGGGATTTTTCTTCTGAGTTACGAGCCAATGTCCTGTCTTCATATAAATCTTAAATTTTGGTCCAAATATGAGCTAAAAAATCTTAGCTAGTATACTGTAGGTTAGTATTCATCTTTTGATCCAAAGCTCATATTGTTGTGTGTTTTAAAACAATACTCTACGATGCAACACTAGTTCTGCATCAACCCTTTTCCTCAATAAAATATAATATAGCCACCCACCTCTAGAACAGCAGAATGGTTGCATGTTGTAACAAGCATCAGTGCATGGTAAACAAGGAGATAAAGGTGTTTTCCTACACAACAGAGTGAGTCTTTGACTTGAGAAACCAAACTGGGAGAGGAGACTGCTAGGCATGCAAAAATTGTATAAGAACAGACAGCATTTTTGATAGATTTACAAGACTGGTGGCTTTAGAGAGTGACTGAATAAGCAGTCAAGACCAATATAAACAATTGTGTGTAAAATGCATTTGTTACGTATGATATCATTTTACAGCTAATGTGCAATCCAGCGAAGTTTATACAATTAAGCAGTGATATAGTTAATATAGTACAACAACAAAAACCAACACAATAAAAATGCCCCCATGATTTCAAGATGAAAGAATATGGGTTTCCCACAGAGTTCTGACAAAGAGTCTGGGAATCACTTTTTTTTTTTTTAAATTTTGCCTTTGAGATGAAACATTGACTAATTTCTCCTATACCCATTCCAGCCCTGGATAGCTGGAGTTGTTTTAGTGCTAACTGTAGCATGCTAGCATCTAGGCTGCCATTGTTCAGTGATGTTGCTAGAAACACTGGCAAAAAGCCCCATACCATGGCTTTGAAAATAGCAGCATGCATAATAAGAAGCGTGCATATCGATGTGGTATACGATGACCAGATCAATGTTGTGTTTAGTCTGATATCCCATCTCCAAGAATGTCAGCAATCGATGAGGAAGCTATAGGTCACTCCACTGGCATATAATGCTGCCTGTGCTCAATTAACCATTTAGACTAGCCGCTAATAACTTCCATTAGAATGAGTTCAGCTTCACGAGCTGAGGGTTTGTCTCTCTACAGCTCTCATTCTTTGGTTACTGTTTTAACCTGAATATAGACAGTTGTAACAATCTAGTTGCTTGCTTTATGCTTGCTAAATTCATTATCTGAAACTCACAGCAATCAATTCCTTTACTAGCCGTTTACCCTGTTAAGTCATTTTTTGCTCCCTTCGCAGTTGAGTGACCTTCAATTACAGTGAAAGGGTAATCAGAAGCATCTTATTTGTCTTCCCTGCATTGTTCACTGTTGCATACAGCCTGTAAAAAGACACACAATGAACAGCTCCTATCTTGTCATTTGCCTTGGCTGGATCCCTCCTATCCAACAGACATTCTGACGTATTACCCATCTATGCCCTGCTCTCTTGCCTTTACAGCCCAGAGTTCAGATGTGATTGACATATCTGTTGCTTTGACGAGCTACAATGAAGGAAAAAAAGCCACTCAGCTGTAACTACCCATTGGTCTTTTTAAAAAATGTGACCAATTTTCAAAAGCTATCCAACACTGTGAGAAACTCACTGACATAACAGTTCTGCTGCCAGAAAACTTACAAGAGCAAAATTAGCCAACTGAGAGTATTCATGAACTACAAGAGAGAGAACCAGAGACCTGTCTTCGAAGACAGCAGCAGAAATAATACAATTCCGTTGTATGGTTTTCATGTGATGAACTAGCTGTTCCAAAAGCCAGTGTTCTTTCATAGGCTGCCAAACCTGACTGAAGGAAACATCCAGTCAAAGCCTGTAACTTAGGACCAGTTTTCCAATTGCTTGGGCAGTTTCCGACTTGTACAGGTAGCAGTAAAGAGCAGTGGATTCATATTTCACAGAGCTCAGGTTAAATGCAAACACTGATGAGGGTCTCCTGAGAATTCTTTGCGGGGTTTACATGCACTTTTTTTTTTTTCCTTTGACAATCCTGGCAAGAATCTGCAAGGAGTTCTTTGTTTGGTCCCTGTGGAAATTTTTGGTTGGTGTTTACAGATTCAAAATGAGAATCAGTGGCGAGAGACAAAGAAAGCATGAAAACTGATGTAGAGCAAAGAGCAAACAGGGAAGCACCAACCCTTGTTGATACCAACAAAACTTTGCCCATTAGCCTTTGTTTACTGTCCCCATGTAGCATGTTCTCTGTCTTCTCTCATTTTTTTACAGTCTAACAGATGACTTAACTGAGAGGATCTATCTCTATAAAATAGGGAATCCATTTTAGTAGGTTGACTGAGCTAGTTGGCTGGTCCTCCCATTGGAGCAATTTGCTAACAGCAGGAGTGTATCCAGCAAAGTGTAGTTCTTCACACAGACCTCCCAAGTTGTCCCATCTCTCCATCAGAGAAACTTTTGTGGGGCCTGGGGAAGGGAGAGTCCTTATGTGAAAATAAAAATAAAAATGCCACGTCTAGGTGGAACCTTGGAAAAATTCCACAGAAGAAAATCTCATTAGGAACCCTTTCCCTACACACTGTATGGCTAATCTGAAATTATTAAAGAGGAAGACAAAGTATTAGTGGCGAAGGAAGAAAGGCTGGGAGTAAGGGCAGTCTGGTTTTTTTTGCTTTCTCTTGTTTGGACTTTCTAGGAGATCTTGGGTGAGAGACACAGCTGCTGCGCTGTACCTTCTCCTTGGAAAGTAAAACTGATTAGTGCTACCAGTGTCCCTCTGACTATGATCTGGAGAGATTATTTACTAGGGTTTATAAATATCTCATAAGGAGGAGCAACCTGTTTTTTAAACAAATAAAGTAAGTGTGGCACACACTTCAAATGGCTAGTGCAATGCACGGGACAAGAATTAACCTGCAAGCTTAACTCTAACAGATTTATTATGCATGATATACAGTGTTCCACCCTGAAATGCTGTCTTGCTGTCTCCATATTTTCTTCGACATACATACACTACAAGATCTCTCTTAGATCAGCTGACTGAGCTATTTATTGGCAGGAACTGAATGTGTTTGGTTGGCAATTGTTTTAAAGGTTTCTAAACCTTGGTAGTTCCCCTAGAGAACTGCACTTACTTTAGTCAGTCCTTAAAGCTAACAAGAGGAGAGGTACACAAAGGCAGATTTGATGCTGTTAAAACAGTTATATTGGATTGTGCATCTGACTTGGCTTCCAGGAAAACAAAATGGTTTATATGGGCGTGGGGGGGTAATGACTTGAAAGTGCAAGTTATGCACCTGGACTATTAAGCTGTTTGTGTTCCTTAATACCTGTTTTCTGTCTCCAAAAATGCACACAGGAGTATTTTCAGACAAAGGACATGTTATAGTCCCTCATCAGTTATACAAGTGGGGCTGAAAAATACCAGGTTCTCTCTATTTCTTTGCTCTAATGCCTGTTTCAATAGAGATATGAGTTCTGGGAGCACTGTATGACTTCATGCATTTTTTTTTCCTAAAGTAATGATAAAGAAGTAACATGAAAGACCAGCCCAAACAAAATCTTTGAACTGGAAGATGAACCAGATAACTTAGATATATATTTTCCTATTCATTTCTACTTGTGCTTGCAAATTTTTGGCAGAGCAAGTGCTCCCCTGAGCTCCCATATGCCCCATTCAATTGGAAATCTCAAAGGCACAACCTTTATGGGCAATTTTTCAAGAACAAAGGAAATGGGAAAACAGCAGCCTGTTTGGCTCTGAAGCTGTAGAGCACCTATGGATCAACATTACTGAGTGCAAGCAGCTTTTAAATTAATTTTGTTTTATATTTAAGAAAAACATTTGCGTACAAACTTGCCAGGATGTGTGTTAGTCAAAATGTGTTGTGGTCCCCTAGAAAGAACCAGAGAGGGAGAATATGAACTGCAACATTCCCTGAGCTTCTGCAATATTGCAGCTGCTCTCAATTAAAGTGAGCGGTGGTTTCTAGGGACTGTATCTACAATATTTATCTTCCAACCATTTCTTTATTATTTTGCAATGATTTCATGAATTGCAACTGCAGCTTAATAAAGGGGTGTTACAGTAGTGGCCATATTGTCTGCATATTTCTTCCGTTGAGAATCCCAATACACATTATGTTACTGTCAGAGATTTAAGGTACAGCTATCTATAAAGTACCAGAACATGAACAAGTCTTAAATAATGAAATCCACTACATCCACAGAAAGCACCCTCTATTGAAGGACAAGAGGAGAGAAATACACGAGCTTTCAAGAGCCTAGAGAAAGATACCTGGCAAACCACATCACAAGGTTATGCATGGTCAAAACCAGAAACAGACAAGTCTTGTATTTAAAACCATAAGTAATTGATGGGGTTTCATCCTGCTGCATCATTTTTTCCATCTCCCTTCCTATGAAGTTAATGGGGGACTTTCATGCTACTTGGTGACCAGCTCGAGCAATAACATGCAAAGGTTTAAAAGGGACATTTTGTACAGGATAAAATCCGCTGATGAATTCTAATTCATTCACAAACAGTTTCTAAAAGTGGGTCTATTAATATTTGTCTGATTTTTATTTGCCACCTGAAATCACTGGTCGAGGTATATGATGAGCTGTCAGAAGACATGTCTCTGCTTTGGGCTTTGACTCTGGATGATTTTTTGAGCATTTACCAGCTCTGTGTGAAAGGGATGGTCCCAGCCATAATTCCTTCCCTCTGCCCTTTCTCTCCACAGCACTAGCAAATCATTACCTCTAATGTCTGGAGGTACAGTACAACCAGCTAGCACTGTCAGCTGCTGAGTAAGGTGAAAATAGCCACCGTATGCTTATGATATAAAGTAAAACAGAGGCTCATAACTAAGTATTAAGAGTTCTGTTATCCACACACCATCAGCCCACATTGCCAGATATTATCCTCTCAGGTATTATTATCCTGCAGCTCAAAGCATTCACAGAGTGGGTATCTACTACCTCTCTGGGCTACAGCATGCTCAGCCCCATGCACAGACTATATGAACAGAAACTAGGCTCTATGACCAGAAACTAGACAATGGCAGTGCTTGCAGACTCCGTAGAACATGGATGCTTCTGCTGAAGTGACCTTTCCAGATAGACATGAGGGGTCACAATGAGCATGTTTGGTGAGTCCAAGTTTGACAGACAGCTCACCTTGCTCCTTGGACAACACTACAGGTATGTCCCAAGAATCTAATCAGGCTAATCCCCTGCCAGGTCTACAATATTGGTTACAGAATATGAAACATAAAAATCAAAGCCTGTAGTAGGTGAAAACATACAAGAAAAAAAACAAACTAAACCAACCAACCAACCAAAAACACCAAAAAAACCCCAAACTTTCTGTTTTGAATTGCCTTGCCAGCAAAACTGTAGAAATGTCAGCGAGCCCATAATTTGACCAACATGAGCTTGGTAAAACTGTACTGGTTTGGTTCACAGGGCTTTAAAGAAAAGGGCTAGTCCAGAAATGCTTCCCCAATAGAAATATAAATTATCCAGAATACTTGGTCAGAAGACATGCCCATATAATCAGGTATTCCCATTTTTGAATGGTTGAAAACACTCTCTTTTCATATAGCAGCCACTACAGAAAAAAAGATAGTGGCCACAGGTTACCAGTGAATGAGAGTACTTTTTCTAAACCTAGCAGCCCAAAGAGACTATTGCTAGCCAACTTAATAAGGAAAAGATCACTTTTTAAGCCTGCATGATGCATTATTCTATATTATCATTGAAACAATAACTTCTAATTACAGCACAACATATTACAGTTCCTACTCTGCTGTAACTAAAATATTTTGGAAGATGGAGTAGTTGAAAATTTCCCTATTCCGGAGAACAGGCCAAGCATCAGGACCAGGGAAGGCAGCAGTCTGTGGATCCAGAGAGCTCTGTCCATTCCTCTTGTAAGTACTTGACACACTTGCAGCCAGCCCTGAGAGTACGCTAGACTGCTAAAGTGATGTCACAGAGAAAAGCATCAGCATCTCCAAAGCAGCCAAAGTAGTGAAAAGAAAGAAAGAAAACAAGCAAAAACAAAAAACAAACACAGAGATAAATTTGTGTTAACAGATGTGTTTTACCACTAATGATCATGAATCCATGATACAGTTTTAATTACCCAGACTTCCCTTTATTATAATGGCCTCGTAAAATGCTGACTGAATAAAAAATAACATCAATATACATAAGATGGAAAGCAGATGGCTGAGATTTTTGAACTAGAAGCCACTGCTGGAAAAGAACAATTGCTTTTGAAAGTCAGTCGCCTATTTGGCTGGATATATACTTTTAAAATGTTTTACTACATGATTAGAAGTTTTGAAAGAGTCAAACGCCTGAGGAGTGTGCTAACAGATACAGAAACATGAAATAGTGACTTCCCTTTAAAAACACTGGCCCAGATGCTGTCCTCTACCAGAAGGCACAGCTGAGGAGAAGGCAAACTCAGACACAGCCTTGCATACTTTCTAGTGCAACAGAACAAAATTTTGTACTAGTGAGACTTGATAACAGCATATTTATGAACATTAACTCAATGATAGCTACCACCAATATAGGATTTTTGTATCAGGTTTGTTATGGCTTTGTTCTTCAGACCCCCATCTCAGACAGTGCTCCTCACTGTCTAGCTGTCCAGCCTGACTTCTGACTCCCACAAGATGTCTTCATGATTCCCAGCTCACTTGTTCCATAGTATAACACCCAAAGCACACAATAGAATCAATTATCATAGTGAGAAAGGTTAAAAAAGGATAAAATGCTTCCAAGAAATTCCAGTGTGGTAAGACAAAAACTCAGTCCTGGTTGTCTGGCTGCAGCTGAAAACTGAATTATGTGAGGTTCTGAGCAAATGATATGTTCAGCTGCAAGACCATCTGCGGAACTCTGTGGAGAAGATGAACATAGCAGTTTACTTCTCTGAGTGCTATAGTCCTTAATAGGGGCTACTTGCTGATTAAAGTAGGCACTATGGAATGCATGATACATGTAGATATTTTTGCTAGAAATACCAATTGTAAACAAAAGAGAAAAACAGGGACAGGAAATAAAAAAGATGAAGCCTCAATTCTTTGGCACCTCCTTCAAAAGTAAAGTTGGAATTCTATGGATACCAAGCTCCTAGCGCCTTTTTCATAAGAGACCATAAGTTCTCCAAGACAGAAGAAAATGAAATGTGGTGACTATCAAGCACTCTCTGTGAAGTGTCTCCACAAACATACTAAGGGGTTAGAGATCCATTGGCTTTGAAGAAAAGTAAGAAGCCCAGCAGAAGAACAGTACCCCATGGACTAGACCACAGACTCCCCTGGGGATATCAAGGAGAGAAGTATTATTTCTACTTCATGATTGCATCTGAGTTGGAGGAAAAATTCAGATAAGTATACACGAAATCCATGGTGTTCGGTGAAGAAGGGCTTGATTTGATTAAAGTTTGTCTCCTATAAAGCTTGAGCTTATATTTTTTTTACTTGCTCCCAGTGACAGCCCATTCCTCCATGAGTTGAACCTCTCAGGATTCTCTACAGATGATTCGCAAGTGTGGAACATGGGAACTAACATTTTCCTCTTGATGCTTCAACAATCACAATGAAGAATATTAAAGAATACTTCCATAACATCACACCCACCTAACCAAATGTAGATGTGTACAACAAGGAAGCTTAACTGATTTAGTAGTTGAGACAGCTTTATTAATCAATGGAAAGAAAGTATAAATAATCTTGTTCTAAAGTAAACAGCACAAATAATGTTGAGGAATTGTGGTCTAAAGGTATTTCTTTCTCTCCTAAAAAGGAGGGCACCACTACAGACATATAAAAATAGTTGAGATGAATCCCAAACGTGTTTAATGCCTGAGCCCAATGCTGACACAATAAACAAAGAGCAACAGGGAAGGCTCTAAATACTGATGATGAGTTTTCCTACATAAATAAGCACCCTTGTAAGTTTGTATTTTTTGATACAATTACTAAAATTGAGTAGGACTAGTGGTATTTTTCACTCTGATATAGAAATTTAAAGCACTGGCATTAGATCTAAACTTCAAACCTTTGCTGCCAGGTACTAAACATACTCCTGTGTGGATGAGAGACATGGAAGAACAAGTTTATCTCAGGAAAGTTGTCAGGGCAGTGTCTGCACGAGGGTGAACAGAACAGCAAGAATAAACATTGTTGAGATCTCAGAATTAGCACAACTTTCTATCAGCATGAATAATTCTCTACCACTCTTAAAACTGAGGCGAAACAAAAGCTTCCCCAAACAAACCATGTTTTGGCAAACTTGGCTTAAGAAAAAGAGAAATTAAGCCAGAGGAACTTTAATAACATGAGATTGACTAACTGAGGAGGACTTTGCAAGGCAATGAAGTTTTAAAAAAACTGTCCCAGGGAAGTGTTGGCATGATTGACTTCTGCCTTATGTACAGTACAGTGCAAAAAAAATGAACAGGAGAAGCAAAAAGGAGCAAAGAAGGGGGAGAAAATAAGAACAGTCCACCTGTCTGCAGATTGAAAACAAAGGTGGTTCTCCACATGCTGTAGTCACACTGTGGAATTACATGCCCTGGAATACTGTGGATGGTAAAAGTTTATTACAAAAAATAATAGGGAAAGGAATCCACTGAGGGCTTTTAAACATAAAGATACAACCTCTGAGACAGGAAATCCATGAACTGCAAGTTACTGGAGGCCAGAAGACGTCTTCTCCCTTATATTCTTCCCTGAGCATTTGCTTTGGCTGCTTTTGAGGGCAGGACACCAAGCCAGATAGACCTTTGGTCTGAGCTGGAACGGCTGCTCCTGTGACTTATCAATGTATTTTTATAGCTACCATTCCACTAAAGTAAGTGTGATTTGTGGGATTTTTTTTTAAAGCAGAAATTGTATTTTGTCTTAGTTTTGGCAGTGTGTGTATGAAGAAATTAAAAAGCTTTATTTGTGGATGCAGGCACTTCTTGTTTGGTTTATTAGAGGTATTGAAGCACAAGATAATTCAAAAATTTACGTATCTGAGTGACATTTAATGTTCTCTTCTATACTGCTACTACTATTCAAAAGAGATACTTTCCATATTTATGTTTAGATAGGCTGTTTAAAAGCTTAAGATAAATGGCTAATTTTCTACCTCCTGCTGATGGACAAACACACTTAGACCATCACTGGTGTCCCTGTAAGCAAGGCCAAATGCACAGGCACAGTGGAGGGTGAACAATCATGTTCCCTGCAGAGTAAGGTGGAAATATATTGGCAGCTTATTGGTGAAATGATGTCTGCAGCTGCTGCCTATGTTGTACATGTTCTAAGGATAAGCAGATTGGTTCAGTTTTGAATATTTGTCAGTCTTTTATCTTTCATAAGTCTCTCTCTCTTATGGAGAATCATTTAAAACCATCAATAGCTCCAGAAATTCCTTTAAAGAACTCAGATTTTCGCTGGAGTAATAAGGGTTTCAAATATTTGGGAATTACAGTTTATCCAAAGGTGGATAATTTTTTTTTTATTCCAGCTCTAAAATACTATTTAATACATTTCAACAAAGCTAGGCAGGTGTTACTAACAGTACAGAAAAGAATAAACCCAAGAAATTCTCAAAGATTTCATTCCTTGTTCATTTTCTCTGCATTAAGTTACCCAACTCATTTTTACACACATATTAGAAAAGACTGTCTTAAAGTTCATTTGGAATGGAAAAGACCTAAAGATAAAAACATGAACTGGTATAGGAGAAGAGATAGATGTAGCCTGGGCCTTTCTAATATTCTGAACTACCACATAGCAGCTATCTGGCTTATTTCCTAAGTGAAGAACCCTGCTCAGACATCAACCTTACAGACATAACCAGTATCATTGCCATCAGTTCCCCAGTTGCAATCTCTCTCCTATAATCTGAGCAAAGCAACATAACAAATTATCACTAACTCCCGCTTCCTTTTTACTTGCCAAAAAATTATATAAAAAAAAAGCAAACAACAAAAAACAATGCAAGCAAACAAAAAACCACAACAAAACAAACAACAACAAAATCAAGAACTAAATATGCTTTTTATGGCAACCAGACATTTTCACTCAAGACTCTGAATGTGCTTCTACCAATCTATAAAGGTTGTTCCTATACTGCAATTGGCCATCAACAGAAAGCAAAATGGGAGGCAATTCAGCAGTTTCTAGAGTACCAGTTTAACTAATTGAATAAATTTTCTCATGGGGCCCAGTCATTCAAGAACCTAAGGGTAATCAATCCCTGGTGTCAACAGAATTTGAGGAGGATAAGCACCATGAAGGGCAAGTCCTTAAGACAAAAATTAAGTCAGGAGCAGTTCCTAAAAAAACCTTCATGAAGACCCATGAAGATCTTATAAATATTTGGCAAAATGTGAAGCACTTGGGAAGATTTACAGAAGCACTGTAAATGTTTCTTGTCATGGTGAAGGAGCCACCCATTCACATTTAAAGTATTTAACAATTTTGCCGTTTCTTTGTTCCATTGAGATTTTAGCTGTCTCAAGTGGATGCCTCAACTTGCAGACTTCTAAAATTAGTGGGTTTACTAAAATTCTAGCCCCATAATCTTTCCAGTTTCTACCTATTTTGTAAAAATTACAGTGGCCAGACAGTCACATAGTTCTAAGTGTTGCAGATTTACTGAATCTTAATCTTTTGTGTTCTTCTTCATACTCTAGTAATTGACATATCTGGAATGTATCCCACTTTTCCACAGTGACAAGAGACTGATTGGTCCAGACAGACAAACTTTTTAAAGGCAATAATCCAGACCATATTAATTTAAGAATCTCTCTTCCACCTGAGAGTTTCATACAATTAAAAAAAAGTGCCTCTGAAATCTACACACTTAATGTGTTCCACAAAAACCACCAACAATAAACTTCTTTATAAACAATCTAAATTAGTGGCTTCACTTTAACTAGTTAACATATCCTAGTGGTAGGGTAGAACCTCAAACAACAAGCATGTTTGCAAGATTTTTCTCATGGATTATACCAAAGTGTCTAAATATATACAGATGTGCTCGGGCACAGTAACAGCCTGCAGCCCACAGCCAAGGATTAGAAAGAAAAAAGTTATTTTGTATTTCCTCTTACAGAATGTATTATAATAGTATTCTCTTTTTATATTTCTTCATATTGACTTTAAAAATGCTAGCCTATATTTACATGGATAATGAGTTATTATCGTTACAAATGCACTCTGTCATTAGGCTAGTAGCTGCCAACTACCACTTGCGTTTCTCTATGACTCTGCTTTCAAAAACTCTTCTAATGGAGAGCTCTAACTACATTTTAAAACCCAGGAAAAAAAAATAATAGTATTGAGTCAGTGAGACCCAAGTTACTGAATTCAGAACTCTATCTCACTTTTTGAGTCTCTAAAGGAAAAAGTGGGATAACAGTCCCACTAAGTAGAAACAGGTTCTGAGATCCCAGGTTATTCACTGCTCTGCAGTAGCTCTTTTAGTTGTTTACTATATGAAAAACTGATGTTGATCAGTTTGTAAAGTTTCGGGAAAATAAGCACCAGAGAGTTCTGGTAGGAATGACACTCTTTTCACTATCTACACATGTGTATTCATGGAAAAGACTACAACCAACAGCTTTTCCTGATGCCATTCCTTCTCCACCCTTTATTCATCTTCCAGCTTCCAACACTGCCCTTCCAGTTTCTCATGGTCATTCTCTCCAAGCCGTCAGAGCAACCTGGCAGCTACCTGAGTGTGCTGAGCCTTATTTTCTGCTCATTTCTTTCGGAAGCATGCCCGCCATTTGTTTAGCAGTGAGCAAGAACAGGCAGCTTTCTAAAAAAGACAGTTGCTGTAGCAAGAAGAAAAAGTAAACCATTGTAAGCGTTCAGCTGTACACAGGCTGTGGAGCAATGTTAAACTGCACCATTTGTGGCTTTTGTTTGAGTAGAGTTTCACAAGGGCCTGAGAAGGGGACTAGAATTACTACTGAAAGGCGTAGCATGAAAAATTAGAATAACAGGTGCATGTTATAGTAGTAATAACCAGCAACACCTGTAACTGATAGACCAGAGTATGGGACTTCTAATAAATGGACACTGCCCCTCTCTATACTTATATGCTGGAAAATGTCTTTCTAAAATCTGTAATAAATGACTATAGCATGGAAGGCATGCTGGCACCTTTCCAGTCACAGAGTTCTTACCCTCATTTCAGACTTTGCCCAAAGGACCTGCATTAGATAAGCAAAAGATTAGGGTGGATGCAAGTGGACAGAATCTGAATGGGGATGGAAAACAGACTGCTTGTGTGTCTGGAATAGCATTGCTGTGGGAGCAGCTGTGGTTCCCACACACTAGCAAAGAGTATGAAGGCTGAAAATGCATCGAGAAAATGAGGGAGAGGGATCTTCTGAGGATGGAGCATGGGAGAGAATCTGTGCAAGGGAGACAATGTGAGTGCAGGATTAGAAAGACCAGTATGAAACAAGAAATAGAGGTGGAACAATCACAAGGGAGATTTCACTTGAGAGTAAACGGGTGTGAGGGTATACGTCTGGAAGCAGTCTCTGCACTAGCGTTCAGAAGGATGAGGAAGGAGGAAGCAATGCAAAGCTGTATTAAAACTGAATAGAGCAGCAGTATAGGATACTTCGGAGTAATTCCATTAAAATGCAGGATTTTCTCCCATCCCACAGAGGTTTAGCTGCCTGTCACACTGCATATCATTCTACATTAGGCTTCCAAGTAAGTACAAATTAATCTCTGCATATTTTCAAGAACATTGGTTTGGCCATTTTAGAAGTTGGAAGCCAGTAGTGGTGTGAGAGCTGTTTTGTAGATGAAAACTAGCTGGTTTATGTTTATAAAACCAGTCCATAATGATGATTAGCCTCTTCTAAAACCATTTTTGTAATAGCAGTTGGGAAGTTTAATATTTTCAAATTGGCTACTAAACATATGTAATATTTTAATATATAAAAAATGTTGTGGGTGAATCTGTTGCATATAAAGGCAAAGGAAAAACCGCATTGGCCTGAGTCAAGAACTGCAGGCAGATACTGTTCAGACTTTCACATACAGCTGTCAATGCATCCAAGTTCTTATCTGCAACACTTCAATGTGAGGCTTTGGCAAAGTCCTTGCAAATGGTGACACCTGACACAATGGTTCTGCTCTTGACTCTCTCTTCTCCCTTGAGTATTCCCACTGCCATCAGTCAATCCAGTCAGCCTGCTCAGCACCATAAGAGTCAAAATAATAAACATATTCCTTCCTCTAGAACACAATAAAAAAATCTCAGCTAACAGAGCTGTAAAAAGTATGGATACTTAGAAGCAAGTGATGTCAATTTATTTGATTTTTATTATCGTTCTAAAAGATTTTTGCCTACCACTTCTTCCCTCAGCTATTTCACCCTATCATTTGTGGTAAACACCTGCTCCTTTCTCTGGGTGGCTATGCCCACACCACAATGATGAAGCCACCAGTACAAGAACAACCACTGGGACTCTGAACAAATTTAAATGCAATTAAAACTGATACCTGAGAAGGCAAAATTAGGCATTGCCATTGACTATTACCAATGTGCGCTATCCTTCCTAGTATTTTGCATTATCTTTCTCACATACCCCAATATACACTCAGCTAGACCATATCAGATATTCCTCTGTGCTAGAGTCATAGACTGTGATACTGTATTGTAAAGAGTAGAGTTTGCAAGACCAGACAGGGGTGTTCATTTGAGCTCAGATCTTCCAGGGAACACACATGGCTTGTAGCGTTCTAACCCCTGGCACAAGGTGGTACAGTCACAGATGGCCACCTTGGCACTCATATGGCATGGAAAGATCCCTTTGTGGCCACCTTCATAGCCTTTTTGGTGTTTCTCAGGCATCCTTATGAGATCTCAGCTCATCAGTTAATGAAACCATAGTCTAATTCACACACCTAACAGACAAAATTATGCAACTCTCACATGTACATAAGTGGTTCTCAGGTGAAAGAACTGCCCCCAGACTCAGGCTCTGCAGTTAATCAGAAGTGATGCAGATACCAACATACTGAATTGACATTGAAAAACAAATCCAGCAACCTGCAAATGCTGGCGTTTATACTGACTGAAAACCTAGTCATGTCCCTCATTTTTGTTACACCTATAAATCATATGATTATGTCTGGAGTTGATGGAAAATGTTGCAGTGATGTATTCTGATACTGTGAATAAGTTTTCAGGAAAAAAATTCATTTCAGTAAAAGTTTTAACATCTTATCCCTGCTCTTGATGGAAACAGACATTAAAGCATTGGAGTTTCCTGCAGAATGGATTTTTCCTTCTCCAATCTATATGACACATTTCCATTTTAGAATGTCAAGTATTTTATTTCATTTTATAAATTTGAATTGGTAAGTTAAAGACTATTCATTCAATACTATTCAAGACTATTCCCTCTCACTCTGAGACATGCAATAAACATCGGTGATAGTTGTAGGTTCTGCTCTTCCTTATAGTCCTTGTTGTCTGCTGTCCACAGGTGTACCAGACATCCAAAGAGGCATCCAACTCAGACAGACAGAGATGCTATCAGCCTGACATTAGTAAATGCTAGTTCAGATCCCTTGATATGTTCCCATCTAAATCAATCTTTCTCAAGAAAGTCAGACCTCATCTTACAATATTTTTAACCTGTAGTTAAAAATATATTTAGGTTCTTTCTGAGTCCTGCTACACACAGCCCATGACACTTTGCTCAAATTGTATAAACTCAGTTTCTACACCTATAAAATTAGGATTTTACCTATTTGCGAGATATAGGTTACGACTAAATTGTCTATAGGGGGCTGTGGTTTCCAGTAAGGCAAAGTCTTACTGCAGAGTTGGCGTACTGTACCCAGATAGCTCAGTACAGATGTCATAAAACATTACTAGCTTTCTTAAGATTTTCCCAAGGCATGACAGAATGACTTCAGTACTTGAAAGTGCCATCACATGATTATTTAAGCTATCTGTGAAAAATAGAAGCTATTCATGTCTTTCTTAGTGCTTTTATTGGTCAGTGGCAGCAATAGGTTCAGAAAGCCTCTGTTGACACTGTAACATGGCACCTGAGTGCTACCAGTGCTTCACAAATTGCCCTATAAAAGAGGGCAATTTTAGTAGGTGTGATTTTACTAAACTTTCAGCATGTGCATGTGCTAGGGTAGCTTGTCAGGCTAATAAAATTGCACTGAATTGAATTAAAACTGAACACTGACTGACCTGCAAGAAGTGTGCACACCAGCTATCTGGTGCTTCCTGTAGCTTAATAGTAGATGAATGATCCAACACGCAATAAAGTATTTTTCCAGCTTCTCAAAGCTGACAATGTGAAGCAAAATGCAATGAAACGCAGCCTCAGGTCACAAGACCACTGCTAGAGATTGAAACCAAGGAAAAAATTATCCTACAGGTGTGATCTGGCTCTTATTTCTTCAGAAGATATCTGATGTCCAATTACAGTAACACCCCTTTCAGAGTCTGATTATACACTTGCCATTCCACACTCTCCAATTCACAACAGTTCTTGAAGCTCAAGAAACTCAAGGAACAATTTCTCCTGTATTTGACATGAAAAAAACATATTTTATTTCTGATTTGATCTGAGTCATTTGTTCTGAGCAAAGAAGTTTAGGAAACGATCCCTTCAGCAGACACATCTTCCTCTCCTTGCTCAAAAGGAGATGTCTGCCATGGCAGTGTCACTGCACAGATGTTCCCTCACATGTGCTGTTACTCCATCTGTACCTAGGACTTCCAGCAAACACTGTTTAACTAAAGCAGCAATGTACAAGAACGGAGAACAACAGTCATTCCTACAAACAGCTCTTACATACAAGAGGAGTTTCCTACCCTGTAAATCTTGGCAATCCACAGACAAGGTCAGAAAGAAGAAGGGAACTCAAAATTCACATTTTCACCCACAAATCCCTCTCTCCAAAACCAACAGTTCCAGGAAAACATGCAACAAAATTTCACTAACCTTTCTCCTCAACTCTTGGGGTGAGCTTTCCGTGTGAGGAGGCTGTACGACTTCTTGATAATGCCAGGGTATATACTAAAGCCCCAGTTTTGGTACCAAGTGCTCAAAAGACAAGTGGAAGATACATCTAACCACACAAATAGCAGGACAGAGATCTATCGGCTACAGTTGAGACAGGTCAGGAATATACATGAGTCTTTCTAAAGCTAATTCAAACATGGTTTTGTTAATTCAGTTCAAAGTTGAATTGTTTTGGTCAACAACACATAACAAAGCTTTCTGCTAAAATTGCCAAATTTAGACCAAACCAGAATCCTTTTGGAAAGTTACCATCATTAAAGAAGATGTGAGTATGAAGAACAATGATTCAAGAGGAAAGTAAGATATCGTTGGATGGTAACTAAAATTTAAAGGTTACTTCAGGCCTTCAGAAACCCAGCACTCCTACACATTTTGAAGAGAACCTATTCAGCTCTGTCTATTTTTTTTTCAACTGGCATTCCACTATGTCCCAGTGTTGACTTCTGACTATATTTGTTGTGATCAAAACTATAGTTGTTTACAATAGAAGAGAGCACTCAGTGGTGCCAAAGAAGGATTTGGATCTCCCCAGATACAAAGCCAAGTCTCCCTCGCCATCTCTCTGCAGGTACACACCAGTACAGAATCATACCTGAGACCTTCTGAGTCCAGGAAACTGTGTCAGCTGGTGGCACCAGTTACCTCAGAGTTAGCTGCAAGAAGTCCTTTCTTGCAGGATAGTCTGCCACCCTGAAATTGCATTCTAGCCCGTAAAAAGTTGTCTTAAATTACGAGCCATAATAAACTACAAAGCATCAGGTTTTATTCTCTGCACAAACTACACATCTTTTAAACCATAAACTATAACAGGGGATGTTCTTGTTATCATGTTTACCTCACTTGGAATACTTTGCTATGTTCTTCAGTGTGAGGTGTTGGTGAAGTCTCAAGTGCCACAGTCAATACTTCCTTTTATGAGAAAATATTTTCTTGGGCTGGTTTTCAGTTTGCCATCTTTCACTAGAAATGCCTCTAGTAAAAGATGGCTCCCACTCAAATCCAATATTATATTTAGTTATTTTTTATTAGAAACTCTCTTATTTGTCTTCTGAGTGGATCATTTCCAGTCCTTTCAGTCTTATTTCAGTCTTCTCATGCTCCAGCCCTTCCACCATATCTCTGTAATAGCAGTCTCCTTTTGTAAATGGCATGACTAGAACCACATGCAATATTCTCATAGAAGAAAATAAAGTTGTTGATTTTTCTAATGGTATTAAACATTTTCTGTATTGTCCTGCAGACCATTCTTTACTCAACCTACACAGTCCCCACCTCGAAGACTTTACGGCCTAATTAAAAACAAGCCCTTTCCCTGTCAAGCACACATGGAAGGTAGGAAGGAAAAATGTGATGTTCAAGCAAAGTCATTAAGATGACAAATTCTAATGTTATGTTAGTTCTGTAATTTTCTTTAACAGAATTGCTTTATTTATACTGGAAATGCTTAGGGAATGATTCTCCATCACCTTTGTACCGTAATAGGGCAGCTGGGCATTCCCTGATGTAGGAAATCCCTGCACAAAATAAGGCAGTGTAGGAGGCCTTCATAGGTGGCCAAGGCGGAAAGGAGCAAGTGGCATAGGATAGGCCCTTGGGAACTGTTCTAACTAGTGTAATTTAGAGCATTCCTGCTCTCAGTTATGCCAGGGGCCACTTTGGCATCAAGTCAACCTAGAATCCAGGGAGATGAAAAATGGCTTAGAGCCACCTTCCCCCTCCCTATACCCTGGGCCTGCACCATGTGTGGTTTGGCTGGCTCCGAGGATCTGGCCCCTACATTTTTAAATAGAGCATTTTAAGTTGAAGTTGAAAAGTGAAAGAGAACGGAATATGGAGAGTAAAAGGAGTAGAAATGTGCTAAAGGGAGAGATTTAAAAAAAAGAAAAAAAAAAAGGAGGGAAACAGAATGGGTGGTATTTGTAAGTGTGAAGCAGAGCTCATTTTTAGCAAACTGAAGAAGCACTGGGGAGGTCCGGGTTCACTTCCCAGCTATGCCAGAGACTTTTGAATGTCCAGACTAGTCTATTAGGGTCACTTTCAAGGTGACTATTGAGCTTTGTTGACCATCTATGCTAAATATGTTTAGCTTATTTCCTGAGAACTAACCAGCACCGTCACAGTCTGAGGTCAGAAGTGCCTTTTAGCCCTAATTATCTCTAATGGGGACATGTCTGGAAAGAAAGACACTACTGTCTTGAGAAAATCCACAAGACACGTGCATGAGATAGCTTTGGTGCAAGACTGTGTGCACGGTACTCAGGAAAAGATGCTCTGCACTGTAGCGTCTCTTTGTCGTGTGACATCGGACATCCCACTGTATCACACCATGGTAACGGAGAGCTCAGGTCCCACTGTAAGTCTGCATTTAGTGTAGACATGGGAGGGAGTAGGAAGTGCTTTTACAGCTGGGGGACTCTGAGCTTTCACCTCAAAATGTGCACATTCATCAAGATTTACTTGGAGTCTCTCTTTGACTTGGTTTCTCATCTGGGATTACTACTTCCTTGCCAACTGTAGTGTATGTGGTAAGGATGAACTGAGACAGAAAATGAGGTATGTCTGAAGTCAATAGCAACAAGGAAAATGGGAAAAAAACCCCAAACTGATGGAACTTCAACCCAAAATTTAAGCTTATCTTGACAAATAGACAAAGGGCAGGTGTCACTAGTGTTATAATTCAGAATGTATCCAAGTATTAAAATGTTGCTAAAACTTTCAAATTCTTAGACTTAAAAGGTGGGTGATCTTACTGGAACCTTACAATATCCATGACACGCCGCTTGTGCCACACTCAGCACCACCCTGTGCCAATCAGCCCTCTTGTGCCCCTTCCTCCCCTTTCAAGCTTTCTTGATATTAGTCATATACCTTTTCCACCTTAATGATGGGGCAGAGAAGATGTCCTTTCTCTTCCCTATTTGAGCTAAGATGTTTCTCCTTACTCTCTGCTAAGTGCTAGAGCAGGAATGCTGGGCATGTGATTGGAGGTAGGTGGGTTCAAAGATTAATTTCCAGCACCTTCAGCATGCCTTGTCCTGCATCCTTTACCATAGGATTAAGGCTCGCTGGGATAAATCCTTCTCTTCCAGCAAGAGTCTTACAAAGGAGGAATGAAAGAAGGGAAAAGGAGAAAGAGAGCTAGAGAGGAAGTTTATTTCCCACTTACAGCCCCTGAAATCTTACTGGCCATGTCTAAAATGTTTAATAGTGTCACACTAGTGGTAGGTGGTGGGATCTGTTTCTGCAGTGAGTTTGTAGAAGATCCATATGGCACGCCCACCACTACTGCTTGTCCTGTCTAATGGTGGGAGATGATGTTCAGCAGCCCTGAATGTGTTTCTTACCACCTTACCATGTTCCTAAATATTCCTTACTCAGAGATCCTCAAACTCCAGGTTTGAAGTGGTCATCAAACCCCAACCTCTTGTACCTTTCCCCAAACACTTCCCAGCTTAATGGAACACTACCGCAAACCTGCCCTGGGCTCAAGGCCCCTTCAAATCCCAGCACAATTCTCTGTATCAACCCAGCCTACGGCATTCTGTCTCCTAAGTATGATCCTCTAAACTGCACCAAGATGTTCCACTGTGTGCCTCTATGTTGTTGCTGTTGCTTTGCTTGCCTCTCCCCCTGTGCTCTGTTACCACCCTCTCATTAGATACCATGCAGGACTAAGCCCATCCCTTGTCTAGTTCTCCCTGTAGCAAAACAAAGCAGAAAGAAGGAGAAAAAAAAAATTTAAAAAGGCGCCCCAGTTCCCACTGGGGCAGAGATTTTAAAACACAGAGAGCAATTATGAAAAGGTTGCCCAGATGGGACCCAGAGGGCGGGTGAGGGGAAGGAGAGCTGTCATCCAAGGGGAAAAAAATCAGATGTATGGTAGCCCTATTCCTATAATACGATTCCTATTCCATGTGCAAATGTACAATGCAACGATAGTTCTCTTAGCCAGCATGGGCTGGGTTAATTGGATGTAAGGAATTTTTTTAAAAATAACCCATTCATTTGATAAAAATCCAGTCCCAGTGATCACATCAAGTACAAATATTTCACTAAAAGGCTTGCTCCTAATTGACTGAGGTTCCTGGCTACTTTTAACTCTCTAGCACACAACACTGAAAAAAACCCAACCCTATTGAGAATACAGTTACAGTGTAAAACAATTGGCAAATGCTTTTAGTATTTTCAGTTTTTCTTTGTATTTAAACAGAGCTAAATAATTTTTAAATTTTCTTTATTTTTTTTTCTGAAATAGCTCTTGAAAAATTCACTCTGGGAAAGAAAACACAGAAAATTACAATGTAAAGTGTGAATAACTGGAAGGCTGCAATCAGCTGAATGGAAATGGGCTTTGTAATGTCCTAGCACAAGCACAGAGTGTTGCTATAAGCTCGACCTGTATATGTGGCCACACATAATATGTAACCATTTTACTACTGCAACACTTGAAGCTGACCATTCCTGACTACACAAGTGGTTGAAAGGTTATTATATATGTGGAGAATGCTAAACTGTTATTACTTCTTAAAAATAATAGTATCTTTAATTAAGTACTTATCACAAAAACTTTGAGAATGCCTAAACCCTGTTCTTAGCATAACACAACTGACACCTAAGGTACTAGAGATGCCAAACTGACTTGCAGTTATCTTTCCACCAAATTTGGAAATTTCTAATTTTGCACATTTAGCTAAGAGAAAAAAAAATAGTATGCCACAAAATGTATGTAAATGTTTAATCAAGGCATATCAGTAAGCAGTATAAAGAAACGAAATCATTGATCACATAAGGTTAAATTAAACTTCCTCACAGTACTAAAAAGTTCAAGATACAGTGATAGGTGGTGGGGGGTGTATCTAGAGCTGACTGTGTGCAGTTTTCTGATGTCTTACCCTGAATATTTAATTTAGAAAATGTCATGAACCATAGTTAAAAATAGTTAGATGCTTTCTCTAGTCTATCAAAATGATGTTATAATGCATTGTACTTCACTGCAAGAGAACATTTCCATGACTTCAGATATCTCTTCCTAGATGTAATTTTCACATGTTGGCAGATATGATGGAAGTCCAGGCCACAGCTGGCTCTGAATGGCAGATGTCCACAGCATGGTTATGTATTGTCTTGGCATCATTCGTGCTCCCCCCTCCCACCACTGCTAAAACTGCATGCCAGAGTAGATTGCTTTGTACTACGCACTAGGGAGAACAGCCCTCAGCTGCTGCCAAGCAGCTATTTTTTTTTCTTCTATAGCAATTTACACTGTAAACTGTATAGCCCTAAAATCGACCTAGAGAGAGGAAAAAAAGAAAAAAAAAATAGGCGAACGACTATTCTATATATAACTGGAATGCAGCTATTTAGAGAAGACAGGAGAGACAGAAAAAGTGCAGTCAAGACCTTGTGTGTTTGACTTGGGCACATTAACGCCCCCAACTCTTTTGCCTCGCTCTCTCCTTCTCACTCTTTCCACAAAGTCTGCATTTTATTTATCGATTGGTTGTACTTTAGAGAGCGGAGGGCTCTTTCCCTCACCCCCAGCCCATGCAACCCTCGCTCCTGAAGGAGGAGGAGTAAGAGGGGGAGGAGGCAAAGTGGGTGCATTACGAGCTGATTGTGCTCTTGCCCCGACCTCCAACAGCCTGATCTGCCTTTGAAGTTTTCCACTCCTCGACTTGAAGTGAGATCGATTACAGAAGAACAACAGGGACAAAGAATCTGCTGCTTTACGTGCAGCCACTTTCCCACGATCGGGGCAGCCAGCTCGACAGCAGCAAGAGATCACCACTTTCCCTATGCTCCTCCTTGCCACCATTCAGAAAACACGCAGCCCCCGCCCCAAACCCTCCGCCTCGCCTAGGAAAGCCGGGGAGGAAGGAGGAGGGGGAAGAAGGTTACAAAAATGAGTCCTGTTGTTTAAGGGCGAGGGGACTAAGGGGCGGCGAACATGGTCTCGAGGTCTAAAAGGAAACATGAAAAAACCCTGATGCAGAGTATTCGGGGCGAGGTGGGGGACGGGAGGGGGGAGTGCGGTACATTTAAAGCGCTGATAAATCAAAACACACGGCTAAGTGGCAAGTTTAGTGCAGATACAAAGCAAGCACCTCCTTCCCGGGTTGCCGCTCCGTTCGGGGCTCCGCTCCGCGCGGGGCGGCACACGGAGGGTGTCATGAAGTCCGCCCGGCAGAACCGGGCACCTGCGCCGGGGACAGGGCAGCAGCCAGAGCCGCCCCCGGGAGCGGGACAAACCTTTTACTTTTGTGTCTGGTAAACATCTTTGTGCGTGCGTGTGTCACTGCCGCTGAGACAGCCTATAAACCGGGAGGGGAAGGAAGGCGGGGGCACCGAGGGAGTTAAAAGGGCAAAAATCGTAAATGCCCTACCGAGGCGAGTGGAGCCGGCTCCTTCCAGCCCAGGGCCGGAGATCCTACACCTTGCCTCCGCCCGCGGGGATCCCCCTCCCCGGGCACCGTGAGGGACCCCCTCGTCCCCGAAGCTCCCCCAGCCAGCCTCCCGGCCCTCATGTCGGTTCCCCCTTTTACCGGCCACCCGCCGGGGCTGGAGCCTCCCGGCCACCGAAACCCGTCGCCTCGCCCAGCCCGAGAAGCGCCAGGGCAGCGCTCACCGCCCTCCCCCGCCTCAGGGGACAGCGGGACCTGCCGGCCCGGCCGGCGCGGGGGGCGGCGGGCACCGGCCACGGGAACGGGGTAGGACACTTCTTCCTTCCCCGGCCCCCCCTGAGCGGGGAGAGCTGTTGCTGAAACTCGGTTTGAACCCATCGCCCGCCGGCTGGCTTTTTCCAATAACAAGAAAAAGCGGTTAATGTGTCACTGGGCATCCAGTCCATTCATAAAAAAAAAAAAAAAGAAAAAGGGAAACGACGGCCCGGCGCAGGGACCCCCAAAGAAGGCGGCTGCGGAGGGGGGTTTCCTCCCCTTCTCCGCCCGGCCGGGCTCCTCCTCCCTAGACTGCGCGGCGTCGGGGCGGCGAGCGAACGGGACGAGGACAATCAATAGCCCTGGTCACAAATTACTGCAGGAAGTGTTAGCTGCGCACCAGCTCCTAAACAAGATCGATTGCCTTCCACCGCCGCAGACTCAGAGAGGGTACCCCCTCCCTCCCCCGCCAGGCCAGGGGATTCCGCCCCGCTCAGGGAACGCGATGGGGGAGGCGGCGGGGCCGAGCGGCCGCGGTGTCACACACATACTCTCCTGGGGGAGGACCGGGCCCGCGCCCAGGTGGCGAGGGGGGAGGCCCCCCTTCCGCCCGGAGGGCCCCGGGCTGGGTCGGAAGCCACCCGCGCCCCCGGCTTCGTGGACGGTGACTAAGGCCCCGTCCGCCCCGCGGCTTGTTCCGCGGGGGCGGGCCGCCGACCCCCCCGGGCCGCACCCGTGGTGCCGCCGCTGACTGACACAGGAAGCACTGACTCAGCGCCCCGCCGGCGGGGGATGCCCCGGGCCCGCCGCCCTTCGCCCCGGCTGGGCGGAGGAGCGGCGGAGCTGCCCTGACCGTGCGGGCCGCTGCGGTGCCGTGCTCCCCGCCGCCCCGCTCCCGGTCTCCCGGCGCGTCTGACCGAGGTGTCGGCACCAGAAAGGCGGCAGCGCCGGAGGTGATCGTGAAAGGAACCGGGATGGGGGCGACGGCGAGATAAATATGTAACGAGCCGTGTTGGTGCCGCAGGCAGCGGTGCAGGCGGTCGGACAGCGATTTCTGTGAATGCTCCAGTCCTGCAAAACCCTTTAGTTGCTACTTGCAGCTATTTTACCAGGCAACAGAGATTGGGACCGCCGTGTGCCGATCCTGTAGGGAACGGGCTTCCTGAGCTCTCCCTGCTGCTCCTGGTGCTGCTCCCCGAGCACTTGGAGCACATGGTGATGGCTTGAGGAAAAAGCTGCAATTAAAATAGCAACTGTATACCTTCTGGTTGTAAAAATACTCTTTTTACATGGTGGGAAATTCTTTGTTCGCTTTTAGGGTTTGGGGTTTTTTTTGTTGACTGTTTCAACATTTGAAATGTTAAGGCCGGTTTAATTTGGTAATGTATCTATTACTGAGAACAGTAGTTTCATGTCGATAATTATATTAGCAAGGTAAATAAGAGTCCTGCTTTAAATATGTGCATTTATGTAAGCATAATTATACCTCCACTGTACATGTACACACTCGTACATCTGTGTATATGTCATGACAGGTAACCAAGTTGCACACAAAATTCATTGTTATGTTGGTTTAGGTGGAGATTCATTCTCCTTATGGCGATTAAATTGCAAGTAAGGTATAATATAGAATATGTATTATATACATATATTACTGAAGGTAGAAGTACCATAATTTAAAATAATCAATTTGTGAAGTTAGGCATACAGTTTGGAAAATACCTAAGTTAAGGGTGCCAGCTTAATCCAAATGCGTCTTCCATCTGGGTGGTGGTCTTTTAATTAAACACTTAACGTGCTGTATTTTCTACTGCACCTTCTTTCAATGAATAGGATATTTTTTTGCTAAGCGCTTCAATAGCTTTTTAAATCTTCTTAAGTCTGTGACTTCTTGTATTGATAACTACATGCTATTCAAACCTCACACATGAGATTTTTCTGTTATTCTTTCATCATAATATCTTATTGTTAGGTGCATATTAATAAAATCATCTATGCAACATCCTTATGGACTGAGATTTCTGATTGATACTGAACCATCCCAAGACCCAAAGTGCAACTAATTCACCTTAGTGCTCAAAAATTTGTATCCTTGTCCCTCAGTGAGATTCCTCATTCTCTTCAGAAGAAGATTCAGAATTTGTCCTCAGTGCTTTTGTGCTGCAGAGATGTGTGGTGTACATCAGCACAATTCAGGGACTAGTATTAATTTACCAGTAGTAATATCACAGCAGCACATTGCTCAGCATAGATTAACCACCCAAGGTAGCACCTTAGCCAGCCTGAAGCAAGTTCTACAGCCTACACTGAGCCGCTTGCTGCTGTGTGCCTCCTGCCAACAGTACCTCACTTATGGTAGCTCAGCCATCTATAAGAGCTTTGCTCATGATATAAACATATGTCTTGCCTTCATTCTCAATTCTTTTCACACACTATTCCTCTTCTCTGTGGCCAATGTAGCTGTTTCACCTGACCAACTTTCCTATTGCTGCTTCTTTATTTATTCTGCAGCTATTTTTTCAAAATGACACCTACACAAAAATATAATAAAAATATTTTTTCTCATTTTAATAGCAGTGGGGTCATTTTAGATTGATGGAGAAAGCTTGGGCCAAAAAATACAAACACACCTATTACCTGTTTTGCATCATGAGGTTGACATCCCTGACCTCTGTCATTAGTTTCCACACAGATAAATATACACATGCTAATACATACAGTAATCAGGAAAAACAAAGCTGATAAAGCCTACTTTTAAAAAAGTAATATTAAAGGCATTAAATGTACAGAACTTTACTACAAGTCTTGAACTTGCTGTCACCACAGCACCATTAGTCTACATCCTTAATGTATGTCCCTTAACATACATCTGTACTCAATGTACCTTGTAATTACCTCATTATGGTTAACTACTGCTGACCCCTGTGTGGAACATGTTACCATACAGAGTAACTGTGAAATAGCTAGGGAAAAGCAATGGGAGGTTTTTCAGAACTATCTTACAATTCTGTTTACATGGTCTGTGCCACAGAGTTCCATTACCATAGACTTTTCTTCCATATTTAAGTCAGTGCTATTCCATAAATATTTAATCAACAAACCAAAGAAACAGCTATAACATGACAAATCAGAAGAACTTATCATAATACAAGGACCAGGTGGTGATCAGGTGTGGTCCTACAACTCAAAATTAAGTCCCTGCAATAATACATCAGAACCGTGTTTACTTGCTCAGAGTTCTTTACAGCACTGTTATAAGACATGATTAGCAAAGGGTGCTTTACCACAGAGACACCACTTTCTGCTTTTCTCCCACCCCCACTCACCCCAAATCCCAGGGCAGTGCTGCTGTGCACAGTCCTTGGGGAAGGATAACTTATTCCTGCCTCAGTTCCTGTATCCTACAGCCACAGTTCCAACTCCTAACTTTACCCATAGCACTGACAAAGGGAGCTGAAAACTCAGGCACTGTTAACAATGGACTACAATTATTCACACCACACCCCCAGGAATTCCTCCAGCTCCTACACAAAAAACATAATTATGCGCTCCTGTCTTCTATAAATATGGGTTAGCTTTTGTGTGCAAAATTCCTTCATCTCTGCAGCCTCCAAAATTAATTATCCACCTCTCCTTCTCCTCCAAACACAATTTGCCTACCAGCATTCATTAGTTGAGCAGCTATCTTAGCTACAACTATTTCTGCAGCTCTTCTTATCACGTGCCTCCTGTTATCACAGCCCCTCTCTTGTGAAGTGGTGAGCGGGAGAGTAGGGCACCTGGAAAGCAAAGCCCTGGGCACCTGGTCCTTCGAAGGAGTGCAGCTGGAGCACCTCTGGGTGACCCTTTTGCCAGGAGGCAGGTGGGAGAAAGGGAACAACCAGCTAGGGGAGCTGTTCCTACAGATCCACTTTATCCCTCCAAAACCTTAAGAGGGTCTGAAATTCTCCAGCCTATGAGGAAAGCCATTAGAGCCGGCAACTCTGCTAATGGTTCTCAGTTGCTCGGCTTTCACTCTCTTGGCTCTTGTAATGCCATTGTTTCCCCTTGTTCGCTGGTTGCCAGGGAGATTTCCAAGCCAGACAACACCTGAATTTCTAATGCTAAAAGAAAAATATCATTTTGGGGTTTCTTTATGCATCATAAAGAAGCACCGAAGGCCACATGCCACTCAGACAAGCTGTGGTGCTGGCAGCTGGCGAGCCAAGGCAATGCTGGCTCTGATCAGCAGCAGCCTCCCCATGGGAAGGCTTCCCAGGCTGCCGACTGCTTCTGCCCCACTGCACCACCACCGCTTGGGGGAAGAGAGAAACCAAGGAACATTCCAACCCCTGCTCTTATGGAGACAAATCTCCTTCCTTCTCCTGCAAAAAAATGGTTCTCTCTCTGGCTCTCCTGTCCTTCACTTCCACAAAATGGCACCAGCCTGGTTTTGACCCTGGTAATGCCAGAGAAAACTGGGGACAAAAGGTCTCTACAGGTGTAAAACAACTTTGGCTGCTTGGAAAGATATGAGAACTAAACCTGGGCCAAATTTAGGAGCTGGGAGCCAGGGCAGCCCCCTTTTCAGCCCCATGCTCCCTTCCCAGCAGCTGCTGGGAGCAGAGGCCAGAGCACAGCCTTCTGGAGAAGGGAGTCAGGTTCAGCTGGAGGAATGGGAAGGTGTGGGCTGGGCTGGAGTCACATCAGTCACCAGGAATTTCTACATTGAGGAAAAGCTGTGAGTTCTCAACAGCATCACATAGCACATGATTTCTGTGCCGCATTTCTTTTTTACAAGAGATTTCCAGAGGAGGTCACCGTTACTTTGCTCACTATAAATTTGTGGATGGTGGTAGGGCCATTATTGTCATATGTGCATCCTGGGGAAGGGGAGGAGGTGTTGAAACATAAAGGCAGGCTCAAAGAAAAGGCCCTAAATGACCACATTGTAAAATTTTCCATCTCACAACTTTCTTGGAGTCTGACCCCTAATGTTTTTATTTGCTGGGAGGGCAGTTAGCAGTTCTGAGCATGGTGTTTGAAATAAACAATTTGGTACCTGCAGCAGCAGTTCCCAAACAAAGTCATGACCAGAAGTGGGGTCACAGAAGTTACAAGTGGGGTCAGGAGCTTGACAGAAATTTACAGCAGCATCTAGGGTCGGGAGCCCATCAGAAGTGAAACTGCAATGTTTAGTATTTGCCCATCTCCACTACTTACATATTTTTTCTGAAGCCCCAGCTCCCAGAGCCCAATAATCTTCTACTTTTATGCGGAGATTAGGGAGCACAAGATCTCTTTCTATGTTGTGGAAAAAAATAGCAAACAGGAAAATGTGGAAGAAATGTGTCCTAATGACTTGAAAGAAATCACCCAGGGTAGAAAGGTTGTGTTGGTTTTGGTTTTGTTTAATTTTTAATGACATGATGTTTCTTAATACATTCAGTACTGACAAACAGTGCTTAGCGTTTCTACCATGTGGAAATGCTCCTCCCAGGACAGGTACCACCTTGCACTTTGTAACCTGCACAACTTTGACACCTCTTAATACATTACTCTGGCCACTTTCAAGATTAAAGCTCAAATGTTCTAGGGTTACAACACATCCATTTTTATTATGGTAAATAATTCACTGCAGAGACAAAAACCTTGTCTCTGCAGTCTCAAGGGTGATATGGCACATATTTATTGCAGTACTTTTCTAAATCATAATGAAAATCAAATGAATTTGTCTTCATTTTTTCTGCTGCAAAGGGAAGGAGACACATATCTATATCTGAAGGAAGAGGTGATGTCTGGAAGAAAGAAGTTAGTGAATTAGTGACAAAGGGACTTGGGTCATCTTGTGCCATTAGTTTCTTTATCAAACTGAACCTCTTTGGCCTTTGGTTTCTTCATGTGCCAAATGGGAATAATTTATGCTTTACCTGACAGCAACTCTGAAATAATTAGAGTTTGTAAATGCTTTCAAAATCCCATGTGGGAGGTGGAATATCAAAAGAATACAATATACTGATGGTGTCTGAAAGTATAGATGCAGAAAATAATTGCTTTATTCTACTACTAACTATTTTTTGTTAGAACTGATAAAATACAATCTTTGCATCAAATTATATGATTTGGTAGTAATTTTTTTCAGCTCTCTTCCCATTTTTCAAGGGATACTGTATATCTAGTTTTGCCTCAGAGCAAATGCTTATGGCTGAATGATGAAATCCTTGAAAATAGAACTTTTAAATGGAAACTATGAAACAGTACGAGCTACCATAGCATCTCCATATATGTAACGTTTTGTGATGTGTGTGTATGTGGGTATTTCCTTAGAGTCCAGAATGACTAGTTATTATGCCCAAAATAGCCTTTGTACTTTATTAATTTTTTTTCTCAACAGTCACACTGAGTCTTTGCAGTCAAAATTTCCCAGCCAGTCATGCAATCGAGAACAGATCAACTGTGTTCACATTGCCAAACTCAGCTTGTACCACAAAGGCTCTTCAGCTTAGCTACTTCTCAGAACTTCCTAAAAACAGCTTCATAAAGGAGGCTTTAGGTAGATGTTTTGGCCATTACTGAGCCCACACTTCTCAGTCATCTGACCTGCCCAACCCTGGAAAGCGGACCATGGAGGGCTTATCTGGTTATCTGATTGCCTTTGAGGGTGAAGGGGGAGTCCTCCAGATGCTAAGACTTGTCATGACCCATCATTACTCTCCCAAGTGGGCTGTGCAAACCTCCCTCTCCATCCAAAACAAGCAACCTACCAATCTCCAAAGCAAGAACTCCTACTTCTCCATGTTGCTCTGGCAAAAAGTGGTGCTTTGGCCCCACTTTTTTTTTGAGCTGCTGGGGCTTGCTTCCCCCATGTGTCAGGCTGGGAAGGCTGCTAGTGAGGCTTTGGCAGAGACACCGAGCATGGCTCCAGCCTCTTGAAAGCTGATGATTTGCTCTGGGGAGCTGCAGAGGAAACTGGCGTGTGCCCCATCACCAGGAGCCAGGAACTGGGAGCCGGGCAGGCAACACCGTGCCCATCCGCATCCAGGAGGTGCCTCCAGGCAGAGCAAAGGGAGACCAGAGCTGCTGAGGAAACCAACTTTCTTTGTGCCTTTCTTTTGGTGATAGTAGATGTATAGGAATTAGACAGCCAGAAAGCAAAAGGCCAGCCTTACTCGGCTTTACCACAGGGAGTTGGCGCCCCAATCAATAGAGCTCCCTGAACAAGAAAAGAGCGGTTTGCTAATTATTAGACTTTCCACAAACAGTATTTATTTGCTTTGAAACAAACCTCATTCCTTTCAAAATCCCAAACTGCTTGGACTTTTTTTTTTTTTTTTTTTCAGTAAAGAAAATTATAATAATAAAACCCAAAATGGATATTATTCCTATTTGGAAGTGAGTGGTTCTAGAAGTCACCTTTCAAACAAAGAAAACACTGACTTGTTATACAGAATTAGCTGGAAAGAGTTACTGATAGTCCCGGTGGCCATTCAGGGGTGTGGGTGAGTGGGGGGATGTTTAAATATAGAAATAGCCATAACTATCATGACTTCTAAAATTAAAAAGAAAAATGAGCACAAACAAAAATTTACAGTGTCAGTGAAATTAATTCACTGGAAAGTGAGGATAATCCATGCTCATAAAAAGCAGAAAATAACTTCACACAGTTGACAGTTTTATTATAGGAACATAGGAAAATGGTGACAGAAAATGATATTTTGATACCGATTGTTTTATTTGTGCCTCTTTCTGCGTGTTTTCTTTTCACAGGTCTGAGCTTTTAATATACCCTGACTGTCAAGTAATAAGCAAATGGAATGGTGTGAATTAATTATCTCTTTCATTTAAATGTACATTTTAATTAAGTTTATTGGTGGGAGAATTGACATCTTGAAAAGTTCTTTACATTTAAGAGATGTTAAAATAACAAAATCACTGAAGCTTAAAGAACATCAAGTAGGAATGGCATTTGTTTTCCTTAACTGACTGGGAGGCATAGAAGACTTATCCCATTGATTTTTAAAAGACCTGAAAAATAAAAGAAATTAAAATAGTTACAGAATTCAACTTTAAACATTTAAAATAGAATTTTGTTAAGCACTGAGTTTGTAATTAAAAGCAAAAAAACAAAGTGGTAGCTGTAATTAAAAGTGTGTTCCCTAAGGGTAATTACAGCTTTCTATACTTAAAAGAAGAAAACTTTTAAAGAAGAGTTAATGGAAGGAATGGTTTATTATTTTTGAGGGTGGAAGGAGCCTTGGTCGCTGATTATAATTTTATTTTAATTTGGTTTTAAATAGAACCCTGTAAATATTTTTCACACCTATAGCTAAACTGGTAACATGGAGATATTTTCTAGCTTTACAAAAGATCAAAAAGATTGACTTTTCCTCTAGCACAGCTTCATCATTAGTAAAAACAAAACAAAACAGAAAGCTGTTATTTCACCAGCTTGGATTTGGTAAGTGCCTGTTGTGTGTCACAGCAGAGAGAGGGAAAAGGTCAAAGTTTAGGTTGAGCTAGCTGCTTTGCAGGGTCTCTGAATGCTGCACACAGGGCTTGAGCTGCCCGTTCCTTGTGTGCCCCTCAGCCCGGCTGCCTTGTGCCTGATCCCACTCCCTTAGCCCTGCCAATAGAGGAGAGGGGAGCAGCTTTGGCCCCAGGGTAAGCGGGACTTTGTGCCACAGTGGGAATTTGCCAGGGGAGAAAATATGTTTCTGGGAGATGGGGTGGGTGGGGGGCAGTGCGGAAGGGAAACAAAATTGGAGGGAAATGAGTTCTTGCAAATTAAAAGTTCAGTGTCTTAAACTGTAATTAAAAAAATACACTTTCTCTAGTTACAGAGAAAAAAACACACCAACACAGCGGATAGCAGGGAAGCTATGGAAATAACGAATGAACCATTAAAAGGAGAGGAGGAGACAGAAAGAGGGGAATATAAGAAAGCCTCCAAAGATTCCCTTTTCAAGAGGAGAGCAAAAGGTGATGACAGACATGAGCACAGCATCTTCCCCCATGTGCTTCGTATTCTACTCCCAGGATCTGGGTTTCCTGAGTTTCTCATTTTGAGCCATTTGGGGCCAGAGGGGGTGTGTGGGGAAGGGGAGGCAGCAGAGCTGCTGCTGCAGGCTACCCAAATGGTGCCTGCTTGGGGCTGTGGTGACATCCCTCCGCGCTGACATCTGTGGAGGTGTGCGGGTCCCAACCATGGGGCCAAAAGGCAAATTAAAGCAGCTGCTCCTCAGGAGGGCTCTGCCCAGCTGGCACACACCTACCAGATGCCTGCTGGACCATGATTCTCACAAAAGCCATTTGCAGCCACCAAGGAGGAGGGGGAAGTTATAGAAGTCTCATGTGCTTGAGACAGCAGGGCACTGTATTGTGGTCCCCATCTCTAGAAGCATTTACTTATTTTCAGTCGACTGGCTAGTGGATAACACATAGAATCATAGAGTAGTTTGGGTTGGAAGGGCCCTTCAAAGGTCATCTAGTCCAACCCCACTGCAATGAGCAGGGACATCTTCAACTAGATCAGGTTGCTCAGAGCCCCATCCAGTCTGGCCTTGAATGTTTCCAGGGATGGGGCATCTACCACCTCTCTGGGCAACCTGGGACAGCATTCCACCACCCTCACTGGAAAAAATTTCTTCCTTATGTCTAGCCTGAATCTCCCGTCTTTTAGTTTAAAGCCATTACCCCTTGTCATATCAGAGCTGACCCCAGTTGGTATCCAGGAATCTGCCCTTCCAGCAGTGAGGAAGCCCAAGTCTTTCCCTGGTGGCTGCTGATCTGGACTAGGCTGCAGGCTGGGTGGAAGGAGTTGGGTGTAAGGCCCCCCTCACAGTGAGGAACCTAACTCTCCCAGCCTGGGTAAAGGATCTAGCCTCCACTCTGTTCACAATAACTGGACAGCATATTGGCACCATGGGTTAGTAACCAGCCTCCTGGAGAGAAGCTGAAGCAGGAGGGGAGAGCAGCCTCCACGGGGTTATGGAGCTCTGTGCTGGCCTCAGGCAGGTCCCCCGTGGGCTTGTGGCCTGTGTGGGGTCCCCAGGGGAAACACTGGGGAGCAGAGGCAGTGGGACGCACTGGGCTCGAGACCTGTATTAAGTTGCAGTCTGGAGGCAGGGGCTTGGAGGCCTGGAAACGACACTGCATAATGCAACTCACAGGTGCCTTTTTTTTTTTGGATCTGGACCCATGTGTGCAATTTTGAAAAGGCTTTTGAAGTGGACTCACTCGCTTTTTAATCAACAGATTTTTAAACAAACCTTTGTACTTTGTATCCATGGTGAAAAATTATTAAATTCATGCTAGTTAGTTGTGATTACACGTAGGTCTGACCACGATTACCTAAACTGAACATGATGTAAGGCTGCTAGAAGTTGCTCCTGCAAGTAAAACTTTAGCTTCTCATTTGATCAGTTGCTGTTTATCTTGCTGATAATGATGTCTTGGTATCAGCAGAAAGTGTGCAACTCTTTATGTCTATTTTTGTAAGACAAATGCCTGCTTCAGCTGAGCTATAGGGCAGGAAAGTAGCCGGTTTGCAATGCTCTCGACGGCACAGACAATTTCTTCTGTGTCCGGTATTGTTTAAGCACAAAAATTAAACTCGTTGACTTAGTAAACAGGGTCTGTGTGAGGGTTTTAGTCATTTATATTTGTGGTAAGGCGCAGTTGGAGACTCGTTGCCTTAGATGTGGGGTGAAGTCAAGCAAAGACTAAGGCACAAGTTCTTCTCCTGACCTTGGCAGGTTTTGAACCTCAGGGACCTCAGGCCTCTTTTCTTGTCCCTGAAACCAATTCTGCCAGTGTAGACATCCTTAGGTTGCATTGCAAGTGTTGTTATATGATTATACATTAATTAAATCAGCTTTTCATTACTTGTCCTGTAGCTGTTTTGTACACATAAGCAATGGACTTGTACCTGTCACCTTTAACATCATTGTGTGTCAGGATTTGGATTTGTAATGTCTCAAATGGCTCCTCTTTTAGTAACAGCAGTGGCACCTGTAATGATTTTAGCTTCAAGGGACCCCCAAATAAAATTTTGTTGCAAATTAGCCTGTGCATATGCACATGCACAAATATAAAGCAGAGGAGGGCAATGTCTAGTCATCCGCATCAGCAGGACCTGCTCTTCAGAGGAGAAACCAAAAGACCGCATTTTAATTGCAGTTATTCCCTTTGCTAGAGACAGAAAGGGAGAAGGAGATGTGGGCTCTCATAGGGCTACATTAGAAACCTGCAAAAAATGTACATTGAACACTTCTGAATGTGAGTCTCATACTTCTTGCTTTTAGGATTTTTAAATCCAGTTCAGTGAGCTTCATCCATGAAGTTAATTTAAATGAATCCACAAAGTTTCAGTACTGTGTTTAAAGAGTTAAGACATCTTGCTTTTCCTTATTTTCAAATGCTTTCTATAAATCTGTGTCACAGTCCCCACCTTGGACAGGCAAGCAGCTAGTGTGCAGGGAGAGGCCGTGTTGAACCTGAAGTCACTCTGCAAAGCAGTGACAGTACCTGAGAGCAGGATCTCAGCTCTTCTGAAGCCTGGTCTGCAGCAAACTGATCAAATACCACCTCAGCTTCTGACACCCATGGCTGTGCTGAAGCACATTTGCCCCTCAGGTTTGCCAGTACAATCATACAACAGCTCCAATCTATCATTTTTAAGTCTTTTGCACTCTTCTTGCATGACTTATGGCAAATAGTTTAACCTTTTCTTGCTCCATTTTCCTTATCTACCAAGTGGGGATAACACTCACCTCTGAGGACTGTAGGAGACTAAATTCATTAGTGATGGCAGGATGCTCTGAGGTATATGGGTGGCAAGTCCCATCTAAGTCCAAAGCACATTTAAAATCAAAGAAATCTTTGATTCCATCTACAGCTGTTTGCTGTGGCTTCTCTAACTCGTATAAAATGTCGTCATAGGAGGCTGTAAAAGCTGCTGCCTGTGGCCCTTGCTTTTTTCACCAGTCTCCATTCTTCATTGCATAGCTCACAGTTACGCCTTTTCCTCAAGCAGCTTTCCTTTAGCAAAGCACAGCTTTCTCTTCCACTCCTCTACACATTAATAAAGAATGCCTTTCATTTGCTCGCATGTGAGTTTTCTGGATTTTGGTTTTAGTTTTAACATGACAGTTTTAAATTGAATAGATGCCTTTTGTTAAACCATTATTACATTTTTGCATTTTACCATAATCCTGAAGTGGTTACAAAAGGCATTTCAAGTACAATAAAAATCCAGAAGGATTCAACAGTTTCATTCACCTTCCTAAAAAATTAGGACATATGACAGTCATGTTATTTTCCACGATGTTTGTTAGTAAGAAAAGATAATTATTCTTTAAAGAAGATAAAGTAAAAAAATCATAATGTTTATAGGGCGTGAGCTTTCCTTTTATTTTTGTAAACGCACTTTCCAACAGAGCTCAATCTACTTGTAATTACTCAACACTACAGAATCTCTCCTTGGGCAGAAGATTAGATAATAAAGTGTCTACGACAAGCACCAATCTTTAAAAGGGCCAGAGAAACAGCACCTAAGATATCAGTAAGAGCAAAAATTCTACTTGAAAGAATACATTGGTGTTTCTATTTACTAACTTATCAGCTTTGCTTAAATTAACTATGACTGAAGTATGCTCTGCCCTTTTCCTCAATTAACTTTTCGTTCATTCACCAATTCATTGGGCCTCACCCTGGAATGAGACCCTTCATTCTTCAAAGAGCCGGGGTGACCTGCTACAGTTACCAACTAATCAGAGAAACAAAAAAAAGGCTGAAATGAAACCCCAAGGAAGCCAGGCTATCTTGGAATTCACTTGCAAGAATAAACATTGTCACTTACAACAAGCAGATCTGCAGATATTTAACAAACCCCAGGGTGCTCTATACAGTGAAGATTTCCACATTTGATTGCCATCTCCTCCACCAGGAGAGTTTTCTTAGGACTTTATCTAGTCAAGAAGTTAGCTGGTGTGTTAGACAAAAGAAACTTTCAGTACACTTATAAGGGTTTAGACAACCCTCTGTGTCCCTATCCATTGCAGTTAGCTCTGATGTTTTGATTCATAAAAATCACATTAAAATAATAATTCAAACAAAATTAGGAGTCATAATCTATGTGTATGATGGGTCAACTTATGTGTGACCTTTATGTTTCATAAGAAAAAAAGAAACACACTTAAAATTTATTGAGGTTAACAAGCCCTGCAATAACTTAGCATCTTTTCAGTAGCAAGAATAGGGTTTGTGCATTGACTGAATGCTTAGAGCTAAATTGATACCAGCATTATGGATATGCTTACAAAATAAAAATGTGGCTCTAGAGTCAGAAGGCTGGTGAGATTTAAGAAGAAAATGATTTGATCTGCTGGGCTGCTGGAATGTCCCAGTGCTGTTGACCATGGTTTTTATTTTATGCAGCAGAATGTTGAGTTCAGTTTAGATGATGCAGAGCTGTCCGAAAGGTGCCTGTTGAAAACAGTCTGTCAAAGAAAGATCTCAAAAGAGTAAAATTATCAACAAACAATTTTGCCCAAGTAAACTTCCTAATATAGTGTTTCATGTTCCGTGCCTTTGAAAGCTGTTCCTGATGTGTTCGCCTTGGAGGTGCAAGGTATGAATGGTAAATACATTTTCATAACTACTGTGTTCATACAAGGAAGGAGATAGAACAAGGGAGCAGGAAACTTGAAACAAAATGTGCTAACCATGCGTGACATATGTCGTGAAGAATGAAAACAGGACAAAAGGAGTGGTCAGATCAATGAGTTTCATGCCAGAATCATCACAACACACCTAAACTGTGTGCATCGCCAGCAATTACTTTGACCCCCTTTAATGGTAAGACATTTCTCTCTATAGCCTTTGCTTTATTTTGGAGAAGGCGTGGAAGATTAATTCTTCAGTAAATCGGAAGACAGAGATGGAGAAAATTGACAGGCTTCCTTAGACAGAAAGGTTTGTGTGCCCCGGCCTGTTCTGGGATGTTTAGGTACACATTAAGAGAAAAGTCCACAGTGTGAGGAAATGTGATTGCTTGTGTAAGTGTGTGGTAGTTTTTGTTTTAAGACTTTGCCTTTACAGGACAAAACCAATCCATCTATCTATCTGTCTATATTCTACCCACTTACCTCCCTGCCTGTGTATAAAACTGTTGAGATAAGAATGAAAGCAATGTTCTTACAAGTTCTGTAGGGTGAGTTAGTGCCTTTTACTTTGTGGTGTTTTGTTGTTGTTTTTTAAAACCAACCAATATGGCTAAAACAAAAGAGATAAGCAGTGGGATACAAAGAGTCTCCTTCAAGTCAGATGGCTGCTGGCGGTGGACTGAGCCCTGCCGGCAGCCCTTGTCTGCAGTGGGTTGCCTAAACTCTCCGGCAGAACAGGGGAGTGTAGAACAGATGGTGGGAAGTGTGAAGCAGCCAGAGATGGTGGATTCTTTGGTCAGCACAATTGGATCTGAAAGCAGATGTCTGCCCACCACCTTCGCCGCACAGAGAAAATGAAAAATACAGCAGCACTGGGACTGAGGCAGATTACTTACCTTCCATTTTAGCACAGCTTGGGTAGACACAATAAGATTTCAAATGGCAGTTTGACAGTGAGCTTTGTTCCTTAAAACACAACACAGGCCAGGAAGGGAAATGAAAAGGGCTTCTTGTACCCTCTTGCTCCCCAGCACAGCAGTGTAGGACCAGATCTCATGTGCAGGTCTAACTCTGCTCCCACTAATTTAATAGTCTATACTGTAGTGGCAGTACTAAAAAGCCCCAGGGGAACAAATAAGGACTACTGTGCTGAGTAAGAGTTTGCACAGGCTGCATACTTTTTATGATGTATGTCTACATTTGGGAGGAAGAGTTACAGGCTGGTTGCCTCAGCACAGGCAGAAAACATGTTTCAGACTGCACATTTTCACGGCTGACTTGCAAACTGGTTTCAAGAGTGCACTAGCACAGACGTATTAAGCACACTATTGTTTGAGCTCTTTATCCTTTCTTGTTTAAAATTTTATGAAAGACTTAAAATTGCTTTATTTTTATTTCAATTAACCTAGTTACCCTGTATTTCTCCATACAGCTTGCAGAAAACACTATTTTATGAGCAGTTCAAACTATGCATGAAGAGTCTGTTAACAAATACATAGTGCCAAATTCTTAGATACACAGGACCACTGCAGTAAAAACAAAGGGATTGCATGGGTGGGAGTAAGAATAGATTTTGCAAGGAATGCGGATTCCCAAAGGAAGTGGTAACTTTCACAAACTCTTGAAAACCCATTTTCCATACTCGCCACTCTTACCACCTTCTTCTTATAGACTAGGCTGTTCTGTAAAACCTGTAGTTTTCCGGCCTGCTGTGCTGTGCTATTATGGCTGAACAAGTGGGGTGAAAAACAGGCCTGTGAATTTTTCGCAGCGCAGCACACACCAACACAAAGTCTTGCCTTGGTTTCAAATTTCTTTACCAATCCAAAACCCAGACAAGCTTCATTGAAAGGTTTGTTAAGGTTCATGAACCGCAGGATGAGTTTGGGGGTGTGCCAAGAAAAAGAAAGGTCTGGAAGAGCGACTAGAAACTGGGAGCAGATCTACTTTGGGCTCTGCCACGGGCGGGCTGTGGGTTTCGGGCAGGTCATCCTCCTCTCCCATCTCTCCAGTGCCATGGTGTAACTGTTTGTGTCTCAGGAGTGTTGCGAGAACAAATGGCTGAGAAGTCGTTTAAATAGGTGCAGTCTTATACTAGGACTAGAGTGGACTATGGGGACTGACCTCCAGTATGAGTAACTGTGCAAAGCCTTCACCAGAAACTGCGACACCGTCAGTCTGCGCTATAGGGCCCTTCCCACTAGACCCATTGCAGCAAAGCTCCAGCAGAGACACAGCTGGAGAGTCCTTTTCCTCATTTGCAGAGGTAATCCTGAAGACAATACCTGACATTTTCCTGAAGACAATTTATTTTACTTCTAACATACACCTTCTCATGGATTTTGCCAGCATGCCTGTGGCCACTAGTCCACTTCCTCTAAGGCAAAAGAAATAATTGTAAAATGCAGTTTACCAAGTGGTACATTGGAAGGAGAGAGCTTTGGGCTCACCATGAAGAAATAGGCACAGGGGGCAGCTCTGCTCCCATGTTCATGGGCAGATCAGTGTGTGTATGTGCATGGGGGGAGGTTCCCATCAGTCTTGCTATAGCTCCTTACAAATCACCATGAAGTCACAAACTGGAATTAATTTGTTAGGAAAATTCTCAGCCTGGGTTCAGTTTTACTAGTATCATTTAACTTTTTTAGTAATTGCTTTACCAAGGATGTAAGAAAAGATGCTGAGAAAGAAAGAAAGAAAAATGAAAAGGCACACATGAAAAACACGGTTAATATTTTGAGAGGGGAAAAAAAAATTACAAAAAAACCCCACCACACACACATACAAACCAACAAAAACCAAAACCAATGAACCAACCAAAAAAACAAATGAACAAAAAACCCAACAAAACTAACACACATACACACAAAAGTCTAAATACCAATGTTTTCTTCCAGGTAAGATTCTGTTGCTCTGGATCACAATTCTACAATTCCATGAAAAATGGGGTGGCATGAAAGAGACAGTCATCACTGCACTGGCTTGAGAGAAAACATACTTTTAAAGCTGAGTAAATACGGTGATCTGTTTGCTAATCTATACTGTTGTTTGGAGAAATGCAACTACTTACAGTCATGAGATTCTGTGTTTAAAGTATTCAGGTGCATTACAAGTAATTGTGTATAATGAAGTATTCACAGAATCATGGAATCGCAGAATGGCTGGGGTTGGAAGGCACCTCTGGAGATCATCTAGTCCAACCCACTCGCTAAAGCAGGTTTACCCAGAGCAGATTTCACAGGAATGTGTCTAGGCAGGTTTTGAATGTCTCCAGAGAAGGAGACTCCACAACCTGAGTCCAGGAAGGAATGGGTCAGATCTGCCTGGGGAAACGCTGGAACAACATAATGCCCAGTTCGCTGCTGATGGAGCGGTCCCTGTGCAGGTCCAAACCATGGTGCAACAAAGCAATTCAGCTCCATGGAAATAAAACTGAAGTACTGCCAGACCTGACCCTATTCAAACTGAGGAAGGCCAGCATGAGACAGAATTTGCATCCTTAAAGTTTAAGAATACATAGGGATTTCTACATGACATTTTCCAGTCCTTTGCAGCAGCACTTCTGATGACTTCCAAGTGTGAACAGTTATTACAGTGGAGGTACAAATCCTATAAAGCAAATTTCTGACAATGCTGACAAGGACCTTAAAGTACTACGTGGACACTGAGAGGCATATAGATCAAGCTGATACTCATGCTTAGTTCTTTTCTCTAGCGCCCTTCTCCATAAACCTTTATTTATATCCCCTTGGAGACTGAAATCTGGGTGTATCCACCTGAGGATTGAAGCTGGGGGTCTCTCCAGGAGAAATAATGGAAAAAAAAGGCAACAGACTGGACAGACTAGTTTTCACAGCCATGTATGTGTTCAGAATTTGAATATTCCTGCCAAACAACACTTCTGTTGGGTCAATCTCAACTGATTTGGCCTTCACCTTATGTTCTTTAAAGCAACAGATATAGCATTTGGCCATTTTAGTCCCTGCACAAATCTTTGACATATCTTCAAGGCTTTGATTCATTATTTCTGCTTTCCCTTATGATTCAAGGTGGTACAGAGCATGCAGCTCTTGCTCTATTCCTGTTTCTTAGTTGTAGGCCTACGCACATCTTGAGTAGTTTTGTTCAGTCACCTGCTATCCTCCTGCCCTCTCCCAGCAAAAGAAAAATCCTAAATACCTTACCTTTTCTTTACAGAACTCTAAGTTGTTATTCTCCTTAGAGCAATCTACTAATGTTCCTTCTCGTGACTACTATCTGTCACGCTAAGCTCAGCAGCTACCCCTTTAATCACAAAAGCCAGCAAAAGCATCTCCCTTCAGCTAGATAGCCAAAGCAGATCTACCCAGTCTGGTGAGCCAGAACACCTACACCTGGACAATGAGCAAGCAAGAGCCATGTTCCCCATGACCAGCCAGCAAGACAGTCTCTACCTGGCCAGACGAGAATCCCAAACCATGCTCTCATAAACAGCCAGCACAGGCAACACTCGCCTCTGCCCACCAGGAATAGCATCTCCTGACAACTGGCCTGCCAGAGGGGGTCTCCAAAACTGATCACCCATAGTCTTTGACTCTGGCATACTAGACATGTGTTCACCCCCAGCCTGGCCAGACAGAACCAAATCACCCAACTGCTGCTTACCCAGGCTTTCCTATGTTTCTCATTTCCAATGGAAACTTGGCAGTTGCTCTCTGACCTCCAAGGTGATTCCAGCATGTACACATCTGTGTCGCAGGAGAAAATGAGGCTGAAACAACCATGTGGCAGTGGCACTTTTCCAGAACTTTAGCCAGTGTGAATGTTCTTTATGGAGGTGGAAAAGGCCAAAGATCCTGAGGAGCTGTGAAGGATGAGTATGGTCACATAGGATGACACTGGAGGCTACTTGAAGGCTACAGTCCCATCAGTGAAAGGGGGAAATAGAGGTCTGACAGACCAAAGGGTGTTTTATGATGGGCAGAGCCATGGGAGGGGAAGTGAGTGTGTTCCTATATAAGCAGCTCATTGTTGCCCCCGATCTCCAGCCCTCAGCAGCAAGAAGGGCTCCAGGAGGGGAAGCTGGGCTGTGGGAGCACCAAGTAGCCATGGAGGAGGTGAAGGAGGAGGATTTTCCCTCCCAGCCATGCCAGGGAGAGCCCTGGCAGGTGGTGAGCTCACACGCTGACTCCCAGGGAGACGTGCTGTCAGCTCCCAGGACGTGCCAGAGCTGGACTCTCTCACCCAGCTTTGCCCCCAACCAAGGAGCAAGGGCAGGTGGGAACCTGAGTTACAGAGGGGGTGAACACAAAGCTCCCCAAACCTGCTTCATCACAAAACACTCTCCTGATTCATCAGCAGCTGAGCACGGAAGACACAGACTGATCAGAAACATGTTCTTATGAAGGGCATGTCCAATGCAGATGAAGATGTCTCATTATCCATACATTTGTCTGTACCCAGAGTGTCACCAGGATCTGGCTTGTCCTTCTAGTCATCCTGCTTCCTCTTCTTCTTCACACTGTTGGTGCTTCCCTGCTGGCTGCTGCTCTCAGAGCCAATGCTCCTCCACCTGGGTGGCCAGCAGAGCCCAAAAAGCACAAGCAGGGCATTGGCAGAGACCCAAACCCACCAGTACTGGCTCACAGTGACGAGCACACCTTCCTGGGTGAGGCTGTCTTCCTGGACAAGGCCTTGCAAACCCTGGCTCCTCCGCTCCATCTCCTCCATCAGCCAAGCCATCATCTGACTCTGCTTCTCCACATGCTGTTGCAGGGGGTCTTCCACAGCCGTGCCTGTTCAGTCACCCACCCTCAGCACATATTGCATGATGCTCAGCACAGTCAGGACATGGGCCATGCTCCCAGCCATGGTCTGAAGGAGAAAGGAGAGAAGGAGTTCAGTGGGGCTGGATAGGAGGGAGATGGCAGCTGGGGCAAGAGACACAGGGGCTTGGGAACAGATAGAAACGGCGTCAAGATAGCTCAGAGGCAGCAAGGGGAAGGTTGGTGAGGACCGTGGCATGGGGGCACATCTCTATAGCCCCCTGGGCACTCGCCGTGGCTGGCAGCCCTGGGGCACCTCTACATCAGTCCCAAGTGCAGCACCTGCCCTGCCCAAGGCACCTGCCACAGTGGCTGAGCCCTCGCTCCAGCCTTAGAAATGGTCCCAGAGCCTGGTGCTTCTGCCCCAGCCCTCGTCCAGCCCAGCCTTGCCCCTGCATCCTCACTCACTGCTGGCTCCAGTTCAACAGCAGCAGGGGTGCTGCCAGCTGGTGTCTTTGGCATCACCCCTTTGTGACTTGTCCTCGGTGCTGTTACTGGCAACAGAGCCCCACAGCAACACCTCGCCCAGCAACCACAGCTATTCCCCCCAGCTCTCCAACCCTGCAACAAGCAAAGCGCATACCCCCCAATCCCCAAAACCTCCCCAGAAACAGCAGTGGGGGCAGCACAAGGTCTCTGCTGGCCTCACACTGAGTTCCACGCCCAGTTGAAGCCCCCTATGACTCTATATTTAGTCAAGCACCTTCTTTTGCTGTTTAAATTCCATAATTGCCTTTAAGAGGAGCCATGTGATTTTTGACCACGTTATTATAAGTGTTTAATGTATCTTGTTGTTTTGTCTATAAGCTTCATTTAAATACTGCGAGTCTGCAAAGCCCTACCCACAAATTCCTCAATACCAGGGGGAAGAGAGCTTTTTCATGTCTGTAAAATAATTTTATTGGGTATTAAGATTACTTGCTGCAACCACATTCATTGAGGGTTGATGAAATCAGAGGCTTTGTGACAATCCCATAACAGACACAGTGGAGTGTCAAGATATTGATTACACTGAGCAATTTTGGGCAAATTTCATTTTGCAGCAACCACACCAAGTGGTGTCCAATACATTCAAAAAAGGATTTTCTGCTGTGTATGTCTAGACATATGGTCTAGAGAGGGTAGAGAAATACTGGATACAATATTTGCAGCCACTCGATGGGAAACAGGGAATTCTCTGTTGTCTTTACTTCATATGGAATGAAGTGAGTCTGTTGCAAGTTAAGGTTGTTGAATTACAGTAGATATTGTTCTGATCCAGGGCTACATAACATAAAAATTATATTTTTAAGAGGGTGCAGAAATCAAGAACATCAGCTGCATATTGTTCCAAATGAGGGGTACCTCCAAATTTTTGATACATTCCTGTGATTCTCAACATTTCTGAGAGGAATAATTCATTCCAAAATGCATGAGCAGAAGCAGAAAGGTGTACATGAAAGGTTTTCTTTTCATGGGAATTAGACTTGGCCCAGACAAATGAATTCTTCCTGCCTAAGATAAGAACTATGTGACAATCATAGTGAAATGTAAAGCTTGTCTATTGAACTTGTCCTGCTCACTAGAAGCTTCAGACACCACCTGAATGTTACTGGCTTACATACACGTGCACATGGGCACATCTGCTTACACACATTCAAACACACCCCCACTTTTCCTGCAGAAAAAAAACCCCAAAACATAAGACATCACTATTGTAATTTTCAGGTCTAAATACCTGGACACAAATAATCATTAAGGCTGTAATGTACATGCAGGATAGTTTGCAAAAATGAAAGGTTTGCTATTAACAGATCCATCAGACACTGTAGCTTTACCCTACAACTTCATAGTTTCTTTGTTCTTATTATCAATAAATGCCTTGTAAAACAAATGAAATCTAAACATAATATTACTTCCAATATCTGTATGATACCAGTTAGGAATAAGTTGCTGTTTATGCCACTTTGCATTTCAGAATAGTTGATATACGCTGATTTAATATGACAACCTATGCAAAACTTGTCAACTCAAATTAGGGACATCAAGTATATTGTTTTACAGAAGATTTTTTTTAGGATACATTACATCATACTTCCTTATCACTTTCTGCAAATACAAGTGCATTTTCCAAATTCATACATTTTGTCTCACAATAAATCTGTTAGGAAGATGAGTATTGCAGATTTATTCCCTATGTAGTGATGAGGAAGCTGAGACACGGGCTTAGATCTTTTCTGTTGTAATTTTTCTCCTGCAGTCTAACCAAGTCCTATGTGTAGAAAAATAAATGTCATCCATTTATTCACTGCACTGTTTTAGACAACATATTTAATGAATTAGCCGGTCTATTATTATGACAAATAGTCACTCTATGTTATTGGAAGTATGGGGTGTCTGATTTCTCTCTTGTATCCAATATCCTAAACGTTGTAGTCTCATCTAGGAATGTACTGTTTTTGGAGGGTGCTTGAAGTGTCTCCTAAGATTCCCATGAAAAAGACATATACAGAAGTATCTTATAAACTTAAGAAACCACTGAGTGTGTTTTTGTGAGAGTTGTAGAAATCTTCTAGAACTGTGACATAGCTGTGACCCCTTGAAGCCATAAAACCTCATCCTCTGTCATGTGTCATGGGTTCTCTGGGTGTGATAATCACGTTAAATACTCAGTTAACCTCCTAACCAGCAACTACTGCCCAGACACCAGCATGTGCGTGTCTCCCTGACAAAGCTCCCGAAGAAGAGAGGAGCACAAAGGCAGGATTACGACTGCTGATGATTGCTTTCCAAATAAGTCTGTGGTCATTGACTGGGCAAGGCTGGAAAACTTCCAACACAGTTGTTTAGACTACTTGACTGGGTGATACATAGCGACTTCTTTTTACAGCGCTGTTAGTGTCTTCATGCTAACGTGGAAGAGGATTCAATAAAAATACTTTTGCCGGGGGCTATTGAAGCTAGTATTTCGCTTTAGCTGGGAGAAACGTGAAAATGTTTCAGTCTGACTTATTGGTGACTGAAATTCACCATCGGGGGCAGGGGGCTGTGCTGAGCTGCCTGGCTCGACCCCCGGCTGTGGAGGGGGCTCCAGCGGGACGCTGCTGGAGCGCAGGGCGGCAAGCACTCACCTTCCGTTTAGATCTCCAGGAGCGTCCCGAGCATTAGCCGGGACCTCACCCCGCAGACCCTCGGGGTTGGGATGGCAGCTCCTGAAGCGGCAGTCGGGGGTCACTTGGGGAGCGAGGTGTGAGCTGGCGGAGCCCCTGGGGCCAGCCCCGAAACTGAGGGCGGGCAGCTCCTCACCGGCAGCACAGCCAGCAGCGCTGGGGAGGGCTCTGGCTGGCACAGCCCCTAACCCCGGGAAGGATTTGGCTGGCGTGTCGACCCCGGACCACCCCGCACCCCCGCGCTGCTCGGCGCCGCCGCCGGGGCCCGGTCCCCCCCTAGCGGCCCGCGGGGGCAGCAGGGCCGGGGGTGCCGCGCTGCCGGGTGGCGGGGGGGCTCTGCCGGGTCGGCTGCAAGGTGAGAGGGTGGGTTTGGTGTACGGCATCACTTGGTGAAACCCCCTGTGGGGCCTGAAGAGCAGAAATCGCTCTTGCTCGTTCTGCCGTCTGTGTGAACTGCACGGGTGTCTCAGGCCGGTGCTCGGTGGAGACAAGAGAATACCGTAGAAACAGCGGGACGTTTTAGTGGAAACTGAAGAGCCTAATTTTAAAAACCACTTTTCCAATTCGCCCTCCATCGCAGGCTCGAACCTGCAGGTCCTACCCACTCAGGTTTAGAGTTTGTTAAGACAGGCTGCGATGAGGCAGAAATGACTGGAGAGAAAACGTCTGTTTCAGAGTGTGGGAGTGCTTATGCATCAGGAAAAGGAGACGTTACATTTGATCCTACATATGTTTTTATGTGCACAAATAAGGCATGCTGATGGCATATGGATTTCCTATATTTTCCGTATATAAACCAAAACACGAAATAAATGCACACAAACACACAAATATAGACAAAAAAGAGTGTATGGATAGAACCCACAGTGCTGGGCAGCTGAGGGTCTTGTCATGTAAGTATAACACAAATATTAAAAAGTAACCATAACCTCTTCTTTGCTTTAATAAACACAACAGATTTAAACAAATACATGAACTGAGAAGACTACAAAATACAAGATAAAATTTTTGAGAAAAAGGCATTTGTGAAAGTTGTCAACAGCATAACAAATTCCCCACAGATGCTGAAAGAGTTGCAAGACCATGAATGTCGTAAAGCTGCCTCATTTCCTAATTTGCTTGTTTTTATCCCTGTCACAAAAATGCTATCTTAAAGCTGTTCTACAAAGACTCTTATAGCTTGTGACAACGTTTTTTTTTTTTAATGGTAGATACCAAAAATGATCTCTGGGGAAGCCCACCATGCTTTGCAAACAAGCAAATATAGTAGTGGCAAACTTACACGTATATCTCTTTTTCAGTAGAAAGAATGCTTTCTACTCCATCAAATCTTTCCTGGAGGAGTTGAGTTCACTGTATCAAGAGATTTGCAGAATTTGTAGAATTCTGGATTAGTTTTATCTGGAGAGTATACCCAACCTCCCCCTTCTTTCTTTGTACTCATTCTCTTGACTTCTTTGCCTGACAGCTGCAGCGCTAATAATTTATCGGCACAGTCACCTCCCTCATACTGGTTGAGCTGAGTCTTCTTCAAAGCTAAAGGAGTGAGCTGTTGTACGGCATGTGATATGGGCAGCCCGCTAACAAGGGGGATGTGGGTGAGCTTCAAGTTCTCTTTGGTCATGAGTTCATGAGCCTTGTAAAGCTGCTGGGCAGGGTAACCAGCTAAAGTGGAGATAAAAAAAAAAAAAAAAAACAACCCACAAAAAACAAACTTTGAGATGAGACCAGATCATCTTTGATCTAAGGCAAATTTGCACTGCTCTGTTACTCTAAGCTTGAACTAAAACAGACTTACCTGGCAGCGGGAGAGTGGGTGGAGGGTGGAGGAGTTGCCTGAGCGGTGCTGGATGGCAGAGGTATGTTGCTTGCTACCATCTCAGTGCAAATCTCTTGATAAAACGGATGAGTCTGAAGGCATTTTGGCATCTTAATGATCCAGGTGCAGTAGCAGCCGCTCGGAAATACCAAGCATTGTCACAAATGGCAGCAGCCTCGAAGCTGCTCCAAGACTGCTCGGTAGTTGGGGCAACAGAAAGGTCATTGGGTTGTACTCTGGGCTTGTAAGTGAAAGTAAAGTTTGGGACCGAACTATGTTATCAGTCAAATATACAAACTGGATTCACTCACATCTGGAAGTAGCAGACAGCCAAATATATTCAGTATCAAACATTTGGGATGGGATAGTTTCCTCTGAGTGTCCATGACCCAGGCTACTAGTGATAAAAGGAAATTCACTCTATGTGAGCTAAAAGTTATTTCAGTGCCAAATTCCACCCCCCACTGTTCCTCCTCCCTTTCTGCGCTTCTGCCTGGCTTCATGTGAAGGCTATTCAGTGCTGAGCCAAGCTTCCTTTTTCCCATTTATTTTGCTGTTCACCTTAATGTTTTCCTTTCTCTTTGCATCTCTTTCAAAGGCTGAATGATGTTGTGTATGCAAACACACTCAATCTTCCAGTCACTGGTGAGAATACCTCAACACCTTTCCATTTTTCTCTCTAGCCAGGCAAGACTCCGAAACAGCAAACATCATAGGGGAGCAAGTGGTTGTGGGCATTAACATGATGTCTGGTGCCCTCTTAGACCCACCATGGTACCCACACAACAGCCCAGGGCTTGCGGCTGTGGCAGAGAACTTAAACCAGACCTGTGTCTTTCCAGAATCACAGCTAGAGACTAGAGGAGACACTCTAGGGATCTAAAGAAGTGTCAGATGTCATAGGTAGGCAAGCTCCCAGCTTGTCTGTTTACCTCTGTGCTGGTGTAAATCAGAGTAACTGCAGTGTCTTCACAGAAGGTTTGAGCCCTGGCTAGTTTTGTTCTTCTTTTTAAATTATTCTCCCAAATTAGACCTGACCCAAGCTCAGAGTCAAATCAGCTGAGCCTATCATACATTTTCAACTGAATCTGGCCGATTATGTAAAGGTTTCATTGCAACCACAGTTTTTACTTAGACAATGACCATTCTTGAGAGCATTTCGCTATTTTTCAATAGAAATTTAGACAATCAACAATATCAAAAAATGTGGCCATCTCAAAACCAGTGCTTCTCTTTGAATAGGAATTTTAAAACACAGGGTTTCACTTTGATCTGAAGAGTTACCTTTTCTCTTTTGCTATTTCCAAACAAAAACATTGGTCAAAATGTACCCTGTGTGTAAAAATGTCCCACATTATGATGTTTTGTTTGCTTTTTAAAAGAAAAAGATCCGTTCTGTAGCAGTGTGATCACTCAGATCCAGTGGTTTACCAGGGACCTCCTCACATAATGGTTCCCTGGTGATGTGCAAGCTGCTTTGAAGGGAGGTCTGCAAACAGCTTCCAGCAGTGTTAAGTGGAGATAATTTCCTAAGTTCTGGCATGGGGGGATTCACACTCTGGTTGTCGTGCATTCAGTAGTGGATCATCAATACTTTGTTGCCTGAGTGCCAGCATCTGCATCTCCTGGTAAGACACAAAAGCAGGGCAGGGCAATAAGAGAAAAGCGCAAGGTGGGAAGTGATGGAAAGATGCGGACTGAGATGTCTGACTGGGTGAACAGGGATGGTACCAGGTGGAGGATGTAAGGGCCTGGAACATGGTTTGACGAGATGAGGAAGAACAGTATTGGATCCCAGACTGAATCTAGTAATGAAGCAGAGAAGAAAGCAAGCCTACTCAAGCCCATATGGATGAGCTGCCATGGGACCAAGAGCTGCTACTGCCAGGGATACCTTGTGGCTGTTGCTGTGTATGTAAACTACATTTGGAAACACAGGTTAGACAATCCCTAAGTTTTTTTAACTCATATTCTTAATAGAAGAGAAACAAACTATACTGCATTTCCCATGGAGCAAAGGAGACGATTTGTTCATCTGCTTGTGCCTACCAAGTACCATGTGTTGGTAAAGACATGCCACGTTTATAATTTCCTCAATAAACAACTTCTACCAGAGGATAGAAATAGCTTTATAAACCTTGTCACTGTATTAATGTGGGCAAACTGAGGTGCAGAACTGTTGAGACCTGAGGTTTTCCAACAGATGGAAAGGAGTTGGGCACCCAGTTTTGCCTGGTTTCCCCTGGGAGCTGTGCAGCTCAGCCCCCCTTGGAAATTCCAGCCTAAGCGATTTGCCCCAGGGTCAGGCAGTGATTCAGTGTGTGATGTGGGAACAGAGCCAGGCTATCCTGACTCTCTGTTTCCTATCCTAACCATTGGACTACTCACAGGATATTTGGTCATGCAGATCTCATTGCACAATATCTTGTCAGCAAAGTTTTGCCATGAAAAAAATGTCATCCCTAATGGCACATGGGATGCCTTGAAGATAGAAATAGTAAATTCAGGCTATTCAATGTATTCAGTACTACAGATGATGCATCCCACAGTCAGATCTTATTACAATCAAACATTTGTGGTGAAAGGACCAAGATGAAATGATGCAGTCCTGATAAAATGGCGATTAAAGACCAGATGTATGCACCTGGAAAATGAAACACACTGCATTAAGTATCAGGCCACAAGTATCCCATTTCCTATTTGAGGTCAGATCTAAAGTCAAATGAGATCAGTTCTCATGCTGAGAATACTCTTCTCAGTCTTAAAAATGCATGTAAAATATGAAATAATACAAGTCTGGTATTCATATAGGTTCACCTAACCCAAAGAAAAATATGCTACATTTACGTATGTAAGCTCAGTTAGCCAGTGAAATAAATATAGTAGTGCAGCCAGAAGGAGAGTTTGAGACTAAAGTTGAAACTGTCTCTAGGATACTAAAATTAGGAAAGTATAGTCAGGTATCTGTTCAGTTATATATATATATGTAAATTTAAAAAATATTATTTCAGCCCTTGCCCACTCGAATATTGCACTGAAATAAGGAATTGTTATGGGTACCCTTAAACTGCAGGTTTAGCTTTATAAATTATTTTAAATTTAAAATAAACAATATAAATAAAATGTGTCATTTTCATTCCATGGGAAAATAAGAATCCAGAGAATTAGTTAATAGTACAATACAGTTCTGTTCTTGATCCAGCAGTAAATAAATACAACTGGAATTTAGAAAACAGTTCTCTTGGTATTCTGTACAAAGACTGAACTTGCTGGAAGCTTTGCAGTGGGATGTCCATTAACCAAGTATATAATCTATCACCTTTCCATTACAGTGTCTTTAGCTGGAACACAAGACCAAGAAAAACACCATTTTGTCTTAAAAATAGCCACAGTCTCCCTCAGAAGCAGATTACACTGAGCTGCAACAGACTCTCTGGATGGGGAAAATGTTCCTCATTTCCATGTGCCCATAGCCTGTTAGCATTATTTACACCACGGGACTTCCTAGATACTCAGAGGAGTGGAGCTCATTCTGCTTAGTGCTGTGGAATATGTCATGAAAAAAATAGTACCTGCCTGCAGATATATAAGTTTTACGCTTACACTATGCTCCTCTGTACTGTTTTGACAGTGCAAATCTGTTCCAGCTGCCATTTTCCAATACATTTACAATGCCATAATTTGCTCCAGGGTACACGAAAAACTATAATGTGCCTTTTAATCATCATGTACCACCAAAGACGGGAAAGTGGAGCAGCCAGCCAGCCTTGTCTTTGCATTCAAGTGGGTGGAGGATGCTGCCAGGTCGTACCTTTGCATGCATTTGTGCCTACGAGAGTGTTTAACAGCTTCATTGTCAGGTGAGTTGAACTACAAGAGCCATCCTTTCATTCAGTAAATTCTGTTCCCGAGGAAAGGTACAGCCCCCCAAGTGTAGCTGAAGCCCCATGACAGAGAAGGCCAAGGAGCCTCTGAACATGCTGGGAATGTGAGCAGCCAGCTCTGAGGAGAAAGGTTTAGGGCAAGCACTGATTCCTCAGTGTTGATGTCTTTGTTGCTAAAATTAAAACTCAGGAAATGAGCATATTTGGACACTAACACAGATGAAAAATGCTTCTAGGCAGTTCACCATTTCTTGGTAATCTTGCCTCTTCGCCAGGCTGCCAGCTCCATTTTGAACACGTGTTGCTTCTCGTCTGTGGCCTTCTCGCCTCCCTGAAAGTTAAGTTTCAGGCAGCGGTGGCACAAACCTAAGTAAAAGTGGGCTGTATGAAGGAAACAGTCAAGTTTTCACATGCAGATATCCCTGAGCAGTATTGCTGAGCATGGTCGTAGCAGCTTTAGTGAGCTTTACATCCAGCTGCCTCCCAGAACTTTGTTCTCATTTCCATTTCATTTGGATTTGAATTGTCAAAACCATTTGAAAACCTTTCAGTAACCTAGCTCCTACTGAGGAGAGTTGCCAGGGAGGTAGGCCAAGCTGGCAATGAGCTTGCATGTTAGACATCTATGGTCACTGGTCCGAACAGACCAGAGAGTCTGCTGAGGGTCATGCAGTGGCAACGGCTGACCGTCAAACATCTCCAGAGTTGAGGGTGTGAAGGCTGTAATTGCTTTTCCTTCCACAAGCACCCTGAACAGGGTGACCTGCCCTGTGATTGCACCTCCGTGTTATCTGGCTTTGACAGGAGACCTGAAGGTCAGAGGTCCTCACAGGATCTGCAAGCTGCTATCCAGAGTAGATGCTGGCCCAGACCTGCTGCAGGGGAACCTCCCTTGGGAGACCTCAGTTTCTCCTAAATGGGAGATGACAAAAACTCAGGAGGAAGACCAAAACCTCAAGCTGGGTAAGGCTGGTGGTACTTTGATGTTCATGTCCGCCCTGTCTGGACTGGGTTATTGTAGATGCTATTTGTGTCTGGATCCACATGCAAATAAATCTGTTTTGGTCAGTGGAGCAGGTTAGCATGAACCTCCATTTTTCTGCTTTCTACCACTCCATTGATTTGTTGTGCACTTTGTTCTCTGCTTCCAACTTTTACTTTGGATTTTCAAAAGACTCTAAGGTTGACTTAGGACCCACTTGAGTCACATCACCACCATGATATCACCACCCTGAGTCACCCGATTCAGCTGTATTCTATGAAGATAACAGAGCTTACAAAGCCTCAGATGAATCAAGTAAACAGAAAACATTTTATGAAAGAGGTTTCAAATGAGATTTCAAAGATAGCTTTAATGCTGTATGACTAGTGCTTGGGCATGTGATAACAGCTTACTTTTTGCAAAGCACTTTTTCTCAGAAATAGCATGATGATTATACAGGTTATTAAAATGTTTCCCACTGCCTTGACCAGAGACAGAAAATCTCTCCTGGTAGTCCCCATGAAATATATAGATCTCATTTACCTCAGTAGAATTTCAACATCCTAGAAAGCATTCTATAAAATCCCTAAGAAACTCTTTGCCTGCAGTAGTAAGTGGAGTAATTTCATTTAACCTCAGCCAGTGCTGGCTCTGGGTTTGCTGAAGGTGTGGACAAAAATAAATACACCAAACACAATACATATGGCTAAAACTCAGTTGAAGGCAAGTAGGTAAAAAAAAAAAAGTTGTCCAGCTTTCTTCTGACAGGCTGGGGCAAATCTCACGTGGGTATATACATCTGATTTGTAATCCAGTCCTTAGTTTGGCTTATTCATTGAGAATGACCTGTTTTGTCTTAATTTTATCCCCCCTTGAAACGAGGGGTTTGTGCAACAGCTACACAGAACAGCTGCTTGGACTATGCATAGGCCAGTTTACATTACCCTGGTTTTTCTTGAGAAAGTCATAGTTTAAACAAATGGTTATGTCTATTTTAATCATTTTTGTCTTCTTTTGAAGTGTTTTTTTCAAACATTAGCTTTTTTTTCCTTCAAAATCAAGTTTAGCTTTATAAATTGGTCTGCTCTGTCATGTCCCATTTAAACACAGCTGTTACTACAATGTAAACATAGGTTTAAAAATGTAGATAAACAGTTACATGAAAGAGGGCTTCAAGTGTTTTTAACACATGGTCAGCTCTTGCTTACTTGATTTTCCTTGGTTTAAAATTAGAATTCAAAATACACGCTGTATTTCACAGATGTAAACCCTTCAATAATAACACTTACATAGTGCTTTACATTTGCAAAGTGATGAACAGAGAGATACCAACTACTAATCCTCCAAATGCCCCCATGGAAGAAGTGAGCATTATTTTATAGGTCGTGAAATGGAGTTACATTGGTTAGAGTGGGAAACATTTGCAACATTTTCCTACCCTTGCAAACAGCTCCAGTCCTGTCAGCGATAAGAGCTGTTGGAGTCCCGCTAGTGCCGCAATTACTATATAGTACTTCTTTATGTAGCAGCAGCTTGTTGGAGCACAAGGCAGGGAGCAGGGCTTACTCAGTGGAACTAAACAGTTGGTCCCTGTTCCAAAAAACACAGAAAATAAAATTAGTGGCAAATATTCCCAGTGTCGTTATATTGGTAGACCCCGTGCTGCCACAAGAGACTGGTCAAAAATAACCAACAACATTTTAGAAATGAAATGGCAGGGCCAAGGTCACCACCAAGGAACACTGTGGCTGAAGTTCAGAGTGGGATTTAAAAACTTCTCTGCCGAGACCGTAGGCAAACATCCTCTCTGGGCAATACCACCTCTCTTTAACAGAGCTATTCTCTTTTCTGAAAATTTTGCCATTATCTTCAGCAGCTGGCCCTGTTGAGGCATTACCACCCTGTTAAAAGAACGTCGGTCACATAACAACAGAGTGCATATGATTTTAATGTGAATACTTCTGTGAATGAGGGAATGGGCTTGGGGATCATAAATCTGAAGTGAATGTTTTCCTTTTAATGAATTGAGAATGACTTCAAACTTAGGAAGTACTAAAATAAAGCGAAATTATGAATGAGCTCTCCCTTCATGGTTATCTCTAACAACCAAAAGTAAAGTGTATGGTATTTGTGCTGCATTTATATCAGACAAGTGGGAATGCCTACAAAGCCATTAAAAGTCTAGCATAAAATATTATACTGTTCATTTTTTCTACAAGACTGCATACTGGTTCCCCCAGATGTAGTTACATGTGTGCTTTCATCCCGAAAGCTCATTTTCAGATACTTAGAACTATGTTAAAACATCACCTTATTGGAATGCATGTTTCCAGTGCTGGACTGAACTGCTTCAAGAAAAATTGGATAGCCCTTTTGAGAAAATCAGGAGTGAAATATTTTGTTTGGGCCACTATAAAAACTATTTGTTTTGCTTTTTTAAAGTTGAGAACAGTTGCTTCTTAGGAAACAGAACTTCTAATTTGCCCTAAGTGATAGGACTCAGCGTCAGATGTCATCATCTGTGAGAGCTAAGTATCAAGATCCCTCTTGAGGCCATGGTCCTCATGTTGTAGCTTAGGTCCTATGAGAAGATCAGTTGTGAGCTGGTAGAGTCCAGAACGTGTTTGTGGGTGCACAGTAGATTTTGTCCTAGAACGGACGATTGATGTAGGAAGAAGGATTCTTTTTTTTTTTTTTTTAGTTTAGGCACTAAAACACAGAAAGACACAAAAGATTAAGACTCCTTTCACTTCAGTCATATTATAAAAAGGTACCTAAGTTCAGACAGTCTGTGGTCAATGGCAAGAGACAGGACACCACTAAAGGAAAGTTTATCTTAAAAAAGTGTTTCAAAGGCAGAGGAGGTGAATCACTCCTTAGAAGTACCCTTGATGAAATAGAGAGCCGAAATAGTTAGTTTTTAGTCAGCTAAAACTCCTGAGATAAAAACTACTTTCATACCACATGCTTATCAGCAAAATAAAAATAAACCTTATTTCTTCACACACCCTGCAGTCCCTGCGGCACATCCTTTGTTTTGAATATCTATGGTGTGTAATATGGAAAGAGGGAAGAGGAGGTCACTCGTTTACATAATACAGAGCATAAATAATATCAAGTTTGTGATATTTCATGCCAGCATGCGAACCAAAGGGATATTTCTATCCAGTAGTTGCTCTGCTGTTAGTTTATTTATAGTCCAGAGCCAGAGCAAGCGGTAGAAAATGGACTTTCATTTTTAATTAGTGGATGCTTTAGAACAACCCTGCACCTCCTCTCCATTTTTTTTTTCATGATGTGAAAGAGCGTAGATTTGTGGAAGCTGTATCAAAGGAGAGAGTGAGGAGAGAGTGCCAGAAGGAGACCTTCTGCCTGGTACCTTGTTTACAGTCATTTTTTAGAAAAGCCTTGCTTTACTGAGCATGAAAGTTGTGCAGACTGGATCACTGAACTGCTATCTAGCAAGTAAAGGAATCCCTTGCTTGATTTATTGTATTACATACATCTAAGAAATTCAATACTATTCACTGTCAGGCCAAAAAAAAAGACCAAAAAAGGGGGGAAAAAAGAGGGGGAAAAAAGGTAAAGGGAGAGGAGAGGAGAGGAGAGGAGAAAGGAAAAAGGAAAAAAAAGGAAAAAAAGGAAAAAAAGAAAAAAAAGAAAAAAAAAGGAAAAAAAAAAGAAAAAAAGAAAAAGTAAGGGAAAGGGATGAACAGCTAGATATTGAGCCACCTGCCTTTAAAGACATCAAAAGCAGCTGCCCATCCATCTGTATCTTTGCCCTACCACAACAAAGGCTTTTATTGCAAGGCCATATGTTTTCCAAGTCTCACCCACAACACATTTGCCTTTTCTTTCAATATGATGCTCAGCACCTTCATTGATGGGGCCATAGAACCAACCCTGAAGTGACCCTTGCTGCTTTGGACTAATGGACACACATCATACAGATGTTTCCCTGGTTCCCAGCCCTACCATGGCCATGATCTGACCCAGGGTCATTCTTTCAATTTGTAAAAGAAACACACGTGTCACACATCTTCTGCACTGTCATGAAAGCAGCTCCTCTGTGCACCAGGGTACACAGGCTCTTTGGTAAAGAATAAGGCAAGAAATTTCATGTGTTAAGTTATACACCAGAGGGAGTCCCATGAATGTAGTACAAACATCCTGATATTACCAAAGAAAGTAAATTTTAAAATAACAGCTCTTGAGTACTGTCGTCCATTTTTCACACTGTAGCTCCTCCATTCTGCAAAAATTCTCATCCACCCAGCTTCATTTACCCTGCACTTTCCATAAGCAGCCAAACTCAGGGGCTGTCGAAAGTGAAATTGCTCCTTACATTTTTTTTTCCAGGATGGATCCTCATCTATTTCTCATTGAGAAAACCATGTTAAACTGATTTCATGTAGGAAATATTAGATAGTAGGTTCCATCTAGGTTTGTATAAAACAAACACAATTCTCACATTTAGAACTACTTTAAGAAAATATCTGAGATTTCCTAACCAGTTGGCCCTATAGGATGTGTATGGTGAGGAAGAGCCCTCCTCTTCGTGTTCACCCCCTACATGAACATGCAGTTTTAATGTCAGCCTGTTCGCTGAAAGGACTCAATTTAATAACTTGTCTCCTGTTTTCCTCTGTCATAATTCCTTTCCCCCTGCCCCTCTGGAAATGTTACAAATTTCATTTGTAACAGTCCCTGCCTTTTCACCTGTAATCAAGTCACTAACGTTCAGCTTTTCCCTACAGAAATTACATTCAGAAACCTGCCATTGACTTGCTTAATGACTTTGGGAATTTAATTCAAATCAAGGCTTTGAACCGTGGAGGAGGTGCAACAGGTCAAATGCAGTTCCTGATATTTTGGCAGGTCTTCTTTCCCACTTTTTTACCTTTTCTTTACTTTTTTTTTTTTTTTTTAGCAGTTATATAGATTTTGGGTTGCCTTTTGCATTTCATCAGACTATTTATAGACTAGATCCCACAGTGCAACTGATTTTTTTTTCTTTCAGTAACATAATGTAAAAAAAAGGTAGTGCCCTCATTGAAGGCAGCTCTGTTAATTAGAGGAAAGGCTTGTATTGTGTGAACATTTGATAACTCTGGCTGTGGGCTGAGTTGCTGCTGCTCTTTGTCTGAGAAATTCAGAATCCATTAGGCCGATAGCCACTGTTCTTCTGAGGAAACTACAGCCCTTGTGGCCCTTCCTGTTTCCTTTCAACATTCCTAATGTGATAGTGGAAGAGGATATCCTAAGGTCAGACATTAAAATGTAAAGTTGTGAGGTGATGATTAAATGGGAACACAGTGAAAACTTCACTCTTCATTATTTTAATATAGTCCAGCCTGTGCTGATATAATCATTTCCAGCAGATTTTAAGGTAGTTACAGAAATGATGAAAAGAAAGGCCTTTCATTTATTATCTTAATTATATTTTGTACGTTGCTTTTTTAAAATTTTATTTTTCTTTTCCCAGAGACCAACATTAAATGTTTGGGTTTAAGTCTTACAAGCCCAATTTAAAAGACAGTAATGTATTTTCAGCTCTGTATTGCTCTTTGATCTTTTGAAGTATAATGCCTCACAAAGTGTTATAGCAGTGGCCATTTCAGTTGAGATTCATAAACATTTTCCATCATAATTCCATTGTTCCATGGCCTTGTAACCTTCTGAAAAATCCCTTTTGGGCTGAAACTGTCCATTTGCATTCGCTGCCTGATAGCAAGTAGTTTTAAAATTGGGGAATGATCTGCCTAGCTTTTTTTACTTATGGGAAGAGTAGAGAAAAAGAAGCAACATGTTCCCTTGATAAGTGTTTCTCTGAACACTGCTACAGCAAAACCAGCTGAAATATTAATCTTGAACTTCTTCCCATGGACTGACTGCAATTAGTTTCTTTACAGCGCATTATTCTTCTATATCAAAGCATACAGGTAGGACAAGTGACAGCTGCCAGGTGCAAGGTGCTGGTAGATATGATCTCCCAGCTTGCAGGGAAGTTATGATTCAGCAAGGAGAGAGTTCAGCAGGACTGCTCCTGGGCTTGAAGACAGACATATGCTCACATAGCTTCTGAAAACAGGTTGTAGTTAAAGGGCAAACCCAAATCAACCAACGCAAGCTCCCACATAAAACCAGCAGAATAAAATAAAGCATTGTGCCCTACACGGTGGGCGGGGGGCACTCGGGCTGTGGCAGTCTTTGCTTCTCAGCTGCAAGGGAGGGGAAGGCAGAAGAAGCGTGGAGGTCACATCGGCAAAAGTCATATGCACTGCGTGCTGGTTTTACACTTTCAAGAGCATTAACTCAGTCACACAGGAAGAGCTTTCAGTTCCTGGCTTCATAATTTAAATGCCCAAAGTATTGTTTGTATTTTTTTTAAACAGATACTCTGAAATATAGAGGATGAGCCGATAAATTACCGTTTGTTGTTGGAACCTTGCTTTCGCATTTTCCAACGTTTTGTGATTATAACCATTCATCTGTAGCAAAGCATCAGTCCAGGCTTTTTCCCTCCATTTAATTTTAGAGTGAGTACAGAGTGAGTACAATAACCTTGGTAAATTAAAATGTTACATGATTTCCTTTCTGTGAGCTGAGCGGATGTGTCTACAGAGCTCTAATGAAGGAGAGTTAGTACAAGAATGGACAGCTTGCGCTCCAAGCACATCAAAGCCTTTCGGTGTTTGTAGAGTTAATGTGCAAAAAACACAAACACTGTGTGAAATTCCAATTCAAGTGATGCATTTGGATGAGTTGTGGTCCTCTCCTATCTGCTATTAGGTCTTCATCTGCAAAGAAACCACAGTGGAAGGGGATGGAAAAAGCTTAGACAGTAAAGATGTGCTAAGATTAGGCACATCAGTAAAAGCTTTGAGACTGGTCTCCAAGTTGTTACACCTGGCTGGGATTGCAGTCCTTTGCCAATTCATGTCCAGCACTTACTTGGAGCATGAGCTAACTGTGAGCTTGTGCAAGAGGTCATGAATTCATTCAGTTTTAACTTCAAGTCTGGTATTTTTGCTTTTCCTTTTCCTTTAGTATCTTTAGGGCTGTCGCTACATCACCTCAAGGAAAGGGAACAGACTCATGGCATTTTGAAGAGACAGAGGGGACAGTTGTTGGCCAAGGCTGACCTCTTTCAAGTCCCATTACATAGAGTCAAAAGCTTGCAGCACTTCCTAGGAAGCATTCAGCAATTTGCACGAATGGATTCTCAGGATCTAGGTCACCTAATGAATTTTAACAGAGCGGAATCACATTATGAATAGAAAGCACCAAATAGCAGATACTTTTCTTTCTTTAAACTGGCTGCCTGTAATTTCTGAAGTACAATTGACTTCTTTCAGTCCCAGCCCTGTTGCAGAATTGTGTGGGGATGACAGAAGGATTTGGATAGTCAAATGCGCAATTCTACTCCAAAAACTGGCTTCAAAATGGCATTATGTATTAATGATTCCCAGAACAAATTTGTTCAGTTCACAAGTGAAAAGCTGAGGGGTTTTATATCTGCCAACTCTGAAAATTCCCCCTGGGATGTGAAGGTCAAGCTTGCGCTATTTCCTTCTCACACATCATCATCACCGTCATCATCAGTAATAAAGGTTATGAGGACCAAACTGTGCCTCAGTTACGCCTATGTAAGCTCCAGTGTGTTTCACAGGATTACACAGATGTAAAGAATTGTCCTCCTGTGGTTGCAGAGCCGTGCTGCACGGCCAGCATCGCCCAGGGACCTGTGTGTGAGATGGGTTCCAGCCCCTTCTCCCATGTCCCACAGCGTGGGGGGGTCTGACCCAGCAGCATTCCCACCCAGTCACCCAGGTGAGCCCTGCAGGGATTTGTGGATAGAGTCAGGCACCATGCAGGCACCCTTGCCCATACAAGTGGTGAAGGTCTCCTTTGTCAATGCCATGGTTGGATCCAGCGTGGCAGCCAGGCCCTAGTGCAGGTGCTCAGGACCCAGACCTCAGCTATGCAAAGGCTTTAGACCTCATGTTTGCCATCCCAATGCCTGGAGATGGCCTCTGGACCACAGGGCTCAGACCACAGGCTCTCTTTTACCTTGGACTCATGCCTTTGTTGCAGAGCAGCTCCTATAACGCCAGTTAAATGAATACATAAAGGAGCTAAATGATTTCCCACAATTTTCTGAAAAGAAAGGCAATATTGGAATGAGATTTAACTCAATTCATAAAATAGTGCCTAATAGGGAGCAGAGTTTCTGGGGAAAGAAGAGTTATTTTTCCTGAGAAACGTTATTTTTGCCACTCCTCAGAAGAAGGCTATACTTCAAACCCATCTCAGTGTGATGAGAGCGACTGAAAGTAAAAGCTGGCCTGAGACACAGCGTCCCTTTTCCATCGGAAGAACCAGAGTATGCTCCAACATTTTGTAAGGGTCTCCCAGCTGACACCTCTCTGTGGAGAGACAGCGCTGGACAAGGCTGAGCAGCCAAGCTTCCTGTATAGGATTTCAGGATCCAGCTCTACCTAAGTTCAAAGTCTTTCCATAACACGAGTGCAATGATGCAAGTGAGAAAGCAGGTGGCTTTGTGTGCTTGGAGAGTAAGTTCAGGGGCATTTTCAACTATGTAATGGCTTTGTCTTTTTATGTGGCTTTGTATTTGCTGTCTACCTGATGCAGACTGTGCTTGAGAGTAACTCCAAAGGCCTCATTGCAGCCACACAGGAAGCAGTAAAAGAGGAGAACTAGACCATATATTTGTTAAATGCTGGGCTTTGGGGGGATATTTTGAATTTATTGCTTCCCTGGATTATTTTTTGAATATTGCAGGTGCTTGGATAGTAAGACCCATCTTCTAAGCAGCACAGCCCACAGCTGACTAAAGCTTTTCTGACGTGCTGTCTCTGTACCCTTTCGCTGCTGGGCTGCTCTGGGGACAGCAGAGTTGAGCTGGCATAATTTACATGGCACCAGATGTTTTCCCAAAGAGCGATAGCAGCTTCCCAGTGGATGCAAGGGGTTGAGAGGCTGCCAAAATCCTCACAGCTGTGGCCCTCTTCTCTTTACGCTCCTCCATCACCTCCTTTCTCTCTAGTGTGCCCTTGGCAATGATGCTCCCACAGGGTTGTCTCTGTGCTGCCTGACTCAGAACAACTCTTTCCCAGGCCAGTCGGATCCCCTTTGCTCTAAGTGCTTTTGTATGAAGGGATTGGAGCAGAGGTGGGAATTTCCTTTTTGTACTAAGGAGTAATCTCGTCCTCAACTTTTCTTTCATTCATCAAGCTTGTACCTGTGTGAACTACACAGGTGTTTGCGAACAGACACCCTGCTTATCTACTCAGGGTCAAATTACTCTGTTTGTATCATGAAATGCCAACAAGATCACCATGAATTGTACAATACAGTGGGAGCACAGAGGCTCTGCTGGGAGAAGCTTGTGTTTTACAGACAAATCAATGACTGTGGGAGAAAACAGCCATAGAAACGTGAGGGGACTTACTGTGCAGCTTACCCAAGGCTGCACAGTAAATAACTGTGAAAGCTGAGAGTAGAATCCAGTTTTGCTTCTGTACTGGTATCCCACTCCCTGAAGGTAAGGATTGGGAACCTCTTTACAAATTACAGCATTTTTCTATATAGATCACATTTTTGCTTTGTAATAAATTAAAAATGAAACATATACTAAGATTTAGGGTTGATCATGACCATCTCATATTCTTCTTGGTCTCAAAGAGGTGTGCTAGATTTAGGTGTAGCATATATACATTGTTATCATTATTTGTGTATATACACAAAGCACATGTGTGAGCTATAGCTCATGGAAGCCCATATCTTCCTCATAATTTTACACTGCAGACAACAAGCTTATGCAAGGGTAATAAGTGCACTTTTTTTGGTAGCATTTGGCCACCAAAAGCACTTCGAGTTTCTGAAGTCTGCACCTGGGGACATAGAGGATTTTGTCCAACGTCTTCAAGCACATTTTTTATTTCACATATCCTTGGTGGCTATGAAATAACCAGCCAGGCTGCCCAGGTAGCCAGAGGCACCATGACAGGGATGATAGGCATTACCTTGCTGTCGAGGAAGGAAAGCAAGCAGGAGAGAGAGGTGGTGTTGTTTACATGCCACAGGGACCAAAGATCAGGTTTTCAGAAGGGAAGTCAAGCAGCAGAGTGAAGAATGAAAATATACCTGCCATGTACTCCTCACAACCTCTCATTAGTAATTTTCCCCGCAACAAACTTGCCCCTTGCTCTGAACAGATATCCACTTACAGCAGTTTACAGCCAGATAACTTACAACATCATGTTTCAATCCGATGCCTAATCTTGCACAAGATGATATGATAAGCAGGCACTTTATAACAACATTGAAATCCCCTACAGAGTAAACAAAGGGACTTTGGTCCAGCCGCTTGCACCTGACGTGAAAACAGCCTTTTCTTTAAAAATATTTGGAAAAAAAAAAAAAAAAAAGGCAAAAAAATCCTTTACTAAGAGTCTCTGTTAATCTCATTTGCTTGTTTAAATTTCTGTGGAAGCCTCTATTTCTACTTGTAGCCTTTAGTGTTATGCCCAGATAAGACTTTGGTTCTTATTTTCTTATACAGTAGGTTTCACCCTTACATTGTCTGATCGAAGCATCTGGTAATTGTAAACATCGAGCATCTAATGACTATTAGGAAGCAATTCTGGGTTAAGATTTATTTTCCTCTAGGAAGTGCTCTAGCAGATAAGATTTTGTGATTATTGTCATTATTAGAAGTGTAAACGATATCACGGCAGTCCTGAGTTCTGTAGTGTGCTTGAGAAAATCACCTGCCTTTGCACTGTTTCTGAGATGCTAGTACCATGGGTACCCTTGGTGTAAGGATTGATGTACCAAGACAGATATTTATACTCTCTTGTTGTCTCCACTTCCTTTGAGCAATGCTAGATGATGGTAACAAGGCTTGTGTCCTCTTCACACCCTTGCACCTGTCTACAGCAATTCCTTCTGGCAGCATTCTGCTAGATCTAACTTGCAGCATGTTGGGTGCTTCACTGAAAATTCAGAGAATTATAGAGCTTGCATGGAACTCAAAGGATCCTACACCCCAGAAATGGCCAAATGAGGGCCCAGAGGCCAGATCCAGCCCACCAGGAGAGCCAGATCATATCACTACTCACTCCACCGATAATCTGTCCTCCTCAGAGGGGTCTTCAGGAGGTAAGCAAGGGCTAGGGGGCTGGATGAGCTGTCAAACCAACCCGCAGTCACTGCCTTTGGGATTCTTCACTATGTGACCAGTCAGGCATCCCTCAACTCTCCTTTCAAAATAAGGTCCATGTATCAACTTGTATCCTTCACAGATTTTCACTTACAGGCAGTGACTGACTGGACTACCTCAGCATGACCACATTTTGCTGCATCTTTTTTGTGTGTCATTCATTCCTTCCTTAGTGAAAAGGAACATAAATTACCCTGAGTTTTCTGTCAGTTGTTTCATAGACCATGCAGTGCTGCCTTCTGCAACTTTGTGGTCTACAACCAAGATAGTCTTTAGCAATGATCATTCTGGAAGTGAACGTAGATATGGCCTTATTCAGTTATTATTTTAATCTAGGACTGTAATTGCAATCCTTTTCTGTGTAGAATAAAGTCTCTAATTCAAGCAGAAGACAGAACCATCGTTTACTCAGTATATTTTGTGGATTTCACATTTCTGTTGTTACAGTTCCTAACAAGCCAAGGATTTACTCAGCTTTTTTTGTTTGTTGATTTTGAGAAGACTGGAATTAACCCATACACACACATTTATTTATATGTATATATCCATATATGTAGCTATATATAAAAATGTGTGTAATTTTTACATACAGTATTACAGCAGGCATGGTTCCCTGATAGTTCACTGTTTTCCCTTTTAATTGTTAGATTAACATACCCTACAATGTTTCTGACTCTTTGGTCATTACCTAGTTTTTGTTGGGCAAGGCTATATTCAGCATCACTTTGTATGATGAGTACTAACTTCTACTCCCTGGGAAAGAAATGCCTCTGCAAGCAGGAACCCCCTCAGTGTGAAAACAAGCCTCATGCCAGCTTGAGGCGAAGCTTCTACCATCTCTCCAGCAGCCCAGCTGGCTGCTTCCCACCACTTCTCCAAAAGCTTCCAGCCACCTTTGTCTCTTGCTGCTTCAGGACTCCTCATTCCTTCTCTCTGTGGGTATGAGTATGGCGCCTGTGAAGAGATGCTCTGGACTCCAGTGGACAGGGAGGGAGGGAGGGTAGAGATGGACAAGGACTGATCTAGTCTTGTCAGGTCCATGTCTACACACCTCTGCTTCCTCCTGGCACACCATGTGGCTGATGTCAGATAGACTGGAGAACCCTGGCTCCTCTAGCATGGTCCCAGCATTGCTGGGCAAGGGAGGGATGTCATTTGGAGAAGTTTGTGCTGCTTCATGCACTGTGGACAAGTTCCTGTATGTGGCAGAGGAGCATCCTGGTCTTGCTGGGCACCAGGGATGGCTGCAGATCCCAACTGCCCATGCATTGGGGTGGTTTCCAGAGCTTCCTCTGTGGTTCTGCTCCTCTTCCCGTCCTGTGGGTGTTCCACAAGCTCCTTGCAGAAAAGTTGGGGAGAGGACAGACATCATGGAGTCTCTGACCCTGGTGCAATTAGCCCTAGGGGTCAAGGGGCCACCAACTGACATCTTATTTGTCTTGCTGTCCTTGTCAGGATCCCTGGCTGAGACAGGAAAGCAGGGGTTATATAAGCAAAGCATAAAAGCCATTGTTTTCTGGGCAATGAACAGATCAGGTGAAAGCTGTTTCCTTTCTCCCATCTGCTGCATTGTAGACCCTTTTAGACAGGACAAGGGGCTGCACAAAACCCAGGGGCCAGCTACATATTTCAGTATTGTGTGGGTCTAATTCTTTAATCCTATGCCATTCTTACTAAGTGATCAGTGACAGACTAAAATGAAAAATCACAAAGTATAGATTTTAAAAGGGCAAAACTGGAATCACTTGAACCACGACTGATTAAAAAGGAGGAGACTAGACCTTCAACAACAAATGGATCAAATTTAGCTGGTTGTAGGACTGACGTGTCTCTGGTGTCGACTGCAACAAGAACCAAATGTTAATTGCCTGACACTATTAAACACCTCATCAACTGTGACTTAGGGCTCTCCCCGTGCATGACTTTGGAAAAACAAGCCTTCCTTTATGCTTATCCCAGTTTCATGATTTTCAGTGAACCTATTTTTCCAGTGCTAACGGGGTGAATATACTTTGTTGGTACCATTTTGCAGCCTGCTTCTGATGAAGCACAGAGAGGAAGCTTTCACACAGTCTGGATTCACTAATTGGAAAAAGACTTGAGATAAATCTAAATGGCACCATATTTCCCCAGGTCATCATGGAGCTCTTGATTCTCTTCGAAAGACCACAAGGAATGGTGGTGACATACTTTGTTTTCAGAACTCTCAGAGGAAGGGAGAGAACAAGAAAATTCTGATAAAAATGCTAAGTACAATATATTATCTTGCCCACAAGAATTTGTCCTATGAAGTCATTATTCAGAACAAGATGAAAATACGAAGAATTTGACTGCAGCCATTTTCAACTGGTTTTGTTGTTGTTGTTGTCGTTTTTGTTTAGTTTGGCTTGTTTTGTTTTGTTTTTTCTTAAGACAGAATATTATCCCAGGACTTTGAAACAGCTGAGAAAGAGTCAAGTCATATTCACAGATTCTCTTGGGCTGCTTGAATAGTAAAGCATATTTCTAGGAAGTTCGTAGGAAAGTGGCACGCTGCTGTGTTAAATAAAAACCTGACTTATCCAATGAGGGGCAATTGTATTTCTATTTGTGGTATGCAGTTGACACAAATGCTTGTGAAGGGTTTGCTGCAAAACAGCCTGTACACTGACAGAGATAATTATATCTGCAATTAGAGTCATTTCCGAATCTGAATATTGACTACTATTGTTGGTGATGCTGTACTGGGGTTTTTTTTGGCAATCTGAAATTGGTAAGAAGAACCACAACTCATCAATACATGTTGTCATGGGCAAGCTATGACCTTGCCAAGTATTCAATGCGATGTGAAATTAGAGCTCAGCAAGGGTTGTTATGGCAACTCAGATGGGAAAATGTAAAGGAACAGATACTGATAGAACTCAGAAAGTCTTAAATATTGAGCAAAAAATGCATAGATCATATATTACAGTCACAGAAGTTCTATAGCCTGGAAAATAACTTCTTACTTCTGCTCATGCACCAGATCAGACAAAAATTATTCAAGGAACAAATCCATGAGAAAGTTGGGGGTGAAATGACTAGCTGAATTTTAAAGATGAATAAGGTTTCCGTGAAGATATCAAGACTGAAAGAGGAACCCAAACACCTACACTGAGAAAACAATCTTTATAGATGCAGCAACTCAGAAAAAATGAATTGCACCAATATTCAACCAAGATGTGGCCATAAGGTTTACATCATTATTTAAAATGATGAGCTTCTCAGAATAACTCAAACTGTAAACCAAATAAGTGTTCAATAAAGTATGTTTCTTATTTCAATCAAAATCAATTGATTTTTTTGCTTACCCCCTTGCAAAATAACTAGAAATTTCCCAAAAGATAAATGGAGATACTCCAGATACAGGTCAGAGTTTGTGCCCTCGAGAAAGTAAGTTCTAGGGAGACTGAAGCTGGATGAAACAAAGATAAGAAGTTAAAACTTAATCCATAGATGACATTAAATCCCTGCATCAGCATAATTATTTAGAAGGGACTCTACCTTTACTTAATACAGTTTTAATATTTTATCATACTGATTTTAACTTTGATTTATATAGATATATGTTTAGGCAAAATGGATACCAGCTGTTTCCAGTGCAGTTGATAAGAATTATTTTGGTGGGACCCACTGCAAAGGACAATTCTAGTGCTCAGCATGGGAGGAAAAGGTGGTTTTGGTTTGGTGTAGGACAGTCATGGCTCAATTACTGCATGATTTTATAAGTCTACCAGGGCAAAACTGATGACCTATAGCTTACAGCTGCTGTAGGAGAATTGTTTTCAAGAAACAACACAATCAATCATGGGCTAGAACTTTTTTAAGATTTATAACTCATGGTTTTTATTAATACTGAAAAGCATAGTATTTCAAATAGTGGTTTTTAAACATGAGTAAATAGTCTGTTTTTGACAAAGTGAGATAATCTCATTCTCTTCCATGCTCAGTCTCCCCTTTATAAATAGAATCCCTAAATATTGAGGAAGAGACTAAATCTATTGTCCCAGTCCCAGTGTCCTGTGTCCTCCGTTTGTGTCTGGAAATACACCGTGAAACTAAAGAAAATAAAAATATTTCCTCATCTGTATGGCTCTCATTCAGCTATTCTCTGTCAAGATTATTGGGTGATGCTGTTAAATGTGCATTTCACAACAAGAGATGTTTTAAAACACTAAGCTCAACTCTTTCTTGGTATTACAGGAGAATCAAAAAGAATATTTGGAAAGAAATGGGTATGGTCTTGTGAGCACCAAGCACTACAACCTCTCACAAGGCTATTTGCAAAAAGTGAACCTGATTTTGATTTTTACTATCCAGAATAAAATAAGAAATACAGAGGAGAAAAAAAAATAAAGATTAAAAGAAAGACACAATAGATAGTGGCATGTGCACTGGATTTGTAAAGTGCTTTATTTTACCAGGATATTATCTGCCATGTGAATAAAGAGTTGTGAGTACAAACTTTACTTTTATGTGCAATAAGTCAAGTGATTTGTACAATTTCTTCAGCTTGCACAATTGTTCTGCATGAGAGAAAATACACCCCCCTCCAGTTGGGCAGTAACTGCAGCCAGCACTTCTCTCATTCCAATTACATACCTTTTTTTAGGCAATATATTGCATACAAAGAAAGCATTGTACTTTCATTCCTGCCAAATGTGATACAGCTTACAGGAGACAAAAGAGCAGAATGGTTCCTTTTAATAGATCTTGAACCACCAAGTAAATATATGGAGGTTGCTCAAGCGCTAACCTCTGAAAACTGAGCCCTGCAGCTTTGATTGTAGTAGCCCAAACAAACCAAACTCTGCAGAGCTTGCCCAGCAGTAATTGTAATAAACTACATACAAGAGCTCCCAAATATTGGTCAACCAAGCATGGTGTTGGCCACCCACCAGACGCCAGACGGCCATTTCTGATCTGCATACAACGGCGTGCAACCAGCCTGTGGCTAGTGAGGAGGGATGGTGGCAGCCCAAGGGGCAAAGGTGGCTTTCCTCAGCTGGCTGCATGGGTCATCAGCAGAGAAGAGCCACTGGGGGAATTGTGGACATCTGTGGATCACATTTGGCCTCTACACCTCCTCTGGTGCTTACACGTAAAGAGTCAAGGAATAATACATACACAAGTCACAGAGAACAGTAATATGATGGAGCATGACCATTGTATCCAAAATAAACAAGACTAACAGCACTTTCCATTCAGAGTGGTGCTACTCAAAGCAACAGGAAGCCTTTTATTATATTTAGAGCAAAATAGCTTAGGGAGAATATGGCACATGGAGAAGAAAACGGTTTGTGTAGAGAAGGGGCTGCTCCCATTCACACTGAAGTCACTGACAAAACTACCACTGAGCCTTCCCAGGAGGCTGCTTTGTCCCAACATCAGCAGTGACTCTTGCAAGTAGTAAGCTTGTGCATCATCATGGCAAAGCTCAAGTGAATCACTGGTGGTGAAGGGGGTAATTCTCAGCAGAGAGGTCGGTGTGCAACTTCCCAGGTACCTGGGAGCAATTCCCCTGCTGCCTCCACTCTGTGCTGTGCTCCACTGCCTTCCCCATAAAATGTGTTTGAGCACATAAAGCTGAGCTCCACATGTGGAGAAAGGTTCAGAGGAAAAACAAAAGCTGAGTTTTCTTTCAGGATTGCCAATATGGGCAATATCACTTATTTGTAGCTATTACTCTGGTTGACAGCAGGCTAGGGGGAAATAATACCGGCAGAAATACCGTACCCGATGAGAGAACCCCAGCTAGAAGGCAGTAACGAAGAGACCAGGCAGTGACGGTATATAAATTAATCATGAGTGCATGACGGGATGCTTTGTGCAAAAAAGCAAATTGCTATTTTTGGACACGTTCCGAGGGAACCTGAGTAAATCAGTGACATAAAGCATTCCCCTTTTCACAGCTCAGGACTCAGGCATGAGACCCTGGCTCATGTTGGTGAGCACTTACTCACACCAGCAGTCCCACTGACTCCAAGAGCATAACTCATAGTCTGTTTTGTTCTGGGCCCCTTGGTTCAGAAGAGCTAGTGATAAAGCAGGGCAGCCTAAAATCCATTGACAAAATTGATAAAAAGGTCATGGGCCATGACCTACAGGGCAAAAGCAGGTAGACTTTGCTCAGGCTGGAGAAGAGGTGACAGTGGACATATGCTTTTTGTCAGGAGATGATGCAGGTGTTAGTGAATGATTTAAAAAACCCCCACAAAACCAAAACCAAAACCAACCAGAAACAAAGCAAAACAAACACCCCCCACCTCCAACAATAACCCCCCCACACAAAAAACAAACAGTAAAACCCAGACAAACCCACAAAAAAAATCACGCCCACAAAAAAACCCACAACATTCTAGAAAAAAAGTTCCATGAAAGGGAGAAAAGAAGGTGCAATAATACCATTATAGTAAAACTCACAAGTGCAACTGTATCAAAAAGTCTTTAAAGATGTGTTCCATCAGGCAAGAATGAGTACACCTTGGGAAATCACCAAGGTATATACACTCCTGCCCAAACAGGAGCAAGACAAAGCCAGACCTAATACTTAGGAGTGGATGTTAAACAAATGTAGCATTGAACTAACAGTATTTAAAAGTGCTACAAACTTATCCCATTCAAAACCAGGAGGGCACTCAGTCACGGTTCCCATACTGATTTTGTCATAATTAAACAACACTTGCATCTCAAAAAAAATGCCAAAGCGGTTGTATAAATAAAAACAATAGAAATAAATTATTAAACAGCAACAGTGGTCGTAACAATTTCATCGCCGAGAAAGAAAAAAACCCACATTTTAATACTTTCTTGTTGTAAGAGGGAGGCACGACAAGCTACATTTCAGAAAAAGGAAATCACATGCTATATTACTGATATGCCAAAGGGCTTGTGACTGCAAAACCTACTAAATGGCGGTCAAGTTGATTCACAAACCTGAATATAGCCAGGCTACTTTCAGACTGGAGATTTACACAGTATTAAGACTCACATAAGTTAAAAAAGGCACTATTAGACTGAATATTGTCACAGGGCAGGCAGACCTTGAGTACTGTAAATAAGTTATAAGCCAGCAGGAGAAAGGTATAAAAATCCAGTCTCAAGGCCATGCTTCTCCAAGTTGTCACGAGATAAATGGGGGAATTACTTAAGCACATAGCTGGAAATCACTTTTTAACTCTATAGCCAACTCAAGGCTTTGCAAGTGCAAGGAGATATTAAAAATGATGCCAGTATTATTAACCTGATTCACAGGCTCCAGATAAGTCCGTTCTAGCCAAGAAGACAGTATATCCAGCAACAATATTTCTGTCTTTCCAAAGCTGAGGACAAGACACCCCTAATGCAGCCAAAAAGCAATAACGTTCAGACATTCCTCCATAGCTTAGACTGAACTTGCAGTGTCCACATGAAATACAATATGAGTATTGTCAATAGACTCTACCTTGTATTTTATAATGATCTCCCCAGCTGGCTATACTTTAGGAACACAGACAGCAAAGCTGACCCATATTTCAGAGTCCTCAGTGACAAGTCCAAGCAGCCATCACCAAGAGTGTATTCCAGCACTCTGAAAGGACAGGAACCACCAGAGAGCAGCTTCAATTAAAAAAGCAATATCCCTGGCTGCTGAAGCAACCCTCAGTGATCAGATATATCACTAGCTGCCAAGAGGTCCAACACAAGCAAAGTAGCTTGGAGATTTTGATCTTACGTAAGCAGGAAACAATTTACAGCTTCTCATGCATGATATTGACTCCAAAGAAAGACCAAATGATGGAACAGCATCTGAACCAACATCCCTTGAGGTGGGAGAATCACTATCTTTCTTCAAAAAAGGAGTTTTAAGATGGGCCGCAGCTGGCAAGTACTCCATAAGAAGTGATTTCTTGAGGTCTGGGTAAAATGTTCATGTGTTTCAAAATAGTCAGTGTTTTGCCTTCAGTAAATAATGTGTTAATAATGACTGTACCTTTGCACTTGCCTTAAGTAACTGTAATGAATAGTTGTTCTCAGGGTATGAGCAGGTAGGAGCTGGCCCTACCAGAAGCTGACCTGAACCCAAACACATAGCAACAGTCTATGGAAACCCCAAGCTCCTGGTTAAAAGAAAAAGCTTGCTAAAAGCCAGTTGACAGTTTCCAAAATGAACGTTAACAAAATATTTAGAACACTTTATAGAAGGTAGCTGTAGAAAGTGATACACAACGTGATGCTATGGCCACTTTTATGTCCCATCAGATTCCAAGATGCTTTTCAGCCATTTCCTCTCCAGGCTGTAATCCGAATGTTCCACAACCCCCTTAAACGCCAGTGGCTTATGAGAAACTGAGAGGCAATAGGGTATGGTGTAGAGTTCCTGAGTCAAAAGTTTCCCTTATGAATGGATCATGGCTACTGATGAGCGACTTTCCTACCTAGAGGAATAAGTTCCATCCATTTGTTAGTAGAATCAAGCACTGGGAGAGGTTGTCCAGAGGAGGGGGAAATTCTCTGTAGTTGGAAGTTTTCAAGACCTAATGGGACAAAGCCCTAAGCAACCAGGTCTGAATTCTGTGGTGACCTAGGTTTGAGTGGGAGGTTGGGAGGTTGGACTAGGTGACCTGCTGAGGTTGTTTCCTGTCTGAATTATTCAGTTCTGTGACTTGCACTAGTATGAAAGTTACTAAAATAAGATGGATCTGTTGTGCTTGTAAGGCCATACTGAAAGACCTCAACAACAGCATTAAGAGCAAGGAAGAAGACTTGCCTTGTCATGGGTGAAGTGGCATTTCAGAGAAGATCTCAGAATCAACAGCCTCCATAACGTGAGTTGAAGCCTGATGGGCAACCCCACAGCTGCTCACAAATACCATGGGTACAAAGCTTGAATTAAATCCACAAGGCACTGGTTGCCACAGAGGGAATCTAAGTTGTGGAAAAATCCCCTAAGGATTACTCTATACCAATACCACCGGACCCCCAGAATCATCTGAAAATTTGTCCTGTGCATCTCACAGTCATTTCAAAGGTAAAACTGTCAGTTTTTGGTCTCTCCCCCATCACGAAAAAATGGCAAAACACTGCTTGCCTTGGAGGCTGGCAGCCTCTAATGCTGTGTGTCCATTTGCCTCTCCCATGCTCTGCCAGACTGCTAAATCACCATTTGGAACAATAGGCACTGCTATAATGTTGTGAGGTGAGAGGCGTGTCACATGTAGATCTAAAAATATGTGGGTAATCTGCAGTGCTATTTGTAGCTGTTGTACGTTCTCATGTTAGCATGTTTGGTTCTACTCAATATTTAATTTTTTAATTCCTCCATACTAACACCACTGCTTTGAAATGAGACTATGACTTGCCTAATACCATTATTTTTTTTTTTTTACTTCAGCAAGCTTACAGACTTAATGAGACAATTTGAAAAGTCAATTGAAACAACAAGAAAATAATTTAATTTTTTGTCAATTTAAGATTCCTTGGCAAAAGTTTGAGAAAGAATCCGGAACATTGCTCAGTTTCTTGAATGGATTTTTCTTTGTTTTTTTGGCTCATAGACAGAATTCTAATTTCAAAATATTTTACCATAAGCATGAAAAGCAGAAACATTTTTAAACAAATGCATTTTCCATTAAAAATAAAATGAAACAGGTGAAAACTCTGAGAAAAAAAAATTAATTTTGACAAAAACGTTTTTTCATACCAACATCTCAACACTTCCTTGGTGAGAATTCTTTGTGTCTGGAATTTACTTCTGATATACATGGTGTAGGAGAAGGAAGAATGAAGCTCTGGTGTGTATAGCACTGTCAGACATATTGGAATAACCTCAAAGGTCTATGAATGAAAATCCCAGTCAGACTGTCTCTACAGGAAACAGTCCATTCAAGGTCTGGATTCCTTTCAGAGAATTTGCTAGCAATATTTATCAGCGTTTATCAGCAAGCATTAAACAAGTCTTACAGGTATGTTACTGGCTGTTTGTTAACGAGCAGTACAAGACTTTTTCCAGGGTCACTGGCTCCTGGGTTGACTTTCATGAGAGCAGAGCCAGTTAATCTCTGGGGCATGATAATGCTTCATCTCCTGCAAAAGATACCGATTTATCACTCAGCTCTCCAAGGGAGTTGCAGCATGCTTTGATTGTGACAGTTACTTCCTGATGTCTAGAATCTAATGTGTGGTAAGTTACTGTTTGCATTTATGATTGGAGGTGGCTTTTTTGGTTTTCTTACCTAAGTTAATCTTTGATTTGTCACCTGAAGGCTGGTTTATTTTCCAGGTCCATTTGGAAATACGTGGAGTCCAAAAATATTAAAGAATTCCAAAGTCTGGGTTCATTCCTCTAGGAAAAAGTGCTTCTAAAAGGAAGCAAGCAAACAGGAGGCTGGAAAGTCATCCTGTCCTTCACATAGAACTAGGGACCAGGAATCCCTCAGCTCCAGCTCTCATAAACAGGTACTTTTGCAGTCTTGAACAAGCCACGTCAGTACAAATGAGTGTTGCCTACATAGGCACACAGGAGAGTAAGTGGGTAAGTGGGTAGAGACCCTTCTGACTCCTGATTACAACAGGCAGCAATCTGTTTGCTTTTCTCACAGGTTGTATCTTTACAAGGATCCATTCTCATCTTCCCTTTAGTCTCCCTAAATAAAGACATTTCTGATTTTGTTTGGAATAATGCTAATGTCAGCACGCTTCTTCAGAACTGCTTTTCCTCAGTGTCCTCAGCTGCAGGCAAGAGCTGTGATTAATCAGAGAAAATACTTTGGCAGTGCTCAAAAATGCATACTATTTACTAGACCCTATTTTGGTATCTGTGCAGAAGAATAGTTAGGATTTCCATTATTTGAAACAGATTCTTTATTGAATTACAAATATCTCAGTGTCTGACTGGTATCAGTTATTACACTGCTGGTGTAACCTAAAGAAAAGTCAGAATATTCAGCCATGACAATTTTTCCACCCCTGTCCTGCATTTGTTGCTTAAGGCTAGGAGAGCTGCTGCAGTGCATCACACTGCTGAACATCTTACCAGGCAATCGCCATCAAAGAGTACTTTATTGCATCATAAGTAATGAAACCTCTGCAGTTCCAGGCAGTGGCTGAGGTACACCTTTATCTGCAGGTTTCACAGAATCCCAGAATGGTTTGGGTTGGAAGGGGCCTTTAAAGGTCCTCTAATCCAACCCCCCTGCAGTGAGCAGGGACATCTTCAACTAGATCAGGTTGCTCAGAGCCCCACCCAGCCTGGCCTTGCATGTCCACATGGACAGTCATTGTGAAGTAGCCATCAACAGACTTCAACGGATTTGTTATAATCCTGGTGTTAACTCATATATAGGTCCAGAAGCCACAACATCCTTGTGGCAGCAAACTGCACAATGGCATGAAGAGATTTATTTGGTTTAAATCTTGTTCTGTTCAGTCAGTTCATTGAAGGCCTCCTGGTTTTGGTTTGTGGGGAGAAGCAAATAATAATAATATCCCACATACCCCCCTCCATGTTTGTTGTGTGTGTGTGTGTTTGTCATATCTACTTTCAGCTGCATCTTTTTCTAGTTGAAGACTGTCAGGCTGTTTAGTCATTCTTGGTATGTTTGTGGTCTTGTGGCTGCTTATGTGACACTGCATTTCTTTGTAATGTTTCAGTTTCTCATATACTGCTGTTGAGATGGGTGCACTTTCCTGCAGGTGCATTCAGCATGGATTTGTCCAGAGGCACAGCTATCTGGCAATTCCTCTTGAGTGATTCTCACCAGTCTGCTTGTTTTCCTGACTCCCCAGGAGGCAGATTCCTTATTTTCTTTGCAGATCAAGAAAAACTTAACATTTAGTGGCCTAGAGATGCACTTGGTTTCAGCCCAGAATACAACTGCCTCTTCTCTGCTCACTGTAACCTCCCAACAGAAAACTTTGTGTCTGTCAGAAGTGAAGACAAAGAGGCACAGAGCACACTTTATTAAATGTATCAGAGTTGATTGGCAGGTTTTTGCTTTACGGTTCCTACAACATTAACAAAATGAGCCGAAGGGGCAGAATCAGCCTGTACAGGATGAATCATCTGTTGGCAGGCAGCATCTGATTGTATTTGCCACAGTGTGAGCAAAGCATACAGGCTGTGAAGCTTCAGAGAAGGTTGAATTGCATTTGGTCACCACTGGGCCAAAACTGGCCTCTGCAGCGCTTGCTAACTGTATCACATTCATCTTTTGTCTTTGGAAATTCTATTAATCCTTGAAGAACCACAGAAAGTACAAAAGGTTTTCATTACGTATAGGTGAGTGTATTTCCTTAAGAAGGTTCTTGGCATCCTGTGGGAAGTAAATGAATCACTGGCTCCTGTGGCTGCTGCATAACTACTTATTGTTTTATTGAACAAGAGAGTAAAAAGTCACATAAAGCCTTGCATACTATAAATGGCCAGGGTATAATTCAGACCTGCCCATGTGCACATTAATTTACGCATTGGTCTTTTTGGAAAAAATGTCTACTGAATAAATATAGCTTAGGCTGAACACTTGAACCTTGAACCACGAATTACTTTTTTCTTTTTTTTTTTCTTTTTGTTAAATTCCAGTCGCCTTTTCCCCGCCCGCTTTTTTTTGGCTTGTGAGTTTTTCAAGTGGAGAATGAAACCATTTGCTAATAAGGGGAAAGAGAGCTAAGAATACAGAAAAATTGCACACATTTTCCAAAGTCATTAAGAGCAACTTTTGGCACTTTGCATATATGGGACATAAAGCTCTATGAACCTAATCCTTTATCTCCAGGTTCTCTAACTGATTTATGTGTTTACTTATGGTATTGTGTGTTTTCTCCGAAGAGTACAGTCTGGTCTCTTAAAATTCATATGCAGGAGACCTTTTTTATGTCAACAGAATCATGTGAATTTCAAGAAACTGCTACAAGCTCCTTAATACTTCAGCATTCTTGAAGCCTCAGTTGCATATCTATTTTTTGGAAAAGCACAATTTTTTTTTCTTTCACAGAAGTACATGTGTCTTACAGCTTTTCATGGACTTTTCCGGAGTGTCTTCCAGGGTCCAATCCACTATGCACCAGCTATGAGACACTAAGTGCCCTCAGTGCCCATGGATGTCCATGAATCACCACTGAGAGGTGTTGAGTACCTGCAACACCCTCTGAAGTTAATGGAAATAGCATGTGCTCAGCATTTCTCCAGAGGGTGGCTAAGAGAGACGGGGACACCCTGGCACTGCAAAAAAACTGCAAGTGAAGGGGGGCTCTGAGGGAAAGAAAGTGTCCCGCTACATCCCACTTCTTTACAAGTCCTTGTTGAAGCAACAGGGAGACTTTGTGCTCTGGGTGGCTGTGCTCCTGAAAAACCTCCTGCACTCCTGAAAACTAGGCTGCCCTCAGGACTGGCACTTAAGGGAAGAGAGATTAAACAAGCAGAGAGGTGCCTGTCAGCAGTCACCTCGGCAGGCTTGAGTATCTCCTGCACTGCATCCCTGCACAGCATTGCATTCACAGCCACCTCGGGGCTCCCTGCTGAACAGCTTTCTGCAAAATATTTCAGGAGGTGTTGAAGATATTTCAAGTTAGAGGTATATCTACCCACTTCTAATTGGCCAGAAAGCAAAGGAGAAACTGACTATATTCTTTAAATAGCTAATCTTATTACGCCAGCACAGCTGTGGAGGTCCAGGCAGCTGAAAGCACCTTGGAAGCACAAGCTCTCTCAGTATGACCTCCACAGACCTTTTTCATGAAGAAGACATCTATCATTGCTTGGATGATGACCCACTGGTACTCTGTGCAAAGAATGCAGACACATTGCCCTATACAAAAGTGCTGACTCCCCAGAAATAACAAAGGGAAAGAGCTAGGAAAAACATAGCATGTATTAAATGTACTTACCAGCTAGCTGGAAAAGAGTGAGAAATGGCAGCAACCAAAAGCAAAATGGTCACTTTAGGGCCACAGCTTCACATGTGTGTCAAATTTTAAGGGCTAGCTTTACAATAGCATGAGCAGAGCACAGTGGGAAAAGATCTTTATAGAAAGGCTTCCTATAAAGATGCAGTAAGACTCAGGCAGTAATTGTGTGCCAGGCTGTTGCTGGCTGGTCAAGTGATGGTATACTCTATATGAATGTATTTCACACAGGCAATATATAATGGCATGAACAGCCTATACAGCTTACTTGCTGCTTGTGGCCCATTAAAGAGAAGAAAACCTAGCCACCTGTGCATTGTGCTGTTCCACACATATGCCATAGGCATGCAGGGGTGCCGCCTCTCAGACGATTTTGTCAGGTTCTACTTTTCAGAAAAAACTACAGGAGGGGTTCTTGGTCCTGGAGATGAAATTTGTACAGGGAGACTGGTTTGCTGCTTGATCACTGTCTTCTATGAAGAGGTTATTGAATTAATTTATAATGTGCTAGAGACAAGTAGGTTGAAATTCATGTCACTTAATTGTAAATGTCTGGTTTGCTGACTGCTGGACTAACTAGTAAGTACTTGAGAGTGCCGTTATGTTAACATTTCAAACTGGATCAGAATAGTACTTCTGAAGTGAATCTTCTCATTTTCATCATTTTTCACACTTTGTTTGCATTGTGGAGTCCTCCCAGACTGTGAACACTGGGTTCCTTTTGGATGGAATCTAAGACAGGAAATTATCTCCAGAGAACCATCAAATACAGTCCAACTGCTAATGGGCATTCAGGTCACAGGAGCAAACTAGAGCTAGTTCAAAATAAAAGCTCCAAATGTGGATGTTAGGTACTTTGCACCAGCTGTTTCACACTACAGAGCTGCTCCTACTGATCCCGTGACGCCTGATGTAAAGGTAGCTTTACATCCTCTTTGCAGTCAGTGGAAAGAAATGGGTATAGTATGAGGTTTTTGATCTATGTTACATATATGCTTTAGAATGAGTTAAATTAAACTGTGGAAGTGTCTCTTTCACTTCACCCACCATAAAGGGAATTCAGTTGACATACTCAGTTGTGGGTGAGTAATGTATAAAAGACAACATCTTTTCAACTGAATACTAGGTCTAGAGTGTTTGAGTAGGTGTCTTTCGCCACATTTGTATTTTAATGATTTAAAGAATAAATACATTAAATTACAGTCTCTGAAATTTAGGGGTGCCACTTTGTAATTCTGGAAGATACATGCAGGTGCTTTTGGAAAAAAAAAAAATCATAGAAGGTTTTCACAGCTGTAAAATCATCTTTACTGTCATTATGGTAATTTCTGTAGCTGAATTGTTTCAGGTATAGAATGCTTTTATAATAATCATTTCATCTGCCTTTCATCTTATCTCCAATTTATCTTCCATTTCCTGTATGTGAATGTATTGGAAAGGGAATAACAAAGCAGGAATGACCAAGGCTATGCTGACATGCAGTTCATGCTCGGCTTCCGTTGCAAGTGTAAAGATATGCTCTCAACCTTATAACATATCTTTGCAAATAATATTTCTTGCATTTCACTGCAACTGGTTTATAATATGCAGGAGAAACTGCTTTCCGGTAACTAACCAGCAGGACAACTTGATTCACATGGTGCCCATTAGAGCTCAAGAAATCACCTTCCCAGAGCAATCTTGTACTGCAGGTAGATGAAAGTCTCTCTACCGTTTGATAGTTATCAGGCCCTATGAATAAAGTGCCTCATTGGTGTCTCCTCCTCCTTCCAGATCTGTAGGGGATCTCCATGAAGCTGGTAAAAGAGGTACCAATATCATGTGCACAGGTTTTTCCCCTTCCCATTGCAGAGCTCAAGCTAATTACAATATCTTTCCTTCAAGGCTCTTTGACAAACTTTTAACTCTGTGTGTGAAAACTAAGTGCATGGTATCAACTACAATCTACATAAGAGATGTCATATAATATGTACTAAAGTGTGATTCAGATCACACTCCACAGGCTCAGCAGAGACATGAAAAGATTTCTTCACAGCCCCCTTGCCCATACATTACTTGAACCACACCAGCAGCATGTCTCCTTTTAGTTGCAGCCATTTTTGGATGTTGCAGTTAATGGTATGATTATTTGGTTCTTCCAAAATAAATTATTGAATGGAAGGTTTGCCTCTCCTCATAAAGATTTGCATCAGCTTTTCATTTTGCAGTTTTCTACGTTCTCTATGTGTATGTCTTCTGAGGTATTTGATATCCTGAGATATTTTATGTCTTTTGAGTCAACAAAGGCATTTTTAGCTCCATCGAGTGACAATGGCAATATTCTCCATGCCCTGCTCATGATGCAAAGCACTGGGGAATCAGGTTCCCCAGGTTATCAACACAAAGTAAGATTACATACTTGAAACCCTTTCTGCCTTTGATCCAGATCTGAGCCAGAAAACCTTTCCACCTGTTAAGAAATACATATTCCATTTTTCTAGTGCTACATGTGAAATGCTACCATTTCCATGACAGTACTGCAGTGCCCCCATGGGCATTTGAATTTCTCTCTTTAGATTTACTCCAGTAAACAGATTTTCCCTCCATGTATCTCTGGAGCAAGAAATCAGTCAGGTTTTTCCCAAATTTATTTACAAAAATGTTGGCTTCATTCAATCTAAACTTCTCCTTGCCACCCCCAATAGCTGTAATGCTTTTCACCAGTTTTAAGTGTCCGCTGGAGTCCTGAATAACTCACTGCTCTCCTGGGTATCACGGGTGCTTTGGCCACTCAGCACTGAAACTGAAAGCTCAGCTTGGCTTTACACAGTTATGAGCATCAAGGGAGAAGAAAGGAAAGATCATGTTCTGTGTAGCATTTGGCTAAATCAGCCATGTTGAGGGGATGGAACCAGGAGAGCTGCTGGAGAGATTCCTCATTTTCATTAAAGAATGGAAACACGAAGAGGTTAAGCCCAGAGAGATGCATCTGAGAGTAGGGCATGATTGGAAGGAGTGACTATAGTTTTTAATGATAATATAAAAGTTTTTGTTTTTCTTCATATAGGACAGAAAGAACGCCTCATCTTCATCAGGAATAATCCACTTCCCTCACTGAGAAAAATTACTCAGACCTCTTCCTCATGGTTTATTCCCTTGAAAACCCAATTATTGCCTTGGAAAATAGAGTATGCCTTCCCTTTACCCATTTAGTGACAGAATAATATCACTACATGTACAGCAAACTCATCTTAGTCCAGCTGAGTTCAGTTGGAGAACAACTGGCTTAGATCTGCTTCTACTATTAAGGGAGGAATGCCTTTATTTGTATTACATACGATGATTAGTTCCAATTATCTCTGAAGAACTTTAAATAAACATGGACTTTAGTGTCTGTTTAAAGAAATAATGAGCTCTGAGTTATTTATTTCATGTGAGTGGAATTTAGGGAAATTCCAGATCTGAACGAAACCCCAGAAGTCATGGTCCTCCCCTTTTATAAGGCATGTATGCAGTTTCTCCAGGCCCTACCTGGTCTTTCTCACATGGTGTAAACCAAGACAGCTTTGGTGGCATTAGTGAAGCAATGCAAGTTTCCACCAAATGGAGCTCTAGATCTATTTTTCCTGCCCACCTCTAAGAGTTCTTTCTGCAAATGGGCTCTTGCCATGATTGTGCTTCCCAAAAAGGACACAGCAATGCACCCATATACATTTTTCTGCCACCCTGTGAAGTATTTTGCCTTCCTGAGGAAAAGGCTCTATGCCAAAGCTTCACTGTTTCATGATACGGAAGAGTTATTTCCATACCCTTCATATTTTTTAGTCAGATGGTTTCCCCGCAGTAAACAGGAGACATGCATATGCATATGATCAAGGCCAAGCTTCAACCCCTTAAAGAATCAACAGCAGCCTTTTCATGGACTTCCAAGAGCTTTGGATGAGCAGAAGCAGTTAGACATTTCTTCTACTGCTTTCAGACTGCAGCAGAAAGATGTTTGGGGAAGGCTGGGGAGACATTGGCACAGCAAAGGAGTAGAACCACTATGGTTGCAATCTAGATTGACTCAATGGTAAGATTAAGATTTTGGTATTGACCACCAGAGAGACTAAACCAACTTAACAGCACAGGGAACCGAAGAAGTATGATAGGTATTTCCCCAAAGATTAGCTACCCACGTTGCCATTGTAAGGGAAGGAAGGAAGCTTCATGCTCTTTAACAAAGCTAGAAATGGATCATTAGAAGCAAGCAAACCTCAGAAACCTTGACCTGCCTGAGACACCAAGAATTTCCATGCAAAAGAGAAGAATGCGCTAAGGGAATGCACCAATGTTACCTCAAATTTCCTCAGAAAATCCTCAGGAAAAGGAAGCCTCAGTGTGTAACTAAAAAGAGATAGTAAAACTCACATAAAATATCCACTGGGGAGAAAGGCGGAAGGAAGCTAGTATGCATGGCCAAGAGCTAAGGGGAGAGACACAAAACCTAGCCCCTCCATGTGGCTGTGCAGGGGTAGTGTATGTCAACATACTATTACCTAGTTGAAAGAGGAGTTTTGCCCCATTCTGGAGGCTCCCCAGAATCATAAAGGAGCTGAGAAAGGAGAAGGAAAATCTCTCTAGAGTCTTCTCTCCTGAGCTATATCTTACAGTTGCTCTGTAGGAGGTTGCAGGCTGCCCAGGACAGCCAGTGGATAAATCACACAAGTGCTGCTCTGGTTACTGAGGAGAGGGTCTGGCTCAACATGCCATCATTTAGGTATGAGACATATGGAGTATGCACATGAACAGCTGAATCCTAAGTCTTAGCCTCAAAGGTATTTTAGTCTTTGAGTCCAATCTCACCAGAAATCAGAGGAACTAATTTTCTAAGTCATTTCGAGTTCAACTTTTACCTCATATAGACATTTTCCAAATGTTTAACCATCTCTTGATCTTTACAGTGCATGCAAATCTCGTCTGTTTGCTATGCCTTTTAGACACCAGGGAGATTACGGTCAAAGTTGGGGAATTTAATGTCTATTTTCATCTTCTTGGTGAAGTGTGTGTTTGTGTGAGTGGAACTAAGGAGATGTAGCTGGTAAGATTCTTCTATTCCAATATGATTGGAACAAGAGACCTATGAAAGGTTTTAGTTAGTATATAATATAAAATTTTAAATTGACGTTTTCCCTCCAAGGATCTCAAAATTAACAGACTGCAGAAAGAAACTTCTCAGGAGTGCAAATAAAATTACTTTTTGACATCTTGAGGAGCAGGTCTGACCTGGGCAGGTCCCTCTCTACTGTGGGAAGTGGAGCAGAAGGAGGGGGCACATATTGGTTGGTGAAGAGCCCTGGAGGGCCAGTATTATTGCCGCTATGGTAGATGAAAAAGTTTTGGCAAGTTTGGGAATTTTTTCACTGGATAAATTCAGGTCTAGGCAGGTCATCACCACTTTACCTCCTCTCTGCTTTATCGCTACAAGCAGCTTCTCTATTTGTGCTATGCCAGCACAGAGAAGCAGCACTCAAACCACAGCACAGTAGGTTAGAACAGAACATGATCAAAGACAATGTTCTTCTCTTTTCCAAAGAGAAGAAACGGAAGCAAGGTTATCAAAGCTGAGGTGCACAGGACAGCCCTTGCAACCTGCACTTTGCTTCCTGATTTCCTTAACCTAGGATCAATGGGCCAGCAGGGTAAATGAGATCAGTGAAAGCTCTTCTTGAAGACCTGAAGAGAAAAACTGTGTCACATCAGGTCCCATGGAATATCACCCTATGCTGTGCAGTGAATTGTCCGCATGTGCTGCAGACTTCAGGCTAGAAAGAAGCCCATGATTTTCCTCTGAATTTAATCTGCAAAATTAAAATTCACACACCTGGTAGCCCTTTCAAAGAGATGAAATTTGTTCCACCCTTCATGCAATGCCCCCTTTAACACTTAGAAGAAGTAATATGCTCTCCCACCAGTGATGTAGTTCTTGTGAAAGGTTACAAATCTGAATCTCAACCTTACTTTTACCCACTGTTGATGAAAGCCAACAGCAATCTGTTATTTCTGCCTTTTATCTGATGGGATGCATGAATGCACTTACCATTTGTACAGTACCTCTTCTGAAATACACCATTGTTACACACAGATAACTCATGTGCTGCTCAGATGAGATGGAGCCTAGAAACCTAAACACATCTAATAGGTCTTCTTCTGTGCAGAGGCACGGGTTCTTTCTTCTTGTTTTTCTGTGGAGCACAATGGTTTGGCATTCAGAATGTGGACTGCGCAAGACAAATGAAAAGCCACAGTTTAGCATTAGCTTTCTCTTACCTTCTAAGGAGTAAAGATATTTGCCCCAGATTCAACACCATTGTCCTGGGTGGTGATAGGGGAGGACAGCATGGGGATGCTGCTCTTTCCCTCCACTCCGTACCATGTAGCCAAAGCTTGACAGTCCTACTGCCCACAGGTTTAGAGAAAAGCTGTGGTATACAGGTGGAAGGACCAAGACAGCTGTGGTATGGTGGAGGCTGACCAAGTAACGGCTTGGTGCTGGGGGCAACGTGTCTTTATCCCCATGCCTCCCTCCTTCCCTGAGAAGGAAGCAGGAAGCCAGAGTAGGGGTGAGAGGATGAAGTGAGGACAGGCAGTCGGGGAGGGGGAGGGCAGAGGAAAGGGTGCTTGGCAGAAGGAGTAGGGTGAAGACCAGACAGAAAACAGAGAAAGCGAGGATTTCCATCTCTCCCTCTGACACACCAGCACAGTTCATGAGAAAGACAAGCTTTTGATAAGGAAAATATTTTATTTTCATTGTTAAGTTAAACATTTGCAGACCTCTGAGATCAGAGAAACACTTTGGGATGCAATCACACACTCAGACAGCCATCACATTAAAGGTAGGAATAAGCACAGCAATATTACCCCAGCATTATTTTAACCATGAACGAACAGGGTAGTCACCATACTGAGGACTGGGTGATTACAGATGAAATCAAGTGGTGGCTCATAAGTCAGTCTTGTCCTTGAGAGCAATTTCACACCCTATAAGAGCTTGAGCGCATCTGCAGGAGATTCGTCCCCCACAGACCTCGCCGCTATACCTCCACCAGATGTGAGGGCCTATGGGCAGCATCTGGCACTGCACAACTCCAAAAGCGAGTGCACCAACGTGATGTGAAAATCCACATCACACGCTGCACACAGTAAGTGAAAGCAGAGTGCCGCAGGAGAGGTGCAACATCAAAAAGCAGGCTGCCAAGGAGTGTAATCTTCCTTCAGGAAATTTATTGCCTGGAGGCCTTTGTGCTATTGCCACATGAAGATGTTTCCTGCTGGTGAAGCCATTGGCTTGCCCCAGGTGCAGCGGGCACAGTTAGGGTGCCAGGACACCCCACAAGCAGACAGGGGCAAGGCAGAGGCATCTGCTTCTCCTTCCCCAGGAAGCACAAGCGGCTGCACACCTGTGTATGGAGACACCCTGCTGACACTACCAGCCCCACCACCCTGGTAGTCCTTTTCTTGCTTTGGCTTCTCTTTAAGGACTCTATGGGTACATCTCCATGGTGGGCCACCCCTGCAAAATGGGACAAGAGCTTTTGCTTTATGCCCACGGAGAGAAGAGGGGTGCAGCTTGGGTGCTGGCGGGACAAGTCTGCTGATCTCTGTCCCCAACTGGGTACCACCACACAAAGTGTACTTTCCAATGAAAATGAAAAGGCAGCCCCCCCCACTGGCTGGGGACCAGCTCCAGGTGGCTCAGAAATGCTAACGGCATATAGTCTTGCTTCTGTCTTTCTCATTTCTGTTTTTACTAACCTCACACACACAAATGCTATTTTTAACCTCCGAAAATAAGTTTGTAGGAATTTTTTTCCTATTGGCTAAAAGCTGTGGTGAAATGACTTCATATATTGACTAGAGTTTGGCTCAAAACATGTTGAAATATTTGTGTGAGGTTTGTGTATTGGGACTCAGCAGAGTGCCATACAGGTTGATGCAAGTGATACACTGGTTGCCACGATACTGCAAACGTTGGGATCTGTTGACTGGCCCAAGCTCGCCTCAGTGCACAAAGCACTTCTTATACCTGCCCCTGAGCAGCCCAACCTCACACTAACAAAGGCTGAGAGTTCGTTTAGCTCATTGCAATCTGTGGATCCCAAACATTTTACAGCAGATGTGCAAACCCCTTTAGAAATGTCACATGCATAGATGGCTGAGCAGTGTATATGAACTTGCTTTGCTTCATCACTTTTTACACAGTTCTTAGAAACGCTTGGCTCCCAGGCCAAAAAAATACAGATTTCAGTTGCATGCATCGTTTCGGCTTTTTAATGGCTCCTCTTTGCTTCACTGACCATGCTCGACCAGAGGAAATGTGTCTTGTACTTAAACTCAGACAGAGGAGAGTTTGTTTGCTTCTCCTTCCAGTTTCAGGTGTCAGAGGAGATGCCTACTGTGCCACAGACTCTGCTGTGAAGTTTTTAAGCTGAGATTACCCCTGGATGGTTGGTGCTGCCAGAGCCAGCTTGGGTGTCAGAGATGTCTGGAGGGCACACTGAAAATCATCCAACCTGCGGGGCTTGGGGCTGCCCCATGTGGCTGGACCACCCGTCCCCAGAACGCATGGGGTGACATGGGTCACCCTGTGCCAGCCTGGCTGTTTGAAGGCTGGGACATATTCGTGGTGCTGCAAGGCAGGGGAAGGTTGGGAAGTCTTTGGGAAAGTGATTGCCTCCAGAGCCATCCCCTTTGCGTGGTGGTGGAAGGGATTGGTGCTGGGTGGACAGGCCTTGGCATCAAGTGTGTGTCCATCCTCTTGGCCAAACCATCCACGTTGCCAGGTTCAGGCCAGTCTGTGGGTCTGTGCTCGCAGTGACATGGAGGCAGCTGGCTGGACTGGTCCTTGTACTGCCAGGAGTGTGGCACCATGGCTGGGAGTAACCGTGAATGATCCTTTTGTCCCCTTTAACCCCTCCCCTTCCTCACACCAATGCATATATATTCTCAGGTGGCCAAGGCCCAGGGTATAAATTTGCTTCTCCTCAGTCAAAACTTCCACTAATTTGATCATGATTTTGCCAAGGAAAGAGTAAATATGGAGCAGAGACTTAGGGGATTTGAGCCATAAAAGTGAGAGCTGAGGAAGCCAAGACTGAAGAAAAATTTTGAAGCAAGCGGTCAGATCCAGGCATCCTGGCTGCTTCCTATACGTATTTCTGGCTGAACCTCCACCACCCCCGCTTTGACACCCCCTCCTGCACAGAGCACAAATTACCAAGTGCCAGTGGGGGGACCATGGGGCTGGGGTGCTCACAACATCCTGAGTTTCATGAGGGCCAAGTCAGCTCTAGGTCAGGCCAAGCAGCAAGGGTTGAGAGCCAGCTTTCTACTTATGACCCCATACACGGTGCTGCGCACAGCTCTTGGTCCCAAACCTCTGCAACACACAGAGCATGCCCTTACTGAGGCAAGCTGGAAATTTCACACTTCTGAATGCAAAAGAGGTCACTCCATACAATTCCCCCATTTGTGCAGGCCTATTTAGTGTTGGTGCCAGCATACACATATTACTAGGTACAACCTATATCCCTATCTTGTGAAAATTCAGACGCTTCTTGTCTACTGCCTGAAAACTTGAGATTTGTCTTTTCCATGTAAGATTTAATGTCCTGTCTAGGAGCAGTTTAAATACCCAGAGGACTGGGGTTAAAACCAGCTGAATGACCCCCAATGCAGTCTTAAAAATGAATTTCCTGTTCCCTCAGGTGGGGGAGTCCTTTTCATGCATCTGGGCCAATGAATTGGGGAACTTATTTCTCTCTCTCTCCTCATTTCCTCATTAGCCAGCATGTAATAAAGCACCGCAGGCATCAAGCATGATTTAAATCACCACTTCTACCCCTGCTTGATGTGCATTTCTGTGTAAGGCGCTTTTCTTGCTCTCTTTTCTGTTTCAATTCACTCAGGAGTATGCTAGTGAATACAAGGGCTTCAGACTGCAGAGAGTTGAGGCTAATTTTCTTATTCTGTTTGAATAAATGGCTGTTGGCTCTTACAGGAGCAGGTTAGCCTTCTCATGTGGTTGTAATCTCCTTAGTTCTCAGCCACAGAGCTCCTAATGCCTGTTGTATAAATAATCTGCCTTTCATACATGGCTGTGTTTGTCCTTGTTTAATTCTTTTTTTTTTTTCTGCATATTGTCTCTAAAAATGCTGACCCTGGGAGGGTCCCCTTGTAAAAGTGTTTTTCTAAGTGTTCTAGTTCCCTTTGCTCAGGTAGCTTTTACCACTCCCCCTATGTCCTACTACCAAAGGGAAGCTTCCAATACCATGGGAAAAGAATAAACCTCTTGCTGTAGAAAGCAGGGTCCCTGTGGCCATGAGTGAATTTCAGCACACACCCTGCACTGGAGAGACTGGAGAATGAGATCCCAGTTTGATACTAGCCTCTTCTGTAGTTCAGGATATATAATCTCCCAGGCCTTGCTCCTCCTGCTGTCCTTAGGATTCTTGGGATAACATGCAGTGAGTGCTGCAGAAATCTTTCAGGTGTCCCTAGGGATATATGGCTACCAGGGAAGCTAAACATGTAGAGCTCCAACAAAATTTACAGCCTGTCATGGTGTCTTTCCATCCTAGTAAGCTATGCACTGTGGTTATTCACAATAAACCTGGTGGCACCCAAAACATTTTTGACTTCTGTCATGGTTATTATGGTTATTGTCTATCAATATCCAGGAATTAATCAAGTCTGTTGCTCCATTTCACACATTTCCATATGGTAGGGTGACTGATTTCTCTCTCTGTAAGGACACGGTTTCTGGAAAGTGAAGTGTTGAGTCCTAAAGATGGAGGTTCACAGTCTCCTTAAATCTTCTAGCATAAGGCAATGCTGCTGTCAGAGTGGGAGTTGCACCCCAGATCCCTGCTCCTGGGACCGGCCCTCTGCCAGCGCCTGCCGTCACCAGCCAGGCAGCTGTGAAACCACACACCAGGGTTTAAGCGCTGCTCTGATGGTCTCTCCATAGGCAGTCCTGGCAGTCTGTTAGGGTTTCTTGGACAAGAAGTAGATAATTTTTTTACAGCCAAATACTGCTTGTGGATGTGAGCCAGCCAGTGGGTTATGCATTCACATTCAATAAGGCATTTTCAGGTGAGGCATCAGCATTTCTCAGTGTAAATCCATGTATTTGAACACAGCTAGTGAGATCTAAGGGTCTTCCCAAATGCCTAATACAATTGCCTCTGTAGAAAAACCTGTCTCTGTTTGGAGAAGTACAAATGACACCCTGAAGTATAAAATGAAGCTGCTCCTATATTTATTTCTTCTCAGTCATTATATAGAAGCAAAGAAAACAAGATGTGTAAATATTCTGCCTCTGAAACATCATAGAAAATTGCTACCTGTCAGCTATGTCATCTTTTGATTCATGGAGTGACAGTCACCTAATTTCACCAAGTCACCTGCATGGTACAGATGTTGCTGAGGTGATTGAGCCTCCAGGTTGTGCAGCCTTGCAAGGACGGGTCGCTGCGGCCAGGATGTGGTCTTCCACATCTTGGGAAAAGGTTTCAGGGGGGTGTCCCCTCCTTCGGTTATGCATGTCAGAGGCATCTGTGGAGAATGACAGAAGAGATGTTGAAGAGCACCATTTCAGTGGTCATAGACTCTGCCATCTTCAGGCCTAGGTGAGAGCTGAGAAATAAGCTTTAGAAATGACGGTTTGAGATTTAAATCCCTAGTGGAGCTAGCATAAAAATTTCACATTTCAAGTGGTTTTGTGGATCTAACACCCAGATCTTTGAAGGCCTAAATGCAGCACACTTGGCAATTAGTTACAGTGTTGAGAACCAGCTATGTACAATAAAATACCTATCATATTCTATGGATGATAGGGATTTTATGTATCATTTTAGCACTTGGGATGAAAAACCATGAGCATGAGGAAAACTGATGGCTATCCACCGTGTCCTTTTCACGACACCATTCTGTCAAGCATAAATTGGCAACGCATTTCAATTTACTTACTGTCCTGTCTCAACCATAAACATTCTGAAAGGCTTTAAACACTCAAACCTTGCCACAGCATTGCAAATCTAAGCCACAATAATGACAAGTGCAAGTATTTTGCAAGCTGAACAGCATTTGGGTTGTTAACAGGTAAAAGATACATAGCATAAATTAAAACTTGGTAAAGTAAACTTTGAAGGACAATATACTTCTCCTTTTAATATTTATTGTTAACTCAAAGGCTTCAGGTTAATTTAATTTCCTCCCAGCACACGAATCAACAGTTTGACTTTTCTAGATGGCACAGTTCTGTTCCTCTGAATCCTAAAAGCATATTGTTTACATGACATAATCAGCAAATGAAAATGATCTTGTTCATGGAGGGTCCAGTTCCCACAAAATATCCACACCCTTCCTTGCTCATGAATTATGGATGTCTGGGGTCTGCACTCTACCAGAAACTTGGCTGGGCTATGTAAAACCATTTTCTGGAGAGTGCGTTTTATTTTGAATGAAGCAAGCAGGCAAGAGGCCAGTAGGATTAAAATGGATTCTTTATTTAAAACAACTCACGGAACACATCAGCTCCTACCATTTTGTCAGTCTCCCCTATTTCTCTCCAGATCCCTTTTCCAGGCTTCGGCTGGTGCTCTCCAGTACAGTCTGCATCTCTCAGGGGTACCAGGGGGTGGCTGCTACCCAGGGCCGGTTGCCACCCAAGAGCCGGTGGACATGAGAACAAGGAGACTCTTGTGGGAGCCCCAGCCGCCGAGTCACTGGATCCGTTATCCCAACCCTCGCACAAGGAAGGGACATCCATCTTTCTGCTCCTTCAGCTTATGGGAAATAATTCCTCAAAGTATAATTCGGAAATACCGTGAAGCTTTAATTCTGTACCTTCATAACAAAGAGCTTTCAGATTTCCTGATGAAAAAGGGAATGCTCTATATCTGTCTAATACTACATTGCATCCAAGGCTCCCTGAATTTATTACAACAGTATTAACAGAAGTTTATTGAATACAGGCAAAATAGTCAATAAGCCCCATCCACAAGAGCTGGAATACCACGAGGTACTCTGGCAGTGCTGAGAACTGTCCTGCTTGACCAAGCACAATGCAGTCACCTTCTCTATTCTTGGCAAAATCTACATGCATGATCCCCTTTAAGTCGCTGCAACATTTTTCTACTGGTTCCCTTTCTCTCATGCAAACTAGAGAAAATAGCCAAACCTGAAACAGGAAGGATGGACCTCCTTTGCCAAAGAAGAGGTAACCTGACAGCAACAAACAAACAAACAAACTCAGGTGACATGAAAGATATTTAACTGAGTATTGTACAAAATGCTTCTGGCTACTATGAAATTTAAAACTGCCAAATCATCTAGCTATGACCTCTGACAGGAGAAATTAAGTTTGTGGCTCAGAGTCCCACCCCAATTAGTGTTTGAATGCCAGCTGTCCATCTGCTGCCAGACTTGGTGAGTGCCAGATCCTGCCTTATGTGTGTATCAGCAGAGCTGAAATGTTGCTGAGCTCAACCAACAGCCACTCTTAAACCCCTGTGCCTGCTCCTACCTGCTGCCCATTGGGTCCTCACCATACAGGATCCCTTCTAAGGCCACTGCCCTGAAAGAAGAGACCGTTCTTTCACCCCCCAGAGAGCCAAGAAATAACTTCTCCCAGACCAAAACCTCTTTCATTCTTTGTGGCACCCCCATTACAAAAGTGGCCTTTCCACCTCGTCAGTCACTGCTTCTTTCTTCTTATTTTGTCTTGCCATGTTCACTGCTTATCGGTTTACTCAGCTTTGAGTTTTAATCGGACTTTGAGTTTTAAAGGTTGTCAACACCGTAGGTGTCAACTCTTGCAGAGTGCCCCGAGTCATGGGAACCAGGTTTGCTGCCACCCTATGCCACCTCCCATCCCAAAACTGCCTCTTTACTGTGCTGTATCCCACAGCTGGGGCTTTGATGGGCAGAGGCAAGCCCTTCTGGGCTGGGACAAATGATATTTAAAATGAAGGGGAGAAAAGGAGAAAAAAAAAGCAAGAGCCCTGTTAGCTGCAATTGGCAGCCACTGTGTATACAGGAGGACCTAGAGAGCTCCAGAAAGAAAGCATTTCTCTGTGTGCTTTCCAAGATTTGTTTTGAAAAGATGCCAGGCAGAGCTCTGCAGAGCTAAGTGGAAGTAGCAAGCATGATGGTGACATCTTTAAACCTGGCTGGATATCAATGGGCTTTTACAGGGCCAGAGCGATAAGGCTGGTAGAAGATTATTTTCTTGTTGTTGTGAAATCTCATAGTCCTTGTTCTTGATAGCTGTGTAGGTATTTATCCAAGAATATGTGTTAAAGAAATACCTATGTCACTGAGACAAGAGCAGCCACCATAATTTATATGAGAAGGCTGACAATGCAGCATTAAGTAAAAAAAAAATCATTATTTTTGCCATTTTTAAATCACCTCTGGGCAGGATATCCAGTCAGACATTACCACAGCCCAATTAACCTGATAAGAGGAGAGACAGCAGCTGACATTCAAAAATACACAACCCTCTCCCCTTGCCTTGCGGGGAAAGAAAAAATAATGAGAGTGGGATTATAAATTTGTTATAATCAGCCCAAGGGCATGCAGAAGAGACCTTTTGACAAAGCAGAAATTAATAAGGAGTAGTTTAGGGAGATCTGCTTAGAGCAGATTAGAATTGTCTTTAAAAATGTTTCCCCCCTCCCCATAAGATGCTTGGAGTTGCAGTATCATCTAAGGGGGAAATACTGTGAAGACTGCCAAAAAAGCATCAGAAGAAAATTAATACAGAGAGGAAAGGCTGAGACAAGATGGTTTTCCAAAGGTTACGAGCTTAATGTTCAGAATGTCTCTAGTTCAGCCTTAGTCCTACCAACAAAAGGTACTGAGTAAAACTAAACTATCCTCTATTTCTACTTGCAGATATTACTGAATTGTACGTAGTAATTTATTTCCTACATTACATACTTTTTCGGCTTATAAGTGAACTAACATTGAGAGATCCACCATATCACAAAAAGTATGTCCAAAAGGGTCATGTCTCCAACTTTTTATTTCTGCTCTGAGTGATGAAGAAAATTATTTTGGCATGCAGGACAGAAGGGCCAGCTTGAAGCCTGTGGAAGTTAACAACGCTTCAAATCAGAGGGAAGAAGGGGAGGAATATTTCAGAAAATGAATACATGCGAAAAATCAAAGGTACTGGAAGTCACCACCAGACACTAGAGTGAGAACTGGGTGTTAAGGGTGTTCAGTGCTTCAAACAAGTGAGAAATGGAGACAGGGAGGGAGAGGGATAACAGGGCAATACTTTCAGTGGCAAATTACATCCTGGAGGTATATAAATACCCTTAGACAGACATGGTCAAGAAAAGGCAACAGACAAGAAGATGACCTATCCAAGAAGACAAGCAGTAAGACATGCTGATGAAATTATGTATTTTCCTGGTGTAACGCCACTGCTGCATATCCTGTTTCCTTCTGGTCAGTTAGGTATGTAAAAAACAAACAAAACAAAGCAAAATTCACTAGTCCCTTTTGTACTTCAAAGTGGAAAGAGAGGAAACAGAAAAAGACATGCTGATTCCAAGGGTATGCAATTAATCAACTTGTGTAGAAAAATGGAGGCTTATAAGGGTCTATTGCTGAAATAAATTCTCTGTGCATGACAAAGCTTCCTAGCTTAACGCTGTCACTGATAGAAGGTACCTTCTCCCATGTACATTAAAACTCATCAGAAGCAGTCTTGTAATCACACCACTTAAGTTATTGCTTCCTTTCCAAGCACAGTGTAATCAGGAGAGTGAAGTGCTCCTGCCCATCATATCCTAGCAGCAAGGGTGGTGTTACACAGAAGAATGGCTTCCAAATCGTCTACAGAAAACATGCTCAAGGGACTATGCCTGACAGCTGAACACAAGTATCAGCTTGCTATTTCTTTGGGCAGAGCATCAAATGGGGTGAGTCACCCTGGAAAGGTGGGAATAGAGTTTAAGGAACCTGGCAGGCATCCCCTGGTGAACTGCACAGCGGCTTAAGACATAGGAGTCCTTGTGCTGCTGCTGCCTTCTCTCTCCCCTGGAGAAGACCATACCCACAGCAGGGACTGTGTGCCCACACTGAACCCCAGTGAAGGAGGCTGCTCTGCAAGCCTTACTGCCTATGGTTCACCATGCACAGAGGCAGGGCAGGGCTGCTAGCTGTGAGCCAGGGCTGAAGCACACCGAGCACGGTTACCACCTTTCTGGTAATCTCTTGCAGCAGTGTCAAGGCTGCAGGACTCTTCTGAGATGTTGCTGGCTGCAAGGGCAAACAAGGTGTGCGGGCAGCCTGAGTCCAACCAGCATGGATGCCCAGAGCTGATGGCCCAGAGGCTGCTACATGGCCACACCAGGCTGAAGCCTGCTCCCTTGTCCAGTACCTCACGGTCAGAATACACATGTACTCTAATTCAGGAGTGACAGCAGCTTTTTGTGATTTAGCTTACACTGTGTGGGACAGGGTTATCACGTCTACTGGTTAAAATGTGCTTCACTATATGCTTCAGTGTACACAATTAAAGACAAGCCCTTAGTGTGAAGTAACAGCAAGTTTTTGTTTGTTTTGTTTGTTTTTTCCCCAGGATTCAAAGCACTACTATTTTTTTTCTATGATATTTGATAAGACTAATGTGAAGTAAAATAATTGCTTTGCAAGAAGACCCTAAGTAAGAACATTTGTGAGCAATTGCATGTGATAGGCTCATTCCTAAAAACCAAATAAACAACAACAAAAACAAACAAACAAAAACCCCAAAACCCACACCAAAAACCCAAAACCCAACCAAACAAAAAAAGAAGGCTTAAGTGCATGAGAGTAATAATTTACATGAAGAAGGGAAAGGTGGGCCACCTTTAGTTTCTACAGTGTGAAATTCTGTGTCTTTTCCTGTGTCTGTGGAATTTAACACATATTATCACTCAAACTGTGACAGATATGTTTTAGCACAGCAGTAAAGAAAATCTTCCCCTTTCTATCTGCTCTCCAAGATACCGTAGTAACACAAACCATTCCTCTCTCCATCTGTCTGTACAGCTCCTCATTATTAACTGTATTTCCCAAGGTTCAGGAGTGTCTTCAGTAACCTTGGAAAGTCTTGTTTTCAAACTCAAAATGTGGTTTCTTCCCTGATCCTTCTTACGTCCCCCTCTTTAAAATGAAAGGCTCCCATTCATAATTACCCTTTCTTTCCTCCTCTTTTGCCAGTTTTCAGTCCAATATGCTCATTGTCCTTCTATTCCATGACTTCAGACCTTAGACATTTTAACCAACAGTGGAGAATGTTGTCAAATGCTTTCTGAAAAACGGAGTCTATAATATCCTTTCCCCTTCCTTACCAGGGCAGTAATTTCCTCAAAGAATTCCAACAAATTAGTTAGGCATGATCTCCTTTCCCTGAATTGATGTTAGCTGTCTTTAATCAAGCTCTGCTTTTCCAAGTGTTCCCTATTTGATTCCTTAAAGGAGTTTCGAAGTCTTTCCCCTCAGTGCAGTCAAACTGACAAGTCTGATTTTTCCCAGTGTCTGGGAAAGCTGCCTTCTTAAGAAAAATAGATGAAAAATTAATGTCCAGTAATTTCAGCAGGCTCTCACCTAGAGACACTTATTCACTCAAATTTTTAAGCACAGATTTAGCTATCAAGTGGGGGGATGCATACTAAGAGGGTGAGAGAATAGAGAGACACAACACCACAGATGACAACTTTGTATTATTGGGTTGTATATTTTGAAAGCTGGGAACCAAATGATAACAAGTATTTCTGATGAAGCCTGAGCTTTGCTGGATAAAACTCATGTCCAGGTCCTCTTGCAGGCAAACAACACTGGGATCCATACCAGCCTACAGCACTTCCCCATGGACTTTGCTGGGGAACATTTGTTGGGATGTGAGGTGGTTTGTGTTAAAGCCTTCAGTGCATTTGTGTATTTATTGAGGCTTTGCAGGCTGTTCCCCGAACTAGGCTTTAACTTCAGGTGTGAGTAAATTGCGGAGAGGGGTTGTGGGAGATTAGCCCCCCTGCTGGCATCAGCATTGCCAGCCTGTGTGTGGCCTTGCACACACGTATGCTGTGGTGCATGATCTGGCTTCACGGTGGCATGAGCCTCTCCCCACGCACTGTTGAGAGCAACTGCATCTGTGTTGACATCATTTATGTGCCACACAGTGCCATAGCCTGTTTCCTGCTCCCAGTGGACATTTGCTGGCCATGGCCAGTAACCTCTGATGGCACTTGGGACCAGCCCTGAGGAGCAGGTAGACCACAGCAAGGTAGGAGGCAGCATCCTCACATTTGGACCTTCTCTGCCCAGCCTCACCTGCAGTGCCGCATCTACAGGTGGGGTTGCATGGGGAGCCTGGCACAGGGCGCTTACCATATCCTGCCACTCTCAGGTCTGAGTTTAGCTTCTTCTGTGGCTGGGTTTCACCATAATCTCTCCATAAATCATCCATTTCTGCAGAGGCAAGCTTAATTCCCACTGTTCTCCAGGGACAGAGCTGGCCCAAATGCAGTAGGAGAGCTGCTGCAGGGATGGCGACAAAGGCATGACCATGTATGGTGGCCTTGCACTTGGACATTGTAAAATGCCCCATGCATGTAATTGTATCTGAGAAAAAGAACCTAGAGGTTTTCACCACCATCACTGGTAGGAAAAAGAGAAATAAAAGAACCTTGAATAAAAGAAGGAGGTTCTGCTTCTTGTGAAGTAAGAGATCTGCTCCAAGTCATAGCAAAAAGCACATCCCATGATACATTACATTTTGATACAAATTTGAATTGTGTGCACTACATGTTTCTTAGGTTCCTATCTCTGCAAGTGATACTGTATTGATCTAAGTTTAACAATAAGAAATCCCTGTATCAGTAGGTTTCTTCCCAAAGTGAAGACAATTGTTGGATTCCCCTCATTTCTAAAACAGAATGTTAACACAGGCTGTTCTGGGAACACATCATTTAGTGCCCAAAAGGAAGAGATTCTGGTGGCTACACCTTTCACAGGTAAAGAGTACACAAAAATCAGTAATTAACTGTTTTACTCATTCTGTTTTAAACACAAGATAGCCCTCAAAGTTATTCCTTATGTTTGAGAGAACAATATCCATTACCTAGTTCTGACTTTTTCTCCTCTTACTTCCTTCTTGCCACTAAGCACTATTTATAAAGCATCCTGAAAAGGGACTCTTGGATCACTAGTTCTAATCTGCCAGCATCATAGGCAATTGCACTAAGTAATCCCTTTCATAAACTCTCTCTTAAAATCCTCTTCCTCTTAAAACAAACAAACAAACAAACAAACAAACAAACAAACCCCTTTGAAATAAAAAGACGGGTTATTTGCTCCTGGTATTCCTACAAAAGACTATTCAGAAATTAATCTCTCTCCTATTCTGATTTTCCTTCCTAGACTGCATTTTTAATGACCCATTAATGTCCATTTGTCTTTGTGCTAAAATTTTCCTTTGACTTAAATATATTGTCTTGTTTCCTGAAGGCCTCCTTTCCTTCTTACTTTCTCTTTTTACTATTCTCCTTCATTTCTTGCTTCTTCTCTCTCTTTTGCAAAGTCTTATCTCATGCATAACAGATATTGTCTAGAAAAAATGTTGATGGATCAGGTACCAAATTTGTTCCACTGGGCTGAGAGACTCTATAATTAGTTTTGATACATTAGCAGGGACATGACTCAGAGACATCAGCTGAACTGCAGGTAACTGACCTTAACTTGTGGCATATGTCAGGTAAATCATATCACTTCAAAACTCAGCAGAAGGGATTAAAACTAATATTTGAGACATGTTAGGAGCATAAGCATGGTCATTCAGTTGCATTGCTTAGACCTGTTCTGGAACAAAATGCAGCAGATATCCCAGCTTCTCTAAATCTTACTTTAATTTTGTAGTGGGAACTGCAGCTGGCAGCTGGTGGTTCCCAGCACAGTTCTCTCCCCAGCCCTGGCTGGAGACCAGGAGGGAGTGGGCAGCCAAAAGTGAGTTTCATAGCATTACTTGGGAGACCACACCGTACCAATCTTATTATTAATTCCTGCAATGCTAATGAAGGACAATCCTGCATGACTGGTGATGCAACAGAATAAGGGCACTTTTAATTATATTTATAAACTAGTTGGAAAATATATCATGTGTTGTCCTGGTTTCATGCAACAGCCAGATAACCCTCTACTTTTATAATCAGCAGCTTTTCACCACGGTGGCTGCACTGTGTTCCAAGGGCGCCCAGTGCATCATAGGGAACCCAAAAGAGGAGCAGACCCACTTAACCTCTGACATTTCAGCCTCATGACAGCTCCAACATGCAGCATTAACTCCATTATTAAATCTCAGCCCAACTCAGAAGGTGTTTCCAGATCTTCTCCAGAAACAATAAAATGTTGCTTTTAAAAACCCAGGCATGCTAGTGTTTTGATGGGCCGTTAAAAGACACACACTGCTACAATTTGATCATTTGCCTGTGTTACCAAGACCTACAGCAGCTTCTTCCTTTTATCAGGTTTGACATTTTCTGATAGCTTCCTGATCGACTGCACCTGGAAAATGTATCCTTGCTACATATCTGGCATCTTATTAAGATCCACATTCACTGTCTGTTAAATACTATGATTCAGCTGATTTAAAACACTTCGGGTTTGCCTTGAAAACAGGCCTTCAGTTAAAAACATGCCTCCTTTTCCAATTCCTTTTCATAGCCTGCTTTCCAATGCTGACTGCTGGCCTGGCTCTCAGTAGGCAACCCCACACCACCCTCCCCTAGTCCTTACCAGGACTCCACATGAGTGTGGATGTGAGGACAAGAACCTCATTATGTCTCTTTGATTCCCACCGTGTCCCTTATCCTGACTCAGCATCCTGGTGAGAGCAACGTGATGGCTGCCATCACTGTCGCTCACCCATCTGGCAAGGTTTCCCCTGCAGTTTTTTGCCTTCAAAGAGCACCAAACCACCTCCCTGGGGTCTACCAGATGCAGGTTAGTGGTTCCCTGCTTTGTACTACGTGCCCATTGCAAAAGGACTTTCGGAAGAAAACCACAGAGAAATGAACTGTAAGTGTATCCTGTCATCCTCCTATGGTGGGCTCAGACTCACAGCACTGTGAGCCTGCCTCAATGAAAAGTGATTTCTTAGCTGACATTTGGGCATGCAGAAGGCTAATAAGTGCTTGCACTGCTTTTCAGCCAGCTAACAAAAATCAATCGTGGTTTATATCTAGTCTTTACCTCCATATGCACCGAGGAAATAGTCACTGGTATTGTCCATTGAAGTCATCAGCATTTTTTCCATGGCCAGTCAACTCTCAATTTTATTCTCAATAGACTAATACGGAACATATGTAAATTGGACTGTAAGAACATATTTAGTACGTTTAGTTTTGAAAAATGAAGTTATGATGAACAATGAACATCAAGGGGGAGGGGGAGAAGATGTCTGGGAATATTTTTATCAGGGCACAGCTAATCCACAACCTGGATGCGCTGCTCCCAGGTGACCAAGATCTGACTGAGTTTCAATCACAAACGTGGCTCCTTTCATTTCTGCTTTAAACCAAAGTGAGCTTGAATTCTCTGGGCTAACCTACATCTTTTTCTCATTGCAGAACTTGGCACTATCCAGTACAAACAGCAAGCCTTGCTTGAGGAACTGCAAGAGTAATGAAGGCTGGGGCTTTTTGAGCCGTGCCTGAGATGCGTTAGCAAAGCTGTGGGGCAGTACTCGCAGCACCTGCTTGGGCTGTTCCTGGTGGCACTGGGAGCTGTTGGGTTTTCCCTTTCCTCATCCCCAGATGAAAACAACTTTTCAAGAGGTGGTTCCAATTGCATGTTTGATTTTGGCAAGTAATGGCTGATGCTTAGGTGGGAAGAAAAAATCATCCTTCCTTTTTCATCGCGACCTCTTTACCTTAGTTTCACTCCACATCTGGTCCTCTTAGCCCATGCCTCTGCCTCTGATACACCTTTTCTTCTCTTCGTTTCTCTCTCGTTATAACTTATCCCCCTCTTATGTTACCACATTTCAGAACCATAATAGCCTAACATGATGTTTCCTGCTATCATTCCCTCCTGACCTCCTCACCTGTGGTCCTGGTTGCAGCCATAATCTCTTTGGGAAATGGACTTTCCACTGCCTCCTTTTTGCATCTGCTGGAGGGGGGCTCCAGCCCTAGTTGCTCTATGCACTAATAAACATGACTAAAAGTAGTGATAACAAGTAGCAAGTTCACTCCTCACCTAAGTAGTTCCTACATTTTGCTTCTTTAGAAATTGCATATCCAATAGCAGAAAATGGGAATTGATCTAGAATATTATGTGTTGTCAATTCAAGGGACAGAAGTCACCTCACCTGAGCTGCGCTGCTGGCCTGACACAAAATTCATTTTGAATTTAAGGGGAATGAATTTTTCATTAACTGTTTGAAGATAAAATTACTGAAGAAATTAGTGAAAATTTTTGTGTAACAATCAACAACAAGGAAGTCCTGAACTGATCCTGAAGAGTTTGCAAGTCAAAAAAGTGCTGAACTTCATCCAATAAATTATTCATTGTGAATTGCTCGCACAGCTGTACTCTACTTACAAAGGAAGTTCAGGGGGTCTAATAATCCCACTTCATGCAGAATATTTTCTTACATGGGGAAAACGACAATTCAGAGGATGCTTAATTTTCATGCCCTTGTAATAAATTAAGAAAATATTTGATTCTGCATTTGTGAGGGAAACACTTTATTTTTCTTCATTGCCATGAACTATCTCAGAATAGTTATTTAATGGAAATTATCAGCATGGTTGCCATTAAAAAATGAGTGTTGGTCCAGCAATTACTACACAATCCCAAATAATGTAGTAGAGGAAAATATATTTATCCCTGAGACAGTGTGTGGTAACTTATGGTAAAAGTTGCTTCTTTAGGAGCAGCCACCACAACTCCATCTGTTTTAGCTAAAATAACTGTCCAAGTGACCCCAATTTCAACTTTATGAGACTCATATTAATAGGGAATCTGAAGAAAATGAGCCAGAGTTTAGCTTTATGTCACTACTCACATTTTCAAGCTCTTTATCAAGTATCTCTTAAAAGTGTCCTGTATGCTAGAGCTCCAAATGCCTGTCTGTAAGTGATGGACTCGTCTTTAAAGAAACAGGTCCACTTAATGTGTCCAGATACAAACATGAGCCTATTGGTGCATATGAACTAACATGTCACCCTGTGATTGATGTTTCCCTATTACTCTGCCAAAGTACATTAAGTTAAGCTTCTTTTCATCTCCACAAATAGTAGGGACTACAGATGGCCCTCATTTGTAATCCTCAGGAACCAGCAAAACCGAGCGATGCAAGAGGATGCTGGTACCCACTGCCTGCCTGAAACAGATTAAGGAGGCTTCTGTATGGAGCAGTGTTACAAGAATAAAGTAACGTAGCAAGTAGTAATGGAAAGGAAGGGGTGCTGAGAGTGGCTGTGAGCATTAGCAAACTGTGCAGACAACAATACTTTCTAAGCAGACGCTTGTATTTGGTGGTGAGTATTTTAGTAGCGTGCATAACTCAAATCTGTGTGCTCTTTGCCACTCATCTCTCATGTGCCATGATCAATGTGCACCAGGGGAAGCCACATCCACTGCTTTGGTGGCATCCTGGTCCTGCTGAAGCCCATGGCTAACTTACTGGCAACAGTCATGGTCAGAATTTCATCTTGGACTGGAGTTTGTCGAGGTCCTGGGTGAGAGGCAGCAAAAGGAGTCTAACGATTGATGGGCACCTCTCAAAGTGTTGGGTTTTTTTTCCTCTGCAATGTTTGTATAGGGAGCTTGAGTGACTTAGGGGCTGGCCAGATGACTACTTTTTAAGGTTATACAAAAAAAATCCCCTGAGGCTTTGCACTCAGGCTGTTTGCTGGAGGCTCCCAGAGTAGCTGTCATGGCCACAGTCGATCAGGGGAGCTGCACTCTGATAGTTCTAGGAAGAGGAGACCTGAGGCGGACTGCAAGGCTGTACCGGTTCAGGCAATGCAAAAAGGCCAGGAAACCAAATATTTGGGAAACTGAGTGCTGAAAATACTTTCCTTGGGTGGAGATAATACTGGCTTTTGCAGGACACCTCCAAGGCATACCTTCTCAAAGGGCTACACTGTGTCAGCAAAGAGAGAGGAGAAAGGTCCTCCCCTACCTTCACTGGGATGGGGACAGGCAGGACCCAGGCTGCCGGACTCTTTGCTTAGGGTTCTACACTTGACACTGACTGAAGCCAGTTTTGGACACGGCATATGTGTGCCTGCTCGCCAACAGACATGTCCTCTCACTGTCCTCAGAGCACAAGCGTGCAGGGTCCACATGGGCCAGCCCTCGGCTCTGGAGCCTGCCAGGGCTTCTGTGGGAACAGCAGGGGATGGGAGGGGGACACGGATCCTCCTCTCCCATGGGTATCATTTTACCTCATGTCAAAGCTATTTCCATCTCTCATGTAGAGGGAGCGCGTTGTAACACAGATGGTCTTCGCTTGACGCATATTACAAGAGTGAATTTATGTCACTTCGCTTTTTAAAAGAAGATAAAAAAGTGAAGAAAGCAAACGCAATGGTAGTTTTTGGTGAGGGATTTGCGAGGTGGGAAGTGAGCTCCCGACCCGCTGTGGCAGCCGAGCGACGCTCGGAGGCCAGACAGGAAGGGAGCCCCAGCCTCCAGACGGCATGAGAGATAACCACCATCTTTCCAGACATCCTTATCTACTCCAGCGAAGCACTGGGACTGGCCGACGGACCTTCTCCAGGGAAAGCCACACAAAATTCCTCAGAGGTCCGTGCTTAGCTGGGAGAATGAGCCTGGTGTGGGTTTGCGCTCAGAAACTGCAGAGACGGGGATATCTGCATCTTCTGCAGGGCTGCTGCTTGCAGCCACCCAGGAGTCTGGCTGAGCTGGATTCTGGCCATGTGCCAGATGAACCAATACCATTCTTCCACATTTTCACATGATGTAGTCTGTCCTGATTGAGGCTGAGAACAGAAAGGTCCTTCTGGAGCTGGTGCCAATCTCTGGTGCTGCCTCAGTTTCCCTTCTGCACCACTCACTGCCAGCTCCATCAGTGCGATGTGCTGCAGCTGGCCCCCAAAACCCAATATTTCTGCCATGAAAGTCACCATACAATACAAACTCCAGGTCTGGCTGTTCATCCTGGGTACTGACACAGCAATATGCCTCCCAACATCCCTCCTTTCATCATGTTGATGGTCATCACCTTGCATGTTCCTCACTCCTTTCTTGCCTCTCTGTGCAGAAAGAGGTGCACCAATGCCTGGGATAACCCAGGGACATCCCAGCCTTCCTCTCCCCATGTCTCAGCCCGAGCAGGCACACACAGCCTCTCTGTGTGTCCCCAAGGACAGGGAGCAGTTTCATGGCATCTTGCAGCCCTGGGTGGATTTCCCCTCATCCAGCACCCCAGTAGGATGCCCAGGGTCCTCAGCATCATGGCCATGGTTGACAGTTTCCCACCACCCTTCACCACTCACGTTTCTCTCTATTCTGCCCCCACCACAAAGAGTCTCGAGACCAGCTTTCAGGGGAGACGGGAGAGTTTGGAAGCTCTCTCTGCCCCCCAGGTGGAGAGACAGTGGGGGAAGAGGGAATGGTGGGCAGGGGAGGAGGAGAAGATGAAGTGGTGGGAGAAGTTGGAGGCTGGGAGCACAGTCTGCGCAGAGGGTGACTCTGAGGTAAAGGGCTCTTTCCCCCTTCATCCTAAATTGCAAGTAGCTTTTTCTTTCCATTAAATAGCAAACTTCATAGAATTGCATAAATTTTCTTGTCAGAGATTCAGTCTCGGATGTTGCATTCAATTTACTGGTGTATCTTTATCTTAATCCAGTTGAATTTAGATAAGACTTTTTTCATTATCTCTGCAGAACCGAGTGTCTCATCCCAGAGTCAACTGCATTTTCCTCTAGAATAAAGCAGTTTGTGTAGTAAAATACATTTTTTAACAATCGCATTTATAGATTCCAATTAGGACGAGGTTGAAAATAAAGATACAGTGAAAAGATAAATACACTTGGGTGGTAACTAAGTATTGAACATGCAACATCAAAATACACCAGTGATGACACAAGCATGTAATTATACAAGCAAAATATCCATATTTGGGTTATATTTGTGTGCATAAAAGCATGCTTCCTTCTCTTATCTGGAAAGGCTATAGGTTGAACTTCTGCATCTGCTTTTCGAAACAAAAAAGACTCCTGAAATGGAACTCATTAGTGCAGGATGGTCTGTATTTCCAGGATATCTGAAAAGGTAGTAAAAACAGAATTAATCCCTTCTCTTAAAATTTAAGTTTTGCAGATACTTGGATGTTTCATATCTACAGAAAGAATGTTCCCTTTTTGATACAAATAGCTTGATCCTGCAGCCGCTCTGTAACCATATGGAATGAAATTGAAAACAAAAGCCATTTTCATATCTGCTGTCAGTCTTCATTTAAAAGGTGGAGCTGAGTGAACCTTCCTGTTCACTTTCTCAAGAACATTCCTGTGAATAAAATTTTGTTTGCCATGGAGTCAAACAATTGTGGGCTTTCACATGGGGCACAGTTGGTACTGATGTGGGCATGTTCACTCCCTGGGTTTAAAAGGCTTGCATGAAGAATCAGGTGTTTTAAGCTCTCCCTCAGCAAAGACATATGTAGGTACCTTACTGAAGAGAAGGACGAGAGTCTTGGAGAGGAACTACACAATATATTCCCAAAAAGAAACCAAAACCTGTCTGTGCAGTACTGAAGGAACTTGAAGGAACCATGTGGGGAAACTTTTATTAATATTTTCAAATCTGATTACCTCACTTCATTTATTGTATCTTCTATGAGAAAAAAAGGTGGATCTTGCCCTCAGTATTTCTTTATGTTACACAGAAGATGCAATCCTGCTTTTCTAAACAGAAAGAGTATCACAAAAAAGGATCTGCTTTCTCGTTAATCTCCTCAGAGGGCTTAGCTCCTGTGGTGCAACACAGCTGCTCATTGCCACAGGATTCAAGGGTATCCTGGAAGGTGTCTGGGCCAAGAAGTTCAACCACGGATAATTCTGGGGAGCAAGGGACAAAAACTCTTGCACCAGGGGTATGTAGAGGCTAATGTTATTGAACTAGTAAGTGGTTTGCCATAAATTGAGTCGGACTTTTCTCATCACAAATTTTGTTATGCTAAAATAACCTAAAAAAATACAAAAATATGTCATTTCCAATGGCACACACAACTTCCACTTTTTATCAGCCAGTAGGTAACCTTTGCAACATTGTAGGTTCACTATGTGTCACTGTAGGAAAACAAACTTACATTTGCAAATGGTGTTTTTAAAAGAAGTGGAGACAAGCAGTTCACTACAAAGTTATTGTAGCTCTATAAAGAGTTCAGCTTTCCCCCTTCACTCTCTCTCTCTCTGCTGAAATCTGTTCTAGTTCAATGCATTTAAGTGGAGTCTGAATTTTCCTCTCCCAAATCTCTGTTTATAAATCTCAAATGCTGACATGAGCCCACAGTTTTCTCTCTTACCAAACATGCCCTTTCCATAGGATGCAGGTTTTTTTCCAGGGGCTAATGCAGGATTTCACACAAACGAGCCAGCCTTCTGCATCCCAGTGCCTTATTCAATTTCTGGATCATCTGCTCAGCAGCAGCATTTCAGCTGCTCATGGAGTTTTCTAGCATCCTGCAACCTCCGTTGGGTGCATCGAGGCTTTTATTCCGTTGTTGGTTTCCCCACTATGCTGCCAATGGCTGACGGCACACATATTCCCCCCGAGAGTGTGATGGACTGTGTATAGCTCACCAGGGACATCCTAGAGGTTTGTGAACCAATGCAGGAAATATTGTCAACTATGTGTTAGTGATATATCCCAGCTCTTCTCATGACTCATATCTTTAAAGGTTTCTTGTTTGTTTTTGTGTTTTTTTTTTCTTTTCTATTCCAGCAATTGGTGATGACTGGAACAAACTAAATCTGGTCATCAACCAATAAAGATTTAGTTTAAAAATATCTTAAGTTAACTAACCAATTTACTTTCAGAGGACCAATTGAGAAGTCATTTATTTAGTCCCTGTGATCATATCCTAACAGGATGCTTAATTTACAGCTGATTCATCATCGTGCATCTTTAAAAAGGTGACGCACCCAGGAGTTCAGCTGCACAAGGCAAAATGAAAATCAGCCATGAGGTGGAGGAGAGGGAGCAAGTGGCAGTGCTGCCTGGGGAAGGTGCTTCTCCTGCACCATGGGGCAGCTTGTCCTCCCTGAGCCCCCCAGCCCAGCCCTGCGCTCGGTCCTGGCTGCGGCTGGATGTGTCTTGCAGACAAATGCATCCTGCACGCTCACATGTACATGCCTTGCACCCTCACATACATGTCTTGCACACTCACATCTCACTCGCTCGCACACACGTCTGTCCCCAGCCTCCCTCCTGCTGTGGTATCAGGCCTTTCTTCAGCACCTCCAAGAGAAAAACCTGACAGTGAAATGAAGGACCTTTGTCTCCTGCAAATCTTCTCCTGGGCATGTTGGGAGGCAGTGCAGTGGAAGAAAGAAAACGAATTAATTTTTTCTAGTCAATCAGCCTTTGCTAATGAAGTATGAGCAGCTTTCTCTCTCCATGTCACTATGGAGAAATGTGATTTAACTGCAGCTGATTTTACTGTTGCTTTACCAGTCACAACAAAACAAATAAGGCAAATAGATGTGATTGTTGAGCAGTTGTCCGTCACCAATGGGTGGGGAAACAAAAGCAGAAGCAGAACCCCTGCCTTCAGCCTGGGGCAGCATCACCTACGCCAGCAGCCCTTTGAGCCTGTGGGTGCAGCAAGGCACTACTTGGTACCGTTTTTATGAAATGTTGTGCTTTCCTGATCCCAAATATCTATCTTCAGCAGGGAAGAGGGGCTGCCTACACAGCCCAGACATCTCTGGGCACAGGAATGAAGCTGCTTATAAAGGAGCCCAGATTGCTAAAGATGTTTTGGTTGTATTTTAATTGACACTGACTTCAGTGCAGTTAAGCAGCCAACTATCCAGAGGAATTTGGTTGATACCATCCTGGCTATCAGATATTCTCCCACTTTTCCACCAGTCCACTCCTGGATTGCAGCGCTGTGAGGCTTGATCACCTCCACCTTTCACCCTCAGACACACGGTGTGAACTGTGGGACTGTCATATGCAGGGACAGGAATTGAACTCAATGATCCTTGTGGGTCCCTTCCAACTCAAAACATTCTATTTTTCTATTTAATTTAATTAATGATTCTATGCACAGGCAGCGTGGGACCTCAGGCTGGGCTGAGGACACGGGGTGTACCTACAGCACAGAAAAAGGAGGGTCTGTCACTGTTAGAAACACACTGCTTTAAAAACAGCCAACTGCTTGCTGATACCTGCAGACAGCCACCAGCTCTTCAGTGGCAATTTGATGTATTTGTGATGGTTTCATCCAAATTATTAGTGAATCAGGATGAACAATACATTAAAAGATATCCCATAAACTTGGTGACGAGCTAAAGAGACTAACCACCTTCTCACTCTTTCTAGCTTCTGGATAAGTTCTATTGTCTGGACAAAGAAGATGAATTTAGGTTTTTGACAAATATTATAGTCTATTTAGTAAGCACAGATATTCTGTAAAAGGAGTCATTTACCAGGACACAATAAATCTGTTACAACTTGTTTGCTGGAATTCAAACTGACAGGCAGTGTAGCTAGCTGCAACTTCCCAGCGACGCACACAGTATCCCAGATCAGAGAAAAATCCACAAATCATGGAGAAGTGGTTAAAGCTATGATAATTGCTACAGTCATGTATTTTCTACTGGCAATGAAATCAGCCTATAACTCCTGTATGGAAAGAATTATTCCGTACCACTGTCCATTGTTCTGGATCATTACCAGGAAACAGGGTTATTACAAGATCAGGTCTCTTCTGTTAACCCTGGCAAAGAAAAGAGATACATTTTGTTTTTAAAATATATTAAAGAAAGAAGAAAGTAAAGCCTTTCTGAGCTGGTAAATGGCTACTGTACACATTCATCAAAAAGGAAAAAGTCTTTTTAAAGGACATCACAGGCACAGCATGAACCAAGCAAAACCAAGAAAAATCAAAGTTAAGGCAGGCGCTGTGTGCTCAGCTAAACCAGGGATAGTATATTAAATCTTTTCAAGAACACCAGAGCTGAGCTGCTCTGTGTAGCTCTGCTAGGGAGCAGCCACATCCATTATGGACTTTATAGCAAACACCAAGCATAACCCCAGCCACGACTCAGTGGGCTCCTACTCTGGCGCTGCTGCGGATGTCCTCTCCCTCCAGCTTTGATGGTGGCCTCCAACCTGCAGTAGTTTTGTGCCATGAAGCTCAGCATCTGTGCTGAAACACCTCCGTAACGCAGGAACCAGAGTCCCCTCCTGCAGGACACACCTACAGCCAGAACTGGGGTGTCTGTGGCTTTCCCAGCACTGGGTCAGGACTGCTGTAATGTGCTGTTTTGATACACTAACATTTGGGAAGTTTTGGTTCATTTTTTTACATTTAGATGAATTATAACAGTAAATAACAGTGAACACATGCTGTAGATTTTGCTGTAGTATGCACTTATACACCATTTGTTGCATTATAAAAAATAAAACAAGCAAGTCAAGGTGACAGTCATTACACATGCTTTATTTTAGAGAAGTGGAAGGATGACATTAAAAGGAGACAACAAAGAGGTCATTTTCAGCATCATTGCCTCCCCGTGTGACATTCTTTCTGGTGCATGGGAGGAAATGGAGCTGTTCCCATACTATTCCACATAACATTTCTTTTATCTGCTCTAGTCATCATTTTCAGGTGCTTTTTGTTGTTTGCTGCATGGGAAGCAGATTTTCCCTCCACCGACACGAAACCATAAAAAGGAAAGACTGCAAGATGAGTAGACAAAAGCTTCCAGCCTCTCTCACTGAAGTGAGAGGCAGGGCAAGAAAGGGCAGACAGGTTTTCACCACATGGACAAAACTGCCCTGGCCTATGTTGGGGCAAGAGGAGGTGCAGCAGGTCTGGGGGTTGCCCACCCTGCCTGCATGTACCTGAGTACCATGGGTGGACTTTGGAGATGCTGTGCTCAATTGCCCTCTCCCAGGAGCCCTACTGCTCCTCAGCCAGGTGCCATGGGCTCTCCTGCACCAGCATCGCGCACCCTGCCCACATCTGTGGCTTGGCTCCAGGGCTCATATCTGGAAAATGGGTTATCCTGGGCAGTGGGAACACCCTTCTGGGCACAGTACTCAAAAAGCTTGTATCCCATCTGGCAGGCTCACACAGTCAGCCAAATTTGCACATGTACACCCAGAAAACATGATATTTTAACGCCTCCTTTCCTCTCACCAACTCCCCTGCCACCCCCGTTGCCTGTGACTGTCTGTAGTTACTTGGATGTTGAATTAGAAACATTTAATATACTCTTTGATCCTTCACTAGAAATGGTAGCCCAACATATTTGGCTGTTGGCAGATTGTGGGGACTGTATGTACAGGCCTCTAATGCAAATATCTTTGGTTTTGTATAGAAACCCAGCTGTGCTCGTGCACGTGCCATGGCACATATTGCATTGAAGTGTGATGACAATTGCAACTGAAAACACAAGATGCTTTGAAGGTCTTGTAATTGAAGCAAAAGAAGAAAAGCCTGGGCTTAGAGCCCATAGTGATCAGTACCAGGCCATGCACTCAGCAGAAAACTGCCTTGTAACCGGCGGCATTTTACAGACTTTCTAATTGGCTTCCAGGGCTGGTGGCTGTTGCTTGTGCAGAATTGGAAATCAGAGCCATGTGGGGACAACCAAGCTGCTGAGGTCTGTGCTGCCTGGCTTTGCCTGCAGCCGAGTGGCAGCAGAGGCGTCCCCCAGGGGAGGTGAAGCAGGAGAAGAAGGGCTGGAAAGGGGAGGGCACTATCCGGGGCTGCTTGGGAAGATGCCTTGCCACACCACTGCCCTGCATCTTGGCCAAGGGAATGGTGTTTTCTGCTGGTGGCAATAGTTTCATGACATGCCTATGCCTTTTTGGGGTGGGAGACTTTTAACACGAATTCAAGATGCCAGTCCTGCTGCTGAAGCTGCCTGCGAGCCCATAGCAGCCTTGGCTGGGATGTAATTGCTGTGCCACCGGCCAGCACAGGCCTGTGTAATGGGGATTTCATGTTTCTTATCTTACCTTATTTGGCTTTCCACAGATGAGTTTACTCTTGCCCTCTCCCTGTCTTTCCCTCTTTCTCTAAATACATGTCTGTACATACCCTATAAGTATATGTAGACCAAAACACACTCATTTATGTAGTGTACTTGTGGTAGTGTTGGCTTTTTTCCCTAGGTTAAAGGACTACATGCTAAAGATGCCCATATATGCTTGAATATTCACGCAATCCTTTGGCAATTATTTATTGGCAGTCTGATGGGCTGAATTTTATTTATTGCTGGTAAAATTTGGTGTCATGAACTTAAACTTGCTGTCCAGAGACCTGGGAAACTAAATGCCACATGTCAAGGAGCAGGAAGGACTAACCTCTGTGCTTACCAGAATTTACCAGGGCTTAAATAAAAGAGGTTTACAAGAAGAGCTGAAACAGAGAAGGGAAACACAATAAAGCATCAGCTTGGAAAATCTGGTGAATCTGCCCAGACTCAGAGAAAAGTATGGAGAAAGTTGCTCTTCCGCACCTGAAATATGTGTGGATTCAGGGAAGACTGCAGTATATTCCAAGCAAAGTAATCACACCCTTATGGCTTGGCAGAAAGACCCAAGATATCTATGCTGGTATTTTTATTAGATTCAGACTAACACTATCTTGCCAGATACTTACTGCCATCTATCTTCTTCTTCTCCACCACTTCTTCTCCACCACCCCTCACTGTCCAAAAATGCTCCAAAGTACTCCAGCCTTTTTGAAATAAGGAGCAAGAGCACAACAGTGTCTCTTAGAGACATATCTGGGTAGTCAGGTATTCCTTCCCAGAAACCCTCCCCATTTCCTCATGTTAACTCAGCCCAAATCTTGCTTTTCTTCCTACCTCTGCTGGTCACTGGTGCTTCTGGAACATGAGTACTCCATTTCTCTTAATTTTTAAATGCAAGTATTTTTCACCAAAAGAAAATTTCAAGTTTGGTTGCAACTGGCAAAGAAATTCCAGCTGGTGCGGTCAGCTCTTTGTGCTTCTCCATCTCTGGCAAGGGCCTGTCTGGAGCTCTCCTGGCCCAGTTGCCCTTCCGTCTGTCCTGTCAACAGCCACCAGCACTGAGCTCTTTCCTTTTTAAGGCTTCCATCCCCCAGATTGTTCATATGCATGTGGGGAAAACAAACAAACAAACAAACATATATATATACATATACATACACACATACATGCATGTGGGGAGCCCATGGGAAAATGGAAGGAAACAGAGAATCCTCTGACTTCCCACCTACCCATGGATGCACTGAATTCAGGAACCAGAATCATCATGTGAAGTACCCCAATAATAATTTTAAAAGATTAAATGAGGGACAACGCACAGAGTCTGTGCATTGTAAACTAAAGGCACCCATGCCATGGACAGTCTCCAGGGAATCTCCACATTAGGATGGGACTCATTTTGAAGGCATAGCCAAGCTTTGCCATGTCTGAGGTTCAAGACCTGTCCAGAGAAACCCTGGCTGGCCCCAAGTTTGAAAAGAACTCTGCTAGTCAGAGTTCTACACAGCTACACAGCTACTAAGCTGTGTCTTTCTTAGCTGGCCCATAGCAGAAACCACGAAGCTATGACAATTCTGTCTGTTCAGCCACTGGAAAATTATACAGGACCAATATTTTCCTACTATATTTTCAACCCCTTTTTCAGAATAGCTTGAGGTCATGTGCCCAGTTTCATTGTTTCCCTTAAAAATACTAGTTCTATATAACAATATCAGTCTCGACTTGTCTTCATTTTCATAGAGCTTTTTTTATAATTAACAAGAACATTAAATCAAGAGAGCACTTGTTTAACATTTCAACACATTTTTGTCTGAAGTGATTCACTCAGCTTGTTTTCCTGGAAAAGGTGTTTTCTGGGCCTGTAATCCCCTAGGTATGTGTTTCATCTTCCAATATTGAGCTGGTATGGACACATGGAAATAAAATCTTATCTTGTTGAATAATATCTAATACCCTTTCCAGAAAAAACAATAATGATTTGGCACCTCTCCAGCCATTAATGCTTTAAGAGTAACTAACTCCTCAATATGCAGAGTTTTCATCCTTCTTCAGTACAGGAACAAAAAGTCCCAGGCACACGAGGCAGGAACAAGAAGTCCCAGGCACACCAACCAACCTATTTGCCAAGTTTCTCAAGCACCACATCATCATGTATTCCGTAGGTGTTCATTGTCATAACAAAGATCATGGTATATTCCTTGGTATTTATGTGGTTATCTCATGTAATTCATGAACTTGCTTGCTTTTTCCTTCTCTCTTCGGATTTTTACTTCAACAACAGGTATGAACTCTATGCATACTGCAGGGAAGGTATTTAATACACAACAGTTGTTCTTTTACATGCAAGTGGCTCCTATAAAAAAACCATCCATCACTGCTATATAATAAGCCACGTCTTTTTCTGAACGGTCTGTCCTTGTGAACTGACAAATGTGGAGATAAACAATATCCACTGCAAAACAGGGAATATGCAAATACCAAAGTTACTCCTGGAAGAGTTATTAAATTGAGATAAAACTACTGAAAGATCCCAGAGAGCTTATGTGTCTAAATCCCATTTGCAAAAGCAGATGATGTCTAGAACAGTAACAAGATGTGGATGTCTAACCAACACAAATAACCTAAACTCTAAGGTGGTTGCCCCAGACCATGTTTTAGATCTTCAGCCCTTCTGTCCCATACAAGCTGCATATTCAAACTTCCATTAGTGACATCCCCTGGGCTCATACATATCCATAGGATCACCTCAGAGCTTTTGAAGCTCACTCTTATTTCCTGCACAGGTTAATCTCTTTGATATATCTCCCTTCTCACACTGGTGACTGGTATGAGACCCACTATCGTGTCCAAGACCCATAAAGTTCTTCACTGCCCACCAAACCAACATGGTTCTTAACTAGTCAGGAATTGAAAATTCATGAATGGTGGTACATCAAAAACAATATGTTTCATGAAAATATTTTTGATTCTGGAAACTTTTGCCATTCACAGACTGAAGCTTTCTTGGCAGCCTTGCAGGTTGGTTGTCCTTTGGCAGAACCTGATAAGCAGCAAAGCTCTGGGTCAAGAGCCGGGGCTCCCAGGGTCTGCTGCAGAGCTGGGCATGTGGCAGGTCTGGAGGGACAAGAAAAATGGGACTGAGGAGTTTCAATCCACCACACATCTCAGGAGCAGTCCAGGGGCTGCTGCAGAGATGCCTCTGACACCTTTGCACTTCAGACTTGGCAGCCATCTGCTAAGACACCACCCCCAGTGAGCATGTCTGCTGCATTTGGCTTCAGAAGAAGTGGAAAACAATCTTTTGAGCTTCCCAGAACAAAATATTTTCAGAATTTCATTTCCACAGAAAAGGTAGAACTTTTTTAGGCTTTGTTACAATCCAGAACAAAAACTGTCTGGAAATGTCAGGATTTCCCACAGAAAGAAAATGCCAAGTTTTCACTCACACTAGCCCTAAGTCACTATTTTTAAAACCATTTTTTAAATGTAATAATTCACTCCCAAAGCATGGGAATATTGCTAAATATTCTGTGGAAACGGTAGCTTCAAAGCCCTTGTTCCATGTGAAGATATTTCAAATTTCTGCACCCACGTCCTTCACCTGGAAGTCATCTCATCCATACGTGTCTCCCCATGACTGTGTGTTATACTACTGTGTTGTGGGGTATTTCTGTCCAAGTGTGGAACTATGACAAGAAAGAGAATGTCAGCCTATCTGTTTAAACCAGAATTAAATGAAATTTCAATGAGCAATGTGTTACAAAACCATAATAATTTGCAAACAGAAAGGACCTGTGTTTTTCTGGACACCAGAGGGAATTTGCCACACTTTTGCTGATAATACAGAAGGATGATGTATGGTCAGGTCCTTTTGTATGCATGGGTTTCTTAATCTTTCCTTGCACAGATGTGGTGGGTTGACCCTGGCTGGATACCAGGTGCCCACCAAAGCTTCTCTGTCACTCACCTCCTCAGCTGGACAGGGGCTATAAATAAAAGCTCATGGATCAAGAGAAGGATGGGGAGAGATCACTCAGTGATTACCATCATAGGCAAAATGGACTCAACTTGGGGAAAATGAATTTAATTGATTACCAATCAAATTAGAGTAGGGTAATGAACAACAACATAAAATCTCAAAAAACCTTCCCCCCATCCCTCCCTCCTCCTTGGGCTCAACCTCACTCCCAAATTCTCTACCTCCACCCTTGAGAGGTATAGGGGAACGGGGAATGGGAGTTGTGGTCAGTTTGTCACACGTTGTCTTTGCTGGTCCTTCCTCTTTGTGGAGAGGGCTCCTCACACTCCTCTCTCGCTCCAGCATGGGGTCCCTCCCATGGGAGGTAGTTCTTCATGAACTTTTCCAACATAAGTCCTTCTCAGAGGCTGCAGTTCTTGATGAACCACTCCAGCATGGGTCCCCCATGGTGCCACAAGTCCTGCCAGCAAACCTGCTCCAGTGTGGGCTCCTGTCTCCACATGCCCACAGGTCCTGTCAGGAGCCTGCTCCAGCACAGGCTTCCCATGGGGTCACAGCTTCCTTCAGGCATCCACCTTCTCCTGAGTGGGGTCCTCCATGGTCCGCAGGTGGGTATCTGTCCCAGCTTGGACCTCCACGGACTGCAGGAGGACAGCCGACCTAACCATGGTCTGCACCATAGGCTGCAGACGAATCTCTGCTCTGGCTCCTGGAGCACCTCCTGCCCTCCTTCTTCCCTGGCGTTGGTGTCTGCAGAGTTGTTGCTCTCACATATTCTCACTCCTCCCTTCCAGCTGCTGTTTCACAGCAGTTTTTACCCTTCTTAACTATGTTATCCCAGAGGTGCTACCAGCATCACTGATTGACTCAGCCTTGGCCAACGGTGGGTCTGTCTTGAAGCTGCCTGGCATTGGCTTTATTGGACACAGGAGAAGGTTCTAGCAGCCTCTCACAGAAGCCACCCCTGTAGGCCCCTGAGCTACCACAACTTTGCCACACAAACCCAATATAACAGAGTGTGGCTCCTGAGCTATTGGTGCAGGACCTGAACCCCTCCTACATGCTTGGAGGCTCTCACTTGCTCCCATGTAAAGCAGCCCTATGAAGTTATGACAGCTGCATGTGGACATTCTATATCCACTTGCTTCCTTCACATGCAAAGTGACCCTGTTGGCCTCCTCAGAGTGGCTGATGGGAAGTTAGAGAGTAGCCAGAAAGCTGAAAGTATTAATTTCTAATGCTCTGAAAAAACACCAATTCTCATAAACACAGAAGGCTAGAAAGAATCAAAATGTTGCAAGCAAGTAAAATCCTTTCCCCTTCAAACATTTTGCCTGAAATTTCATACATTGTCTTTCAAGATGGCAAAAAGCCCTGGCATCTCCTGCCCTCCTTCTGCGTGAGAGGAAGGAACCTGGCCCTACACAGGACAGCCTCCTCCATGGGGATCCAGTGGTCAGCAAGCTTCAACTCCCACTGGCCAGCAGGGTCTCCAAACGTCTCATTTCCATCTTAGCTACATGTTCCACTCCTTGTTCTGAATCCCTATGTTGTGGCCTGCACAGGTAAGAATCTGGATATATAAACGCAGAATAAGCTGAAGCTACAAAATTTTTCTCTCTCCTTAATTCATGAAATTGGGTATTGCAGTGGAGGACATGAGTCTCACATATTTATCATTGTTATCTGGACATAATCACATGCTTTTGCTAAAGAAGATCCAGATTCTTTTGTGGACCTTCTTAACACGCCTTAACTCCTAGCTTCTTGATACCTGCAAGTGAATAATTCTGCTTGCAATAAAAAGTAATCTCCCAAGAGGCCCTCTGATCTTAAAACAAATGCTGTTTAATTCACCACTCATTAGGAGTGTATCTATATTGATTTATTGAGCACTTCTGACCCCAAATCTTTTGAACAGCATTCCTTCATGATTAAACTGGCAATGGATTTGGGCAACACTTCTGGCAGGCAGACTGGAAGAACACAAGTGATTCTTAAAAACATTCATATCATGTAACTTAATGAAAATATACTACATGTTGGCATGCACTTGGCCCAGACCAGAATGGATATGTTTTTTAGCCAAGGCTCAAGTAACTTCTGTAGTAAATATGGCCAGAACAATTCATTAATTATAGATTTGTGGTTGTCCCATCTTTGTGTATTTTGAAAATATGCAGTCACATTCAATCAGTCATAAAAATGGCAATATCTTTGGGTCCAAAGGAAATCAATGTTTTTGGTAAGTAAATGACAGACTGTAGCAGCAGAAAGTATTATATCATCTAGAGGAATCAGTTTCTACTTGCCGCTTAATATTCAAATAACAGAGAAATGCAAAAAAACTATCCCGGAAGGCTTTTATAAGTGACTGGCTACAGACAAATGCTTTCTAGATGAGAAAAACAAACTTTTTGCTAGTCGTACCCAAGTAATTACAAGCATGAAGAGACTTGGCCTCTGTTCTTTGAGCATGTAAACAAAAAACTTTGAACCTTGTAATAGGAACCAAGAGCGCAAAATATAACCGCCTGTCATATGCCTTGCCATTCTCATTTGGTTGCCAAAGCAGGATGAATCCATGGTTGCTGCATGGAATAGGCTGTTGGCTGCCTGTCTTGTTTGGCCAACAGAGGCATATGCAGTAAATCTGGTATGTGCCTTCTCTACACACAGTAGAGTGCAGTATCTGGCTTGTCTCTCCTTGCAGAGATCCAAGAGCAGAGAATTTGCCAGAATATTTGCATCTACGTAAATCATTAAGAGCAAATGTTGCTTTAGGTGCCACTCAAATGCTAAGCAATGCCATCAGCTCTCATGACTTTATCAGAACATTCCTCCAAAAAGTGAGCTATTATTTTTAATCAGATCTCACGTTTGTAGGAGATGAAGAAATTGGTGACAGGCTTGGTTAGTGATTTTCGAGGACGTAGACTGGGTTTATCACAATCAACTTTATGCACCGAATTTCCCAAATCGGGTGCCTATTTCCAGTGGGCTTCCCCTGTGCATAGTGGAGAGCAAGGGCTCCTTCAGACAATGAATTAGAAGACAGCAGGAGGTTACAGTGATTAAGGTCCTGAAGTAGATGCCTGTTGCTTGAAGTTAGTAAGAACTGAGCGGAAAAGACCTACAATGTCAAACACATGTCAACAGTAAGGATCTGATGGCACAAACAGAGGATTTTGCTGTGCAGTGTAGGCAGGTTCCTGTGAGCATGCTTCATCTGGGACATGCAGAATCAAAGTTTTTTCCCAAAAGAGGGACCACTGGGCTGGTTCCTCCAGCTGTTGCATTGGGTGTCAGAAGGGTCAGAGAGCAGCATCCCTTGCTCTGTGAGCATTCACATAGGTGGGAAGGGTGAGCTAGTTGGACAGGTACACACATCTCCCCAGGCCTCCCTGCACACAGGCTCCTGAAATGGAGTCAGGTTGTCCTCATCGAAGCATTGGTCCCAGGAGAGCTGACCCCTCCACAGGCAGCTCCCCAGAGCATCTCCCATATGATGAAGTTGGGGACGGCCCCAGCTGCTTGCGGAGGTAGGTGCCATGAGGAGCAGCCCATGTTTCTGTAGTGGCCAGAGCGGGTGGCTCTGAAGCTGGCCATGCTTCCAGTCCTGCTGTGGCATGCCCTGCTCCGATACGGCCGGCAGGCTCTCTTCTGAGACGTGGAGAGGAATGGCAGAGAGGAATGGAAACTGCCCATCTCCACACGCTGTCTCACCCAGGGAACAGGACTTCTCTGTAGTGCAGGCTGGGGAGGAATCCTTCACTCAGTAGGACCTCCACACCCAAGCATGACACAAAGCCATTAATTACCTTGCACTGCTAACAACAGGTGACAGAAAAAGCTTTATATCTTACACCTGCTCGCTGAAAGCACACGGAAAGTTTGTTCACTCTTCTGAGACCTTTCCAAGGGGCCACACAAGTGGTGAGCTGAATAAAGCCAGTTTCAGCCAGATCTGCCTTTCGCTTGGGCCTTCTGGATGAAAAAATATGTGGTACATGAAAGAGCTCTTTGAAGTGACTGATGTTGATGCTGCAGCGCATTTGGGTGAGTGCAGAGAATACCACAGCTGATGGTGTCGGGAGTCAGGGGGGCTCTTCCTCTTCGCACAGGGAGAAGCTGAGGATATCCGAGAGCCCTTTCTAATATACTATATATCTATATTTAAAGGACCGGGTAAATTTAGCTTCTGCTGAAAAAGGAGAAGGGTTCATGACACGGCGCTGAAGGAAGAACAGCATCTGCTGCTTTGCAGTGGCGCCGTGTCTTGTCTCGCAGTGTGGCTGCGTCGTTGAGCCCACCTTTCCCTAGGTGGCTGCTACAAATTATTCTGATGGTGGGGTAGTTTTCTGACATTGGAAAATGTTCTTCACAGATGTCAGTGAGTGGATTTATTTTTAACCTAAAGAAAATTTGTGATGTAGGGTCTCCAGAATAAAACATACAAGCACCTACAGTAGGTGATAATTTTAACAGCAACTCAAAGAGCTGCCAAACGATATTTCTTCTCTTCGTGGTGAAATAGTTAATCGTGCTAGAGAAGGAGTCTTACATGTAGATCTGCTGTAAGGTAATTTGAAAGAAAGGGAAAAAGAGCATAATGAAAAAATAATAAAGAGAAAAACATCAGCTTTGTGTCATATCCAGAGCCCCTAGAAAATCCACATCATAAAACAGACTGAAAGTTTGTGCAGTTGATAGAACTTTCTTTGCATTAGGAGGTATTTTAAGTGTTATTTAGAAAACAAATGTTTAGCGTCTCAGGCTGAAGGTGTAACCAAGAAAATCCAGTCTGCCCCCCTCCCTTCAGACCGACAGGCAACCACATCACCACCCTGTCCCAGCTAAACCCCTCCTGGAATGGCTCTGCTGGCTTTAGGACAAGCAGGTAGGGGTGATCAGTGGCACTTTCCTCTGGGAAGGCAAAGGGTGCAGAGGATGGGAGCTGGGTGACCCAGCAAAGTCCTGGCAAAGGAGCAGGATGGGGCTTGTGTGCAAAGAAGCAGCAGGAAAGCTGAAGAGTGAAGGAGATGCATGAGGTCACCTTTGAGCCCTTTATCTCTGCCATCCCTTTAAAAAGGGAAACTCTAGGGCATAAAGGAACCCAAAGATGAATCCAATCTGTTCAGCTGGAAGCATTTTCCCATTCATAAAGTCATGAATACTTCTCAAATATTTCTGTGTGATTAAAAAGAGGAAATGCAAATACAGTATAAGCTTTGGGCTATGCGATTAGGACTGTAATAGTTTTACTTTGCTTTTTAAAAAATGGGCCTGATCCTGTCCCAGTGAACATGATGGGAGGTCAGTTATCAAGCCACAGGGGAGAAGATAAAGCTCTATTTCAGTTGCTATTTTTTACCCTTCAAGTTATTCTTATTGGGCCCAGCCCAACTTCATCTGAAGTCAATGAAAAGACTCCTGCTGACTTTAATGGGAGTTGGATTGGCCCTATTGTCCTTTGTTGAGTAAAGTAATTTTAAAAGGTCAAGAGGTGAATTAAAAGAAAAAGAAACAACTACTTCGATAAGCTTTATTCAATGTGCTCACCTTATAGAGAAGAAGTGTTGTCTTAGCTGGTGAAAGTAGTTCAAATAAGTCCTTGTAGACTCCAGCAAGGATAACAAAGTATGGTTTTACTCAAAAAGACAAGTGGAAATGAAAATTGCTGAGTTCTGATTTAACAGTCTCCCAGTGGCTTCTATCTGCTCAATTTACAAATAAAACAGACCCTAAAGTTAGAGCCTAATCTCAATGAAACCTAACTTGTGCTGATGCAATTCCACTGACTTTAATGGATTTCTCCTCGATACTTGAATAGCTTTATTTTTGATTGACACTGATGTGAGAGCTAAAATAAGATGTTGTGTTTCTAATCACTATGGCTAGGGTTCAACTTAAACTATGGACACCTTGCTCTGCTTTCAGTGTGGTCACTTCTCCACTTGCAGCTGAAGAACCTAGTAGCCAAAGTGGCAGTGGAAAAATGCTGAAGGAGGATTAGTTAATAAACGTGTTGATGGTGTAAAAATGAGCACAGGTGCAGCTCATTTTCCAAATGCTGCCTTGTCTATGAAGGACTAAGAAGATAAAAAGGAGAGAAACCTACAGCATGTTTTCCAGTTATGCTGTGTGAACCTTCTGGGTTTTTATTTGTGCTCTGGTTCCTCTCCAGCTCCACATAAGCGGACCACAGGTTTTATCACCACACAGGCAGCAGATAAAACTATCAAATGAAAAGTTGCTATTTTTACACAATACCTTTTCAGAGTCAGTAGCATTGTAAATTACAGACCCATCTCCCTCAGAACAGCTCTCGTGCACCCGCTGTCGGAAGATGCTGTTGGCAATCAGCTTCACGAAATTTTTCTTTTCCAGATTATCCCTCTTCCAGGATGCGTTTTAGGATCCAAGAGCATAAAACATGCTGAATTTCCTGGGAAATGGCTGAAGGAGTTTGGTTTTGATTTCTTTGCATTGTCCTTCTAAATGTTTCATGCTGTGAAATTCGGATTGTCTTCTCTGATACAGGCAGTAGCAATAGGAAAATTAAAGTGTACCCTCCCCCCATAATTTATTGCCATTTTATATATTAAAGAAAATCTCTAGCAAGCTGAGATGAATCAGAGCCATCTTTCCAGCAGATGGTTAAAAATGAAGGGAGAGAAGGATGGCTTCATTGGGCTAATCCAGGAAAAGGAAAAGCCCTCTGAGCAGTTCCCTTTCCAGGCAGGTTAACAGCCCTGCGCTCAGCAGGTTCTGACCATCAATGAACTAACCCTTTCCTCCAACCTCACCTCCTGCTGGGCAGGAATTCAATGCATGAGCAGAGGTCAGTGTTAATGCCATCTTGCTAAAGGCATCCAGCTTTCATTCATAAAACAAACCACTTTACTGGGTTCAGAGGGAAAAGGAAGCAACCCAGAAGAAAAAAAATGCGCAAAGATTTTCTATTAAGTGAGAATCAGTTTACCATATAATACCAGTCTCAAAAGGGTTGAATCAAACGTTGATATAATATATCTTTAAAGCATCTTCTTAAGTGAGAATCAAGGAAAGATTATTTTGCCCATGTCTAAGCTTAATGGCACACTTACACAAATAAGATGAGAAACTACAGCTGCAGTGAACACTTGCACTGCCCGCTGCAGTTTACAGAACAAACATTTGGGATCTATCTGGCTAATCATGATATATTTTTCATGTGATCATCTGTTTATGCTTCTTTGGTTTATATTTCTTGGGACTGGGCTGTGTGCCAAGGGGCTGGGGGCTGGAGTCGGCAAACACCCCCTCAGCCCCATGGGACCCTCGGCGGGACCCTCGGCCACAGCTGCTCCAGCCCCACATGGGAACAGGCCCCCTCCACGCTCCTCCTGCCCCCCGGCAGCCCATCCCTGAGGATGCAGCACTGCTGGGAGCTACACAGCTTAACCCCTCCTTTTCTTCCCACAGCCCCTCTTGCGCTGAAGCCATGGACTGGGCATGCATATGTCAGGACATCTGCATATGCTGTTTAGTGCACATTTTAAGCAAAAAATTGCATGGTGCCCTGGGGTAGCTCGATCAGGAGGCGAGACCACCGATGGAGGCACACGTTTCTAGACTTGTTTCAAAAAAATCCTTTTTTTCCTATGTGGTTCATGCCCACCAATCCCCACTGGTCAGCAGCAGCATGGTGGACTTGCTGTGGTCACTCACCATGTCCCCAGAGGCTCTGTACCATGGTCTCTGCACCAGACCACCCTCTCTATGCATACATGACTCCCACGGCTGTTGTGCCAGTCAGAAACCTTCCTTTCAGCCATGTGCATCTGCAGAGGCTGTGCTTTCCACCCCGGATATCTGCCCTTTGCCTCCCCATCCGCAGTCCCACAGCCTGCTCATGCCCCCGGGTCCAAGGCTGATTTCTGGTCCCCTGGACCACAGCCAGCAGGACCAGACCATCCTGGTCAGGGGGTGGCCCAGATCAAGTCACTGGAGGTGCTGCTGTGCCCATCGCAGCCCCCATGGCCTCCATAGACTGGACTCAGTGTGTGCTCCTCCCTAAAGAACAGGTGCAGGAGCAACCTGTTGCTACTTTGACAATCAGATCGCCAAAGCTGAAGAAACAAAATCAGGGTGAAATTTTGGCTAAAGACTCTGGAAAGAGGCCAGCTGCATGTGAAAACTTCTGTTTCTCTCCCATAGAGGGAGCACAGCTTGTCCAGAAAATGCTGAAGCAGATGCAGTTACGAAGTGATTGCAAAATTAAAAAGTTAAAGGAACTAGAAATCAGTCAAATAATGGCCTATGCCTCCAGCTCAAAGCAAAGATGCTTTTTAGAAGTGGTGCTGCTGGTTGTCTGTGATGCAGCATAAGTGGGGTCTCCTCAACATCACAGCACTCCTGCCAGGTGGGTTCGGACCAGAACCTTAGGATGGTTCTAGTTTTGGCAAAGAACTAAATGACTTTGAGCCCCTGCCCAGAGTGGCTGGGATCATTCTGTACCTTCGCAGGCTACAGCACTTCCCTGCAAGCAGAGCTCTGTGTGTGGAGCCAAAGAAAGTACAAAAGAGAGAAGAAAATACAGAATGAACCTAGACAAAGCCACATATAGCTCCATAACAATGACACGCACTGTATCTGGTTACTCTGCTGATGGTCACTGAAGCTATCCACTTTCCTGATTAAGAGGCAAATAAATAATACCTTGTAGCTTCTTTCTTCTCCTTCAATTGTCACACAGCAGCCATGCAGCCCAAGCCCCATTTCTCATACAGCAGATCTGGGTCCAGTTCCATGAGAAGCAGAGCCAGTTTAACCTCCAGACACATCACCCCTGAGCCACATCAAGCTCCTCACAGCTCTTTCTGATTTGGAGAACTAGGGTCCCATTCAACCTAGAAAGCACTCAGGCTGCATTTCTGCAGGAGCCCTGTGGTTTTTTCATTGTTCAGCTCCATTTCCCAGCTATGACTGTGTTTAAGCAATGGTACTGAAAGGCTTTTGCTGCCTGGAGTAGGTCTATGGGGTAAGAGGAAGCCGGGAAGACCTTGAAGGCACACGCTAGGTACTCCTGCCCATTTCCAGCCTGCAACCACCTCCTCTTGAGATGCAACCTCGGCAGCTCTCCCAGCAGAAGCAGAGGACCTCAGGCAAGATGCTGGGGCAGGGACATGAGGCCTGTGGTGTGTTCGTGCCATGCGTCCTCTGGAGGTGCTTACCCCACCTCAGCCAGGCTGGGGGCTTGCGGGGTTGTCGCCTCTCCCAAACGAAACTTCAGCTGGGACCTTACCCTTTGCTGTGGCAGTGGCCGGAGGCCTCGTGGGTCCTTCTGTGTACACAGACACCGTGACTCTGGGGGTCTGGCTTATAAGAATGGGGGCTGTTATGTCCTGCCTGCTCTCCCAACACTGCAGGATTTTGAGGGATGGACATCACCTCGGCAGCCAGAGAGCTGTAAGCAGAAGTTGTCGCATCCACTCTCACTCCTGGCAGGATCCAAGCCATCGCAGGCAGAAAACAGCTCCTACTCACATCCCATCACCAGGAGAAAGACAGCCAAAGTCACCCTAGAGAGCAGCCTACTCATCTGGAGAGAAATGTGTCTATATTTTTCAAATGCCTCAGACCTGAGAGCCTGGCTCACAGGGCTCTGCAACCTCGGTGGCTCCTGGCAATGCCCAGAATAGCAGTGCTGCACATGGGACTGTCATGCAAAGCAGAAGGACATTAAATTCCTGGTTCAAAAGGGTGAGTGAGCATTTTCTGTGCAGTCTCTACCTCCCTGAAGATGTTTGCTTTGCTCCTTGTGCTTCCCCTCTATTTCCTTCCTCTCCATTTTACACCACTAATACGTTATGCATAGACTAGCAATGAAACTGAAGAAATGAAAATGCAGTCTTGGCAGCAACAGCTCTCAGACTATGCTAGCAGAAGAGCAAGGTAAGATGGGTGGCTGAGAGAAGGGAGCAGTGCGCTTGTCTGGTTTGTGGTCCCCTACAGGGAAGCCCAAGTGCAATGGGCTCTTCCTTCCTTATGTCCCCATAGTGGAACACTTAGGTCTGTGAGAACACCTTGCAGGTGCAGCAGATCAGAACCATGCAGATTTGACCCTAGCACAATCAACTGCCACCAAAATTACTGGTAGGTGTCCTAACTACTACTACACAGGGTGGCCAAGGAGTAAGACAAGGAAGCACAGTGAGGCACTGTCAGGAGGAAGTCACTGTCTCAGACTTGGGATGTCCCAGCTCACACACTTTTCTAGAGAACTTATTTTTCATCTTGTTTAGAGATGGTTACATAGTGTAAATCCTCTTCCTTGTTGTTCACCGTCATCACTGAGTCTTTCAGAGCCTAGAGGCCTTTTCCTCGTGTTAAATGTGGTAAGTCCCATGAAGGTGGTGGGGATGGCTGAACAAGAATACATTTGGCTGACAGAGAGGCGGGTGGTTGCTGCCTTGGCAATTTTTCCCTTCCCCAGCCATTTTTAGGCAAGCCAGGATGTCCCCTTCTCTCAAATCTCTACCTTAAAACACAAGTCCCAGATTGCTTAATGTTCTGGGTGTTGAGGGAATTTCAGTTCCCTGCAGCGGGACATACGTCTACAGAAACTCTTTGTAGTATTTAAAACTTTCTGTAATATTCAATTTTTTTCTCTCTTTCTACAATAGCAACATGAGAAAGCGCAAAGCCTCACATATCTGATGATTGCACAAGTGGGAATTTGGGGGGTGGAAATTATTTCAGTCTGATCTTTCTCCATTATTTTTTATTTAACTCTACATTCCTCAGTTCAGCTCTGCTTAAATGAAAAGTAGGAACAATGATGTGGCCCCTGTGTGAGGAACAGACTTGGAAGAGACAGTCCCTGGGAGAGCGCAGGTGCTGGTGGCCTCGTTTTATAAGAAGGGGACTGATATCCACCAGTATCTGGAAACGCCAAGTATATTCATACAAAAAATAAATCTCATGTGAAATACGGGCTTTTATGGATCATCTAGTAAAGATGAACGTTTTTTGTACCATATTGCTTACTAGGAAATAAAAAGCAAAGTGCACTGACAGGGTGCATCAACAGTGCCTTTTCTTCAGCAGATTTTTATGTGTTTTCCAGAGTCTTTAATTCTCTTATTTCAGAGTCCCTCTCACTGTGGATTTATGACATGTTTCCTGCCTCCCTCCTCCTCGTCTGTTCCCCCATCTCTCTTACTTGAACTACTTTAAAGTGACACGTTGACACATATCCATGTGATGAAAGTGAGCACATAGCTCCAGACCCAACAGAGCATGTTTCTCTGCGGCTCGGTGACCCCAGACCAGCCAACACACCCTGACAACGTCTGAGCCCAAATGCAGCAGACAGGCAGAGGGACACCCACCTGGCACGGACAGGCCATGAACTGGGAGATGGAAAATCCTGGCCTGCATGGAGCAGTCAAGATGTTGCCTTTTTCAGCCCCTTGGATGCCTACTTGGGGCTGCTGGGTGAGAAGTAAAACTTCTAATGCTGTTAAGTCACGACCCATGATGGCAGCAGTTTGATGATCACATCTGGAATAGCTGGCTTCTGGTAACTTCTGTTACCTACTACAGAAGTACTCACCTTGAAAACCCAAAGGCACCCCACCATCCACCAGCGCTGTCACCAGTGACACTTATTGTCCACCCGCAACCTCCCTCCTCGCCCTTCTTCTAAGCTCAGGCTACACCTACTTGATCAAACCTCAAGTAGGGGGCACACAAGGCCAGCATCCCCTGTGTGTCCCCTGCATGCCCATGCGTGTCTGGGGGCTAAAGCAAGGACGGCAAGTTAAAGATTCCCTGCTCTCAGCATTACTGCATGACTGACCTCAAACGGTTCATAACTGTTTTTGTGCCTTGGTTTCCTCCTACATAAACACTATGAGTCTATCTGTTCTCATGGCTTTTAATTTTCTTCCTTTCTCCCTATGTTGCTTCCCCATTCTTACAGATCCAGCTCAATGTCCAAGAGCATCTGCATTTGCTAATGTTTTGAGGTGAAATTATTTGAAACATCTTTTTAAGTCCTTCTGCTTCTCAGTCCACTGCATCTCATAGAGATGTGAGATCCTACCGCCAGGTCCAGGTCCACAAGTTAAGCACACCAAATGCTGTAGGAGATCGCTTCCCCATCCCCACCAGTGCTCATCCCTGTTCCCTGGCGTAACCCAGGGGATCCCATTCCTCACTAAGACATGCCTATCCTTAGGGCAGCCTCACAACTCTGCAAAAAGTGAAATGCTGAACACCTTTACAAATACAGTGTTTGTTAGTAGCTCCCAGGCAGCCTTTCCAAAGGAAAGCAGCAGCGATCATTCATCCCACAGAAAGAGCAACACATCGCAACTTGCTGCCTTTGCCTTCTGCTGGACTGAGGCTTTTGAGAGATTTGCAGTTTCAAGGGCTGTGTTCATTTACCACTGAAACAATATGGCTGCTTCCTGCAGCTTTAAAGAGGCTGCACATAGCCTGGCTACATCGTCATAGGGAAATTTCTTGTTCCTGGTCAGTACAACCAGAAGTTAAATCTCAGATGTTCTCTCTGTAAATGCTGCACCCAGAAAAACTTTATGGTGTCAGAGCCTGGAGTTTCTCTGTCCCATAATCACCACATGGAGGATGCCAATGCTATGTAATATTACAGCTATTAATGAACTTTTCCCTACCAATAGAGTTTAAAAAAAAAAAATAAAAAAAAAAAAAATTAACCATAATGCTTTCAAGCATTAGAAGGGGTTTGCTAGCTATTTATATAGATGGTGAAAGAGCAGTAAAGTTACATCCTACAACACAGCAACTTGGCAGCCCCATTAGGGGTGATACGTTGTTCCCAGTGTCCCTTCTTCCAGTCCTCCTAGTCCTAGCTCCTCTTTCCCTCTGCACTTGGCTACTGGATCAAGTGCTCACTTCACCCTGTTCTAAGTCAGTTCACATCAGCAGACCAAGTGACCTGCTTCTTTGTTGCTGAGTTAGTCTTCTGTGGCTTCATAAAGCTAAACCAGCTCAGCACCACTATAAAAGCAACCAGCGTGAGGGAATGGCAGGAGTGGGGGGACAGGGGCAGAAGGAGGGGGTGCAGGACCAGCTTTCAGCCAGCAACAAGCAGCCAGTGATGGGCCAGAGACACACTCTTGTTCCACCCACCATTATTCCCATTCCCCTCTCATCTTCTCTCTTACAGAGTCATGGAGCACACGGCACTGCGAGGGGTTGGGCAGGATAAGGCCCTCAAGCCACGAGAAGTGATGTTTTTGCCACATGCAGCTGAGCAGTCTCAAACAAACGTGCTCTGCGACATCGCTCACACAAACAGCACAGGGCTGAGGAGGCACAGAGGAACCATTTCTGCAATATGCTGTCAGCTGGTGAGAAACTCAGCAGGAAAGAAAGTCCACAGCAGCTCCCAGCTGCCCTGGGCTGCAGGCGTCAAACCTACAGGCAGCCCTGCTGACACGATATAATTGTCCACAAGTAGGGTAGTCTGAATGGCACCCTTTGAATCACAGACTTTCATGTCTCTGGCAAATGGAAAAGCAGACATCGATAGATGATGAATATAGTGAGAATTGTATTCTAATTGGAAATAAGACGTATATTACCTTGTACTGGATCAAATAACACGAAGGATTAAAATGGCTGTGCTGAATAATTGAGATCCCAGTTGTATAATTTTTCCTATCATTTTAGAGTCATGCCACGGAACCAGCAATATTCCACTAATAAAAAAAAAGTTACTCATGAAAAGGAAAAAATATCAAAGAGCCACCAGTGAATAGGAATGCTAGAGAGAGAAGCAGAATTTTCCCACTCTTCACCTTTTTGTGTCTGCAAGTACTACTTTATAGGCTTTGATTCTTTTATAAAATTACAAACACAAAGAAATTAATGATGAGCAGCTAGTGTACTCATACAAGCACATCGGATGTATGGTGATGCTGGTGACTTTCTCTTTACCCTTCCATCCCCACAATGCTGCGTGCACTTGAGGTGCTGTGCTGTAGTATGGAACTAGCAAGAATTGGCAAGACTCGACTTGATAACCAGAGAAACAGCTATATCCAGTTGTAAATCTGGAGGTTCAAACCAGAAATATTTGTGGGGTTTGGGCCAACTCCATCTGAAGGGATTGCTTTCTAGATCTAGGTGTGAGTAAACAGATTCCTTCATACTGGGGCTGCTTGCCCTCAGTACCGCACAAAGCAAGGGGCTGTAACCATAGGCACATTCAAAGCCTCTGTGTCATATTACTAGCAGCTTGAAATTCAGACTACAGCCTCTTTTAAAAGATAGTATTTTTCCAGAAATGTTTATTTTAAGTTTAGAGCTGTTATTGTTATTTCTTCTCAGTGGTGTAAAAGTCCAGTTGGAAGAGTTTTCTTTCCTCTGCATTGAGGTTGAAAATTCCTGGAAAGCCATGACAATATTCAGCATTCATGATTACACAGACAGACATATTTCATGAAAATTGCATAGGCCTTTAATACAGGATTATGAATGAGCTCTAATGTTGAAATTATATTAGATTGAATTTCAGAACGTATTTAACATATTTCCATACAGCAACCTTGGGATGTCTTTTCAGTAACAGTGATTATTACAGGCAGGCTGTTTTTTATGAAAACATTTGTTCAGGGTGGACAAGGCTTCCTGAAAAATGTTGTACATCTTTATGGCTGACGTTTTAGTTGTTTTGAACTAACTTTTTTCACAGCCAGAATGAAACATTTCACCATATAATTCTTCATGCATGTCTTCAAACACACCCAGAGACTTTGCTGTGAATTTTCTAAACTGTAACACCATCTCAGGCATGAAAACGCTTTGTGGCTGGAGGTGAGCATTTTGTCCCAAGTTATCCTATTACTCTCAAAATATAAATATTCTTAGCTAACGTCTGGCTTTTAAAAGCAGTTGTTGTCTCAGCTGATTTGAAGGCATCTCTAAGTATCATCTTGTTAACAATCCCAGGCTTAGTCTTACTCTTCTACAGGCCTCCTACAGCTGACTGCCCAGCCTGTGGATCTTGATAAGGACAAGCTGCTTGACTGAGTGGACTAGAGTTCAGATTTTTCTTTGCATAATGGCAAACACACTGAGATTGCACATCGCCCAGGACAGCGTCTGCATTTGGAAAGCAGAAGTCGACAACTCACCTTTGTGATCTGCCTGTGAGAGCAGTTTTCGCGTCTGTCACCATTGGCACGGCTCAAGGATGCTCCCCTGGAGTACTGGTTCAGCTCTGACATTTTGCCCTTTTTTACCTCCCTTACAAAAAGTCAGAGTTCATATTCCTCGTTTTGGAATGTCAGTGGTTTAAAATGTAGTTAATTCAGAAACATGTTTACTTTATAAGGCAATTTACGTGATTCTCTGCTGGGGTTGCTGGCCTTCTTCTCCATATTCATTCCCTGCCATGAAGAGCAACTGGACGACTGCATTACATTGATGCTGCATCCTGTCACATGGGTGTCAATCGGAAGTAACCCTACAGAAAACACTTTAATTTTACCAGTGAGAGGCACTGAAAGGCTTTCCCTCAGCCATTAGCAAGTTTGATAGCTCTCATTAGTCCAGTTTAGCCATTGGAGAAATGAGATGTGTGTTTCCTACACTGGTGGCATAAACGCTACCCTCACTTTTATACTGCTGGAAGAAATGTGTATTTTCAGGGCTAAAACAGTAATCCATTCACAGTATGCTTCTAAAACCGACCCTATTTTATTCACCTCTCTTAAATGGTCAAAACTGTGTAACTGGATGCCACAGGCTCTATACTCCTAACACCTAATAGAGATTCTTTGAAGGGATGTTTTGAAGACATTTGAAATAGGAAGCTCTGTGCCCTATCCTCACTGCTGTTGTGAAACTCTAGGTGACTCCACATAGAAGTGGATTTTTATTGCAGTTTAACACTTCTAAACACCATTTTGCTGGTTAAGAATGGGCTGAATCATCTAAAACTGACTTTTATTTTTGCCCTCTAACTTGACCAACAGAATGTATCTACTAATTAAAAGTCAACAGGAAACAAATGTCTTCACAGAGGGAAAGAAGCTATCTGTGGCAATTTTGGTTTGTGATGAAGAAAAATATCCATGTACAGAAAGTCACATACATTTTAAACGGTTATAAACTCAGGCATGGCCACCCAGCTAGGGATGGAAACGGCTGGAGACACACAGTTCCTCCAAAGCAGATTCAATAAGGTCTAGCAGACCTTTTCAACTGAGCTGTCCTCAGATGTGACAAGTTCTGTGGGCTTGGCCACTCACCAAGGAATTGTGCATCCTGCTCGATCAGCCTCAGCCCTGTGACGCAATTGAAAAGGGAAGAAAAACTGCTATATAAAAGTGCTTCCATTTGTATTAACAGTAGGAACCTTTCACACTGTTGTTTTTCTTGCCACTCTAGATCAACTTCTCAAAGATTCATTTCTTCTATTTTTCCAATAATGACCTAGAAGGAAATCTGACATGGAGAAATCTCTGTAGTCTGAACAGTTGAACTAACCGAAAGATGAAATAAAATACCCAAAGGGAAGAGGAAAACCTACCACCTCACTGGCATCTGGGTGTAGGAAAAGTGCTGCTCCATTATGACCAAAATGCTTTCAGATGCAACTCACTACTGGGCCCTGTCTCAGCCTTTCAAGAAAACACTTTCCACTGTAAACATTTACTGTTGTCAATGTAAAATATTTATTGCTCTCATCACATTTGAGTTTATAAGTGAGAATACCAAATATAATTCCTGTTGCATGTACATCAGTCAGCCCTTGGATGGTCTCCCTCTATGTCATGGTGTCAGCAAGGATGAGTGAAGCTGCCCTTTGGCCAGACAGCTGTTTGGTTTATAACCCTAGATTGGAGAGTTGCTAAAAGCACCTCCCACCACTGCTGTCCTTGTTTTCCAAAGTAAACAGCCTCTGGCGTCTTGTGACCTGAACAGCCCCAAGTGTCTGACCTTGAGAAACAAAAAATATTTTATTTTAAAAGAAAAACCTGCAGTCTAAATGATTTGGGGCTCTGCTTTCCTTCCGCAGCAGGATGCTGGAATGCCCAGGCTTTGGTAGGAGCTACTTACACACCACAGACATGCACAGGAACATATTTGCCCTCTAATGATATATTAGGCAATGGTTTTGAGTTGGCAAGCTACTAAAAGCTCTAGCCAAACAAAGATAAAATTGTAATTTATCAACACAGAATACTGAATTCATGGCCACTGGTGACTGCTGGGACTGATGGTAGCCCACAGAGCTGAGGTTGGCAACATGGAAACAACAAATTCTAGAGATTGCTTAGAATTTTCTCAGCTTTGGAAAAAATTGTTTGGATTTTTTTTTCCTAGAAATTGTTCAAACTAGGAACAAGACCAAATTACCACCTTTCTCAAAATCCTATCCAACAGGGCTGAAGCAGCAAAGGTGTATGAAAACACAGTGATTGCAAGGATCTTCCGCAGCACATAAAGGAAGGTATGAAAACAAGGGCAGTAAGGACACAGGCACAGGGGCAGCCGGGGACTGTCTACCGGGGGGTCAGCAGTGCTCTGCTTTAGCTGGTACAGACCTTTCTTTTGAGACCTTGGTCCACAGTTTTTAGGATTCCTATTCTCTGTACTAGTTATTTGGAGGAGTAGGGTTTTCCAAAGGCATCCTATTCCTATGAAAGATTTTAACGAGTTTTGAAAATATTTAAAGTATGTTGAGGAATCTTTCTCAGTAGACCTTTGTCCTTTCCATCCCTGCATATTCAGAGTAGCTTTGTTTCACTTAAGTCAGTGGTGTTAGATACTGGGATGAAGTTAAGAACTGAGACCTATTTTAACAGGGGCTCAGAAGCCTGTGTTATTTCAATTGTCCTGAGTTAAGGGTAATCTCACAGTGCCATGCTGGAAACCCATGTAATTTAAGATGAACGGGAGGGCCAAACAGCAAGGGGGAAAATGCAAACTCCTCTTTCCCCTTCCCCACCCTCCACCTACCCTTCCATCTCTTGACTGCTCCCAGGATAGAAACTGACTGCTCTTACAGCGAGGAATCCAATCTCCTCACCATGTGCAGCATCAGCGAGGCTCTCAGGGATACTGCCACAGTGTTTTCTGTGAACCAGTACCAGCACCAACTGATTTCACAAAAAAACAGCAGACAGCTGAGAAATCACCAGGGATGCTGGCTGTTACCGACCCAGGCCAAATGTGAAGTGGTGTTCTGGAGGTGAAAGGATCTCTACACCATTACAGACCTTCTAAGTTTCCCAGTCCCAGGGGTGTACTTTCATGGGAAGAAAAACCTGTTTCAGATCATGCCAGATATTTTCTACGCTGCCCAGCAGTTATACCTGAGGATGTTCTCCAGATGTTCGTGTTTGTATGAAACATACAATAATAAAGTTGTAAACTGGAGGAGACAATACCCAGACTGCAAGAAGAAGGACTTTAGGGCAGCCTAGAAAAACATGAAAATTAACTAGCCCACACACAAAATCAACTTGTCTGCTTTAACAGGATGATAAAGACTTATTTTGTTTGCTTTTCCAAAGAACTGCTACTTTTCCCAGCAAGTGGGCATACACAATTTGTCATAGTTATTATACTGCTAGTAGGTGATTGCTTGCATTTTGGAGAATAGTTATTCCTTCCACCTGGGCAGACAAGAAGTGAGAAGTACAGGGTCTAAGACAAGGTGAAGCCACAGTCCAGACAGTTTTTGGGCTACAGTGAAGAAAAAAACCCAAAGCAATACAAAACACCACAACGTTGTCTGGAATGCCAGCTATTGAGAAAAACAAAAAAGAAGAAAATCCTTGCGGCAACTGAAAATGGAGGGGATGGAAACAGACCTGTTGCATTAGGGCAGTAAAATTTCCTGGCTAAAAGAAGTCAGACCCCAGGTATCATCTGTACTGAAACTATAAAGAGCACCAAATGAGAATGTGCTGGCTAAGACATCTGTGGAATGAAATGTCTTCAGTGTTTGCAAGCTGTCTAACAAGAGGTGAATAAAACTGGAGTTTGACACTGGAAGCTTCTTCTCTTTTCTTTTCTGGAACCACTTCTCTTTTTCTGTTGGCTAAGCGAAAGGTCTGAGAAGGCTGGCTACAAGTCCTTGATCTCTGGGGAAGGTTTCTGAGTGTACTATTTCTGCTTAATTTGGGCTGCGCAAGCGGGTCCTGATCCCAAAAACATGTGGACATACCTGAGACCTTTTTTCTTAGTGCTTTTAATATTACACCGGTGGCCTGTACAAGGATTTTGGAACGCCACGTGCCTAAACTGCTCAGAGTTTGTCTTTTTCAGAGATTTCACTGATTGGGGTGCATTTGGAAGTCTCATCGCACATTTTTTAAAAAAGTGACTGTAAAACCAACATAGTTCCTGACTGCTGTCATGGCTTTGATCTGAAACGTATAATCAGGCTCTGTGGTGTATGACTTCTCTTTATAACAAAGCAGGAGCAAGCCAGACTGGAATGCGGCTCTTCAAATACACAGGACTAAATATTTTTGCAGGTTGATTGTGGGACCTGTAGATGGCCTCACTTTAATAGTCAATAAACCAAGAAGTATTAGTTCAGATTCTCAATGAGCTAAGCAATATTTTGTCTTATTCTACTGAATTTGGCAGCTGAAGAGGCTGCTTCTAGTGCCAATTAATACTCTGTCTTTTGTTCTGTACAGAAGTGGGTACAGAGCACACTGATTTTAATTCGGTTTTATTTTCATCCTTATATTTCTTCAAGGGTGGGAAGAAAGAGGGCATGATTTTGAAACGATTTTGAGTTAGGACCAGTAAAATAGCCTGTATCATGTATTTCACATTCCCGCCCCCAGACCACGGGTGAAGGAGCACAGGACTGCTGGCCACTCACTGACATTAACCACAGACATTTTGTAACATACCGAACAACAAGAAAAAATAATATATAGCACATATTCTGTTAGAGAAGGCCTAACTTCATGGCTTACCAAATTCAGTCGGGAAAATGGACTGCAAAACAAGCCTAAGAGAATTAAGACTGAGACTTTTCAGTACAATCAACAGACTACCAACATCCACATCCACACGTGGGATCATGTTTGTGACAATGTGTTCTTCAGTATCACCCCAATAGAAACGCTGACTGATGATGTTCTTTGATTTTACTGAGCCATTTAAGGGGTGAGGAAGAAGAGGAAATATAAATAGTGCCACAGAAAGCTCCATCTTTGTCAGCTGTTGAGAGGGGGCAATAAGCTCTCATGTCTCATAGGACCTTGGGCAGGTCCTATCATATGGGCCATTAGTATCACTATTTTGTGTGGGGCAAAGTTGTGTGCTTCAGTTCCATCTTGTATTTTATCCTGAGAGACAATAGGGCCCTCAGACACCACTTACCTGTGAGCACAAATAAGAGGCCAATGTATTACTTCACAACAAGCTCCCTCCCCTTTCTCAGAGTGACATCTTCGCTGCATAAATCCAGATGTCAGCCCACCACCATCCATGTGGGGAACACGCTATAGCTACTGTCGTAAGACCCCAGTTTTCACCAGTTCACATACACACACTTTGCTTTTTTATAGTGTATGAGAGCTGATACAGCTTGTGAAAAAGGCTTACTGTTAAAGTGCTTTTAATATATAGAGGCCATCTAGCTACAATGATAAGAGAATCACAAAGCGCTTCATTAACTGGCCTCACATAGTTCATCCTGCTGCCACTGCTTCTCCCACCCTGTGGCAGAGAGGGAAGCAGCAGAGAGAGAGTCTCTTACTAGAAATTTCCCTGGCTTTGAAGCGGTGGGGTGTACACGTCTTAGGCACAAAGGCACACCAAGCACTGCAAAGGGCAGCCTGCCCTGAGCTGGACTGGAGCACGGAGCTGTCCCTCATGTCTGCTGCCAGGCCAGCAGCAGCAAGAGGACCACACGCCTCTGAAGGTCTGCCCTGGCACAGCACCTCTGGGTGCCGACAGACTGGCCGGGTTCTGCTGGAGGTGCACGGCAAAGCCACTGCGGGGCACTCAGCCGCATCTCATTTTAGTGGGTACCAGTTAGTTGCCCATTTCAGCTATTCAAGTATTACGGTTCTGAGAGGGAACTACAGTGGGTGGGCAGGAGGGAGAGGGCTACAAGGGATTAATTTTTGGATTAAAAGGGATTACACTAAATTTGTAAGACAAGTGTTCAGTGTGTCATCTGTCACAGGACCCTCTGTGATGTTTGAGAACAATTAGCAACTAATTTTCATGTCACTCTCTGGTTCCCACAAACATAAAAATGAAAGTTGGTTTGATAACAGCCTGCAACCCCCTCATCGCTCTCTTTTGGAACCTACTGCAGAGCTGATCCACCAAGCAGCAGTAACCTACTGCCAATGGGCATTCCAAACTTGTATCCTTGGAGATGAAACCTTGACAGAAACCAGCTTTCCACCCAAATTCCTCCACTGAAGACTGAGCCTGGGCAACATAGGGCTCCTACAGCACACTTGGGACTCACTGCATCCCACACTGTGACTTTCCAAAGCAGTGAAAACTTCCGCCAAGTAAAAGTTGAGCCTTTCTCCAAACATTTACCCTCTCTGTTGGGCCTGGGTGTTTGCAATGGTCTCCTGAAAGCAGGTAAGTGCAGTGACACATGGTACCTGGCAGGGCTGTGTCCCTGCCAAAAACCTACTGGGTACATAATATGCACAGCAAGTTAAGGGAAAGAAAAGTAAAAGCAGTTCCCTAAGGCATGCGGCAGCTAGGGGTGCAAAAATCTGCCATAAGGAAGGAGATCAGCACTCTTTATAAAGAAATTTATTTTATATTTGCGTACAACAAATATATGAAAACAAATTTAATTTGAAAAATGTATACTCAATTTCTTAAAAGCATTGAACTCTCTTAAGGAAAGGTTTTAGTTATTAAAAAGGTACCGAATGCTAAAATTATACTTGGATAATATATGTGTGTGTACGTATATATATATATATATATAAAAACCGTGTGCAATTTTATATATATATAGCATATATAAATAACATGTGACTTACATGATATTTTAAGGTATGCTATTTAAACATCTGAGTAACAATAGAGATATTATAAAATATAGTTTGCTATTTCTATGCAGTTTGCATTCAATTTTTATAAGCATCTAGACAGTGCAAAATTTAAACATACAGAAATATTCTCCTGTTATTCTATACATTGTGTTCAGCTCCCAAGTTTCCTTTGTCATGATGATAACCAGACCGAACCAAACTTGGAGGGTTCAATACTAGCCCTTACTAGCACCTTCTAAGAGCAATAAGAGGAAATCTGTCTTACCTTGCACTGTGCTGTAGTATAGTTTGCGCACAAGACAGAACAATGCATTTCCTATGTTAAATGGTCTAACTCCCAGAGATCACATACACCTCACCATATTGACTCATTTCATTGCACTCCATATCCTGCAAAAATAAATCTCCTGTAGGACAGCATACATTACTGCGTACTGAAGTTTAAGTAATATATTTCTTTAACATAAGGCAGGAATATACTGAAATTTGATAACACTTAAATCCAACAGCAATCTGGAATTAAACCACATTTATGTACCACATTTTTATAGATGCTGCCTTTTTAATGTTTATGTCAGAAAATGTGGTAGAGAAAACCTACTTTTCTTTAAATAAAAGCAAGGGATAAAAGCAGTCTTTCTAGAAGAAAATGCTACAAAAACATGGGAACAGGAGAAACTCGACCGCCTCGAAACACCAAAGGTCAGTCTGTACAACCTTTCCTGCAGCTGACGAGCAACTCCTTGCATGTTATCTAGGGGAATATTCATCTGAGTAGGTGCTCACTGCAGCAAAGCCCGAGTGTTTTAGCTCTAAATATTTATCATCCTTATTGGCATCAATCTGATGTTAAGGTATTGCATGCTTTTTTCATATCTTTAACATGTTGCTAAAAAAAGGCAATTCTGACCATTCCATATACTTTTACAATAGCTATATTTTAACTGAAAGATGTTTGTACTTTAGATAGCATGTTTATTATCACTGACATAAAAACCTCAATCCTGCTTTCATAAAAATCAGTGGTTGCTTTGCTCCTACTAGAAATAAAATTGGATCCAAATACGTTAGTCATAAAGTTTGCTAATAAAAGTGAATACTATATTCATTAAATCTCTCAATGCTTAAAGGCAAAGTGGTGTTAGCAAATACCGTATCTTAAAGAACAGTACTATGCACATTTCTAGACAAACGATTACTCAAAAAAATTCTAAAAGCAGCAGTGAAAAACATCTGATGGGACAGCAAATTTTGATGTGAAAATTTCTGGAGCTCTGACAGGCTTTTTGAAAATCCATTTCTTAAACCAATCCCCTCACCCATGTCCTACGCTGCAAATGCACAAATTAAAGGCTGTGGCCTTGTAGGCAGTGTGCATCCACACCAGCTAATCTTTAAAACTGGATACTTCAGGAGGATCTCCCTCTTTCTGCTGCATTCAATCCTAAATTCCCTTTCAGCAGAAACTGTTGTGTTTCCAAATCCTTGTAGCAACCGACAAGATAAAGAGCCCAGTGTCATCCCTCATCTACTTCACTCCTCGAGTTTATCTCTGCACTTGTCCATATAATTACCCCCTGCAGATTCCAATTTTAATTCGGATTTGAGTTACAGTTGATGAACAGGCCTCACAAAAAGACAAAGCCTCATTAATAGCTCACAAAAACAAACCTTGCTAGTGAAAACCTTGACTTAAATGCCAAACAAAGGGGAAAAACAGATGCTGAGACAATGTTTACATCCTTTCAACCACACCCTCGACATTTTGGCAGTAAATTAGCCAAATGATGGGCTTTACATCTCATCCATCTCTTTGAGTTGGGAAGAACATCCATAACTACAAGTTTTTGCAGGGTGCGGCTGATGCAGGGAGATGGCTGAATACACATGACCAAAGGCGGCATGCCTCGCAAGTCACAACAAAGCAGAGATGTGCTAGGAATTCAGGATTTTCTTATGCCCAGAAGTTTCCTACAGACTGGAGATAAACACAAGTCCCATCTCCCACACAAAAAGCAATAGTGTTCAAACCTACAGTAAAACAGCACCAAGAAGAAACTAATAACTAATTATACCAAAGCCTCTCGATTTAAGGATTCTCCAAAGCAATCTCAAATAAAACAAAGGAAAAGAAAACCTGTGAAGTCAGTCAACATATTTTTCAATCCAATTATATAGCAAATGCACTGGCAGGCAAGGCCTCAGTTCCAAAAAGGTGAGGAAGAAGAAGGATGGTGCAAAATGCTTTCATAAATTTAAACATTCTTAGGATATTAGAAAGCAGGCAACTCAGAAAACATTCCTTGTGAGCTGTGTGGGATCAGCGCAGTTTTCAGCAGGCTTTGCTTCATCCTACAGCTCAGCTTTGCCTGTTTGGGCAGGACTGGCACTACCGCTGCCTTCTCCAGCGTTGTTCTTGTCTGCTGGCTTGAAAGATAAGGAAGCAGAGTTTGTGCAGTACCGTTTGCCAGTTGGGCGAGGTCCATCGTCAAAAATATGCCCCAGGTGAGCACCACACTGAAACAAAACACAATAGAGCATCAGTGTGTCTCTGTGCAGCTTGATGGCATCACTGTGATGTTAAACAACGATGAGAAGCTGCTTCCACGGAAGCACCCTGGTGCCTACATCGCCCTTTCAAGTGGGATTTACAACCTACATTTATTGGCAAGAGTGATCCAAGAAGATGATCTCCTGAGATACCATGGGCGCCTAACACTTCAAGCCCAAATTTCCTGGGTGTTTCCCGTTGTACCACTGCGTATGCTTGCTTAGGCCACTATTTCTGAGAAGCCGCTTGTCTCTGTAATGATCTCATGGCAGGAACACAGTTACAAACACAGTGGTGAGGGCAGCACTGTCCACATTTCACTTACTGCTATAAGGACAGCTGTATAAGAAAGGGGCAGCCCGAGCTCCAGGCCCTCCTCACCCTGCAGCTATCTGTAAACCCTCAGTAAGAAAACACTAAAACTCTTGAGTAATATCGGCAAGGACATAAAGCAGTAAAGATATTCTTTGGAGTATGTACTCGTACTCTTTTTTTTTCTTTCCACAGCCTGTCACGCTTCTGAGCATCAGGGTCCTTCTGAATGTACTGCTCCTCACCCCTAGAGGGGATGAAGCTCATCCACTACTCACCTCATACTACTTTCTGTAGTATGTAGGAGATAGGGACAGGTGACCAAAAAGGACCTGTAGTGAAGATATGTAAAATACTTCTGAATGAATAATCTTCAGCTGAGAGTAGTTATAAATAGGAATTATGTTGAATTTGCTTTTTGTAAGGAATATGAAACCACAGGTGGCCTGTTGACACTTTTGTTCTACATGAATCAGCCTCAGATACTTGCAGTGGTTGTCAGGGTGAACACTACTGCTCCTGTCTATGAAAAAGGTAACCGTCCCTTGCTTTAATGAAGAGGACAATATTTTGAAGAAGCTGATCCAATTGATTCTTATTCAAAAATTAGTATCACTATCACTGCACATTATGTCTGACAACTTATCTGGATAATAAGAACTTCTTGTAATTAGTCACTTAAATTCCACAAGTTCATTTTTACAACCTGCCATGAGAAATAAAAAAATAAAACCTTGCACTAGAGAAATATTTATCTTGAACAGGAAAGTCATGCTGCTTTACCAAAGAGCCTTGGCCTTTCAAGTCAATAGCCAATTCCGGTGAGAGCCGGAATGGTGTAACTGAGATCACAGGGCTGCTTGTGGGCTCGCAGTCAGACAGCAAAAATTAAAGACTGCAAATTATTTTTAACATTTAATTAATTCATAGTAAACCAAATGCATAGAGGCAATACTGATTATTCCAAACTGTGAATGAGTTAGTGATGGCAAATCTCTACCCTGCAGTTAATGTGTTGCTAATGTTCTCCTGCTGTTATGGCCTTTAACTCACCCAAGCAGTAGGAAGGGTGTCTGTAGAGGCAGGTAAAGTCATTGGCTTCAGGTTAAACTCTCTCAAAAGACTGAAAGGCTGGGGGAGGCTCTCACGCCAGCTGGGAGGGACAGAAACTCTTCTTGTTTAATGACAACTGAACCAATAATCCTCACTGATGCAGGAGCAGGACAGGTGGGCATGGGAAGCCTCAGTGCTCCGGCCCATCCATCCCACCCTTGCAGCCCCATCCCAGGGCTCCCTGCTCCCAGAAAAGTGTCACTGAAACAGCCCGGGCAGTCCAGCAAGGACCCCAGTAACAAATGGGGGTGCTTCTAGGCTGTGGTATCTGCAGGATGAACTCCCAGAGGCAGTGGGAAAAGGCATGGATGATTTTGGGTTAAGCAGCAGCTGCTCAGCTTTGTGAGGAAGGAAGAGAACACATGGCAAATAAGGAAAAGGCAAAGGAAAGTTGCACGGGAACTAAAGAAGACAAAGCTTCAAGTCTTGTTCCTGAAAGATTACTGTCTTGCCACCCTTTCCTCCATTCTCCACTGGTTATTTTATTTCATGTCATTTCCCTTTAGATTGAAGACTTTTCTTAGGCAGTCTGAGCAGAAAACCTGAGCTGTTTCTCAGAGTGGGGTCTCTAACAATGAGGCACTTCACCTGATTATAAAGCTTTTCCATACCTTGGGGAAAACAAACAAACAACCCCCCCAAAAAAAAACCCCAAACAAACACACAACCAAAACCAAACCAAACAAACCAAAACAAAAAAAAAAAACAAAAAACAAAAAACAAAAAACACTAAAAATCTTAAGTGTTCCAGAGAGAGTATTTTTCTAAATGTTCAGCATCCTAATTAAATCATCTAATCTCAACTAAGAATGCTTCAAAACCTCCTGGCTAGAAGTGTCAATCTTTTTCAGATTAACATTTAACCAAAGATAAATCATTGCCTCTCCACTGGACTGAAACAGAACAAGAGAAACCATAGAGAGAAATTATCTGCAGGGGTGATATACTCACATACAGACTAAAAAGACAATCTATCAAAAAGGTTTTCCTCACAAAACCAGAGAAACTGTGTGAGAGTCCAAGGTAGTCTCATTACATTTTCGTGTGATGGCAGAATCACACCAGGATTGGATTACTGCAAAATTTGTTACCTTTTGAGATTACCTCTCATCAAAAATTTATGTGGCGATTCTCTCTGTAGAGGACTCTATAACTCATCTGCCATGAAAAGAAACGCAATTCAATCCTTTATATCACAGTCTAAGAAACCTGGCCCTCAGCTGAGAGTACAAAGGATGACTTGATTTTGCTGTCCTCCCCAAACGTAATAGGTGACAACCATTTTTCTAGGACATATATACACATTTGCAAAGCCTCCCAAAAAGAAACAATCATCTGTTGCAGCCTTGGACATAAATATATTGGGCAGGATGCACTGGGATGGTGAAACGGTTAGGGTAAAGCATTTGAAGTATGTGTTTGGGAGCAGGAAAGGGGGGTCACTGTGAACTGTCAGTATGCTTGGATCTCTCAAGCCTCCTGGTTCTAATATGCTGCTGGGAGGCACGGAAAGCAGCTTGCAGTCAGCTGCTGTAGCCGAGTCCAAGCTATCCATGTGCAAACAGTACTTCTGTGACTACAGAATTTTACTGATATGTACAGGTACAAATAATAGCTAGGGAGACCTCAGGGGAAGGGACTCCTGAGCAGGAAAGAGAAAAAAGAGATGTAACCCATTTTACAGTATTCCTCAAATGCATTCGTAATTTACTTCTATCTGTCACTAATCATTGACCTTTTAAATATACCCAGGGTGATGCGTTTCCAAAAAACTGTAAAAGTTATTTCTAGGATAATGTCATGAATGTCTTTGATTAACATTACAGCAACTTCCCCCCAAGTGTTTGCTTTCTATAATGGGGAACATTAAAAGAGAAGGTTTTTTATTCTCTCAGACAGGTGGAAGGACCTTTAAAGAAAAATCAACCACTTTTTCATCTGCAAAAGATTAATAACGTTTTGGGTGTGGGAGAGGGTATTTCCCTCCAGTTCTACCAAGGCTTGCCATATCAATCCCACTGCTTTCCAGGCTGCAGTAAAACTGTTGGGTTTTTTTTTTGCAGCTGCATGTGCACATTCCTAGGGCTCCGAGGAACGGAGGAAATGGTTTTGTTATGGATACACAATGCGGCGGTATTAACTGAGCTAAGTGATGGCTGCAAAGATGCTCAGCACTCCTCAAGCTATTTTCCTGCATGACTTGATCATCTGTGGGGTTATTGCCCCAGGAAGCTGGAGTAGCTGGTAGGAAGTTGCCATTGGATTATATAGCAACCTTGGTCGTATTTTTTTCTTAATGCTTTAAATTCAGCTTTTGGTTTTGCTTTACTTTTATGGTGTCTGCGTGTGACTGCTGTGAATACTGCTGGCCTCAGGCCTGCTAATGCTATTTTGTTTGGCAACAGGCAAATGACATTCCCAGACTCCTTGGCCTGACCACAGGCTGCCTTGGGCTTCCCTCAGGTGAAACCAGGAGCTCTGGCCATCTCTTGAAAGGTGTCAGCAGATACAGGCTCAGGAGGTTGGCAATAGGCTGATTTTAGCACTATTCAGGCCTACTAAGCAGAGCTGAAGAGAGTGAGTTGCATTTTTTATTATGCCAGTAATCACTGGTGAAGCACGAGATCCCCACTCTGCAGTACTATTGCTACCTTGTTAGGGAATTTAGGGAAATGGATGTTCCCAAAACGTGTTAAACGGATCTTCTAAAGCATATAATCAATGTAAACACTACAGAATTAGGTAGTACACATGACATATTAGCAGACACACTGATTTGGACATTAACATGTTGGGCCAAACCCTCTACCCAGACTGAAGTTAATAGATTCTCCATAAAGATAATCTTGCCTCTTTTTGAGAAGCTTCTTCACTCACCCTGAGCATTTATATATGAAGACTGCCTGACTAGTAAGGATGCACATTCTCAAGGATTAAATCATTTATCCTGCCACCAATACTTTCTGGAAAGAGAGCAGCAAATAATCACTTTCTAAATGTAGCTGTTGCTTCTCTCAGGAGTTGGAGCACGTGGAGGTGGAGGACTCCAAGCTGCTAGGGACATCTGCTGAACGCCAATGCAGCAGCTTCTCACTTTGCTAGGTAATGATAGTGCCGTTCCCTTCACAAAGAGGAGGGCAGCACAAAGGATGAAAGTAGAACAAGACAGATAACGGAAAAATTGGGCACATCTTAAAGGACTATTGACTTCATTATTACGGCAGATGGGATTATCTGAGGCAGCCATTAGGACTGTGCTGGGAATGAGTGTTGGGAATGAGTTAGCATGGCTGCACAGTAATGCACAGTGACGGAATCAGCACACAGACAGTTGCTCCACTGCTTTTGACTTCCCTCTCAACTGCTCACGTGTGGAGCCAGTCAGGCTCAGGAGCTCCTTTGGAGGGACCCTCTTCAGGAAGACAACTTCTGTAGACTCAGCATCAAGTCCAACCATTTACATCTGCTCCGTTAAATCTCACACAAGACAACAATGTGCATTCCAACGAGCCCTTTGTGCCTTCAGCTCGTTCCACTCAGCTGTTATACCTACGACCCATTGTGCTTTCTCACAGTGATTACTGTTTAATGGAACTGAAATGTTTGCAAATCTTAGGGAAAGTACAGCGCGCGGTAATGATTTTTGCAGCCTTTGCCATCGGAATGGTCTGTGTGTGCTATAAACTAACCTGACTGCAGGATATTTCAATCCGATGCATCCCATAGGAGAAATCATCATTGAAAGTAATTGCATCAGGACTGATCACATCATAGAAGGAAGGCCAACCTGGAAAAGAGGAAGAAGATAAGTAAGAAAAGAGGGCGCTTTCATAGCAGACGGTATTGTAAAAAGCAAGACATAATCACGCTTTGAAAAGTGTTCAACTCTCTCTAGGGCCTGGAAACAATTGAAATGGAGATTTTGGATCCTAAATCACTTAGGTACTTTGGAAAATTTCCCCCCTAAATACAAAATTGTTTACAGGCAAAGACTGAGCTGCCACTAGCTGCCCATCTTCCACCTCAAGAGAGATGCCTGCACTCCACTGCAAGCAACCGTAGTAGGTTAGTTCAGGCATGAAGGTGGTTGCTCAGGTAAGCCAGACTCAGGCTCGCCGTCTGTTTAAAAAAACCACAAATTCCACGCTGAAGACAAACAGTGAGACTTTATGGAACACAGGTGGTTTTGCTTTTGCAGTGTAAAGGTACTTCAAAAAAGAGTAGGTAAGTTGCAATTTTAGAGCCCCAAAACCTGCCTTAACCTTTGCCTTCACCAAGGCATGGTCATGGATGTGCTCAGGCGCTGACCCATCACACATCAGAAGCTGTGAGATGACTACTATTATGCCTAATTTCAAGACAGTACTGAGTGCTTCAGATCAGCCATGGGCAGGTGGAGTCATAACTATGCCTACATTAGACACTAGTAGATGGTCTGCACGTGATCTGCATCCAGGACAAAACAATTGCACTCATTAACATACATGTTGAACACAGCTGTTAGCTGCGACAGAGCAGCATGACCTGACACCAGATGATGATGAGATGGTATACCTGATCTATCAGTAATGGCCACTTATCATCCAAATAATGACCTTGCACTCCTTAATTATTTCATGCCAAGTCTCCCCCTCTCTACAACACAGGTAAAAAACAACACAGATCTGTTCAGTGTCCCAGCAGATATCCATTACCCAGCTGTAACTTTTCAGCCACCCCTCAATAACCTGTCATCATATGCTCTATTTCCTGAAGCTGGGTTCCCACGTAAGAACCTGATAGGCTTCAAGGTCATGTCAACATCTACCAGGGCCCATCTGAAATCCCACTGCCTATCTGTCCTTCTCATTCAGTCTCTTGTCAAATATAACATGCACAGGCAGCTCTTGCTCTCTGCGTATTACACACACATCCATATATACAGAACTTCCTTGTTTTTTCTAATATCTGTTAAGCATTTGCTATTGATGATTTCATAAAATAACTTGCAATGAGCTAATAAGAAACACAGCAGCAGCTGTGAATCACTGCATGTAGATTAATAAAGGATGTACACAGCTTCCCATAAGTAAAGTGAGTAAAATTTCCTATACAGTAAAAGGAGGTGTAGAAGCTATCAGTTTTTCTGAATGTGGGTAAAGGAAGTGTGTAAACTGGAAAAAAACTCCATCTGTCTTCAGTTGTATCTTAAACCACTAAATATGGAAGAATACTTATCAGGATGCAAGTATAATAAGCCTATTTTTAAAAATAAAAGAAATGCTCAGAAATGCATTTCTCTTCCTTTTGGGATCACCCATACAGTCACATTTCTAAGCCCGCAACTTGACAGCATTGCAAGCCTCACGTCCAGTGCTCCCAAGGTGCCTACTACCATCACAAGTGTTTCCATCTTTTTTTTTTCTCCCAAAAAAGTATTGCAAATGGAAGAGTTGAAGACACCAGATAGACTGAAGAGCAAAAACTCTGAACAGGGAAAATATCCCGTAAGACAGGAACTCGGTGCAGCAAACACAACTGTTAAAAAAATTATATATATATTTATATAAATTCTTCCTCTCATGCAAAATATCCCTTCCAAACAAATACCTTCACAAACAGAAAAGGAATAAATGTATGACAAGTTTTGCAAAAGGGGCTATTCTGTTGACAGAAAAACTGATGTCTCCTAAGTGGTGCCCCCTTTCCAACACCATTCGTCATCTTCTTAGCTGGGCCTCTGTCTAATGAAAATTGAGCCAGTCAGAATATTTGTAATGAAGCCTTTTTAGTTTTTTAAATTTAGTTTTGCAAAACAGACATATCATTTTGCTCTTGTGTGATGGCAGAGAAGTTCCTAAGAGGGAGCTCTTTGGAGTAACCAACTATCTGATTGTGTGAAAGTCTTTGGAGGAGGAACACTTCAGTGCTGCAGAAATTCTCAAAGACAGCCCTGCCTCCTCCGTAACAGCAATAAGGGGGAAGCTTCAAAGGCTGCTACACAGAGATTGAAGCAATCTGTGTCTTGCTGAGAAAATTACCCTGTGAGAAGGGTTTGGAGGAGACGTGTTTATGTCAGCTTTGACATTAAAGAAAGACCAACCATCCTCCTTTCTCCAGACTTTTCATTTTGGACTTCCCATTCACCACAGAAAAATTATTTGCTTTGGATGCACTCCATGCACTTTTATAAAATGAAGTCATCTGAAACCTATATAAACAGGCAAGCTCCTCCTAAAGTAGCCTTTGTACCCAACTGGAGTGACTTCAGTTTTAGGCTGTCAGTTCGTGCTACACGTGACACGTGTTCCAAAGGCTCCACCACTGCCACATATGGTCCCCAAGACACGGGCTTTGCCTCCACAGCGTGGACTTTTAACTCTCAATCAAGCCATCTCTATTTGAGTGACATGGCGGGCCAGGCACTAGAATTACTGTGATGAACCGGTAATTCCACGAGGGTTGACTGAAAACTGTGCAAACTCTGCAACAGAAAAGGTCCTGAAGGGCACAGTGAGACACGCTGTCACTCTGTTGACCTTGAGAGGAAGACAAGTGAACTGCTCATTGAGTTGATGAGCCAAACTCACCAGGAAAATCAATCCCCTTCTGCTGCCTCATTTCCTCTCCCGAGCTAAAGTGGAAAACCCATTTGATAGTTTGCTAAGCCTTCTCTGGCCATTTTCTCTACTTCAAAAGCTGCCAGGAACAAGCTGCAGAAGCCGTCTGCTTGCCTGCACCTCAGGCAACTCCCAGTGACACAGAAAGCCAACCAGATCCCTGTGAATTCTTCATACAGTCTTTCTGTCTTTCTACGTGAATGACCCACCAGTGGCCTTGACTTTGCAAGCCCCAGGCAACTTCTGCTGTCCCACTGGCTGCTGCTCCTCTGCTCCTGTCCCCCTGAGCACCCACCTCCATCCTGCCATAAGGCTGCAAAATGGCTGGCTCGCTCTGCATTTTAGACAGCTCAGCCTGCTTTTGAAGGCTATCTGGCTGCTTGGAAAGGGCATGCTCCTGCAGGAATGCGGGGGGAGAAGCCCATGTTGCACCTCTTCTGCTGAGCTGAGAGAGAGAAAGAGTCACCCTTGGCACGGCAGCAGCTGAGCGCTGGAGGAGACCCTCTGCAAACGCCGGTGCCGAGGCTCAGCCCTCCGCGGGTGGCAGCTTTCTGTCAGGTCTGGCTCAACACGTCTGATGGGCAGCGGGAGTGGAGGCTGCTGTCTTTGGAAGGATAGTAAAACATAACAGCTAGGAAGAAATAGCTGCTGGAGGAAAGGGGCAAAGGGTAATTGTGGGAGACAAGATGGGGGTGGGGGGAGCCTCCCAGCTGAGTGAACAACTTCAAATGACATTTGTGCTTTTTTATGTGTGTGTGTGAACAGCGGCTAAAGTTTGTGAATACATTCATCCTTGAATGTAAGTTTAGTTTGAGGGAGAGTATGACACAGTAACAGTCAGCAACTTTTATCCCATTACAGACATTTAAAATGGGCTCATTCTCATCTTCACTATCACTTTGTAATCACACTGGTAATATAAAATTGCTCTAATATAAAAGGGTCTGCTTTGTTTGTGCTCACCCTTTATATGGGAGTCAGGCAACTATGTCATAAGGGCTAATTTGTGGTACATTAATAAGCTAGCTGGGGAGATGAGTAGTTTTCAGATGTATAACAAGTATCCTTTCCTGGATCTAAAATACACTAAATAAAGCAATGAAATTTTCTTCTGCCAAGTACTTAAGTGAAAACCATGTGTAAACTGAACATTACACTCCATCCTTTATGAGTAATAGAAAGGATCTTATGCTGCTGGGTGTCACACACACTGAGTCATGTCCCGTTCTTCTGGGACATCCCCCAAATATTTCGTAAAAGCTGCAAGGCATTTCTAAAATTCACCCCACACCCCCTCACTAAAACCTAACCTCTTGTTTTTCATAATGGTCCCTGCTCTGGCAAAGCAGAGACAGCGGTCCTTGCCTCTTTGTCAAAGATGCTTACTTCAGCACAGAGATGGCCTGGAACTGCCCAGGGCAGCCACAGTGAAGAACAAGGAGGAAGGGAAATGTTGGCTCTGTAACCTGTGCTGGATGCTGCTTTTGCAGCCCTGGGCACAGGGTTTCAAATCATTCAAAAGAGACACCTTCTTTCTCACTTTCAGCCCTCCTGTTCCAGGCACCTGATGGAGTCTGTATTACTAACGAGCTGCATTAAGGCAGGTACCTACACAGGCAGCGGGCAGAAGGTGGATATGACAACACAGGCAGCCAGCACACAGCAGTCCCTGAAAGCTGACAAATGGAACAGGTCTCCATAAACTGAGATACCAAAGTAGCTGTAACGCCTGAGTAAGGCAGCAAGAGCAAACAGCGTGCCCACAGTCCAGCCCGCTTTGGGAATTCCTGGTAGAGATATGAAACCCCAGCAGGAGGAGATTGTTTCTCTCACATTAACCCAGGATGCTCTAAAGCACTTCATCTTGTGGGCTCCTCCAGGACTCATTCTTGGGGCAATGCTGACCTCATACAATAAAAGAAACATTTTGTTCCCATAAACTTTTGGAAAGCAGACCAGCTGTTGATTGATTGATCAATTTTAGAAGCATCTCAAACCTCCTTCCAGTTTTGGAAGTTCACACACATTTTGTTGTAGTTAGTTCTCCAACTTCCTAATAAATGGATGCAAGCACTCAGACATCTAACCGTTAAAATATGAGTCTATAATTATTTGCAGAAGCAAAACGGCAGGCTGCTTTTGAAAATCAGCCCTGCTAGACTATTTTTTCTCCCTCTCATGAACCAATACTCCTTTTGACATTTTTTTGAACAGCACAATTGCAATCCCAAAGCATCTAATGCTCTGACATTATTCTCATTTCATACACCTGCCGACTTGAGACCTCCACAGTTTTTCAATAACTGCGATGCCTGTAGTTATGTTTTTCATTTTAGATCCCAAAGAGATTAAGTTCAACCTGCATTTTATCATTCTTCACTGTAATTATTCCAAGCATTTACTTCAGTGAGTTATTTACAGATGGAGAAGTAGGGGGAGACGGAAGATGTTAGAACTACCAAATGGCACCAGATGGAAAAGAGGATCTTGACCTGAAAAATACCCTGTTTCTCTGATGTGCTGTATTTTTAGAATTCTGATTCCCTTTTAACCTAATGCGGATTAATGAAAACCCAAAGGCTTTTTAAGGTAGAGTCTCATCATTTATCTTCACTGAGAAGCTATGTCTGTGTAAAAACATGAAGCGCATAGGATTTTTAAAAAAAGGTAATAAAGCTTCTGCTTTGAAACTGCTGTAAAGCTGAAGGGCCTTCACTTTTTTCTTTCTCATAGGTTTATTGAAACAGAATCTGAAAGACACAGGCATCCACAGCTGTAACTTCTCACATACAAGTTTAATGTAGAACTACAAAGTCACATACTGCTATTATGTAGAATGCCAGTGCAAATATAGGGCATTTTTTTGCCAAACATCCTGGGTTATTTTTCGTACTATCTCCATGACAATGAATGCACAATAAATATTCTTTCTTACAAATATTTTACCATCAGGTTACACTACTTTCAGTGAGGTTCATTTAATTTACCCAAGTGTAGCGACAAACCAAATCAGGCACAGAAACATTTTTGCTCACCAGCAAATGACTTTACAGTAGATATGTATCCCACTGGAAAGAAAACAGTTGGTCCTTTCCAGATACAAGAATGATGACATGGTCCTGTCTTTCAGCAGAACATTCAGAGTGTTGGAGTGGTAGAGAGGTAGGGGGTGGAGGGAAGACAGGGGGAAACAAAGACAAAATGAAGCTTGATTTTGGAAGGAAAAGTAGAGAGAGGGGTTATATCTAACATGCTGTCTCTAACAGCAAAGTTGGGTTACCGCAGCAGGCACATACCACTCTGACAGAACAGTGTGGGAAGGGAATTTTACAAAACAACTGAACTTCTAATAGCAGCTTTTATGAGACAATCGTCATCTGTTTTTTTCTTTATGTTTCTCACTTGGGAAATAAAAAAGTGAAAGCCATAAATAAAGGTAGTATTTGTTTTCTTCCACTATGGCACTCTGAGCATCAAAACAGCTTACTATGAAACGGCATATGCAATCCAGATTTATTTCTTTGTTACTGCGAGGAGGATTTATATTTGTTTAAAATGATCGTTAAGGGAGATCTGAAACTCTGCATCTACAATTTCATTTGACATCTGAATTTTTCAGAACAAGAGTGCCCCTGATGTCTCCTGAGCATGAAAGCAATTAATAACTGTACCACAATACCGCTATTGCCCCAGCTGCTTCCTTAGTCCTTTCACTGTGCTCTAAATACTGCTAAACATAAGCCGACTCTTTTAGAGCTTTCGTCTATAACAGTCCCAACATCTCCAATGTCTGGGTTGCTGCTAAAATCAACAGGTAGGCAGGAGCCGGGATGTTCCTCAAGTCTTCTTACAAAGATTGAGTTACTAATGGTTTCTTTCTTGGTTCAGGTTCAACAAAACTACTGAACCCAACTCACTTCCTCCCAAAGGATGGGTCTCTCCCCTCATCTGAACAGTGTCTCTTGTTACTTTAAATCACAGATAATGTTTTTAAAAATATATCTTACACATAAGTCAGCTGTAGATCTTCAGCATCAAAGGAACCAAACAGAATCATGTGAAGCAGTGTAACCTTGAGCTATAATTTTAAAATGCCATCAAGAAATGTCTCAAATAGTTCTTAAAATTTACTGTTGACCTAGTAACCTCAGTCCAAAGCATTCAACTTTGAATAAATGTTTTTGTTTTCCTTCCAAAAGCAGTATTGGTAAAACAAATGTATGTATTGCAAAACATCTTGTAATCGGTATACCTATCTGCACAATTCACTAAAATAACTAAGGCTTTCATACAGGATGAGTAAATCAGGATAGCAGTAGAGCTGGCAGGCCATACGATGGAAGTGATTTGACAAAATTGGAATCCTAATGCAGTGTGTTCACAGAGAAAGTAAAAACCCAGCAAAAGCAACCTTGTAATAATCAGCATCTGGCACTGAAATGAACAGCAGTCACAGATGAAGTACATATTTGAAAAATTTGTCATGGGTGTTTCAAGTAATGAATATCCACAATTTGTTTGTTGAAATATTTTCCTGTAGTACTGTTATGCATGTCTGGGAAATAAAGTTTGTAAAGAACAGCGTGAACTCAGTTACACACTAAAACTGAAACTACAGAGGTGGAATTCTGACAGAACTATTTTTAACTCAAAAAAAGTGCCATCTGTACTGTCTTCCTTCTGCAGTTATATTCCTTCTACTGAGCAATGTACCTCCAGCACTGAGTGCTCTGGCAGACAAGCACCCTCCTCATTACAGCTGGACAAACAGGCTCTTTACATTGCAGTTGTAAAGTTCTGAAACAAGGGAAAGAGTTATTACACTGATTAAAACAAAAAATAAGACAAGGCCCCCTTTCTTCTGTTTACTTTAGATACTGAATAAGATGTCTTGGTGAGGGAATGTGGTCACAAATACCTAAGAAGGCACATAATTTTCTTGGCCATCAAAGAAAGCTTTTGTCAGGATTTGGGCCAAGACTGGAGCAGTGTGCAGATGGCAACATCTGCCCAAGGTTGACAGAACGGAGTACTGAACAGCAAGGTGAACACAGAGCCACAAACCACCAGGTTTGCTGTTAGGGCCATTTGGCCACATGACAAGACTCTGTAGGAGGGTGGGATACGGCTCCTTTTGTTGCCACCATGAACAGGCAGAGAACACCCCTTCCCTTGCCCTTTGCCTAATATAACAGCTTATCCACTGAGCTAGTCTGTAAAACAGATACATTTCCAGAGCAGAATTTTCATCCCAGCGCAGGAACATCTCATCATGAGCTACAGGCTCATCAAACCTCATAAAGAACCTTGCCATGAAGCCCTCCTTCACCTGGAAAGTGCAGAAGCTACTCACTGCAGCTTCACGCAAAGACTTCTGAGGTACTTCTGTCACTCAGGCATGGTACCCAGGGTAGCTTTACATTGCCCTTTGCCTAAGACTTTGTCTTTACAACACACAGCTGAACACCGTGCTGTCATGCACAAAAGCATGTGACAGCTGTAGGCACTGTGGAAAATCCTGAAAGAAGAAAAAAACAAATTATTCGTAGAGTTAGATTGCTTTGAGTTAGTGTTGGGACGAGAGGGGGGTTTAAATCTTTATAACCTCTTATGCAAACAAGAGGAGGTAGGTAATAATGCTGACTAGAAAATAAAGACCTTTCTTCACAGAAAAGCCTGACAAAAACAATATACATGTGCACACACACTCCCACACACTCCTTTTCCTTAAAGTCTTCTGTGGAAAACTTCAGCTGTACTTTGAAAACTTCGGAAAATTGAAACTATTGAAATGGAAAAGTTAATATTTCAGATTATAATGTTCACCTTCTGTTTTGCTTTCTGTTGCAGTTTCTAAAGCAAAGCATGTCCTTTCTGCTAAACCCCATATTTTCTTTCAAGAAAGATTTCAAAGGAAAAGTTTACATAGCCATGCTACAGAGCCAGTGACACAGTCCAAGGAAAGAAACAGCAAAGTGCTTGAAAACAATCTCATGAGGACCTGTTCTCCTTTAGTGCTCTGCTGGGGGAATCACCCAAAGCCTGAGCAAGCACTAACACAGTTGCTGCGCAGACCAGCTCAGCACAAGTCTCTTATTTGCTCAGGTGCCTGCGCCATTCCTTACATGGGCACCACTTAGATTTCTTCTTTTTTTTTCTGGATTAGCCTTCTAATATATTTTTTACTTGAATAAATAATTTAAACAAAACAAACGTGCCATACACAAACTGCTCAAGGCATGGAATGAGCTTCAAACCTAAGCTAAGAGCATTTCTAATTAGGCACAGTAGGAATGGTCACAGTGGAAATCGATTATACTCACTAGATGTTTTTGCAGACAAATAATATTGGTTTATAAACACCCAACTCACTTCGGGGTCTTGTTTTCTTTTATGCTATTCTAGGTAAAGAAATACATAAAAAGGAGTAATGGGCTTGGAAAAGAAGTCTGATGCAATAAGCAAGAGGAGAAATAAGAGAAGTCAGCAAAAAGGAAATGGGCCAATGTGCAGGAGAGGGGCAAGATGCTGGGAGTAGGCATGCAGTCCTGTGACAGATGCCTTCAGCATCTCAAGGAAAACACTCCATCCCTCTGGGGGTTTGTCTCCATCACACAGTGCCTCCCATAGCACCAGGCCAAATGCAGTCCACATCATCAGCTGTGGACACTCTGTGTAACACCAGGCGATCTCCCCTGGGCCATGCAGACGTCCCCACCACCCTGCCGGGGCACAGCCCATGGCTGGGGGTCCCTGCAGCCCGGGCACAGCCAGCCCGCCCTGCAGCAGGCGGGCACGGCGGCTGCTCGGACGCTCACAGGCGAGAAGAGGCTGTGCCACGTCCCGCTGTTCCCCCGTCGCAGCTGCCCCGCGAAGGGCTGTTTGCGGCGCGGGGGGCCCGCGGCCAAAGCCCGGCCCGCTCGGGGGTCGCGGCCTCCCCCGCCCCGCCCGGGGCTGCTCAGCGCCGGCGGCCGCTGCTCGGTGGGGGAGAGCGGCAGGGCCCGCGGGCAGGGCGGGAGCGGCGGCAGCGCATTGCCTTGGCCTTGTCTCCACCTGCTGATTTTATAAGCAAATATACTCGGGAAAAGTAACCCTACAAATAAATACAATTGCCGCTTGTGTAGGAGCCGTGTTTTGGGGCACATATCTAGGACCTCCAGCCACAACCAAGCACTGCGATCTGGGAGAGTTGAAAAGACTAACATCCGAACGGGTAACCAGTTTGGTTGGTTTGTGTTTGGGTATTTTTTTTCCTGCTTTTTCACGCAGACTTCAGGAAAACAAGCATGGTGCCATTCTGCCATCTGCTTCCTCTTGTTCAAAGACGTTCAAAGGCACCAGTGAGCATCAAAACGGAGGCAGATGAAGCTCTTGTGCAAGCAGGCGAGCTGGCACTACAATCACTCGATACATTTCTGGAGCTCACATGTCAAAAAGCATCACTTTCAATTCACCCAACCCTTCAAAGAAGCACACACCAGGGCTCCAGCCTAACCTGGCACTCGCCCTCCTCAGAAAGGACTAAAAAAAGGCTGGGAAGGGATATACAAAGGCATTTCTCATCAACTGCTAAATGGTCCAATATACTCGTAACCTTAGCTCTCTGCTTTATAGCAAGTGAGTGATGAAAACCTGATGGGACAGGAGAGCAGGCTGCACTCTGAGCCACGACGGTGCATTTTTGGAATTGGACAAAAATATTCTGGACACCTGGAAAGGGCATGGGCAGCAAGGGGATATACTTGGGAGAAAGGAAGAGTTTAAAAAGATTAAGAAAAATTTCTGATTAAGATTTTAAGAGGTGAAGTTTTGGCATGGATCAGGTTTCCTGAAAAGCATGAATCAGGCTCTGAGCTGGCTTCTCAGATGCTATTTGGAGACCTCAAAAGCAGAACCATTTAGAAAGAAACTTCTTCAAGGAGTCCAGCTTAAACTACAAAGACATAAAATTCCAGTCAGACACAGGAAATTCTTAGGGGAATACAAGAATTTTATGAGTCAGAAGATAAAAATCCCTCTGAATACTTAACTAAACTAATCTAATGAAGTAATGACCAAGAAAGGAGTGTGATGAATCTGCATGTCAGGAAGGACAAATTTAAACAAACAGGAAATTGAACAACCTGAAGCTGTTTTCAGTTTTATTCCCTGTGCCCGCTCCCTTTTTTCTTTAAAGGTGCAAACAGAAGAAGCTGCCGTGTGGGTCTGACAGGACAATTTCGTTTTAGATGAAGTTTCAATTTAAAAGAAATAAATTGCCTGGCTTCCTTTTGCAAAGTTGGGAAGTAATTTATTTATGATTCATTATTTGCACTGTTGTAGACCCTACAGGCCCCAGTACAATCAACCCACTAATCATTACCAAAGAATACAGGGAAAGACAGTCCTTGATATAAAGTTTGTAATCCAAAATTTAGCTTCCTACCCAGCATGCAGAAGTGAGGCTAAATGCTTCCTATTAGATATTTTACCAATGCTGGTAGCTAGAGAAAGGCTTCAATCCTAAATGGTACAGCTAGCTCCAATCCAGCTTCACGCTGGGGCACATGCTTAGCTTTTGACATGGAGAAGTTGTCAGAGAGGTTTCCAGAGAGATCATCACATCCATAAGGGTCTTGACTTTAGGTACAGAGGATTCCAAGAGCAGCTGTGTGAAGCAATTTTAGACAGAATGCTGTCTCCTCTACATTGCGGAGCCAGGCGGCAGCTACACTTACGAAGAGGTTTATGTATGTGCAGTATTGCGTCTTGGATGCCTTTTACAAGGAGTGAGGAGCTTTTTCAATTTATAAACTTTTTATTACAAATTCTCTCATTTAGGAAATAAATTTTAGCAAATTGCAACTCCTAAAACTTCAAAGAGTGCTACTTTTCTAACAATGTTGCTTCTATACTAAAATTAAGTTTGCATTAAAGCTCTTCTGTTACTTCTTTTTTTACTTCAGCTTGAAAGAAATAAACTTGTACAGAAGACATATTTTTTTGTTTGTTTCAGTGAGTGTTGTGATTTCAAATGTCTTCATTCCACAACGGACAAAAAGAAAAAGGAAAATTCTCTTTACACAAGGCTTCCTCCAAAACTAGTCTTGGGTTAATTGTTTCATTATACAAAAAAATCATTATAAGAAAACCAAAATACTTTAATTTTGATTTTCATATGTGTGTGTAGTATTGCATCTTGTATGCCTTTTTCATGCTAAAAATTTCTGATAAAAAGTTGTGCTAAAATGATTTTGAGATGAAAACAAAAGCTTTCATCCCAAAAAGACATGCCACCAGCACAGCCTAATGTGCTGCTGTACACAGTAAGTCAGGCATATACTGAACTGACTTCAAACTACTTTTTAATAAATTAGGGCACTGCTTAGTTTCCTATCTGAACTGCCTGTTTAGATCCTACTATTTGGGGTTGATTCTGGACTCCACTTAAAATACTAATTGTTTATATTAAATAGACAAGAGAATGTGTGATGTATTTTAACTGTCAAAAGTGTTGTGAACAGCAGCAGCTGGAAGAGGAATGTTTAATTCACTCCGTTACCCCCAAGCCTTTTAGAATCCTGTATCAGCAGCTAAATCTTAGTCTTGCAGGCAAGAAAAACAGGGTATGAAGGGGTAGCACAGCAAAGCGGCTTCTACAGGAAAAAAAGGAGGGCTATGTGAAAGCCACAGTATTGTCATTATTCAGTCAAAATAGAGCATCACTAAATCTTCAAGAGCATTGATGCATCCGTGAAAGCTGTGCACGTTTTTGTGTGGAAAAGCTCCCATTTCGTGGCTCCTTTCTTGTGCTGTTTCCTCACACTTAGCTGATGCCCGAGATGTGATGCAGATAGCGATGGAAGATATCACTTGAACCATTTGCTATATGATACCCCTAGAAAAAGGAATCTTGATGCTATCAGTTACTGTAATACTCTTGTATGTTCTGGACAAGAGGTCAGAGGCTGGTGTAGAGCTGTGAGTAAGGGTAAGTTTCCTCCCTTGCACAATTTATTCTCACAGGGCACCTCACACACATACTCTGGACGCTTCCCCCGTGATAATTTTTTGCAGCATAACCTGGTGCTGGGACCCACAGAGCCCAAAACAAGGGTAAGAGTTGTTACTTAAGAGAAATTAATAAAGGCATTGCTAAGGAACAGCACCAAGTTGTTTTCAACATTTACAAAAGCTTCACATTTTAAAAAGTAGAAAAAAAAATCTAACCACAATGATACTATTTTGTGGATTTCCTTGAGGAAATCTTCGGAGTAAAACAGCAAATTAGCTGCACACAGACAAATGATCACTCTAATGTCAAGGGAAAGGAGGGTCTGAAACACTAAATGACGAGATGCATAAGCCTGTGCAAACTGCTGTAGTGCAGGTTTTCCTTGGGAGGCCTGACTTCAGCCATGTGATTTGGGGTCTTTTTTTTTAATGCCGCATTTACAGAACAGGTTTGGCATGCTCAGGAAAGGAACACTGTTTTTGTTCATCCTATCCATCTTTTACTTGTCCAATTGCCACTACTGTATTAGTAGAAAAAATAGACCCGACAAGGTGTAAAATAATGCTCTGCATTCAAAGACAGCGCTGTACCTCATTTCACTTTAATATTTACTTCAAAAGTAAACTCTGCTGAAACCTTGCATAAATAGCACTGAATGAGTTTGCAAGGTATTCTGAACTTACTGAAGCAAAGTCGACTCATGTCTAACACACAATTGCTTATTTGGTTCCTTACTGCCAAAACATCTGCCAAGAGAGCCCTGGGATGAAGCAAGTGGGGAGACAGAAGCAGGTGAGGCTTGACTGGAATAAGAATTGTTAACAAAACAGATGTTAGCCAGCAGAAACACAGTCCACACCAACTGACAGTAAGCAAGAATAGCAAAGCTGAAAAGTAGCTGCAGGCATGGATTTTAATTAGATTTTAATTTGATTAAATTTTTACTACCGTATGTGTCCAAATTCTCATTTTCAGCCTTTCCACTGTCTTCTGTCCATTACTTTTTCCTTATGCTGCAAGAGATCTTTCCTTCTTTTCTTTTTTCTCTCAAAAAGGCTGCAAACTGGGTGTCTGAGCTTCCTCTCAAGCAGTGTGTGCTTGGGAGTGTGAGGTCAAGGAACTGTAGCCTTGATTAGACTGGATTCTGGAAGGAGCTGTACAGAGATTTTGTTTAGGTTTGAAAGATGAGTTTGTGGCTCATTCTAAAAGTAAATTCTTACAGAGACTTTCACCAGAGAAGGCAAAATATAAAATCTTGACAAGGGGTCAGCAGGAAGTCTTCCATAAAAGCAGGTTTTCAAACAAAAGAAACATGAAATGGTTGCTTGCTGGAATCAAATGTTTTCATAGGGATGTCCCTGCTTCACCAAAGATGCACTCAGCCCAGAACAGCCAGTAACTTGCTGGTCAGGAAGTCCAGTGGGAGATGCATGGGAGGCTTCTGTTCTAATCAGCTTCTAATATTTTGCATGCAAAGTGGAGAAGCTTTAGCAAGGCTGACTTAAGGGAAGGTGTCATAAGATGGTTGAAGCAATCAATCAGCTTCCTGCCCCTGCTCTCAGCTGTATTGGTTCTGCTGCTTCCTCACCATTCACTGGCTCTGGTCTCCATTTGCGGGGAGAAAGTTCAGTTCACTAAACCAGCAGAAAATTATTCAGCTGTTTTTCTGTGCTAGCTAGCTGAAACAGTTAACTTAGAGGGGTCAAACAACCACTGGAGGCAATGCAAGGCCAGGGCAAGGGGTGTACGGATGACAGAAATACAGCTGTGACGACTTACTGCAATGTCCCTGATTGGCAGAAAGACTACCTTTAGAATAAGGTAAACCTCTGAGTTCAGCACTGACACTACATATTTGCACTAGTATCACAGAAACATGACTATAAGCTGACCATATGAACAACGGATTTGACTAAAAGTCTGCTGGAGGTCATTGCCTTTATAATTCAAATAAGCCTGTAATCCCTCTGTTCCAAAGATCTCTGTCTCAGCATTACAAAAGGCAAAGTGTGCAAATTTAGAATTTAAAATACATTATCTGGGTTATTATCTGGGCTAAATATTTCCTCAGAGAGCAGGTAGCAGAGGATGTGCTTTCCAGGAAAGGGACTGAAACATACTCTACTTTTCATTCTCTAAGCATGTTGTGAGAATTTAAAACAGATCATTCAAGAAAAGCTACAGTATGGCAGTTCCCAACCTTATCTTGGATATGACAAAATCTAACCTTTGACACCAAGCTACCCCAATACTGATCCAATTCTATTCAACAAACTCAGACCTTTTTTTAAATGCTGCATAACTCCCCACACGTACAATGTCTGTTTACTGAAGTTCTGAGTGGGCAAAGTGGATTTAGCAGCATTGCAACAATGGAAGTTGCAGGGATGGGGAAGGACTGGAATGCTGGAGGTTGCTGGGTTTTCCCTCTCTACCCTTCACACATTCATCAGATTGCAACCAAAATAATGCACATTCTGGCTGTGGAGCAGGAAAGGTCTGCTTTGGGTCACTAAAAGGGACTGTTCTGAGCAGAAACCTCCACTGAAATTTAAAGGGCATCTAGTACCCGAACAGTTTGCAGTCAACCCAAAAGCCTTCGTGTACCCCTAAACTTCTTCCCAGCTCTCCAGGAAGCTGAGGCACGCCCATGGTTTCAAATGCTTATGCTGTAATGCTATCACTCCAGGTGTTCTCAATAGGATTCCTTCCTGTGAAACAACTAAAGGAGTAAGATATGGTCCAAATCTCTGCAGGAAAAGAACAGAGCCAACAGCGCAATCTGATTCTGAAAAATGACTTGGTTCCCATGCCGCAAGCAACAGTCCATAAAGCATCTCACAGAAAACCCAAACAAGCCTTGCAGCTTCTGGCTTTAGAGAAAGAACTGGAGGATCTGGGGACCTCCGACCCACATTCCAAAATGGACCCTAAAAAAAGACTTCCCTCCCTTGTAGGCAGCTTAATGACAAGCAGATTTTCAGTACAGGCCATATGTGACATCAGCTTCAGAGCCTCACCTTCCATCAGATTAAAACAGTTGCACATTTTAATGTGAAACGGGATGGTGTTTCATTTGCACAAAGCACCATCTCATTGATCTGTTGTATTTTTGAGAGGAGAGGTGGAGTGGGGAGAAAGAATTCCTACTTTGTTGTATCCAGAACAGCTTCAGTAGCCAAACTTTCAGTGTTCAACCTTTACACTTCCGTGTCCAGCACAGGTATCACCACGTCTAATACTGGTTTCACACTGTTAGTCCAAGCAACCCATTTTTATAATCTACACCCTAAGACATGTTAGGTCTAAAATAGTTGCAAAACTATGAGTAGTTTTCTAGAAAGATCTGAATCAAAGTGATCACCCTTTGGAGAGCTATGTGTACAATGACTGATCATCTCTATTGTTGGCACTCTCAGGGGTGACTGGGGGCTTCAGCTGCATTGTACCAGGGTAGCACCAAAAAGAAAGGCCGTCACAGCCGGCTGGTTGTGCAATCTAGGAGACCAACCTGTGGGTGTCAGTAATTAAGCATCCAATTAATTTGGGCCTGAGTTTTGAGTTGATGGCAGGTTTGGGATTTCTTTTTTTTTAGTTTCTTTCTAAATAATAAAACTGCCTTAAACAGCAGTCTCTAGGGATCTAGAAAAAAATATTGAAAATTTATCAAATTTTGTAAAAATTTTGACTAGAAAAATGGCATAATTTGGACAAATTTCAAATAGCTCAACTGTTTTTGACTCTTCATTTTGAACGCATATAGTTCAAGCCTTTGTTTGAAACGTTTCCTTTCCAATTATCAATTTTTTGTTAAAAAATCTGAGGGCTATACACCCTGCTCCAGTTCGATACATTGAAAAAACCAAAATCTTTTATTTCTGCTTGCCAACTTAAAGAAAACTTCCCTGGACACACATGTCCCCAACCTGGTTTCCATATACAGGTTTGGTCCCCAAATAAAAAGTCCGATTGTTTTCACAGTTCTAGCTGTGGCTGCCCCAGCCTCTGGGACTAACTTTAGCCCCCTCTATTTGAACATTTTACCACTTTCTACAGTAAAAATGTATAGCAAAGGCCACACATCCATACAGATATGTAAACTGGGTGAGCAGGGGAAACAATAATTTTATTTGCAGCCTTGTACTAGCATCTTTCTCCTGCCCCTGTGTTTAACAATCAACTTTTCTATGTCCATCCCATGAGATTATTCTTATTTTTTTCTTCACTGATCTTTATTAGATCATTTAAATATTTACCCAGGCTTCAGTAAGTATTGGTTCACTTCCTGGGAGTGTAGCATTCTTCACTCTTCCTTTCAATGTGTTTCAAATAGCTGCTATCACTGCTGTAACTCTAATTCCTCATCATTCATTAGTTTTAAAACAGACTTGCACAAATAAACCACAACATTGAGCTAATGAGATGTGGGTGGGAAGTTTCTATAAATACAGCCTGAATTAAAGGTAGAATGTCTGCATAACTTAGATAATCTTATTCTTTACATCGCACTGAAGACGACCCTGAATGCCCTTCATTTATTAATCTTTATTTATTTGAAGAACACCCTGCCTTATTCTTTCAGCTTCTTTAGCAGACCAACTTTATGCTTTCAAATATATATTAACATGCTCCTATCCAAATGCTAAAGTAGAACTGCAGGCTGTAATATGTTTGATTACTTAGGCATTTTAACATTATCGTCCACTTCCATCTGTGCAAGGTTTTTAAGCCTGGCAGTGGCCAATACAGTTTATGAAAATTTTTAAAAATATACACGAACTATTGGCAGAGGAATGAAAGAAATACACTGTTACTGCTCGTACAAATTATGAGAAATTCATTAGAGCTCAATCATTTGTGGATAAGTAAAAACATTCTTAGAGGCAAAATGCCAGTGGAAATCTCATGGGTTTCAGCTTCTGAAGTTTCCCAATAACCCCCTTCGCTGTGGGAAGATGAAGATGGGAATGGATGGACAGAGTCTCTGTATGGTCCACATCTTTGATCTGATGAAGGAAGATCAGATCACCTTAAGGCCAAGGGCATTTAGATGAAGGTCTGTGTCTTCACTCTCACCCAGACACAGTCAAGTGTGTCAACGTGGGTTTCAGACTTGGACTTGTGCACAGTCTTCACAGGAAGTGGGGCGGTGGTCAGGAACTCATTCCCTCCTCCCCAAACATGAGCCAAGGAGGGGGCATGTCCCACTGGAGAGTCTCCTGGTCTGGACATGTCCTGACCAGGAGTAGGTCCTTTGGGCACAGATCTTCATTGTGTGAGAAAGCAAAGGGGAACATGAGAAGCTGTGTTAACGTATCATTAAAGAAATTACTTCTACAGCAACTAGAGCAAGGGAGTTAAGGTTACAGTTCTGCTACATACATTTCTCTACTTTTTTAGGAGTGGGACTTACTTTTTATCTTGTCTATACTGGGATGCCTGGAACCAAAGGAATAAAAGCAGCTGCCAGCATGCGTTTCAGAATCATGCTGTTCTTCAACAGTAAAATGCAGCCCTATTTAATCACACTGCCTCAATGACACAGATCCAGGTACACTTGAGATGTGTCATCGTTGTGGGGCAAAGGAAGAGTCTCAGATATGCAGACAGTAAAGAAAACAGAATTGATGAAGATGAGAGCTCCTGTAATTCTCTTCTCCAGCAAAGCCAGTTACCTGGGTAAGTGATGGCCAATGTAACTTCAATTTGCCACAGTCTAACACTAATACTAACTCATGACCTAAAGCTCAGCTCTGATAGTTCTCTTTTAATCAGGGATTTCTTCCTATCCTTGCAAGCAGGGAGGGGTGAAATTTCAGTGAAATACTGTATCTTCCCTTCTTGCCTTTTAAACTTGTTTCCAGAGCCCTAATGCCCCCAACACAATATTTTATGCAAGAGATTTTCATTCGCCCACACATGTTTTCCACCACTCTTCAACCTAAATATGTCTTAAGCAGTTTCCAGATATTCTATCAGCACTAACAACTGACATTCAAAATCCCATCCCTCTGCAAACCTGTATTCCTGGGACTCCATTTAAATCCCTTAAACATAAACTGTGTAGCAGGGCAAAAAGAATCACTGACTCAAAGGGAGAGAATAGTATGGAAGTGAATATATGAGCACTTGGAAACACCAGAAATCTTATGGGTAGACACTTTTAAAATGAGAATATAAACAGGGGAATTTTGACTAACTCCTTGAAAAGAGGCAGAAAACGAACACTCGTATTTCTAAATCTGAGTGTTTTAAAAATATACCTTTCAGTTTTTGCATCTGCATTTATTGTGTCAGGTGTCCTTAACTTGGTTAGAATTGTTAACACAGACTCAAAGACTTCAACTTCCTAAATGCTCAAGAATCGCAAAATAAAAGCAGCAAAATCTCTGCCTACTGAGCTTTTGGAAAATTCCACATACTTTCTGAAACATGAAAAAGACCAGCTTAATATTTGGACTGAAGCTAAATTTAATACATCTACAACATTTCTGATTCACTCTTGCTACCCGTACACCATCTCTCTTTCAGTTACATATTTCTCTTCCTGCCCATGAATGGATGAACAGTGATGAATGATCTATTTACAAACCACATTCTGTCAGTTTTTTCACATCTGACAAGTCTTAGTCATAACTCAAGAGGAAGAGGTGAAAATCGCTACAGTTCTCTGGGGTAACAATAACCGGAGACACATAAGCGGATTTGGTGGTTTTGGAGAAGAGAGAAAGAGAGAAAGAGAGAAAGAGAGAAAGAGAGAGAAAGAGAGAAAGAGAGAGAGAAGAGAGAAAGAGAGAGAGGGAAGGAAGGAAGGAAGGAAGGAAGGAAGGAAGGAAGGAAGGAAGGAAGGAAAAGAAAGAAAGAAAGAAAGAAAGAAAGAAAGAAAGAAAAAGAAAGAAAGAAAGAAAGAAAGAAAGAAGAAAGGGAAGGGAAGGGAAGGGAAGGGAAGGGAAGGGAAGGGAAGGGAAGGGAAGGGAAGGGAAGGGAAGGGAAGGGAAGGGAAGGGAAAAGGCATACATGTAGTAACAGAACTAAAATAATCACAGGTAAACTAATCCTTCCCATAAATAGACTGCACCCAGCCTCTGTGTATGGATGTTTTACTGACATTCAGCAGAAGAACTTGACAGTAATTGGGCAGCTCTCCTCTTAAATTTATTAATTTCTCCTACTACACCTCCACAGCAACAGCTGTGGAAAGTGACTTGGGGATCACACCCACTCATCCCCAGCTCTCCGAACATCCATTCCAGAGGGAGATGATCTCTCCCAACTTTAACCATAAGTTACATGCCCGACTCTAAAGGTGATGGGCACTCACAAGGGTGACTCAGTGCAACCCCAGACAGACTTCTCCAGCAGAAGGGATGAACCCCTCTGAGGATGTTTATATCTTCCAACTGACTCTGGATGAAGCTCAGAGGAATATGTTAAGGTAGATGGTTACAGTTAAACAAGATGATCCTGCTCCCCCTGATATGGTAATTGCTTGTACAAAATTTCCCTCCAAATGCAATGCTGCAATTTCTCCAGACACACAGGGACTGTGTGAAAGCTGGACACAGAGATAACCTGAAAAGGTTATTATGCAAATAATCAAAGCACATCAGTTGCTACAGCTAGTAAAGAAGAGTAAAGACTAGTGCTAAGTTAGATGCACCAGGGTTTATTCAGAACAACCAATTGCTGAGAATCTGGATTTTGTGATCTTGATAAGCATGCTATTTGGGGAAGGGCACACAGATCTAAGGTTGTTCAGACACCTGAACCATGGCTGATGACAAAGCTGGGACAACTTACTCTGTAAAGAACAACAGGCAGGCATGACAGTGCTATACCAAAGAACAGAGAATGGTAATTCAGCCTCTGATGGAAAACAAGGTTGCCAAGACTCCTGATCAGATCACATAGGGATGCAATTCATTCCTTGCAGAAATACTTCCAGCCCTTGTAACTTAATTCACTGTTGTCTGGCTTAAGACCTGATCGTGCTGTCCTTACTTGCATAAAACTCAGTGCAAATTGTGTCTGACTTAAACTGGCAGCATTAGACCTCATTGGTGTTTTGACCTAGGAATTAATCCGAAGCAGATGGGTGTTCACATGTACAATGGCAGCTGCAGTGGTATGACACAAACTTGTCTACCATTACATCTTAAAGGCTGCCGTTGCCACTAAATTAAGTCAACAAAAGACAAATTAATGTTCTTTGCTTCATACTCAGATCAACACTGTAACGATTTTGATGGTGATCACTGAACATGCCAGCTTGATTAAAAGCAGCTTGCATTTTTCCCTTTACTTTTAGCAGTACAAAACCTGAAATCAGTTTTGATAGGAGACTAAGATGTGAAATAGTAAAAGCTGACATATCTTTCATATGGTTAAACTTACAGCTCTATATAATGAAAGAAAAACATGAAATATTTTAATCTTTATTGAATCTTCTGTAATTAAAAATTATCACTTGGCTAGTCCGTACAGTCTAATGACATGAAACAGGTAAATTTTTTCAAATAACAGATTTCTTCCAGTTTCAACTAATATGGAATGATATCACTCTCATCATCTTGTATAGAAAAGATGCTAATGGTTTTTTTTCTCTTTGACAAACTCAGAGGGAAGAAACAAAAGCAGCTTTCACCTCTTTCTTGTTCAAATTCATGACCCCATAAGCCATGCTAATCAAAACAGATGATATGCCATTTTGGACAACATGCACTTAGCCACAAAGGTACTACTCTTAATGAGACATGGCCTAAAACCAAAACAGGGAAATGCACTTCACGGTAGTGAGAAAAAGAGTGGACACATTGACCATAACCATCCTGTCCTGTTGAATTCATCAAGGCACACAAGCAAAAACTACCTTAGAGGTCCTCTTTGCCCAGTGCTTGGCTGCTGACTGTCCCATAGATAAGCTATTGAAATCAAAGAAGCCATCTGACACATAGTGTATGGATGCTGAGGTCTTGCCAAGGTCTTGCCCTCTCATCTGTTCGAGAGGTCTATGAAGCTGGCAGTGTGGTGCTTGTCCCAGTGGTTTTACACAGCCCTAGATCTCCTCTGGGCCCAGTTTAGGTCACAGCATTGACAAGCACATCTGGATGGCCACAGCTTAAACAATGCTATTGCTGGCTTAAGTTGTTGCTGTCCTTATTGAAGCTGTGGATTCCTCCCAGAGCAGGAAGGGAGAGTCAGGGCGGATGAAGAAAAGCATCCTAAGCCATTCTTCTCCCTCGGCCAAAACCAGGGAGTTTGGTTAAGTTTGGTTTGATTTGGTTTGACTGTGAAACTGAAAAGACAACGTGAAGCAGCTGCCAGATGCTGTGGACGAAAAGATGGGAATGCTCCTCAGCTAAAGAGCCACATTTTTCATCATCTTCCTCTGATTCAGTAGGGCATCACATGAACAGAAGAACTTCCCTCCTCCATGAGAAGCCAAGTAGGAACTGGATTTTAGTATCTCACAGAAACCACTCTGCTTTCTCCTCTTTTGATCTGGTCTATTTTCAAAGAGGTAGTGCTATGAGGAGCAAGGGACACCTTTTCAAGGGACAATCGATGCAGTGATCCACCCAAAGAAGGGTCTAGGAATTATGGAGTCAGCATTTTATTTCCCAGCACAGCCTTAGTTACTACCTAAATCAGGAAAGGACCCCAGCACCACATCATCAGCTGCTCAGCCTCCAGAAAAATAAAAGATGAAAATTTTCATTATTCACCAGTAAACGGAGCAAGAGGAATTCTCAGGTGAGTGGGAATAAATGAAAAGGGAATGGAAGTACTTAAAATCTTATTAAACTTTCCCAAAGGGTGGAGCAGAGACCTGCAGTGGAGACTCAACGTAGACCTCTAGAATAAACAAGGCATTTACTGATTCAGAGTAAATTCAGGCATATTGGGAGAGAGACACAGCTTTAAAAGAGACTACTTTTTAAGGAGAGAAAATAAATTTCTCTTGAGAATCCATCACATTGTATCAAATATAGTATATATTAACAAACTGCTTATTGGAATTCATAAATATTCACAAGGTACTGTCTCTTTGATTTCACCTGCTTTTCCCTTCAAAATCAGTATTATTGCCACAAAAATGGAAAATGGCATAGAACTGATCCATGACAAGTGTGTAAGATCTTCACTTCTCATGGCCTGCAGAAGAGATCAGATTGCTCAGAATCTTGCAAAATTCAAACTGATGTCATGAACTGATGTTGACTAGAACATTTAACATCCTTCAAGCCCCACTATTTTAAGTGTCACTTGCATTTTCAAATACAAGTGTTTTCTTCAGAAATTAATACATGGGTGAATGATCCTGTGATAAATAGGTAAAAACCTGCTTTCTTAGACCTCTATCACTGATAGGAATATTATTCTTAAAGGGATTTTGGAAGTTTTACATTCCATCAGTATTTTCTGTCCTATGTGCCTAAGCCCTCAGATTATATTTACATGTCATTTAAACTCCACTATTATGACTATTAGGCTTTATTAGGCCTTTATCTACAGCCACAGTCATACATTCTGCTGCAGAAATCATGCTGTTCAATTAGGTGAGAGATTCTGGACCTGGGAAGACCATTTGCACAAACTGAATTTCTTCTGCACAGAACTGAGATCCCCTTGACACAAATTTTGTGGTATGGGTCACTGTGTAGACAGAGTGAAAAACTCTAATTCAGTTGAATACATTTACCATGCTGCCTTTTATATTGCTTTCCAGAGACTCTTTCTAACATAACTTCATTTACTCAGTCTTAAAGGAGACACTTTGTAAAGGCTACTCACTATTTGATTTTTAGCGGACCTAGGAAGTGATATAAACTGAGGAATTCTTTCCACTGCACTAGGTCTTGGATGCCTAATAGCAAGAGATAGGTCTTTCCCTGAAAACCTTGCTATATACACAAACTAGACAGACAATGGGCAGTAGGAATAAGGTGTAGGGAAAAAGTACTTTGCCCAAGATCACAGAGCTATCAGACATGCTGGAACAAGGTACAGAATCAGCAGATACCCATACTAACATTAAAAATATGAAACAGCCATCCTAATTGTGTCCAAACTTGCACACTCCAGCTATTATACCTATATACACCCAGATGGATGACGATAGCTTCTGCACCAGAAGACAATAGAGATGTAAAGAATTATTGTATCCTACAGAATTCTTGTTTCCTGGCACCACGCAGTGAGCTAAACAATATCCCATGTTGCCATTCTTCAAAATCTCTGCAGAAGTATGTACATGATGCATAATGCCGTAACACTCCACTTACAAAGGAATTATAGTTCAGCTTCCAAATTATAAAGCAGACAGGCAATTTTCCCCCCACACTTCATGGTTTAAGTGAACAGAGTAGTAATAAAGCAACGAAACAATACAACTGGAGCTCTACGTGGTGTGGGTAAGTTGCCTCTGAGCTATATAACTATTTCAATGAGCCACAGCTGTGACCAGAAACCTCCCTGCTTGTCCATTCTTGTGGCTTCTCTTGCACATACTCCATTTTTGGCTAATTAAATGGGACTACGGCAAAGTTAATTATCACAGTTAGTCTGTAATAGGGTTAATTTGACTGAATGAATTGTTATTCAACAGGAACAGAAAAACTCTTTACGAAGTTTGTATATATAGGCTAATTCAAAAGTATCACCAAAAATCTACTACTTTGTCCACTGAACAAAACTCCAATGCAAGTAGCTCTTGAAAAGCAATTAGGTAGCCTTGTTCAGTAAAAATCTGAACAATGATTAACAGTTTAAGCAAGAATCACATCATTTTTGTATTTAAGAAATCCAGCCCTCCAGAACAGTAAAGATGTTACGCTGCTGAATGTTGCTAACTTGAAAGAGCAATTTGCTAACTAACAATAACTAACTCCCCAATAGACCAAACCTATCTGAAGCAGCTTTACTTAGAATGACTGAAAAATACTCAAGCAATCTACTTCATTGTTTATAATTTGACTGAGCACCACAGTTTCCAATTCCATGTAATAAAACTATGATTTATATATTACTCATGTCTTCTCAGACTACATTTGCCAAATTGTTTCTTAAAGACAGCCTTTTTTAGCTATTTGTAATGAAATACAAAATAGAAAAGATTGTATTTAGCACTTAGAAAGAAGGGCAAAAAATTTCTCCTAAGTAAATCTGATGAATTTGTTTACATTAATGACATTAAAATGGAAAACCCAAGTCTAAATATTTTCATTACACGACCAATTTAAACACATCGCAAGATCCTTCTCAGCAAGATCGTCAGAGCAAGGCAAGAAAGAAGCAGCAATGATTATTAAAGTATACGTAAGACAAAAATAGAAAATTTTGTTTGTCTTTGTTGATATTATATTCCTGCCTCCAGGAGCAAGGCCCTTTCACACACGGCTCTTCCCACATGGGGACAGGCAGTGTGTGGTGCATGAGGGCACAGCGAGCATGTGCGCTCGCTCACAAGGGAAGAGCATTTTTAAGTCTTTGTCCCATTAATGACAAAACAAACAGGATTTTTTGGAGAGAGGAATATATTATCCAAAAAACCCCGCATTACACAAGTTATTCACACAAGAAAGATTTAAGGTTGTTGTGAGTCAGATCAATGCCGCTGGCCTCCGTTGGTAGATTCATGGACCTAGCTTATGGAAATGAACAGGTTTCCTATTGTGCTACTTCGACAGCTGGGAAGAATCATGCCAATGACAGTAAGGAATAGCCCAGCTCAGCTACCAATAAGATGAACAGAGAAAATAGGAGAAAAAGACCTCTGCAACTGCAAAGCCAGTATTAAAATTTGGAAAGTTACACATTCTGGCAGCTGCCTTCTTCAAAAATCCTAGACAAGCAAGCTCACTCGTATACTTACAAGATTTTTAATCATCCCTCCATAAATTAAGACGTTGCTCTATACATCTAAATAATCTGACCAATTTTGCCATCCTTTACAAGATATATAAGAGAAGGGCGATGGTCAGTTATCATAGGCCAGTGCAGCTACAAGCACATAGTTCACTGGGATGTACTCAGGAGATGTACCAGCCATCTATACTCCAAATTGCATTCCAGTATGGCCCCCAAAATATTCAACAGATGATTCAGCTTGCATCTGGATCTAAAAGCTCATCTCACTGCTAAACAAATATAATAGACCATGCTTTCCAGCTATTGCACCCCTAATGATCTGCTTGTAGAGCTGTTAATACCAAGAACAAAATAGTACTGACAAGTAACGACAAGTAAGATCATCTGAACTGCTGTTCTGCTTATGTAGTTGCTGTCTCTCTGTGTCAGCTCATACACCTTTTCAAGAATCCATGTGCTGGTGGTGGCCAGAGAGAAAGAATTAATTCCTCATAGTTGAAAGAGACTCTGCTGAGGTTACTTGCCTCACCCTGAAAGCTGTGGAGCATCCTTATTCTTCAGTATCTCTTGATTTTGCCACCTTTCCCTGTTACAGACTCTTCTTACATTTTTAAATCAAGTACTCAGTTTGTAGGGTGACTGATGAACTTGTCAATATGATCTTGTCATGAACACCAAATGTGTCTTCCCTGTTCCTGAAACTACTCAGGCTTTGCTAAGAAGAAATTAAGAACTGCTCTATCACAGCATGGGTGAATAAGCTGACATCAATAACATTTAGGAATTGATTTGTTCATTCTGTACTTAGATGATTCGATTGATTAATGGACGATATTAATAAGTGCCCTGCTGCTTCAGGGACCTAAGGTTTCACACACGTTAAGTTTCTTTTGGGTTTCCCTAGTAGCAAGTGTCAGTAAGAGATGATCACTTACAAGATGCCTCTTGGTTTTCATTTCTTTCTTACTCGAGTGAAGAGTCCCTTGTGCTCTCAATAGTTGCATCAATGACTTTCATAAATTGGGATCGCTGACAGGCTAAGGGAAATCAGGGATGATAGTGAGAGTTTTGAAAATCTATTGCTGAACATCTGGAAGTGTAACCAAGACAAATTTATGAGAGGAAAACATGTGGACACCCCCAACCTTACAATTTTCCTCTGACTGTTCTCTAGCACCTGTGCTGAATCATGCAGCCTGGCAAGTCAGGATATCATAGACGCCACATTAAGGGAATGGTACCAGTAAATATAAGAGGTGAGAAAGGAAAGGATGGCGACTTTGATGGGAATAGAAGGGTGGCATCACTGTGCAGTGCTGAAGACATGGGGACACACTCATTCTGGTGGAAAATGTGATGTGCAAAGAGGAGAAACAACCTGTGGAGTCACTGGCTGGCACTGTGAGCCCAGACAAGACAGGCAAAGGAAATTCCAGGAACTGTTGGGGGCTCCTTGACTTGCTTTGTATTTGACTGCTGGGGCAGCAGGGATCCAACAAAAGCTAATGTGTAGATGTCTCTCAGCACAGCTTCCAGCTGCACAGGCTGCTATTATAGCTTAATTCCTCATACTAATTGGAATGCTTCCAAAGTATTGACACAAACGGTGATACGAAATCACACAGGTAATCTCTACATTTCATTTGATCTGTATAGAAGCAGGGAGACAGAAGAACGGCTCTTGGAGATGCATCTCTCATTCTGAAGGAGGCAGGAAGCTGGCACAGAGGATGGTGAAGAACACAGCTGAAGGCAGTGCGTGCCCCTGGGCACTCCTCTCTCCTATGCCAGGGCTCAGATGTGTTTCAACAGCACAGTGCTGCCACAACTGTCACTTTATTGCACCCTGCGCTCTCTGACTTCCTCCATCCTACACTCTGAGTGACATATACATAAAAGAGACTCCACTGGAAGCCAAGTGTATTGTCTGGGGATTTGTCCTTTCTTTTTAACAAAGAACAAAACTCAAATTTCTTCCCCTTTGTGATTTCACTGCCAACACTATCACTTGGATATCACATGGCTCACCTCCACAGTGACATGCAGGATACACCAAATATTACAGAAGATGCCACAAGAAAGCTCCAGCCCTCCCACTAGGTAGTAGGAAACTCACCATTACCATCCCTTGGTGACCAGTGAGCATGCTGAGACGGTTGTTTGCATTTTCTATGCTTATTTGTCTATTACTAAAGTGGGATTAACAGTGTTCAGTGACAGCTTTTCAGACCTACAAATTCTTCCTGTTATGGAAAAGCATCATGAGACCTATTTTTCCCTAAATTAAAAAAAAAAAAAAAAAAAAATCTTCCATTAGCTGATTATTCAAATATAGTTCTTATATTCTTAAATTCTAAAATTTGCTAATTAAGCACATAGTGCAAGAAGCATTTTAGACACTACCAAAATACTAATAATTAGAACAAAATTGTTTCAGTTGTGGTTTTTGTGGTTTACTTTGTTCCCTAACAGATTTTGAGAAAAAAAAAAAAAATCCTACAATCTTTTTTGCTTTCAAGTACTTTTTCAGGGGAAAAAAATATCTATTTTCAGTACCCGTGTAATTCATCATATTATGACAGGAAAGCAAAATTGTTTCATTTCATAAAATTTTCTAACAGCATGAAGCTAACCCCATGGTCTCTGAGACAGAAATTCTGCCAGCTATAGACTTATAAAGAATCAGCAGAGAAACAGAAGTTTCTCAGATGGAACTGTTAGTCATGATGTGAAGAATGTGTGTCCCCTACAGATGTTATAGCTATTTATATGATAAATCCCGATCATCACTATAGGAATTTTACAGCCTTCTTTTAAGTTAATGCTGAAGTTCAAATTAATCTTTTTTTGACAATGTTTGCCTAATATTTCAGTGTTGAACAACATTTCCAGGGTTACATTTACAGTGAGCCTACTGGGCACTTTTAAAGCTGTATTCCAGACTTTGTACTTGCTTCAGAAAGACTTATTTTAATTCTTCAGTGCTTCACAAATTTTTGTAGGAAACACAAGCGCAGTAAGCATTGATAAATGCTTACAAGGGCACATCTAGACTTGCAAGTTCATTGGAATTAACACCGGGGTTAATTTAGAGCACACGACAGGTTGCAGAACAGCTCCCTGGAAGAAAATATTCATTCTAGAATAAAATTACCTTATCCTCATAATCAACACTTGATCTGTTTGAGTAACATGAGATAAATGAGAACAAAGCATGTTTGTTCCAGTTTGCAGGATCATCGGTTTACTCAGGAATCACAGTCTGGGGAATTCAAAATGAAATGAGGGATATGAAAATACCTTAAGGTGTCTCTAAGGAATTCAAGGTTGCATAAATATAGAGTCATTGGTGTCAAATAGCAGCAGCCCTTTTAAAACCAACGCTACATTTACATACTTCAAAGGCCCACGTTATACAGAACGTGGTGCTACATAGGTCACTGCATCCCCCCATACCAGAGAAACACTTTCTTATGAGGATGTCTCTCTGCCATCACCAACACATCCGTCCATTCCCTGCCTACACCCTCCTGTTCGCTCACAGGCAGCAGGAGGTCTGGGCTTACTGTCTGGTTTTAGAAAAGGATGGCAAACTCTTAGGTAGGGAAACAAAAATAGTGATGTTTTATTTGGGTGATACAAGTTGACTTGATCTCAGTATCTCCACTTCTCCTCTGCTCTCTCATATTGGGAACAAAAGATAAACTTGCAGTTGCTTGCACTATCTGACTAGAAAGAAAAGCTTCTTGGTGGAAGAACTGAGTTCTATCCCTGCAAAGGGAAGGCTGGTGTATTTTTCACAAAGATAAGGGTTTTTTCAGCCTTGGCCATGAGATGTGCTTTGAAGTTATGGAGTTTCTGTGACTTCTTTTTTCTTAAAATGCCATTTGAATTGTGTGCTTAGTATGTTTTTTTCTACTATCTTTTAACATCTACCCTTGGTTGTTACCTGAAACCCGTGATGAAAGAGGTAGCACTGATGAGACCAAGGCGTTAAACTTCAGTAATTCTCAGTTCCGAGTACAGCATTTGGGGCAAAGAACACAAGACCAGGAGCCCAGGTTGGTCTGGCCAGCCACACACATTGGTAATCCACAATGGATCACCAGGTGAGGAGCCGTAAAAACCTTGGGGGTGGCCAGGGTCCCATAACGGTAGAGTCTGGACTATTCCAACCAAAGCCTTCCCCATGGATTTAGGGGAAAGGCATCAAAAGCAGAAGATGAAAGTGAGGCTCTGCAGAAAAAGGAAGAATAAACCTAAGAAATTCCTCAGACCTAGACCTTCCCATACTGTATCCCTGACAGTATACAAAGTGCTTTGATGTTCATGGTACTTGTTCATGGTACTTGCTGACATTGACACTCAGCAAAACAGTGTTAATCACCTGCTGCAGAGAATCCTGGTGTGCATGCAGGGAATATTTAGGTGCAGCAAAGAAAGAGTGGAGACAGAGAAGATCTTGGGTCTTTTACTGCTTATTGACATTGATATATAAAAATATTTGTGTAGTCCCCTGTAAAAGGTCTTTACTTCAAAATCCTTTTGCAACTTTTGTGTGCTCTGTGGTCTTGGGGAAATAAAATTGTCTCAGGCATTCACAAGGCCAGAGCTCTGGCCTTGTAAGAACCATGCCTAAGGAGTGTCTTCAGAAGAGCAGAGCAGGGAGAGCAACTCTAGTCCTCTGGTCTTTGGGCAACTGGGCTTTCCAACACATTTGTGTGAGAAATAAGAGACAAACTGAAGGAAAACAAGCCTACGGAGCTCACACAGATCAAGAGGAGCCATTTAAAAGCTCATGCTCATCCTACAGAGTCCAGTCACAGAGGCCTGGTGACATCGACTGAGCCGGCATTTGCCACACCTGCAATAGTGCCAAACTTTTACAGCCACCCTGTGCTCCCTAGGAAATACCAAACCCTTGTGGTCATCACCCAGTGCCCCTGACAGGAGAGCTGCTTCCAAAAAGAAAGTCAGAAAACTGCTTATGGCTTAATCAGCCAAGCAAATCAAAGCTCTGCAGAGGGCATTCTCCCCTCAACAGAAAAGTGAGACGTTTGACACTCTGCTCCATACCCTAGTTTTGGTGACTTTACTAAAAGCAAGGGCGTAACGGCAGACAACGGGTGAAGCTATCCCCCCACGTAAAACTGTTTTGTCAAGATCCAAGAAGCAATCTTAGAACAGCCATCATTCAAGCAATATTTAAACCAAGTAACCTCAAGCTCAGAGACTAAAATCATAATAGAAGCAAGATGACTCAAGTATACAAGATGTAGGAATTTGCTCTATAAATGCTTCCTGCTGTAGATACCATTCCCATATAGTTCCAAAGATAAAATCTAATGTGGAAAGAAAAAGCAATGTAATACCTCACATTTCAAACCCAAATCATGTTGTATCTGGGATAAAAGGAAACATGCTATTTCATAAATACACTGATTAATATATATAATAAAATTCATATCATTATAAGCAACTACAATCACTGCATTAAGCAAACTATATAGAAGATAACATTGGCCTAAATACAAAATTGCCACAATAATATCAGGTTTTCTGCTTAAAACAGTCTTTTTTCATCTTAACAATTTTGAATGACCTTTTCAGGTAATGGATATTTCAGCTAGTTTCGGGACAACGGACTGTTCTTAATTTACTATTGTTTAACTTTAAGGAACACCCAGGAATAGTTAACTGAATAAATAACAGTCTGGTATTAGGATATCTGTCTTTTCCCCAACTGTTCCCCTGTTTGCTGTCCTGTGTTTTCTGTCTTGTTAGATACACATTAACCTGTTAGACTGACCTTCACTTCCCTCCCAATCCCTACAGCACATTAAAATTCTTTAAAAAGACAACTTGAGAGAGATTGCCTTTTGGTAAACCTCCTAAAGCGAGCACTACAGACTGGTCTGGCATGCATTGTGTACATGCATCTGTCACGAAAATTTGATGACAAATCATCTGTTTCCTGACAGATAGGCTGCACTGACTTCAAATTCCCATGAAATGTCTTTGTCCACCAGGAAGAAAAACATTCTCCTTTAAAGCAGTGATCATTCTCAAACTTCACTTCAGTCCTCCATTTGCTTTAAGTCTGTACTATCATTTATTTGTACTATAATTTTTCTGGATCAATTAAAGCCTGTTGCAAGATACATCTTCCTGATCATCTTTTGGGAAAATGTAAAGAGACAGGAACTAATGAAAGGAATGAAAACAAATGTTTCACAGTAATAATGCTGTTTTCAGAGGGTGAGAAATGAAGATCCTTTTTAAGACTGACCTACCCCAGTTTGTTTAAAACTAAACTGAACTTGAACTGATAAACTACTCTTTTGAGATTAACCTGAATAGTGTACATTCAGCAAAACACTGTAAATCTAAACATACCTGAATTGGAGTCAAACTTTGTTTCTGACCTGCAAAAGAAAATAAAAGGATCGTAAGTTACAAGAACTGCTTTATGCCATAAAAGTCATTTGTCAGACTGATCACTGAGCAAATATCGTCTTTAACAAGACTGTCTGCCTCTGTACATTAATACTTAATGCATTCAAGTGGATTTGAACCCAAATAATAACTATTACCTTTACCATGTTAGGTTTTTTACAACATAGAGTTATAAAGAAATTTTAAAATACAAATCACAAAATGAATGCAGAAAATAGAATATAAATTTAAAACAGGATTAAATTATATGCTGTGAATCCTGCAACACAGTTGTTCCTATGAAATAAATATTGTCTTCATTCATTTTCATTTTTGAAAAGTCATTAAGAGGATTTAATTTATTCATGAATGTTTCCAATCTATTTTTGAAGCAGATACCGTTTCATTAATGTCATATGTATTGTATCCAATGATCTGTACTTAATTGTACAACATCCTAGGAGGGTTTTGTTTGTGTGTGTCTTCAATTTACTTACTCTGCACTAGGAATAAGCGGTTTGATTTTCTTAAAAGTGGAAAGCAGGGGGTGGGGGAGAGAGAGAGAGGAAGGGAGGCAGACCTAAATTTTAACTTGTTTTAAGTCTTTGCAAAAAGACAATAATGTGTGCATTATGCATCATTAGTTTTAATTGTGCACTGCAGATTTTTCTCTCTCTAACAACTAGTGTTTTTTTCTAAGGGCTTAGCACTTAGCAAATGAACCCTATAACCTGTATATTTAATAAAAGGAAGAAAAAATTAGCCCTTGTGGGAACATCATGTTTCAGATATAGGTTAATAATACTTGTAAATGTAGAAGCCTTTGAAGATCTCAATTCAACTGTGGGAAAACTTAAGTTGGGTAATTACTCTCAAGATGCTGCTGATGTGCTGTCAAGCAGAATTAACCCTATGACTAGGCCTATCTACACAATCTGCTATAAGACAGCATTGTCTGTATCGAGCTCTCAAACCAATTAACAGGCATGTTCCAATCAGATTTATATTGCCCACTAACAATGAGTTTTACACATGGTCATGTCTGTCACAGCAGGACACGAGGTCTGACCAGCAAGAGACCTGTTAAAGGATGTTACGTTGGCAGCAAAATGCATTTCCCCAGAAATTCTAAGGAGGAAGTACAATGTTGGATCCTTTCACATTGCATCAGGAAGGGGGTGTATTTTGGGAAGTTACAGTCCTCGTTTTTTCAAAAATAAATGACCGAAGCTCAAGAACTAATTGCAGACTTATTCTCTTCTTTTATTTTATAAGCTTGTATATGCAGGTACATGTAGATGTATTTTACACATACTATATGTAGTTGATATAATTGGCATTGTAATCCTGTACCAAAGGTCTGTGCTACATCCAACAAATATCAAACCAATCATGATATAAAAAATTAACATGTTCACACCCTTAGTTACAGTTAAAGCCATGAAAAAGGAAACAACTCTCTTCTTCTTCCTGCTCATTCTCCACCTTCCCCCACCGCTCACAATCTATAATGTCTTCCATGTAACTCTCAAGTGATGAATAGATGGAAGGGAAAAAAAAGCATAACCTATGCTCCTAGTTGGTGCTTATAAAGTGCCACCAAAAGCATACAACAAATACATTATGTTGCTGATGTACAATCACTGCTCCTGTTGGTGGTGTATTTCAGCTGGCATTTACACAGTAACTTCCCACAGGATGAAGTCCTCACCCCATGAAAGGTGCACGTTGGTAACTGGGGGAGAATTCCCCTGAGTTCTAGGGAAATCCACTTAGCATTTTATTTACAATATTCTCCTCACGCTGCAGTATATCTGTCTAGACTGTTCTCTCTTGCTCATCACTGTATCAGCACCACCTCACTACCTACATAGTCAGAGACAACGTATGAATCTCAGCCTCATCATCTGTTTATCTCCACAATCAACTTCTTTGCTGCCTAAATTCTAGATACTTCATGTTAGCAGGTCAAACAAAGACCCTGCTTCTCAGCCTGCATGGCTTGGCATGGACATATGCACTGCAACTTGTGGCATCAACAAACTGGCTAAGGGGCCAAGGTGGCAGAGAGGACATGGGGAGGAGGGTCACAAGGGTCACTGGGTACTGCAATGAGTACCAAAGCTTCAAACAGTCATAAATTATTGGGCAACAAATCAGGGAACTGATACGGGGCAATAAATGAATAGAACTTTGTCTGGCAACAGCAGCATAGCTATGAAAGAAAACACAACATGGGAGGTATCCCTAGGAGCCAGCAGGAGGAGAAGGGTCACCTGCATTATGGTCACCATGTCACTTTGGGAAAACAATGCAAAATTTAGGACACAGTATTACAGAATTGTTAGAGATCTTAGAAAGGCACAGAAAAAAAGAGAGGAAAATAATGAAGTGTCTTGGGCATTGCAATTAAGCAACAACTAGCAGAAGTGAGAGAAGCACTCTGCAAGAATACAAAACCATCTTGACTATCTGAAGGACTGACAAAGCTTCCAGCAATTTCCATGCAACCAGCACTTTTCCTCTAGATCTTCCAATATTGACATCTTTTTCTTGACAGAAGGCTAGACAAAGATACTAGAAACTAGTTGCATGTAGGTATTAAAAATATGCAACTGAAAATGAGCCAATAAATAGGATAAAATAAAATGCTGAAGGTATGTTCCAAAGGGACATTCTGCTACATGCAGAAATATTCACTCTGGCCCCTTTATACTTTTAAAACTACATTAACTAGAAGGAAAAACTTTTCTGTGCATTGATTTTTATCATTGTACATATTCCGATATGCAACTTAAGCATCCTACCAAAAATATACATCTTACAGAGCCAGGCACTGACTTCACAAACTGTCTTTTCTCATCAACCACACCAAGAGAGGAAAGAAACCCCAACAAACAGCAAATAACTTTCTGCATAGTTTCTCTATTTTTGCCCCACAGGAGTACTCTGAAAGTCACAGAATCATTCATAAATATAATTGGAAAGGAGTCTATATGCATAAAGAGAACAAGAGAGTATTTATAAAGTGCTTTCCAACTGTGATGTGACTTAAATACACACATCACACGGCAATCCAAATGCCAAGTAGTTCATCTACTCACACACAATATGCAAGGAAACAGTGAGCTACTGCAAAGGTTTAGCTCAGGACAAGGTGCCATGATACTTTTAAAGATCCCAGAAATAATTAAATCGAACACAAACTGAGGCTGCATCTGGAGTACTGTGTCCAGTTCTGGGCTTCCCACTTTAAGGACAGGGAAATACTGGAGGGAGTCCAGTGGCAGACTACGAAGATGATCAGGGGTCTGGAGAAGAGACTGAGAGAGCTGGGTCTGTTCAGCCTGGAGAAGGCTGAGAGGAGGTCTCATCAATGTTTATAAATATCTCAAGGGTGGGTGTCAAGAGGATGGGACCAGACTCCTTTCAGTGGTGCCCAACAATAGGGTGAGGGGCAAAGGGCACAGACTGAAGCACAGGAGGTTCCATCTGGATATAAAGAGAAACATCTTTACTTGGAGGGTGCCAGAGCACTGGAACAGGCTGCCCAGAGAGGTTGTGGACTTTCCTGCTCTGGAGACACTCAAAACCTGCCCGGACACATTCCTGTGCGATTTGCTCTGGGTGAACGTGCTTTAGCAGGTGGGGTGGACTAGATGATCTCCAGAGAACCCTTCCAACCCCAACTATTCCGTGATTCTATGAAACAATAAAATATATGATGGTCACTTTATCTGTACTGCAAAGAGGCGCAGGATTTCGACCTGTTCCTTTTAAAAGGCACCGTAAAACAGATGTTTGTACTGCCAGCTACTGAGAGAGAGAAACAGAGTACTGATAATCACCATGTGTTCCTATAGTGTGAATTTTAAACTACTACTTTCCAAAGTATGACTGAAGTGCAGTTTTTCAGCGCCACATACTATGGTGTGACTAGACACACTACAGCTGAAGCTAACACAGATCTCCTATTGCCAGAGATGTGGGCTTTTGGCAAGGAAAAGGGCAGAGAGAACTTGCCGCAGAACCTCTACTCTTGTGTTACAACTGCCTTTTTCTTTCACCCTTCTTGAGGAAGTCTTTTTCGGGTTTATTCAGGTTTTGTTGAAGCCCAGCATTGGGAATAGCCTTTGAAAGCCCCACAGCTCTCTCAGAAAGCACCTGATGAAACCTCTACAGTTCTGATCTTTTTAATACTGAAGAAGTCATTGACTCCTCTTGGCTTTCTTACACCTCTGCATTAGCAATTTATACCAGGTTTAATTTCAGGTACACACATACACATAGTAAAGCATAATGTAGGTTAAGACTAACTGAAAATTAGTTCTGACAAGCAGGGTGACTGAAACAGTCTATACAAAGCAGTGTGAATGTCAAACAGGCAATTATGTATCAGACTTAGAAGTTTACATAGAATCCATTGAAATTTTACAGTTAAAATATCAATTAAATTCTCAGTAAAAGCAGTAGAAGGTAGACATATAGACATATATAGACATATATAGACATATATAGACATATAGACATAAATATGTCTATGATATGGGAAAAATTTGCATTTCTTTCCTCTTATTTCTAAGTGCCTTCAACAATGATTTGCAATTCAGCCGTGCTCAGCAATAAGTAAGTCAAAACAATTTCACAGGCTTGTCTCGATGAGACATTGAAGTATTTAATGTTACATTTCAAGTCCCCTTTTCCTTCTTTTTTGAATCCTGACACATTTCTCTTAGGAAATCTACATCAATATTTGCCTTTTGGAAAGGATGCTTGCTGAAATGTACTCAGCCTAGCAAACTGCGAGATCCACCATATACCCTCTACTTGTTTTCACTGTTGGAAATGGCACCCCTCAGAGAACACAAGCAGAAGGAAATTTCAGGTTTGCTGTTGTATTGGCTTGTAGCTCATTTGACTCGCTCCTTGCCAGTGACCTCGGTGTGCAGTGATTCAGACAGTGCCTTGATGCATTTGTGGGCAACAACCAGCTCAGTACAGTGGAGCTGAACGACTGAAAAAATAAGAGTACGTGGCTTGTGGATCAAGGAAAAAAATGAGATGAAGTGTTTTTTTGTTTTCCAAACTTGCTCTCCTAGTCCTTAACATAAAAGTCTTTCCAGACTTCAGACTTCATTGGCTCATTGCGGCAGAGAAATGAAGGTTCAGCACCAGCCAAGAAGCTGCCTGTTAGAGGATATTAAAAACTACCCATGAGCTGATTAGGAGCGCAGAAGCATTTGCTGTAATGACTACAGCTTCTCTACTTGCCAAGCATCCAGTGAAAGAAGCCTTTCCCCAAGAGCCGCAGAGCAGATCCACCCAAGGCCAGAATTGTACTGTTCTTGCTCCAAGGGGCTCTTGAGGACCAGGAGGACAAAGTCCTGTTCCAAACCACTACAGAAATTAGTAATCACCAGCTCAAGCTCCCACGATGGCCCCAGGCTACAGCTGTGATAAGCTTAGCACATTTTCAGTATTTGAGTACATTCAGATGTGGAAGATGCCATGGACTGTATTCACAAAGCAACTTTACTGAAGGGATTGCAGTAAATACAGCATTCATATTGAAGGTCATCCTCAGAGGTGGACTAAACTGCCAGATTCTAGATGGCTCCAAAGTAGATGAGCACTCTCCTGTTTTCATTTTTGGTGAGGTGATTAGGACTGCATAACAATTTGTCATCCAGCAGTGACACAGTAGACTCAAAACAGAGGCTTCAACCAAAAACTGAGTAAGCAAAAGGAAATCAGTGCTCAATGATAACAACGTTACCGATTTGTAACTTCACCAGCTTTTTGTAGGGGACAAAAAACCGTAGAAGTTCTTGCAAGTTTTAAGATCCTCAAGCTTCTTGGAGCTACAAAAAACCTATTAAAAATCTGAGTTTGGATGAGAACTGGTTGGTAATACTGCCTACTGACCAACTCTTACACTGCAAAAGCTTAACTTACTCCAAACAAATTTTATTAAACAGAAGCTCTTGGTTTTGACACACAAAACTACAAGTGTTTTGAGAAAATGGAGAGTCAGTCAGGGCAGATGAAGTTGCTCAAGTGGTTCTATCAGATCTCATTAGAGATACTACAGCAGTTACTTCATATGGGCTCTCCTAACCATATAGCCAGTCCTGAATTGTCATTTGGCCGCTCAAAGGATACGAAGACTATTAAGAAAGCTTAGAGGCCATTAGTTAAGCACTCAGCACCAGGGCAAGGAAATTCCTTGTATAGATCTAGCCTGGTGATTGAAATCCTCCCTTGTGTTGTGAAGACGAGTGGTATAATGCTAATGGCACTGCAGCATTGCCCAGCCGCACTTTGCTTTTCTCATGATTTGCTTTTGGATGTGTGAGAGATGTTGAGAAGACCCGACACAGTTCAACGAAAATCAAATGAAAACATGACAATGAGTAAGAGTGTTGCTATTTCTCCTAGTGCATGTTCAGAAGAGCCAACACCATTACCAAGAATTCCTTCCAGGAAGCAATAAAGGCAGCAGTGGGTGATTTATGAAGACTTGGCAATTCATTCCTTGGCCCTAAAAATTGGAAACTGACACAACAATAATATTTCTTTTTTTAAAAGGAAATCATTCTCCCAGGCTTCCCAATTGCCATCTATACCACACCTTTCTCGCATGGTGCTGCATGTGGTTTACTAAATATGGAATAGATCCTCTCCTATGGCAATAGGGTGAGTTGCAGATTTTACTCTGGTCTGTTCTAACCTCCTTTTGCCACGGCTGTGGACAGAATGGTATTTTTTGCATAGTGTACAAGAAAATGACTTGAAAAATTAAAGTAGGTGCAACCTTGCAAATACACTTGGCCCTTAGAAAACACCAAGGATTTGAGTGGCGTAGGTGCTGCTCTATGAACTGACACAGAAACACAGAACCTTGCTGCATGGGCTGTCCAGCCATGATAAACATGGCTCACAACAAATGAACAGGAGCAGATACAGCTGATAAGCATGACGGTTTTTTCTTTGGCTGATTAGTTTTCTATCAGATCAACGTGCTGCATTGAGACACACTCCAGCCACATCAGGCGAGGTCCCGTGAAGGGGAAGCCTTCCCCTCTACTCTGCCCTGGTGAGACCACACCTGGAATATTGTGTCCAGTTCTGGGCCCTTCAGTTCAAGACAGACAAGGAACTGCTGGACAGAGTCCAGAGCAGGGCAACAAAGATGATGGAGTGGAGCACCTCCCTTATGAGGAAAGGCTGAGGGAGCTGGGGCTCTTTAGCTTGGAGGAGACTGAGGGGTGACATTATTAATGTTTAAAAATATATAAAGGGTGAGCGTCACGAGGATGGAGCCAGGCTCATCTCGGTGACAACCAATGGCAATGGGCAGTGGGTTCAAACTGGAACACAAGAGGCTCCACTTAAAACTGAGAAGAAACTTCTTCTCAGTGAGGATGCCAGAGCACTGGAACAGGCTGCCCAGGGGGGTTGTGGAGTCTCCTTCTCTGGAGACATTCAAAACCCGCCTGGACGCTTTCCTGTGTAACCTCATCTAGGTGTTCCTGCTCTGGCGGGGGGATTGGACTAGATGATCTTTTGAGGTCCCTTCCAATCCCTAACATTCTGTGATTTTGTCTGAAAAAAACACCCTAGAGAAAGGTGGGGGGAAGAGAGCTGCTTCTTTTTGCATAAGCCTGCAGCTAGATTGGAGTCATTTTAACACAAAACCACATAAGGGGTGGCTTGCAGAAAAAAAGGAGGTCCTTGAGATTAGTTTATTGTCTCTCTCATTTATAGCTTTCTTTAGGCAGCTGTACTGGGATGTAGGAGACTGTCTGGTGTGAAAGTTCAGAGATGGAATCATTAGATTCAATGTCATGATTATGGATTTTATGTGTGAGGCACCTTTGATTGTGGAAAAAGTTAAAGTATGTTATCCATAAAGCTTGGGAGGTTTCTCATAACACTAGTACAAGCAGGTAGATGAAGAGATGTTAAATTCCTAATTGTTTCTTTTATCTTTCCTGTGATAGAGACAGAGTTCTGTTTTAAAGACGTACCAAAACCCAGGTCTTTCATCTGGAGTGTAAAATTCATGTGTTCCTTGACCTCATGTGTCACATGGTAATGAAACAACGTAAATCAGAAATGTTAAAAGTTGAAGTTTGTTAATATTACTGCTGAAGCTCCAGTCTCTTTCCTGGTTAAACTGACAGGTCCATAGTCCAAATATATATATTTACAGATTAGAACAACACAAGAGAAAAAATTAATGGACACCCAATAAGAAACAAATGGAAATGCAAGTTTCAGATTACTATCTGGAAATAAAAAATAAAAATTAAAAGAATATTTTAAAGCCCTGAAACTACCACAAAACCAACTTGCATTTTTAATGTGGCAATGGACTTTCTTTGCATTGTACTACCATCTTACTCCTAAGAGAATACTTTGGTGATTCACACTCTCTGGGGAAAATTTAGGAAACGGGATACATTTTGCGTTCTCTTATCTGTGTTTCCTTCTCACTTTTTTTAGCTGTATGGGCTGAAGCAGTCACCAAGATACAGGAATGTGTCTTTCTGAGTTGAGGAAGACATTATATACTGATATTTTGAGGTCAATACACAAAAGAAGATGGACACCTATCAGCCTATCCATTTGTTCCTAACCTTGCCAGCAATTTCAGAACAACTGGCTGAATTTGATGTAGACCAGAGGTGGCAGGAGCTCACAAAGCAACACAAAGACTTTGTGGAGATTGGGCTAAGGCCAGTCAAGCCTTGGGACACAACCAGTAAGGTGTTTTTTTCAGGTGCTCACTGGCCTGGGATTTATTAGAAATAAAAAAATGACTTCCCTCTTTCCCTCTCTCTCTTCCCATAAAATCCATGGGGAGTCTCAAAGAGAATCTGAAAACAGGGACATTTCCATATAGCTCATTTCACACAGAGAAGTCCAACTCATTAACTCAGAAAGTCAAGACTATGCCAAAGCATACTGCGCACTTGAGATAATCACAGGTTAAGTCTCATATTGCAGTTTTTTCCCGTATTAAATGGATTGTGAAAGCAACTGGAAACTAGTTCACATTCATTTATGTGAACTATTGCTGTCCAAATCTCACCCCACAAAAAACGTACTCTTTCTCCAGCAGACGATGGAAAGGAAGCCTGTCTTGAAGGTAGAAGGTGAAATCCTGGCTCCATTGTATTCATTTGCCGAATCTGAATTAACTTCAACAGAGCCAGGATTTCCGCCATAAAGATTTAGCAGTACTAGGCAGGGGATGTCTAAATGGCAGAGTAGGAAACCAGGTAATGGGGACTTTAGATCCCCACTTTGTAACCCCATGCTGGGCACCACAGTAACACATGACATGAGAATATTGCCTTGGCTAAGTTCGTAACGATCAGTTTTCCAACTCAAAAGATTCACGTTATTGCTGAAGTTTCTGCAGGTAATCCTCCTAACACAAGGAAGGAGGAATCAAACATAACAGAGATGAAATGCTTCTTTCATCTTTACAGACAGTCTCTTGAGAACAACTATCACTGCCACATCTGGTGATCCTGGAGCTACATCAATTTTATTTTCCTTTGTAACCTATTAGTGACCCAATTTTCTCTATTATTAGCACTATCCTGACCATCCTGCTTCATGCTGCTTTAAAGGCACCTCTTCAAGTGAGGGAGCCTGAGTCAGTGTGAAGGACAAAACAAGCAAAAAAATTAAATTCTTCATCAGAATGAATACAAGCAGCCAGAAATAAGAAAAAGCCCATAAACAACTGAATCTGTGCAGGACAATTCAGTGACTGAGATAATTCAATCAGCACTGCTTCTAGCACTAAATTTAGGGCTGTAATTCCCACACTACTTCTAAAGAGTATTTTTCCTGCAAGACATGAAAGCTGTTATTTCTTTCTTAATCATTGCTTCCGTTCCTAACCTAGCTCTCCATGTGCACTAATTGGGATGCATGAAGATTCAATAAGCAATGCTATTTTCCTGGATTTCGTTTTCTTAACTGCTTGAATTCTAAAAAAGCACCTACTTTTTTCTCCATTATTGGATACAATGCTGTATCATGGGTGCAGCATTGCTGGTCAGGATCTAGATATTAAAGCTAACTGTGATTAAAGCTAACAGCCAAAAATCATATCTAGCCGTACAGTGAAATACTGTGTTAAAATTACTTCACATGGCTGTATAAGAAGAAGAAGGGAAAAAAAATAATTATTAGTTTTTACAGTCAATTACCTATTTCACCAGAATGTTATCTTATTTATTTACTACGTTTTTATCTCTACTGTAATACTCATTTTGCTATAGCATTATTATTTACACTGCTTCTCATGTATCCTTTGTCAATTTGAATGACTTAAATGATCTGATACAATTGCGTAAGTACTGGAGTTTACACAAGATTATACGGGAACACAACACATAAACTAAGAAACAGAAATCTCAAAACTGTGTTTAGCATACTCACTTGAATAAAGGAGTCCCACAAACAACACATTTGTATATTCCTTGAGCTTTATGGTGTGTGTACTCCCCCTCAAAGGCACTGGGAAAACAACAACACTACATTTTAAAAATAAATAAAGGAAATTTGGGGGTTTTAAAAATTATTAAATTAGCTAAGACTTTAGAAAAATGTTACAGGAAAAAAAAAAAACAACCAAACAACCACGATTTAAAAGTTGGCAGTTGTTTTTTATTAAAGGCAGCAAATAAAGCCGGCACAGGAAAAGGGGAATGTCCCCATTAGCGTGCCTCAGGTGTTATGTATCATGCAAGAGGAAGCGAATTGTCCCACAGTTCAAAGGACAGAACAACAACAACAAAACGGGAAAAATGGGGGCCTCCCCCAATTTGGCAAGTGAAATGCAAGTTTTCATAAACACGGGTTGTTTGACACGTAGCTCAAGCTGAGGCACCGCTCTCAGGCCTGTGTCGGGGACACGTGTGGGCAGCGGGCCTGGCCGCGGTGTGAGGCGCGGGGTGCCGGCCGCCCGGGAGCCGCCATGCCGCGGCGCTGGGGCACGGGCAGCCCGCCATGGGGGCTTTGTAGCTGAAAATGAAATAATTGGTCCACGATTTCAAGCTGTGAGCGCCTTATATTTTTAGTTGAAAAGCAATATTACAGCTTTAAGGGAATATTTTTCTAAGTTAACAATCTAAAAGGCTAGGAGGTCATTCATCTAATACGAATCAGCTGCGCAAGCCCAACAAAAAGCCTATGTGCTCGGCAGCTTGTTTTTATTATCCTTTCACCCTTTTTATGAGGTCCAATTTTTTTTTTTTTTTTTTTTTATAAACAGGATTTTTAAGAATGACCTAATCTCCGATTGTTTGTGTGCATTAAATCACGTTGTTGGTCCTGTACACAGGAGTGAGGAGGGTCGGGAGGATGGCAGGGGCAGAGGACGAAGGGGGCCGGGGCGGAGAGGGCAGTCGTGCCCCCTCAGCACATCCAGCTGCACGCCGTCAGGAAGGTGCTGCTGATCAAGCGGGACCCCACGTGCGGCCGAGAGCCCTTTGCAGGTCATGAATGAAAACAAGCAGTTACATCATTAGTACGTTCAGAGCAGAGGTAAAGCCAGGGCCTTATGCCAAGCTCAGTGGTATAAATTAGACAACAAAAAATGGCTGGGCCTTGGCAAGTTACCTTCACGCTGGAATCAGCTGAGAGAGACTTTATTCACTAAAAACAGTCTTGGAAGCGAGTCTTTTTTTTTTCCCCTCCAGGACTCAGGGCTGGCTTCCAGCGACTAAAGCCATGTGAGGGCAGTTATTGAAAATTTTTGACATTCCAACCACAAATGAGCCAATAAATACCTTCTCCACATGTGCTTCAAAAAGAAATTGGAGTGGGGTGGAAAAGAACTAAATTATGCTACCTTCTTTCTGCAGCCAAAACGTCTATACTTACAATGGCCACCTTCAAAACTTCAGCCTCCTGGCATGGGGCCATTTCCCTCGTGGTTCTGCTTACTGCGATGTCTTCCAAAAAAAGTGTACCTAAACCACTATTACTACCACATATTTTGTAGTAAACTAAAAACAGACTTTAAACATGAGCCCGGTGACTTTATAAGACATGCAGTGTTCATTAAAAGAAAAAGTCACACAAGACCCCTGGCCTCGGCCCCCGTGCTGCAGATGCTTGTCTTTGCAGTGGTGTTAATTTGTAGGGGTTAGTAAACAAGTGCAGAAAACCTGGGGAAAAAAAAAAAATGCCCAAACCTTTGCGGAAAAGGTGAGGAAGCCCCACTAAAAGGAGAGAAAAGGAAGATGCCTGTGTTTGGAGGACTGCGTTTCCTTCGTCCTGCCTTACCTTTCGGTCCCCTTCTCCTGAGTGACATGGTACTGCAAGGGTGTCAGCCGCTTCCTCAGCTCCTCCTGGGAAAAGACCACCTTACAGTCCTTTTTATCCCTACATGACCCTGCAAAGGGAGAGGATATGGGAGAAGGAGCCTTTTTAGCTTAAATCCCGAATAATTGCTTTGGCAGACGGCCACAGCATAGCTTCTGCATTCACTTGTCAATGACCAGACCGATCCCTAATGCACGAAGAATGGCTCAGCTGAACTGCAGCTGATTATTTCTTCAAATCCAAGTTTAAAAATGAACTTGGCTTGACTGCCAGGTGATTCCACTGGAGTAGTGACCATGTGCTACAGCCAAAGCCCTTCGGTGTGTTACACGCTCAATTGTTGCGCACACAATCATTCACAAGCAAGTAACATTTTTCCAATCGTTTAAAAAAAAAAAGAAAAAATCTGCAAAAAAACCCCAACAACTATGGCTGAGACGTTCTTTACAAGACATCTATATTGGAGACTTACGGTAATGGGCATATGATGTTCAGCCAACAATTTCATTACCCTTTAATGTAGCTGAAAAACAATTCTAAATCTTTAGAATTCCAATAAGGTTGATTTAAGATCTAGTCGCATCCTCATCCTTCTACTTTATAACATTAACCATTGTATTTTCTCACTCTTGAAGCACTAGAACTGGAGCCCTGAGGAGCAAGTCATTTCCTTACGCACAAAGCCGTACGAGGTTCAACAATAAACTTGTCGTAAAAATTAGGGTTGCTATTGAAATTAGCCTCCTTTGAAAACCTCACCTTATGTTTTGCTTAATTCACACAGAAAATCCAAGGAGTACATAAGGATTACTGTAGGAAAACATTTGTATAGTGCAGAAATTCACACCACATCAGGCAAGAAAAAACAACAAGAAGTTTGCTTTTGAGAATGAAAACTCCCAAAGTAGTAACAGAAATTGCCAAATATTCAAGTAACTTTGATAATTGCTTGCAAAAATTAGCTGACAAAAATACAGCAGGGAAAAAGCACTCTAATTATGACAGTAATTCAAATACGGCACAATTAGAAATAAACAGTCCCAACAAAAATATTTTTTGCTAGTAATGTATATACACTCATAAAAAGACCAATTGTGCTCCCGAAGTAGAGGGAACAGAGCTACCCATCTGTATGTCATTTAGTACAGGAGAGGCAATGGCAGGTTTAAATTACATGGTATTGGATTGCAATTTCCTAACATTGGATGCTTTTCTGCTTTTTTACCTTGAGTCATTACTAAGGAGTGTTCATAAAAAGTAGCTTAAAGCACAGATGCTTGCAAATCATTTAAGAAAAGATGTTTCTTTCTTCCTCCCCCTCTTCTTTTCTCATTTTTTTTAACGTGTGGGGGTGGGTGAATACGGGAGAGAGAAAAAGAATAATGCTGTTGGTCACTACTGACTAACCCTAGGAAGTATTTTCAGGAGGAAAAAAGTAAAATTGAAAACATCTGATTGAAGTAAATAGTGCAAACATAAAAAGCTTTACTAGTGAAAGAAAGGTATTGAAAAGCGACTTTATTTCATAGATTAGAAATTACTTTTGATCTAAACATTCTTAAAAACAGATTGTTTTCCACTCCGAGCCATCTCATTAGCTGTGCTGCAGAGCCTTCGTTTTAATGGCAAGCTTTGAAAGAGCACTGCTGTATGCCTTTGTTAGCTTCAATCTTATTTGGGAGAGGGATAAAGATTTCATTCCAGGTCTCTTTGTTTGTCTTTCAAGAACCACTAAAGCAGTATTCACACAAATTTTGCAGGAATGTGCCCTGTGCCATAGCTTACAAATTATTTGGTTTTGGTGCACTTAAAGGTCACCTTCCAAATTAGCAAAATTTTCCTACATCCTGGCTTTTCAACCTTAAATGTAAATATTGTTTCCTAACTGTAAGTGAGGTTTGTTCTTTATAACATTTGGTTGCTTATTTAAAGATGTCAAACTTTGGAGGTTTTTATTCTCCGAACATGCAGGGCTCTAGGACTAATAAGTCTTTCAAAGTATAGCTAACAGGGAAAGGAAGCATATGCATTATATAAATAGCTATTGTTATGTTGCATTACACAGCTCAGAAAGAAACTGTTCAAGAGACAGTCTTTCATCTAAAATTTCAGTATTAAAAAGTAGTGTAGAGAGCAGCAACGACTCTTACAAATCAACATCTCTTCACCTTTAAAAATATCTTGCAATTGTTTTTTTTTTTTTTTAAATTCTATTTGCTCTTTAGATGTTGCAAAAAAGCAAACTAAGCATAACTTCACTTTGGAAAAAGCCAGAGAAAATAGAGAATGTTTTAAAGAATGGCCAGTATTCCCTCTTTACTCTCCTTGAATAATTTTTCATCTATTTTAGAAATCTAGTGTTCTTCAATTAATGGGCTCACTATCTGCACAGAAAAATAACTATTTGATCCACAACATAGATCAGAAGTAGGAAGCGTGTTGGAAAAGCTTTTTTATCCCTATTGTTTTTAATAATTAACTGCATGTTTCACAATACAGACAAGTACTTATGTCTACAGGGGAATTTTGCCAAACTGCAGTGGGGTAAACTGCAACCTACCCCAACAAAGGACTCTCCAGGTTTGTAATTTAACGGAGTATACATCAGCAAAAAGTTGTAGTTGCACTACAAATCAAAAAGGAAATCTCTTGGTCTAATGCTCAGCATTCAAGAACAGCCCTATTCAATTAATTGCACTTATTACTTAACTGCTAGCAACAAAACAATAGCTTAGTAAATTGGTTGCACTATTTCTGTATTGCAAAAGAGCCAAGGAGGTAAAACAAGACTCACCCCTGACCGCGGAAGATGTCAGGATAGGTTATCTGAAACAGGGCTAGACCACAAGCCTCAATAAAATGCAATGAATCCTAAAAACTACTGGATGAGATTTGAGAAATACAGTCCTTTGTTCAGGAAAAACAATTACATGCAAGAGGAACAGAAGTGCTCAACTTGCAGTACAAGAGTGGCTGCTTCTATTTTTCCAGCTGCTCCTTTACAGCATATATGAGATGTCTGCTGCATTCAAGCCAAACGTCTTTATCTTTAGAGGGGACAACATAAAGCTACACAAATACATGCCCAGTATGAGGGAAACTGCCTCTAGAGTAATGCAGCTGTTATATTGAACTCATTATTAAAGGAGAGAAATAAGGTGCAGGCTGAGCACCTTCCTCAGCCTGGTTGCCCAAAGGGGCCAGGTTTGAGCTGTAGAAAGGGTTACCGTACAGGCAACAAACTTCTTTGGCAACTGAGGCATAAAAGCAGGCTCATCGCTCATTTGCATATTATACAGTTCAAGGCAGAAGAGAAAAAAGGTCATAAGTTTTACAATAGCACAACACCATTAAAGGTGAGGCTAAATTAAATACACTGTGAGGATAACAGAGTCTGGATTCATTAGATCTGTATTAGGACTCTGGATTGGATTTCACTTGCTCTTCAGAGGTGATGCTCTCTCAGCAATGACTTTTAGAAGGGCCCAGGACAGCTATGGTCCTGACTCCAGCTAGATCCCGCTGTTAGGAGAGGTGAATAACAGCAGACAAAATTCCCTTTACATACCACTGCAGGATTGGAGGACAAATTTAATCTCTCTAACCAGCGCACCTCGGTGCCTTTGTTGGGGTTGGTGCTCATTATAAGAGAAACACGGGCAACTGTTCCACAAACGGGCACCAGTGTTTCCACATGAGACCACCTGCCTTTAGCCTTTTCCAGCAGCTACAGCTGCCCTAAAAGCCACTAAGATTCCAGAGCAGGATGGAAGGCTTTGTGAAGAAAAGGCCAGGCTCACAAATCTTAATGCACAAACATTAAAAAAAAAAGCTGAGGAGAGTAAAACAAACACCAGCACAAACCCTTTCAGACTCTTCATGGTGTTCCTGTGCTTAGGAATGGCTTTTCTGCAAAGCAATGCAGTGCACACTGCCATTTACTATTCACCCACAGCCTACGGGCATTTCAGAGTTCAGCTCTGGGGTCCTCTGTATAAATGAAGTGAACAGAAAGTATTTTCTGGGTGTTGACCTGATAATGAAGACATTAAGCATCTCACCTCACATATAAACTCCAATTTCAATTACCTTTTCAAATCTGTGGTTCATAACACAGGCATGTGCTATTTCCTTCCACATAAGCAATCACAAGAAAACTAGCAAAGAGCTACGTCTAGACAGACGGACACAAGTTAGCAGACCATTACTCCTCACCACTCAGCCCTTCACCTGCTCCAGCATGCTGGAGGGTGGTGATTATTGTCTGACATGCCCTGAAATATCATGGCGTTTTGCCTGATGGCTTTCCCTCTTCAAATAGTCTTTTGAACCGCTGAATGATTTTCTCTTAGGTTTTGTTGCTTCCTATCACTGAAATTAACTCAAGATTTCAACTGCGTGGAAGACACAGCATACATTTTTCGCCCTTCCTGCATGCTTATGTTCCACTAACATTAATGGACAATCATGCACTGAGCACATACCATTAAGACTTCCTGAATTAAATACGGAAAGGTCAAATATTCCAGCCGAGCACAGCCATATAATAAATCGGGCTTCTAGTTTTCAGTGCTACTTCTTTTAATATAGCCAAGCAGTTTTTTAGGGGTGTCCCAGCATATTTTATTATTCATATACCACCCCAGCCCCAATCCTGCAATGTGACCTGTGTGGGCAGACTCTTGAGAATACACATAGCTCCAACAACTACATAAGGGTCTACAAATGTAAATTAGATTACAGGATCTGGCTCTAAGTATACATCTCTCCTTCTCAAAGCCTGTCCCCTCATGAGTGGGTCATACCTTAGTCACCGACGGTAAATTATTTCAAACTGACATTAAGAGGAATCCTGCAAGGTTAAAAAATATTTGCAAACATTTATTTAAATAAATATCCTTACATACGCTGTCGCTAACATTCAGTATTTTTAAAAGCAGAATATCCCATTTTTATTATTTCAAATTTAATTTACACCATTTATGCCCTTGTTTACAGTTATGTTTCTCTCTGTGCTTAAGAAAAGACAAATGTACAACCCTCTGTTTCGCTTATGTTAGTCTGTTCTCTGCAGCCTTTAGTCCACAGCCTTGGGAGAATGCCACAGCATCCTCTCACTGCAAACAAGCCAGGAACTGCTCATCTAGTTAAAAAAAGGAAAACAAACTAACCAAAAATCTTGAAAATGCAAATGGATGCAAATCATTCTATTGGCTTGTAAGGTGGAAAACACTGTTTTAGAAAACCCATGTTTTACACGATGGATCTTTTTATAATCCCATCATAAGCCATTTTAAATTACACAAGCATGCTGCTGACTAGGATAGATGCTGCAAAAGATCTCTGAAATGCGGGGAGATAAAGTTTAAGTAAAATCCAAACTTCATCATTAAAAAAAACCTTATAAATGTTTTACATGTTGCAGAACAGATCTGTGTTTCTTCGCTAAGGGATGGCTCCTCTGCTTTCCTGCTGTAGGTAGCTAACTCCCACCTGCTGTTGAAATACAATTTGCAGTTTCATGCAAGCATTAGGAGCAATGGGGCGAAGACCATTTCCACTATATTGTGCATAGAAAATCCAAAAAGGAGGGTACCAGGGCAATAGTTAAAATTTTGGGTCAAATGCCAGGTTCTATCTTTAAAAAGTACCACCCCCAAATTAATTGTATTTAAAAAAAAAAAACAACAACAAAAGAACTTATTAACACCCAGAAGGGTCCCATGGCCACAAGGGAAGGGCAAGCCCCTTCTTTGTAACACCCATGCAACACTTAACAGACCTGTCACATTTATTTTTTCCACTGGGTCATCTACATGGCTTGTGTTTCATATACATGTATATATTCTGAGTCACCATCAGAGCTCTCCTGTATATGAAAACAAACTTCTCAAGCACTAAAAAGACCCAACTATAAACTCCCAACTAATGCATCTCCCCTGTGCACCCATTTTCTTTCCAAATAAAGTGGTACTGGAACTCCCGTGGTCCCAATACAGGCAGCATCAATGGGAAGGGAAGCTGCCTTGTTGTCTCCTCAGGTCTGCAAGTATCTTTGCAGCAGGTTATATGGCCAAGATAGCCACACAAGCCAAAGAGACATTCCCTGGAAAAGAAATCTGAAGCTGCCTCCCCTCCCTGCAAATGTAGAAAACATTTAACAAAAAGACTGAAGTGTATTGTGAAGTGGGGAAGGGGGAAGAAAAGCAGCTCCATTTGTCTTCTCCAAGGATGTCTACTTTACTTCCTTATCTCACGTTGATGAAATAAATGTCAGTACCAGCTACAATCTTGGTCTCACAAGCTTTCACAATTCTAACCACTGAGGACTCCAGCTGCACCCTGCCCTGGCTGGTGGAGGTGAAGGCGGCTTCCCCTGGGGCTTTTCAAGCTGTCATCTTCACCAGCACTACAGCCGTGGGAGCAAGCGGCTGCTCAGCCAAGGTTGGTGAACAGAAGCAGCTTCAATTAAGTGGAGCAAAAGCTCATTATGTTATAAACTGCCACTTTTGTTAGCCTTTCTGCTGAGACGGCCAAAGACGGAGTACACGGGGCAGCTGACCTATTTGCCTTACTCTTGGATGCAAACCAGGCAAGACAAGATCAAGATCTATTGGTGCAGCAGCAGAGGAGGGAACATTAATAATGATGGATTTCTCTTCCTCTCTCCCCGATCAGATAGAGAGACTTCTGTTTTGCTGATATGATCCTAGCACCTTTCACAGGCACTAAAGTTTAAATCCAAAATGAGTAAGGCAGAGACAGTGAGCACTCTGTATCTGGTCAGTAGATTTCTGTCAGAATCAATAAAAGGGTGCACAACATATGGAAAGGCATTTTATTAACAGCAGAATTAAGCTGAATTTAATAAGAGTGCTTTATGCTACCTTTTGCATTTAAAATATTTCAGTAAGCCATCAAAATAAGTTTATTCACACGGCTTTAATAAAGGTTTAACCCTGCAGTGGAAACAATTAAAAAGTCAGCAGTGCTGTGTAGCTTATTGTGGCATTCAGGCTGTTGCTAAATCCTCCTGCTGCTTCCTCCACAATAGTGATGTGTGGCCTGTGAAATGAACACTGCGTTTCAAGAATCAAGGTGCCGCAATTTACACTTGGGGTGGGAGTGGAGAAGAAGGAGCAGAGTGGGGAGAGGTCTCTCTTCTCCTCCAGTTCCCTACAACAGCCCAGACCTAAACCCCTGCAAAACTCAGTCTGTCTCCAACTGTGCAGGACTCCTTTAAGCACAGACGCAAGCAGGCACAGCCTGCTCCATGGCCTTCCATGCCACATCTCCAAGTGCTGAGGGACGTACTCAGTATGAGGACAGGAACAGCTGGAACACACTGTGCTCCAGCTGTTGCTCTGCTATGGCTGCTATGGCAAACACTATTGCCCCCTCCCCTCTCAACTTGCTTCAGGACTAAAGGTAGAGAAGCAGCCAAAAAGGTTAGTAACTGCCAACTTCTTTCCCTGGCGGACCTTGCGGACTTCCCTGTGTTTCTGTAAAATTCAGCCATGCTTTATGGGTCAGGAAGATGAGGTCAAGCCCTAAAAAAGGGCTTTAAGAGGACTTGGTCAGGCCCTTCTCCTGCTCTGCTGTCCTTGGGAGTCCTTGATCTGGGCCAGGGTGTTGAGCAGGGAGACCTTACCTGTGGTGCACAAAGCTGCAGCGCCAGAGCAGGGCTGCCAGCAGCTGCCGTCCCATGAGAACCTCTCCTTCTGCTGGAGCAGCGGGCACCTCCATCCCTCAGCCACACACCCCTTTCCAACACAGCTTCTTTTGAAGGAAATCACGAGATGAGACACAAATTTAGCTTGGAACTAAGAATAAACATTTTCTGCTTCTCAGCCATCTCTGGGACAGAATTCCTCTCTACTCACTTTCTCCCAAATCATGATCTATGCTGTAGCAACCTGCAGTTAACCTAACAGTTAAGCTACAATAATGTCTGTGTCACTGGTACCTGACTCCCAATCCACACTCTCTAGACCCATTCAAGGTACCATCAAATTCTACACCTCCTAAGCTGCCCCCTGGATCATCTCCTCCATCACTTCCAAACACACACCCTCACTGACTTCAGGGTTCATGTGTCCATCCCCCTAACTTGCACCTTTTCTTGCTTGCCCTCCCTCAGCTTAGCAATATATAAAATCTCCTGCCTTTTTGTGTGCTGTCATTTCTCCTTTACATCACATTCTTCTCTGCAACCTTCATCACATACTTCTCAGAGAAAGGACAAAGCTGGGGACTGCTTTTAATTGAAAAAAGTGAAGGCAGTCCTTAAAGGACTCTCAGACCTTCTGTTATAAACAGACAGTCCAATAAACAAAAACGTAGCTTTTCATGGGAGACTTTAGAACACAGAAACATTGTTAGTGCTGCAACTTCATTTTTCCATACCCAACTAAGCAGAAAATGCAGTAAGCCTGAGCTGCAGAGGGCACAGGAATGGAATGCAGGAAATTTATGAGCTCCCAGAATTAAAACATTCCTGCAAGAAAGGTAGAAATGGCTTGCGGTGGGTCCTTTATGGAAGCAGGAAGGGAAAGCAAATGACCTTAAGAGATCCGTCAGGGAACATATGAAGGAACTGGCTCTGTGCATGGTCTGGGAGCCCAAGAAAAATCTCATCATCCCTGTGCTACTCAGTGCCAGAGTCACTGAGGAGCCTCCTTCCAGACGATGCAGGGACAAGTGACTTCTGTCTATCCAGCCGACGAGAGAGAGTGCAAAACTCTGCCAGAATAAGGAGTTAATAAGGGGAGAAAAGCAAGGTACAAACATAAAGGGTATATTAACAAGGAGGTTCTGGTCTTCTTTATGATCCCAACTCTTGCAAGCATCAGGCACAATAAGTGTATTTCTCCCAAGGAGATATCTACAAATAAATTTCATTCTAAACTGTATTAAATAAGACAATCTAAATGGAATACTATTGTACAAAAGAAACATTTGTAAATACAGAATAACATCAAATATATATTGCCATTAAGACCACTAGATACACAAAGATAATTTTTAAAGCCCATTTTCAAGCCATTCCAAAAATATGATAATGTTATGCTCTGTTATGATAATGCTACTATCACGTTATGATAATTCCACTATCACATGGCTAGGAGGCAGGCATGCACACAGACATTTGTATAATAATGACACACGAACAGCTTCACATGCTATTTACTGTTGCGCTCACATACTGCTTGTTTTCAAGACCCTTCTCAAGCATTTATCAAATTCCTCATAACTGCTGGGAGGTAGTCAACTAGGTAATTTGTACAACTGTATTTTAAGTTAAAAAAAATCAATTTTTGTTCCAAATAAATATTTGCTTATTTAAAAACAATAAAAAATCAGTGCCATAGAATTTAATTTTAATTTTTGCCCCCCAACCTGTTCTGAGGAACAAGTACATTCAGCTGAGACTTTGTATGACGTATTTAAACCCAGAGCAAATTTTTATGTTCAAGATATAAACCCCAGAAAATAGGGATTTATAATGAAAACATTGCCAGGCATTTAACCATAGCCACACTAGCAGGTATTGCTATACAATGTATCAGTCTTACTTTTATTTTCTTTCAGAGCATGTGAAGAGACATCTGTAACAGTACATCTTTGGTGATACACTTTACGGAAAGCTATGGGAAAGTTATAACATACATTATGGAAATTATATCTGTAAACATAAAAACATGCAGTATGAAACGTTTAGACATACTTAAGTAACACAAAGTTTGATAGCAACTACCATACTTCGAATACAGGAGACTAAGGTCTGTTCTAGAGTTTTTGTTGTTAAAGCCAGATCTGACAAACACTACACACAGAGATAACTCCACTGACACGAGCAGCTTGATTGTTCAGAGAGACACATGCATACAAATAGCTCATGTATGTAACTGTTTGCAAGATCTGCTCCTAAAAGCAACACTTCATGCCAACAGATTACTACTAAAAATCCAATTCTGAAATGTGGTAATTTTTTGTTCACTAACAATTCATTTCCATTTTATGGAAAGACAGTATACTGAAACTTGGAATTAACAAAGATTTAATAAAACAAGTTAGGAGAAACTATACTACATACATTTACTTAATAAAGACTTGCACCATATGCCCAGCACCATCTTCATACAGATGTATTGTACTTTAATCCAATCCTAGAAAAGTATGGTTTCCTACTAGTAGTTATTTTAGTAATTAAACACTTCAAAACAATTTAATATTATCTAGGACTTTATTATTTCATACAGAAAAAAACCTCTAAGTCTACCACTGTAATTTCTTCATCATTACTTTTACTTAACTTTACAAGCACCATAATTTTCTTAGATCTACAGGAGAGGAAAAGTCAAATTATCTCATGCAAAAAATGTGATGTAAGCAGCACAACATTCAAAGTGTTAAAGAAATAAAGGATTTTTTAAAGAAATTAGAACCCATAATAATTAAAAGACACAGCAAAGCAAAATAAGCCAACTTTTTACTTTATAGCTTGGTGGTCTGCTCCAGAAAACTTATGTACATGGAATGTGCATAATCGTTACTTGTATCAGTTACGTGCTGGTGTTCACTAAAGCAGCTGAAGTAGTTTTTACATTAAAAGTTTGGAGGGTTTTGTTGTGGGTTTAGGGTTTTTTCAAAAAAAAAAGATTGAATTTCTGTGAACTAATCCTGGCAGGTGCTGAGTGCATCCTACATTTCCAAAGAAATGTAGAGCATTCAACTCTAATAAAGGGGGCTGAAGGAGCAACACTTCTCCATCGCACAACAGACACAATGGAGCTGTAATCATTCCTGAAAACTAAGAAACCTTGAACCAACGTGAGCGTAGTTTGTGTACAAGCAGAGATTGACGTGATTTTTCCCAATGCTCACGCTTTTCTCAAAATACTTGTAAATGTTCATAAGGTCTCAGGATGTACTTTATGTATGAATGACTCCTAAATGGGAAGCTTTTCATAAAGTGCTAAGCATGCACAACAGCATATGCTTAGTGCCATCTACTGGGAATGTCTGCTTGTGCTCCAACTTCACAATGTCAGCTATAAAAAATGTTACAGGGGCAAACTGTGCACCAGGTTTGCACAAACTGAAACGTTTAGTCCTAACAATGGATTTAAAAAGTATTTTAAAATACAATTTGGAAGAATAGATCGGCACTCCAGGTGCTGATATAGAAAGAGAGCAAGTGAAAAAGCTTCACGAGCACAACTGTTAATTCGGTTTATGAATAACCCAGCGTAACTCGCACACATGTACAAAATAGTGTTTCAAAGAAGAGGCAGGTCACTTCTGTTCTAAGACACTTCTTAGTAGTACTTCATTTATTTAACTTTTTGGGGAAAAATAAAAAAAAAAAAAAAATCACTTGCTTCTGATCTACAACTATCACTTTATACTCATCACTTTTTTGTACCACTTTGTTCCTTACAGGAAGGACGGAGGTTCCATTCCAAGCATAAAAACCAAGGTGATACTTTCATTCAGGTCCTTTTCCTGCAAATTTTTAACCGCGTGGACTCTAAAACTGCTTCTGGAAACCAAATTTACAGCTCTGCCGGCACTTTTCTCCCTCGCATTGAACGAGCAGGGGTGCGAGAAGGTTAGAAAATCTCCTTCCATATCGAATTTGCCATTAAACCAGCAGAAGATCAAACTCCACACCACTCCAGACTTGGTGGGGACACAGCGCAGTGCTATGGTTGCAGGGCTGCAATTCACACAGAACTGGGCGGTGGGAAAATTACTAACTCAAGTGTTGTGTTATGTTATGAGAAAGCCATGAGAACCTGGGGCGTTTTCTGTGCATTCAAAAGTTAAAGTCACAGTGCACTGTGGCATTTAAGCAGATGTTGGCTCCAGATATTGTTCCCATGTTTAATTTGATACATGCTATACTATTTACTTGCAATCCTCTCCATACACCCACTTTGCACAAAAAAAAAAAACCAAACCAAACCAAACCAAAAAAACTAACCAAAGGCAAAATAAGTCTACATTAATTTATAAGCATCTGGGGAATTTAGATTACTCTTAAAATATGTGAGATATGTGATTGTATATTATTCCACTGCTAGTAGATGAATATGGGTTTATTATACATATATATATGCACATAAAGTAGCCAGTCAGTGGAACTCAATCTATTAATGTCTGCACAGTTATGGATCAAAGAGACAGGAATAAACAGCAGCGTTAGGAGCTTTTTATTCCAAAATGTGACTACTGGATTGTGTCAGAAAAGCAACTTGACAAAATAGCTAATAATGTAATGCTTCGCAAACAGATACACCATAGAAAAACCCTCCCACAGCTTGTGTTTCTAGCTGACCAACTTTGAGATCTCATTTTCAGAGCAGGAACAAAATAGCCAGCAGACTGACTGCCCCCATTTTAAGGTAGACACCAGCAATATGAGCGTGCATCCAACAGTCCATAATGAGGGCTAAGGAAATTTGCTTACCCTGTATTTTTAGGATTTTAAATCTGGCTCAGCAGCAAATATAACAGGAAACCAAGGTCAGGCTGACACAATGCGGGCTATTCTCTCTCTTCCTCAATATGTGTTCGCAACTCCTATCTAGGTTAATGGGAGTTTTGTGCACATGTGGGGGGAAACAGAACACAAATGCTACAAAATTGGATGCAGATTTAGTTCAAATAAAGTGTAATCAGCTCTAGAAAAATCCGTCAGCTTGAAAACTGATGTCTTATCACTGAAAAAATCTTTAAAACATCACCTCCACATGGTTTTTAAATATAGCTCTGGGAAAAAGTGCTCGTAACATTTTGCACCCTTATGAACCAGTTGTGAGTGAAATATAGACACCCAAGCTGGTTCTTTTTTGATGCTTCAACTACTGATCAGCCAGGATTGTATCTTTTTTAATTTGAATGTCAAGAAAATTCCTAGTAACGTTCAAAATTAGCTCAGTGCAGCTTTTATTTTCTCCCACATAACCATGTACACTGACATTACTATGCAGACATTAGATACTGTTGCTGTTTCAGTGAAAAACAAAATAATTAGGTTCAAGGTTTGCATGATATAACCAATTAATGTAGAAGGAGTCTTATGGAACCCTTCACAGACCTAATAGGAGATCCTGGACCTTACATGAAAAGTGCAGCTGCATCTGGGCATTCAATTGCAGGTTTCCATTTATTTATCTAAGAGGAGTGTCACGTAACTAAAGAATACGCTGTCAGAGGAACGTAAGAATTAAGTCTTAAATTCTGCACACTTTTTGTACATAATTTTTAGTGCAATGTATTTGTTTTATAATAAAAATGTAAAAAGGGATACATGGAGTGTAACTATAATATACTGCTAAACATTTTGGAAAGTATTTTTAAATCCTTTGATCTAATAGCAATCGATATGCTAAATTCTTTTATGCATCTTTTTACAAAAAATATATCAATGGCATTTAGTAAATTATTTCCAGTTTAATTCTACTATTTTTTCTGAGAATTAGGAAAACAATATAAAATTTAAGAGGAAATATGTTGGACAAGGAAGTCAGACAGCATTTCCAAGCATCATAAAATCTCGTATGCGAAAACCCTCACTCAAGCCAGTGACTTTTATCAAACAAAAAAGCAAACAATCTTCTGGTTCAAAGGAAAACTTAAACAAACCAGAGCAAACCATAGCACATAGTTTCCTGCAGCAGAGACACCCATTCCTACAAGGGCCTTCGTTACGCATGACACAACAAGCAGCACCCATTCAACCTGAGGGAAGCCCACAGGCTCGCAGGGCCACTGGCTGGCTCTTTGTCACCAAATGCAGCAGGTTGAATGCAGACATCACTGTGATTTCCTCACCAACAAAACCAGAGGCAAAGAACAGGGGCAAGAGCTGAGTAGGGAAGAAAAAGAAAAAAAAAAAAAAAGAAAAGAAAAGAAAAAAAAATATGAGAACAAATTAAAACATCAAAAATGTTAAGATACATTCACAGTAAAAACAATGCTTACAATTTCATGAGACCATCACGTGGGAGTATAAGTCTAAGTGCACTTTTCTTAGTATGTTTAGCCCATTTCTGACACATCCAACCCTAATATTTTGATATATATTAAATAGTATTCAGTGAAGCAACTTTCTGTGCTACCAAGCAAGAGGGAGGGGGCATTTTTATAGAAGGCATTCATAACAGCTGCTTTACATAACAAACCTGGAGCAACTCGGGGTAGCAACCTACATAGTCTCAAGTGAGGAGGTACCTCGGTAAACCTCAGGACCTCAGCTAGATAGCAGGAGTCCTGCTTTGAACACCCAGGAATGCCTGGCAGATCAAACGTGTGGGCTTTTCTATTTATTTTATCTAAAACAAAATCACACTCCACAACATTTCTGAATAGTGAATGCTGGAAACCAGTCACTGCTAAAAATTGTTCTTTTGATGACTTGTTTGAGGAACGTGACATTTCATTGTAATAAACTTGCCAGATATCTTAAAACCACAACTTCTTTTTTTTTAAGGCAGGAAAAAATTCGCATTGTAAACTGTCCATGAGATATATTTAAACAATCTTCCGGCCAGTTTAAATATAGCAAACACAGAGATGGCAGTTGCAGGATTTTATTTTAGAAGGATTTAATGCATGAATACTAATTGTTTCATTTACCCACGACGGAAAAGAGGAAACGCAGCTGCCCGGCAGCCCGAGCTCCCTTCAGGAAAGTATGTGGCACCAGGGGTGGGAGCCAACCCCACCGAACCCGATAACGAATCTCTTGTGGACTCTGGTGGGGGCAGGATCAGGCCCCAGATCACTACCGAGCAGCGGGGCACAACTCCCCATCTCCTCCCAGGTGTCCTCTTGCTTTACAGCGTGTGGCAGCACAAGAGCTGCAGGACGCTGGGTCCAGCCATGGCCCAGAGCAGGAGCTTGTCCTTGGGCATCTCCCCAACCTGGGAGCACCTGATCACAGCATCATCCTGAAGAACAAGCCCGCAATACCCGGCCATAGGTATTACAGACCACTCTGGGCTGTATCTGACGGAAACCTGCTCGCATTGACATGCCCGAAACCCCGCTGTGAAACGCGAACATCTCTGTGCTGCTAAACGGCGGCAAAGTGTGTAGGGGGGGCGAGGGGGAGGTAGGGGTGCACGGCAGACAGCCCGAGAGCATCATTGCACAGAAATAAACCTCTCATTGTCACAATGACATGGGGGGTCACAGGGACATGGGCGGGTCACAATGATATGGGGGGACATGGGGAGGACACAGGGAGATGCGGCGGGAGCGCGCAGAACAAAGCGGCGCTCCGCCAGCCGAGGCGCCGCCTGGCGGCCCCGTCCCGGCATCGCCGAGGTCTCCGCTGCCCCGTCTCTATGGTCTCCTATAGGTCTCCGTCGAGCCACCCAGCGCGGGCACACGCGGGCACCCACCGCGCACGGCGCAGCGGCGAAGGGACGCACCGCGTCACCTCCCCCCGAGCAGCCCCGCGGGCCACCAGCCGCGCTCCTGGCCGGGCCTCCCACACCAGCACCGCGTCCCTCCCCTCCCCCGTCAGGACCCCCAAGTCCCCCAAGTGTAAACAGCTTAAAGGAAATTATTCGAAATTCCCGAGGATTATAAAATAGATCCTGACCTCTTGAAAATGTCAAGTATTTCAGCGTTCACCAAAATGTTGTTATTTAGTCTCAAGTATTCATAAAGACTCCGAGGATATATAAGTCCTGAAAGCCCAATAAAATAGAACTGAGTGTTCATGAAAGTATTTTATTGCAGTTAACATTTTATTCTTTTATTGCTGACGTTTTGATCACTGTTTTTATTTACTCTGTACGGTACAGCAATGCCCAGTAGGGGACCTCCTGGTGCTAGGTTCTGTATGCACATCAACAAAGCCCTTGCCATGGGGAGCTTGAAGACCAAGTTTAAGAACTGCTGGCAAATAATCAGTAAAAAGAGCAAAGTCAGTCTCCTTGCAATTAATGCATTTGTTTGGAGGTGCTTCACACCCCATCTGCTGATTGCACAGGTGCAGAGAACAGGCTGGTGGAGAATGACTGTAAACATCATTGTGACAGGTTAAGATCTTTCCTTTGCTCTTTCTGCAGCAGCTGCAAGCTTAGCCACCGCCTTCCACGGGTTCAGGAACTAGGGCTGTGCCTCTAAATTATTAAACAGGAACAGTCAGAGCACGACAAGAAACATGGGAAGAAAACACCATCCTGGAAATACCAATGCAGGTGGTTTAAGCGCCTGCGCTGTGCACACTCAGACCTTTCCACGTTAAGCAAAGACCCCATGCTGGTGCTGGAGGTGCCCACCCAGCCCTGGGGGAACCCAGTCATGCCAGCACTTTCAATCCAAGAAAGAGGATGCTGCTTTTCTACATCATTTCTTGTTCTTTGGTTTTCTTTTGGCTCCCAGAAGATGGACAGGATGCTCAGACATAGCTTGTAAATCTTACCAATATAGATCATACAAATATAGCAGTAACCATGTGGACTTGAGGAGCCTTTTGCTGGGATGATATACATTGCAACTCCAGGAAAGTCTTTCTTTTAGGATGCTGATGTCCTAATGTTGACATACATTAAAGTCCTGCCAGCTTTTAAGAGCTTCTATATTGTAAACTGCAAATGTTCACAAATCACAAGTTCAGCCCCCAAACAAACACCGTTTGTCAAAAAGTAACAGAGGTTCTGTCAAATTTGTACTTCGGAAATTAAGAACTTTGTAGGTACTCAGGTTATGTTTTCTCAACCTCTGTCTGCAACTACAGAAATTTATTTGGGGGAAGGACAACATATGAGATTGAATTCTGATATTATCACATCTTGCTTTTAAGAGCTGTAAGGGAAACATCAAAGGTCTCAAGAACTGATAACACGACTGGTTTAAGGTTTTCTATATTCAGAGTTTTTCCTGATGATTCAGGTCCAGAATTCCTAAAATCACAGGAGAACCCCAGCTCTCACAAGACAAATGTGAAGTTTTATCCCCTTACAAGTAAATTTTTAAAAAGGACAAATTCTTAAGGAGCAATCTTTTTTTTCTTGCACCAATAATGAGACCTTCACAGTGTGAAGCTTCTAATATTTTTTCAGTTTCCCTGCCTCCACTCTCAAGCCTCTGGCTCCATTTTGAGGGCAGGAAGCAATTAGAGATAGGTACATGCCAGCCACAGAGCTGGGATCTTATGTCAAGAATTTCTGTCACTGGAAAAAGCAAAAGATCAAAAATATGCCACGCTGGAGAAACCCAAACAACCACAAGTTAGAAGACAGCAAAGGCCTGTGAATCTTCTATACTCAAGTGTTACATTAACAGTTTAATTTTAATTTCTATTTGCTTTGTTGAGTGTCTCCAGTCCAGAAATAAGTTCAAACAGTTATTTTGCAAAGCTTTTATTTATTTAGACAGAAACCAAACTATAACCAAATGTTTCACTGACAAAGCTTAGTGCAATATTTAATATATACATTTATTTCAGCCTCAGCATTTGGATTTTTTTTTAATTTGGCTTTTGCTCACCTAAAGCTGCTGCCAGTCAGACTCAGCAGACAGAAGAGAAACCACCAGCCATCGCAAGAAGTCTAGCCTAGAGAGAACCACATGAGCAAGTATTTCAGTATACCATGGATTTGCGTCTAAACAGTTATCTACTCCCTAATAATTTTCTCTTAACACATTCTCTTCCAATGCCAAAGCCCTTGGCATCTCCTGCTCCCTGCATTGCACTTGGTAGTTTTTAGGGACTTTACAGTTCGCAGTGAATGTCTTTGGTTTGTCATGATATGTGCTGAGGTGGGGGGGTGGGTAAAGGCAATGTTTTGTATCTTCTAAGGAGATGTTTAATGGGATCTGGTCCAGCTGTGGCAGGAGACCAGAGCACAGGAAAACTTTTCAGCAGGGGCATAAGGACTGCCATCTATTTGTTGGAGAAAGGAGAAGGGAAGAGTTCCAGATCCCCCTTCCGATCCAAGAATATCTCTGATCCTGAAACTAGTACCCTTTGCAGTGCACCATCAGGAAGGGCAGAAATCAAACTCTTCTCTTTAGTGACCAACGACAGAACCTGAGGGAATGGCAGGAAGATGTGCCATGGGAGGTTTAGGTTGGACTTTAGGAAAAGGTTCTTCACCCAGAGGGTAGTGGACACTGGAACAGGCTCCCCAGGGAGGTGTCACGGCCCCAAGCCTGACAGTGTTCAAAAACAGACTGGACAATGCCCTCAGACACTTGGTGTGAACTGTGGGGTTGTCCTGCGCACAGACAGGAGTTGGACTCGATGATTCTTGTGGGTCCCATCCAACTCAGGACATTCTATGCTAAAGTGTTCTCCTCACACACACAGACCTCACTACCTGGGCTAACAATCCCTTCTGTCCTGGAACTACCAATGAACAGCCTACTAGAACAAGGCTGCAGCCTCCAAGCCCTCAAAAGCTACACACTCTGTAACTATGCATTTGTGCTTTGCAACTGTGTTTTTAGAGAGCAGCATGCTTCAATGTATTGTACTGTATTCGAAGCATTCAGCAAGTAATTGCAAAGGTAATTGACAAAACCTTTGGAAATTCACCTTTAAAGAGAGATTTTTAGGCTCTGGAATTTCATGTGCTTGTACATCAATTGATAATGCAAACAAGGCGTCTTCACAAGTTCAAGATTTGCTATTAAAATACTTTGCAAAAGCTTGCTGTCTGATGAGAGTAAAATACTTCAACCATTAACAGCTAACAACGTGCAGCAAAACATCATAAGGATAATTTTAAATATAAGCTGCTCAAAGGCTTATTGAAGAAGCACAAGACGTTTTAAAAGAAACTAATTGCGCTAGCCTTACAGGTCTACAAATGTACCAAAGCATTTAATTTACAAGCTTGTCTGCATATACCTTTTTCCCCCTCATACAATACCAGCTTCTCAATTACAGCCACAAAAACCAGAAGTATTAGCCCTGCATTCCCACTTCACTTCTAGCACTCCTGATTGAAGCCTATTCTCCACAGCTGCTTGTCCTAAAACACGTAAAATGAATGGCAATCCAATCTGCTTTTAGTAACTTTACATTGTGCCCTGATAAAGGAGGATATCACTGCCATACCTCATAATATTTGAGTGGAAAACCAGGAAATGTCAAGCTTTAAACTTGAAGTCAGTACTGCTATAAGAAAGGAGTCTAAAAAATTAAGTTTGAAATCTTTTTGCTTTCTTGAATTTTATATCTTTTCCTGTGCTCGATTTTGGTTTTACATACTTCCCATAGCAACTGAGTGTATTTATCATAGAAATTCAAACCTAAAATATACATCTTTCTGCAATACAAAACACACAGTCTAACACATAAGTGATTTTTAAGTATGACTTTGGATATCATCTGCTTTAGGATAATGCCAGATCCAACTACAGGCACTTTAATGTCCCTTAAGGATGCCTAACAGAGGAGTATACTCAGTATCTCCTAAGATGAGCTGCAATGGTTGGGTGGGCTGGAGCAGGTGTGTGCCTGCCTGGGACACCCAGCACAGCACCTGCTGTGGCTGCTCATGCTCGAGGGGCACAGGGGCCACCCCAGTCCTACAGACCAGCCCTCTTCATCACATGAAATGGGGTAACATGGCCCACGGCCCAGTCTATTCATGGGGTAGTGGTTTTAAACTAAAAGAGGGTTACATATACAGACAGGCTACATATAAGAAATTTTTTACTATGAGGATGGTATAACACTGGCACAGTTGCCCAGAGAGGTGGTAGATGCCCCATCCCTGGAGACATTCAAGGCCGGGCTGGATGGGGCTCTGAGCAACCTGATCTAGTTGAAGATGTCCCTGCTCATTGCAGGGGGTTGGACTAGATGACCTTTGAAGGGCCCTTCCAACCCAAACTGTTCTGATTCTAGGAATGTAATTGACATTCTAGGAATGTTATTGACCATGGGGCACAGGTCTGATGAGGAGCACTTGAGGGAACTGCAGTTGTTTAGCCTGGAGAAAAGGAGGCTGAGGGGAGACCTTACTGCTGTCTACAACTACCTGAAAGGAGGTTGTAGCATAGAGGGTGTTGGGCTCTTCTCCTGCATAGCAAGTGATAGGACAAGACGAAATACCCTCAAGTTGCACCAGGGAAGGTTTAGATTGGATATTAGGAAAAAAAAAACTCATGGAAAGGGTTGTCAGGCATTGGAAAAGGCTGCCCAGGGAAGTGGTTGAGTCACCATACCTGGAGGTGTTTAGAAAACACATAGATGAGGTTCTTAGAGACATGGTTTAGTGCCAGAGTTAGGTTATGATTAGACTCTATGATCTTGAGGGTCTCTTCCAACCAGAATTATTCTACGATTCTATTATATCTTTTTGATATTCTAGCTGGGAAGCTTCAATAGCAACATATTGCATATTCAGCATTTTAACAGCTGGTGTAGGGGAAGAGGAAGCAAAGTCTCGAGGTTGAGATCAGACAAAGAAATAGAAGAAAGCAGGAAAAGAAGATGAGGAAGGATCAGACAGCATGGAAGCAATGCTCTCCCTTTAGCAGGAATGTACATTCTTGCCTGCTTACCCTGAGTCCCCACCCTATAATATAGGGTGACAAGCAGAGCTTTAGGGACAAACCACCCTCCATATTCCAACCTTAGGCTGCATGTAAGTTTCCCACTGAGATGAACTGCAGATCTTTTTAGGAGTGCAGTTTTTAGGCTGTGCTTTATTATCCAAACTTTGCTCTTTTATCTAAGAGAGAGATGAGATTACCACAATAGATTCTAGACTACTGTGCAGGCTAAAATAATTATATTTCTAATAAAAAAATTATTAAAATCTCAGAAAATAAACCAGATTCCAAAACCTATACACACAATTCAGGATAATTTCACTGATTTCAACTGTTGAGAAAAAATATGCTAAGTAAGGAGGTAGAGTTCCATATGTCTGTGAATTTGCATTTATATTAGAAAAGTTACCCGGAATAGAAAAAATGGTTTGTACTTATAAAAGGAAAATACTGCATCCGAGCAAAGAAGAAATATTTTTATTTAATTTTAATGTAATTACCAAATTGAGCTAACATTCTCTTTTTATATGCTGAACTGGCTGCTGCATTGCCCCCCTCTCCAGCTAGAGAAAAACCAGTTTGGCAACAAAGAGGCTGGTGTGCTGGTGTAACTGAAGCCCAGAGGTGTGTCCAGGGACCAAATTCAAAAGGCCTGAGATGTGAGAGGATAATCAAAACAAAGAGTTTTTTAAAGGTTGTAGTCTTCTGAAAAGTAAGATGAGGGAGAAAAGTGCATTAATGCCTCCCTGGTCTGCAACTGCTCCCATGGAGGAGAGAACTGCAAGGCTGAGTTCTCCTTATTTTCCTGTTTAACACACAGCAGGGCAGTGGTACCAGTCCTCTCCGAACAGCCAAAGGACATGGCCTGGTACAGTGGGGATGGAGGGGACATCTGTGCTACACTGAGTACAAGGGGAAGAGGGAGTTAACTAATCATCTTTTACGTAACACAAAAATTAAGAGGGTCCTTGCACAAGGGACTCTGGCTTGGTCTTTAGGGAGGGATGTAAACGGAAGGAGATTTCATTACTGTAGAGACAAGACACCACAAGCCTTGTGAGTAATGGATGAAATTGGAAAAGTGGAATTCCAAAGAGCCAAGAAAAAGCAGAGAGACCCCAAAGATGGGAAGAGAAGAGGCCAGTAAGGAGTCCCCAAGCCTGGGACAGAAGAGCATCCTTCGCTAAGGGCAGACGATGGTGAGTCCCTGAGCCTTGCAAGCGCTCACACATCTGTCATTTCCAGATTCTTTCCCAATAGTTATGACTGGAGATACTTCCCAAAGGAGAGTAAACACAGGTCATTTGGGATTTCCCCGCATCTATTCCTGCTCCTCCCAGGTCTGAAGCACTAAAATAGCGCTGGGCTGCACTTTCATTTTCCCTGCCTTGGTAGCCTGCCAGTGCACAGCCCATTCCTTTTACGGCAGTGAGTTTATAACTGCAACAGTCATAAACTATTCTTAAATGGGTCTTCCCTGAGAATCACGATCCGTTCAACATCTTGAAAAATACATAATCTTTTCCATCTCAGGCAGCCCTCTCCAGCACAGTGGTAAAGATTTAATTGCTTCTGGTGCTCACATGATGAGATATAAGTGTTCTGGAAATAACCTTTTAATTTAACAATTCCTACTGGCAAGCCTGAAAGCTTCTTGCATTGCTCACTGATAAGGGACTCATTTTCAGTACTAAAAGAACAAAAAAAAAGCTTAAAAAGTTCTCTTACTGCTGTGGATGGAGCTATCCAAGAGTACCCTAGCACCGAAGACATGACACCTGCTTTTACTAACAGGTCAATTTGAGCAGGTATGCTCTCCCTCACCACCAGTATTTGCCTTGTCAAAGATAAAGCTAGCAAGCTTTCTATTTTTAATTCAGGACAAATCCCACACATCATTTACTATAACGTGAAACACAACTTTCTTTTCTAGCAGTGAACAGAAGCCCTTGAACAGGAATTTCTATTCTGCTTTTCTGAAAAAAACTGCGTACTAGTTTTTACTTCTCAAAGAAAAAAAGACTAATTTTGAAGATTAAACAAATACATTGTTTGGAATTAGGGTTCTTTTAAATGGTGTTACACAGTGCTCCATAACTCAGCAGACTTCTTCCTTGGCTTACAAAGCTTATTTGCATGGTTAACAATACACAATAGATACGTGATCCGAGCTGTTTCTCTTACGTAGAAGAGAAATAAAAATGAAGCAAAGAGAAATAAAAATGAAGCAAAGAGAAAGCCTCCAGATGAAAACTGGTATGACTTAACAGGACTTCCAACCTTAAACATCAAAAAAGTACACTGCCTTGAGAAGAGCATTGTCTGACTTGCTCCTAAAACGAGAGGAGTGAAAACCAGCCCTGCAGCTGTTTGCTGAGGACACTCCTGTCCTGCAGGGCACAGATGGCCTGAAGGAAGCTGCCACTTCAGCTGCACAGAGAAGCTGAACTCTGAAACATCGCAGATCAGTTACACTTGATGACCTTGTTTCATGAGGCACTGTAAGGAAATGCAGAAATGTCCAGGACCACATCAGATCTAAAACCAGTTGTGATTTCAGCCATGGTTTTAGCCTGCGATGTAATGAGCTCTCAGAGTAAAACCTGTATCAGCGAATTGAAAAACTCCAAAGAAACAACACTTCCTGTCACAGCAGCAAACTAAAGCATCCTCAACACAGCATCAGATGCCATGGAGTTATTACTGTGTACACAGGAAATTACCAAAAAGTAACCAGTAAGTCTACAGCCAGCAGATTTTTAAGATTTTCAAAACCCTTTTAATTGAATAAGTAGTTGGTGCTAATGTCCATCTACATGTATGTGCATATAATGCCCCTATAAATGCCACACACCCTACTAGAAAATTAAACTTCTAGTGTAAAAGACACACGCAGACCCACATCCTACTGACATCAGCCTGTGCCATTTCATTCAGCATTAAGTCTTCAGCACAAACCATTTTGAAGCTGATTTATCTCCCTGTATTTTTATAATTTACTACAAGAGAAAATATAATCCAAAAACCAAACCTGAGTTATATTTCGTAAAGACACTCATAAGTAAAGCATTTGGTTTACAAAATGTAGTTAACATCCCTCTGTCAGGCAGCATAACTGCATTTCAGACCAATTCAGGTTGGCTGTTTCTTTTTTTATCATCCCAGCTACTAGAAAAGCACTTCGACTCAAAGACATCATAGCTGCCCATCTTCCCCCCCCCAGTCTCCCTTACATGGAAATTTCCTGCGTGGCTCCCTCTGAAAACCAATTCCGCCCATCGCCACAGAGAGGAGCCATCACCCTTCCATAAACTCAGAGGTTCCACCGTTCCCCTTCTAGCAACATCCTTCAAGTAACAACCTCAGCACATAAAAGTCTATGCATACGTCAAGGGAATAAAAGCACTCTTTTAAAATGTACCTTTGATCACACAGGTTGTGTCACGATCGTATGCAGAGCGGCCTTATGAATATACAAGAAAACCTCAGCCTTTTATCCAAAAATAGTTTAAAACGAAATTACAGCACGAAGAAATTCTGATACTGCACCAAAAAAACCATACAAGAACATGCTGTCATAGTAACATTAACAACTCTAAAACCAAATAACTTTTATGCAGTTGAAAAAAAAAATAATTTAAAATATCTAATCCACAGCAAAATAAAATTCCATCAAGTAAACCAGAAACTCCCATGTCTTCCCTAATCAGTGATGTACTTTTATTTTTATGAAGAGCAGTGAGAAGACACTACAGCAAGTAATGAAAGAGTATTTATCTTTATACTTTAAATATTCTTCGAACTTACAGTACAATCAGATGTGTTAATGCTGAATGTCAATGGCTGAAAAGTGAGAGAGCAAAGAACTATTTCTGTCTTAACGGCAATAAATTTGATTGAAATACAAAGATGATTTTATTTTAAACCACTGCCCAAGGTGGGTTAATTTAACAAATACTTTTATTGCAATGTCTGTAACACCATTTTCTCAAAACAAGTCTTCACTTGGTTAGGCTATCAATAATTATGTTGATTAGCAAAAAATACATAACATTACACTAATTTTTCTGCCACTATTTAATAATGAATATATGTGTACCTACTTGTATTTAAGTAACTACAGGGATAAAAATATTTATTCAGGACTCTCCTTCCTTCTCACAAGAGAAAATGTCCAAAGCTTTTTCAATGAAAAACATTACTTGGAATCTATGTGAGCTGAATTCCAATTTTCATTCCAGTTTAAAAATGCACAAACATAGCTTTTTTATTTTTTTAATTAGCTAAATATATTTACACTGAGTGTGCATCACAAGCATCTGCACCTCCAGGCAACCTAAAGCTATTTTTCAGCTCAAGAACAAAAGTAGTATTAATTCCAGTTAAATATATTACTTTAAACCTTGCTTCGATTAATTTTCTTCTCTTTCAAATGTCCAGAATGTGAAGGTGTCTCTTCCATCTCTTTAAAACAACTGAAAATATTAAACCTTATAGCATTCCAATTCACATTTCCCAAACCTGAATGCAGTCAAGATCCAAGAGACTCATCCTATACCTGCCAGCTGGACTTTTACCCAACAATAACCATGCAAAACCTTTCTGCACAGCAAGAAGTACTTACCTTTGGGGAAAAATGAAAACAAAACAAACCAAAAACAACAACAAAAACACGCAACAGCAACAACAGCCTCCCCCCACATAAATACTTTCTCCTGTTCTGTTAGCATAAGCCTACAACGGGGCTAATATTAGACTTATCTCCAGGGTCAGGTCCCGTGGCCTCGGCCAAAAGTCACCTGCGGGCAGGGGCAATGCCACCTGCCTGCTGATGCTGGGGCTGGATCAGCCCCACAGTCCTGCCCAGAGCCCTCCAAAAGCACAGACCAGGGCTGAAGCAGCTCCACAGTCCTGCCCAGAGCCCCCCAAAAGCACACACCAGGGCTGAAGCAGCCCCACAGTCCTGCCCAGAGCCCCCCAAAAGCACACACCAGGGCTGAAGCAGCCCCACAGTCCTGCCCAGAGCCCCCCAGAAGCACACACCAGGGCAGGAGCAGCCCCATAGTCTTGCCCAGAGCCCCCCAAAAGCACACACCAGGGCAGGAGCAGCCCCACAGTCTTGCCCAGAGCCCCCCAAAAGCACAGACCGGGGCTGAAGCAGCCCCACAGTCCTGCCCAGAGCCCCCCAAAAACACACACCAGGGCTGTAGCAGCCCCACAGTCCTGCCCAGAGGCCCCCAGAAGCACACACCAGGGCTGCCCATGGGGGAACAAACCCAGCTGCCAAGTTCATTTTCCTCTTCCCTCAGCCTTTTGCTAGTTTCAAGGCTCTATAGTTCAGCTTCCCATCTGCATCGATATTCTAAGATAAGTTGGGACATTTTCTTTGCATAATCTGTTCTTAAAAGTGACATCTGTTCCACTTGCATCAGCAGAGGCAGCAGCATGGCAGCCGCAGGCAGCCCCTCCTGCCGAAGCCTGCTGTCAAGAACTTCATTAAGCCTTGCCCCAAAACAGTGTGTTTCTGTCCTACTTGGACTCATGCTCAAAAGCAAAGAAAAAGAAAAAAAAAAAAAAAGGAAATCCTACACTTAAAACATTGGGAGTCCCTCTTTCCCCTGACATTTCACAGGACTCTTACTGACACATTACAAATTGCTCAGGGACTCAGCTGTGTCCCCACGGTGCCCTCGGTCCCCAGCACAGGACTGTTCTCGTCCCACAGTTCACTGCAGAGCATCTCAGTGCTGAGCACGCCGCCTTCAGCACCCCTTACCGAACTGAAATGACAACAGACATAGCAGCTCTTTGTCCACACTAAGGTTTTTTGAAACAGCAATTACTGGTTAGAATTCTGATTTATTTGTTTGGAATGTTATTTTTATAGCATTGGTATACATATACAGAAAGACTGTCATTCTCTTACACTTCTATGTGTACTTAAATAGATATTCACAGATAGAACTCCTCTAGATGTTTACAAATTTTATGTGGCTGCTAGACAAAACAAATAATAAATAAGTCATAAGCTATGGTGAGTTAAGCCTAGCTGCAAATTTCACTACTTGTAATCAAATACAAAGAAAACAACAGACATAATGGATTACCAGTCTGGAAATAGACTGACTGCCCAGATGACCTTGCATGACAGTATATTTGAAGGGAATTTTTTTTAAGAAACAACAGAGGTAATAATCTGAGGTAGTTTCAGTAACTCATTTCAAACCATTCTACCACTGTTGCTCAGACTTTCCTTTGCACGCACATGGTCAGCAGAGCCTGACAGTCACTTGGGTCTGCACTGAACTACCTTGTCAATGAAGATGTGAGGGGTTTTTTGACAGACAGAGCTTCATCAAAAGATAAGCTTTCCTTCTCACTCTTAGGAACTCACTTCAGGTGCTTTAGCTGCATAAATAGGAGACCAGTTACCAGAAATTAGTCACACTAATGTTGAATCACTATATTCCCAGATGATGGAGCTATTCTGTGTCTATAACCTTTGTCTGAGGCTCCTATTCCTCCTCTGCCAGGTCAGGAAATTTATCCTACAGGGCTCGTGTAACAAGCTGGGGCCATCATTCAGAAAAGAGCAAGCACCGTTCCAAAATCTGAGGACTAAGCTGACAATATCTATTTTCATAGTAACAAGGGAGAAAAGAGCGACTGGTGAACTACAGAGCTATAAGCCTACCTTCAACAGCCTGAAAGCCTTTGAAACAAATCACTAAACTACCCATCAGCAGGCAACTGAAAATTAGAAAGCAGTAAGCTACCAAGATGAACTTGACAAAATCTAACCTGAAACAACATACTTTCTGTCTTTCTTATTCTACAGGCAGGAGGAAAGCAGCAAATCCAAATACTTTTTGACAGAGCAAACTGGAAAAGCACCTTCCTTCTGGATCAAGGTCCTAGAACGTGGGTTCAGTGCTCCTCCTACTGACTAGGGTCAAAACCCAGTAAATAGGGTCAAAACCCAGCAAGTAGTCTTACTAAAACTGCAGATACAAGGAGTGTGAAACACCTCAAAGAGCTGAGCAGAACTCAAGATGGTCATAACAAATTGGAGAAATGTTCAGAAATCAGTGAGATGGAACTCAGTACAGCCAAGTACAAAGAACCACATTTGGACTTTAAAAGAAATCCTCAAATGCACAAAACCCAAAGGAAGAATACCAGACCAGCAGCAGTACTGCAGAAAAGGATGTCAAGGTTACAGTGACAACAAATTGAGCCAACAGTATGATACTATTTAAAAAAAAAAAAAAGACAAATGACAATTGGAAGTTTATTAAAAAGAGAAGTATAGCAGGGGTTGGAGAGGAAATCTGCTCTCTTCAGGAAGCATTGAGGTACCAGCTGCAATACCCTGCTGCTGCAGGGCATAGGACAGGACAGAGAGTGGTTCAGAAAACCAAATCCCCATTAAAAATTCTAAGAACTTGGTTTGTTTAGACTCCAGGAGTGACTGTGGAAATTGGATAATGCTCTGAAAACCTGCATCTTGTCTTAAATGGCATTACATCACCCAAGTATTACACTGTCCATATTACTGTCATAGTTATTACTTGCTTGTCCTGTTTTAGATGAAAATGTATTACTCTGTAATTCATCTGTAATGGAGCAACAAAAAAAAGGCTTGTTTTCCCTCAGACAGCTACTGTATTTTATATTTTAAAGGACATTACAGGCAGAATCTCACAGTCTTGCAAAGTACCAGTTGCAATCCTTCCCAGTGCAGGTCAACAACCGCTCAAATAGTTTGGTACAATTCAGCACCTCTCTCAAGTTCAGCGGCAAGCAGCAAAACTGCCTTGAGTTTTTGGATGAGGGATGCCAGGTTCTGTAGAAGATCAGAAACCAGCAGTGTCTGGTTGGTCCCTTCCTGAGTGCGCCACTAATTTGCCACATGAGTCAATGGACATCATGTCCCTGAGGTGTTCTTGCTTTTAAGGAAATGACCGAGCCCACAGAACAAGTATGTACACAGATAATTTGGTTTCTTCTTATGAAAAGAGATTTTAAAAGGTGTGCTGTCAGCACGGAGTACCTTTCCACTGTATATACAAAAGACATAATGAAACACCAATTTTAATCCTGAAAACAAGACGAAAAATCAGGTATACAGTTTAAAAGTACCCACAAATGGTGCTGATTTTCCTGCAACCATTAGAAAGCAGAGATGATGAAGCTACAAAAAGTTTCTGCATTTGCAGTTGGCTGATCTACCTCAACTTTTCCACCTGTTCCCAAGCTGGCAGCCTGCGCATCTGTTCCTTTCTTACTCCATTTTCTCCAACAAACCTGTGCTATGCCTACTGCTGGTGCTGTTGGAGTGAAGGAGCAGAAGCGCCATCAGTCTGATCTGAGAGCTTTGGTTGCACCATCATTAAGACTGGATTGGTGCACTGTTGGTCACTCACTAGTACAAATTTGACCTCAACTGGGTGTAAGTCATCACTGTTCATCATTGGGACACATAAGGAGGGACCTGCCTTGGTTTTATGTTTAGTATCAATCTTACTCCCAGCAGCACCATGGTGACAATCTGACCAAGGTGGCAAAGCCTGCTTGTACAAAGTCAACCATTTTTCTTAGTGTGGGGAATCACAGTGATCTACATCAAACCAAGACTTGCTCTTGCACCAGCTGCAGCAGCCCCAAGGCCAGGCTCACTATGCTGTCAAACACCCGCCACATGAACTGACCGGCTCTCCCATGGCTCTCACCCCAGCCCACCCATCACCCGGGTCCTCAAAGTGTTTAAAACCACCTGGAGCCTCTGTGCGTGCAGCTGGTTCCTGAGAACCATGGAGCAGGGAACAGAGAGGAACAAGAACAGGGCAACCCCTTGGCCAGACCGAACAAACGCTCTCTGGGCTGTTTTCTTTTGGCGACTACTGGCACAGCCCACACTTCCCCAGGAAGCTGCTAAGGTTCCTTCTGTTGAATTTTTTTTTTTTATTTTCCTACTTTCATTGTGTGGTTGGAGTGAAAGCGGTGGCATTTGGCAGCTACTTTCCATCGGCACTATTGTTATGCCCTGCTAGAAGAGATTTGTTTTCCGTCAGGTGAAACGCAAAGGCGTTGTCCCTGTTTGCAAGAATAACGAGTTAAAGAGACTTCCTGGGGAAACACTTCCAAATGCCATGCATGATGTGACTCTTAAGATTTCTCGGATGTGGTTAACACTTCCCAGCAGAACAATGCTTTAGCACACTATGTATGTTTTGCTACACTGCTGCCCACATTTCAAAGAAATCATTAATCCTGATGCTCAGAAGCTACTGAAAGAGGGAACTGGGGAGCTCCACAGAAGTCCCGTCATTAAACTTTGTGCAACACTCAAAAGCTAAATCATGTTCAAATGCAAGACACTCTGTAACTATCGTTTCCACCGCTCACCGCTCATAAATAAAGAAGTATTTATGCTACTAATCACATCACAAAACAATGCTAAACTATAACTTAAGTCTGTGAATACAGCAAAACCGTGTTAGCACCTTATAAGTTTAAGCATTGTTGTGTCTGTTTTGGGCTAGTATGGTTCAGTTGCTTGGGTCTTAAACTCCTTACTGAGAAAAGCCTCTTTATTCCCCATACCAGTTGCTAGATTGTGTGGTTTTCACATAATGCTATTGGAATTGAGGTTGCTAAATAAGAACCAGAAGGCTAGAGCTAAGCAGATAAATTATAATTTCCAATTACCTCACCATAAATGGGGTTCCCAAAGAATTCTTCTGCCCTATTTTCAGACAAAACACTTCTTCATAGATTAAGGACACAAAAATCCCTGTTAAAACCCAGAATTACATTCTTCATCTTCTGGTAGAAGTTAATGATGCAATATGTGCTCTCTTCCCTTTCTTAAGTGGTTGGTTGGAAATTACTTTTAAAACACTGCTAGCTTGTTATACATTCACAAATTTCAACAGAGGAGGACTTAAATATTTAGTTTTGTGCCTTTTTTTCTTCCAGCTAGAACTTGTTAATAGTTTACTGAGAACTTAAGATCTTTCTGAGGCAAATGAAGTATCCAAAAAGATAATAATACAATCCTACAGAAGGGACAAGAGTGAGGGAAGGGAAAGCTAACTTATAGCCACTTCTTATTCTGTAAGACAATTAAAAAATGCACCAAAAGCTGACAGGTTTTTTGTTGTTATGTTCTACAGACCTCTGGCTTGTGTGGAGAAAGTAGCCTCTAAATAACTCCATGTATGGACACAATTATTCCAGAGAAACACTCTATTTCCATCTAGCCTTGGAGTCTGTTCCAAAACAAGCATACCAACTTCAGAGTTACTCAGAGAAAGATAAATCTGTACACTACTTCATTCTACATTAATTCCTAAACACACTGTCATAAATACACCAGGAATTTGCGAGTCCATTTTTCTGGGGTCTTTTGGCTAAAGGAACCCTTAAATAAATCAGGACTAGACCAAGCTAAAATTAGGGTGATTGTTTATCCCACTTTCCCATCAGCTAAAGCCTCCACAGCTTAAGTTCATAGCCTGGGCGCTGCTCAAACTGTGGCTTTCAATGGAAAAAGAAAAATAATAGAAAGGGGAAAAAAGGGTCATATTCCCCACCTATGACTAATATTATATAACGCTGCGTGTAGCTTGAGTATTGCTGTGTAATGAGGACACACTCACGTGAATTATGCAGCTCAACAAAGCCATCTCAAAATTGGATGGCTTTACTGCATCGCGAGCTTGTGGCGATGCCAGTCAGATGCAGACAGCAGACTTCTTAACCTTCTGGCTGAGAAGATTAAATCCTTAGCAGAGCGATCTCTTCTCTCCTCCTTCTCCCTCCTATTCCCCCATCTTTTAAAATAAATAACAAAGGAACCTTTAACATTGCACCTAAAAGGGAAATTTAATTTTCTAGTATTTCTAATGTAATCAGTAGGCTGGACCTCCGATGATATAGAAATAAGTATCACCTTACAAAGCTGACAAAACATGAGTAGGTAAACAAGATCCTCCCATACCTTCATAAATACCAGGGCAAAAGACCAAATATCTTCCTCATGTGCCAGGTTCCTTTATCAAACAGCTGTAAGGAATTCTTATGGTACGTACAAACATAAAAATAACCAAATCCGTGTGAGAGCATATAACCACCACCACTTGGAAAAATAAGCAAGGTCATCCAGTCAAAAGATTTTATTTTTGTCTAGGATCAACTGCTTTATATGGCTTTGCTACCAAATATAGAAACATTACCCCACATACAAACGCACTACTTTCAGAGACGCTGCTTTTTGGGGAAAAATAGAAATATGTTTTCCTTCTAGAAGACCTTTTTGAATGTGCATTATAAAATTTCGAGAAACGTCAGACAGGAAAAGGATCGACCAACCACATTCTGGACTGAACTATATATGGCTTAACTCCACTAACTTTAGTGGTTTTGAGAAATCGAGGCAGAACTTTATTAAAAAAAAAACCTTTCATCTCAGAATTCTAGGATTATTTAGTAACTCTGGTTAAGCTATTCACCATATTTAATTCCCCACATAAATTTTAAAAGACAATTAAGAAATACTGTTCTAAAATAAGCCATGTCCACAGCAAGGCAGGCGATTCTTTTAGAAACTATGAGCAAACGTCTGATTAAGATGACAAGCCACATGGAAACTACTTCCAGAATCAGACTTAAAGGGCACAGTTACCAACCAAATTTGGCAGACAAGGAATCATGACGAAGTGCGAAGGCACGCAGCAGCGCAATAAAAAGTTGGGGACCATCATTAAATAAGACGGCAAGCACTTGTGTCAATTCAGGGAGGGCAAGAACATAAACAGGACAAATTCTAAGCATTAAACACTGGATTCTGATGAATGGCTCGGTGCCACAGCATGAGGGGAGTCGGCTCTGCCATTTCCAGACCGCTTGCCATAAACAAGCTGTATCGGTAAAGCAAGTATCTGCCTATGCAGATATCACATTCCGACATCTTTCTATCAAGAGAGCACAGTTTCAGAAGCATTTTAATAGTAACAACAGGAACATTAAAAGAGAAAGAACTAAAAGCATGACATATATAAGGCTCTATACTTTCCTAAAAGCTGCACTTAAGGTCAGAACTCTGACAGAGGTCTGACGTTTATCGCTAGATAACAGTAGGCATCTAGCCTTATCTGTAGATACTCATCATCAGATTTGTTATTTTTAGTATGTGGTTACCCCTATTTAAGATCACTGCACCTTCAGACAGTCTTTATGCTTAGGGGGTGATGACTGGAATTTCAGCTCAAGCAGAAAAGCCAGCATTATAGCAAATTTGTCAAATATTACAGGAAGTTAATTGAGTCTCATTTCTATTTCCAGGAATATTAAGAAGCATCAAGTACAACTGCATTAACTTGGAAAGGGGGCAGTAAGAAACAAATTATACTTTATTCTTTGCATCTACTACATTTGTCAGTAGCGTAACACGAAACAAACCCAGCAGGCACGCACATTGAACTCCCTGGGAAAAAAACCATCAAATCCTGAATGCGTATGTGAAGTTTAAGCTTTTTCGACCAACAAAGCACAATTTACCGACCCGGCGACCGTAGCAGAACTGAACTAATTACGCACTCGGTCAAGCGCTGCCGCACCAAGCCAACTATTTCGCTGTACATCCCAGAAACTATTTACCTCGTTTCTGAGTCAGCAGCAGCAGCGACAGCAAAGGGCACCCGGAGCCGGGGGTCTGCGCGCCGTGTTCGCGGGTCCCGGCGCCGCGGCGGCCCCGGGGACAGCGGAGCCGCACGGCCGGATGGACGGAGGGCAAACCTCGCCGGGGCCTCGCTGCCCGAAACGGGGACCAACCCCAGCACCGACCCCGCCCCCCGCCGACCGCCGCGGGACCCCAGCAGGGTCTCCCTCAGCGCGAACCGGCTCCTCACCCGCTCCCCACCGCCCGGCGGCCGCCCCGCCACCCTCCGCCACGGCCCCAGCAGGTGCGGCCCGGCCCCCCGCGCCGCCGGGGCAGCTCCTCCCCTCGCCCCCGCTGCAGCCCCCGGCCCGCCCTCCCCGCGGCGCGGCGGCCGGGGCCGGCGGGGGCGCGGAGGGGCAGCCGCCCGCCGCGGCTCTTACCTGCGGCTCCTGCGGCGGCCGCCAGCGCCAGGCAGAGCGCGGAGACGAGCGGCGGCGGCGCAGCGCGCATGAGGAGAGAGAGGCCCGAGGGAGCGAGCGAGCGGCCCCGGTCCCCCCCGCCCCCCGGGATCGCAGTGACGGGCCCGCCGCCCGGGGAGCATGACGGGAAATTCCTGGGCACCGGCGGCCAACGCCAAATATGAACATGAAGCCGCGGAGACACCCGGCCCGGCGGAGCGGGAGCGGCCGCCCCCGGCACCGCTGCAGGGGGAGGCCTGAGCCCGGGCAGCCGGCGGGACCGCGCTCGCCTTTAATTTAAAGGGTGCGCCCCGGACAGACCAACCGAGCACCTTCTCGCTTTTTAATTTTTAAATTAATTTCCCTGCAGTTCCGAAGCGGCGGGGGACAGCCGGGCGCACGGCCCCGACGCCCCTTCCCGGGGGGCTACCGCTGACCTACCTGGCGGAGCCCAGGGCTGTGCCGGGGCCGGGCCGGGCGGCGGCAGCCGCGGCGCTGCGGGGCGCGGTGGCTCCGGGCCGCGGCTCCCACTGGCGGCCAGACGCCGACTGACTGAGCTGACTTCTATCAGAGACAGCGAAATTAAGACGGCTCTTAATGCCCCCCTTCCGTATACTCAAAAAACCAAAACACAACAGGAGAGGGAAGCAGAATTGCAACACAATTCTACCTCCTCCCATTCTCCTTCCACAAGGAAGAGCTAGAAGTGAGCTAGGCAAAAGCATGTCCATAACAGACTAATGCACCTTCTTCGGTCTTCCTTCCTCACAACCCTTCAATACAAATCATCACCAAAACAATTTTAAAACAGTGGAGTGTAATGACAGAAGAAAAGCCTGTGCTTTGTTATCTATCAAAATCCATTGGAGGACTTTTCCTATCTCAAAATACTAGAAATAAGCTGCAAAAACAGGGCTAAGACTATTCACCCCATCACTTAACACATCACCTTCCCCTGGACTTAGAAATCAAGGTAACATACCCATACCCATACCCCCCTGTATGATCTAGACAAATGACACACTTAAGGGAAGCACAGTTGTGTTTTTCAACTCCCAGCAGCATCTGCTCCAGCTTCAAATCCTAACAAACATTAAAAGTTAGGTGGCTACGATGAATTAGTTTCCCCCCCCTCACACCCTAGAGATGAAAAAAAGTACTTAAACCCAACGGACATCCAAATATCTAGAGGTGAGACGCATATAAAAGCCCCTAATAAACCTTTAATTCGAGTTTAGTTTGGTTTTTTTTGTTTGTTTTTACAGGACAGGGTAACAAATTACAACAAACATCTGATTTTTCTCTAATGTTCAGGTATTATACACATTCCCCTCTGTCTTGCAGGAAGGGATATTGGTCAACTTAACAGTTTAAGGTAAAATAAGCTGCATAATAGTACATATTACAATAATAAAATGTACAGTGTTTACAAGAAATATATTTCAGAAGCAAGATAGATGCATTTGCATCGAGGCGACCTTTTAAAATGCCACAACTATTTTTACATTCACTCTTGCAACAGGTCACAAGATGGGGTGTCACTAAGGTCAGGTTAACAAATCACTATGATGCACATCAAATACAACAACATTAGTTTATATACATATATATAATACATATACATGTATATTATACATATACATATATGTATATAGTAAAACTCATCAAAATCTACCAGACCTGGCACAATCTACTTACCCATCAAAAATATGTACTTGTCCTTGGTAAGTAGAATTCTGCATGGCTGATTATATATTATATATACTCATTCATTAGCATCTGAGACATAAAACTGAGGATTTAAAATTTTTCAGTTAACAAACTCTCCAATAATAAACATGGTGCCCACAAAAGCACAAAGGTAAGGCACAATAGGATTTTCTGTTGCAGAATAGTGTGCATCATGTTTACTTAACCGTAATAAAAACGTGCATTATTTGTGCAAGTTCATGCTGCAAATCCATCATATCTACAAAGCAAAGTGAATTTCAGTAAAATCTGTGGGACTGGTGTGTTTCCAGTCTCACCTTCTACAGGATATTCAGCTGGATAATTAGATAAAATTGTTGTAGGAGTGGGGATTAGTAAAGCAAATAATCTCAGATTTGCAACTAAGCTTCTCCGCAACAATTTTGTACTTCTAGGTAAATGTTAGTAAGTTTACAAGCCTGGAATCACAAAATGTACTGCCAGATGTACGTCTAGTTCACATCTGCCAAAACTGTTGCAAGGAAGCATGTACCTTTTAAAATTTTAACAGGTAACTGGTTCGTTAAAACACATTATAATGTATTGGGAAAGTCACTTAATCCCAATGGTATTTTGTCACAGCCCTGGCAATTATAATAATAAATACAGCTTTTCACAAAATATTTTTCCAGTATCTGCCAATTGTTTCTTTATTGCTCACAAATTTGAATTCATTACAATTGGTATCAGACCTTTCACACAAAATCATAGTCAGGTATTTTAATATAAAACCTATAAAAGATATTTAACCTGTATCTAATACTTCAAGGTATTTGGCCTCTTGTCATTGTACAGCCAAAACCATATAAAACATTAGGTTTTGAATAAAATAGGAAGCTTATTCACTGCTTCAATGCAGACATCCTCACAGAACACAACCATTTTTGCCACCACCAGCATTTACATTTATATACAAAGCCTAGTACATCCGCACTCAGTCTGTTTTCCCTCACACTTATATGCAACCACTAATGCCAGATTAACTTTCCCCATACCCTAGCTGCAGAAAAAGATTCTTATACAGCAACAAAAAAATAAAATTGACTGAAAAAGAAATCTTAACTTATTCACCATCAGGAACTGTAGGTTGGTTGTTACAAAATACCCACAAGATTATTTCACAGGAAACTATGGAAATACAGGAAGTTGTCATTTCTCCATGCTTTCGTATTTATCAAAAACACTTCTTGGTGCAAAAATACAGTCACCACATCTGAAAAACATATGATGAAGTTGGTATTCCTCATGCAAAACTTAAATGAGTTGGTTTACTATAGTCACGGAAAAACCTCCTGAAGCAATTTTTTTTCTTTTGTCAGCTCAGTATTACTGCCTCATTGCTAAGTCCCTTTGGAAACAAGATTTCTGGAACGTTCAAACTTTTATTTAATTCATTAAAGTATTACATACAAAAAGCACTAAAAAAGGAAGACGGCAGCCAAACAGGAAAACTCCTGTTGCAAGTAACAGTCCCAGCAGTTGTAGAAAGTCTTCTCAGGAACTTCCCTGAGAATTAGTTGTGCCTGTCCGAAGACGCAGATGTGACATAGAGTTCATGTGTTTGTTTGATGGCTTCAGTGGAGTGTTACAAGTAAGAGCCTGGGGAAAACGATGATGATACCGATCTAGCCGCAGGTATTTTACTGTTACCAGCTTTCCTATGAGGCAAAGAAATAGGAAAAGAGAAACCTTCTAGTTCAGCATTTATTACATTTTCCTTCAGGACGTCACACACACAATCACATCGTTACACTGAAACTGGTTTCCCCATTCATGACTACTAAAAAGATCCAGTTTTTTCTTACAGCTCAATACTTTATATATAAAACCCTTCACCATTTAAAATACTTGCAAATGCACCCATCTTGTCATTTCCACCCATGTTTGCTATAAACCCCCAGTTCTTACCATCAAACCAAGAGCCATGTAATGCCTTGAAAGCCTTTCCAGCGTACTCTGGAGAGAGACACTTCACGTATACACAACCCTGCATTAAGAAAAAAACAAACAAACCACCAAACCCTTTCTTTAAGTCCAAAAGACAAGAATAAACAAAGCATTAGGATGCTACTGCAAAGACACTTACCTCACGTGAATTTTTGTCAACAGCAATATGAACAATTCCATCATTATCACTACATTTCTCCAAGATTGCTTCTTGAATTGCTAGGTGCCAGTGGTCACCTATTTCCCTATGCAAACAATGAAAAATTTAATTAAGCACATCATTTTTAAACGTCGACAATCTCATCCTTCCCCACTGAGTCTGGTTTCTCTGTAAGTTGACATAATTTTCTGTTAAGTTCCTTTGGGACAGATGTAGTGCTTTAGCAATTGAACATTCAGTAAATCAGGTTTTATGGTCCATATTAGAAAATCCAACCCTGACCATCAAATGGAATAATCTGTAACTGAGGTGGGGGACATGTGTATCGTGCCCTTTCAGCAGCCTGCCATCACCTTCTGGTCTGAAATCACAGTCAAACTCATCTTCTCACACCTGCTCCGAGATACTGGCCATCATTCCAAGGAAAAGGCCACTCCTAGGCTGTTCATACTGCCATGGAAGAGGAGCAGGAGATGCAGAAGAAGAAGGGGTTCTGCCCCTTTACTCAGAGTCAAAAAACGGACCTTCCCAAAAGAATACAGAAATACGGATGGATAACTGGTTTTACTTACATAACTGGATCAAACATATTGCGAATCTTTAGACATGGTGTCAAGCTGTTCGGTGGTGAATTTCTTCTATCTAGATGAAATGCTACAAAGAAAAATAAATGTAATAGTTTTTAATGACATGCAAAATATCATCTAGTTAACAACTGTCAACTTTATACATTATAACTTTTCTGGGTTTACTCAGAAGAATACTTTCCTTCATATATGAAAAGTTTCGAGCAAATTAAGGTCCCCACAGTTGTGTCCTGCACTGAAAAACACATACCACACTTAACTGAATTTTTTAGATTTACAACTTCTACATTTTAAAAGATAATGCACTCCCTTACATCCAGGCCATAGTACATGGAAAGAATTCAGGATATTTTAAAAAAATACCATACAGATGAAGAGAAAATATTTGCATTACATCTCCACGAAAAGACAGATATTCTTAACATCTGGAGCACATTTTTTGAGCTGCAGGTTAACCGTTCAGTTTTAACTGCCTGATGAATTTTCATTTCGTCCTTTTGGGGCAATATACCGCCCACCTAACTAAGAAATAGGGAGACACTTAGATGGATGTTGCATTGCATCTCTATTGCAATAACAACAGATGTGAGAAGAAGATGTAAGAAGAAAAACGGAAGTGAAAAGTAATGGAGTAACTCTTTCAAAGCTGAATGATCCCATGAAACGCACTCTGAAGTTCTAGAATAAATATTAACTTCTCTAAAGTTCACAAGTTCTGCTTGTGAGAGTCACAACAGAAGACTGCACCATGAGCAAAGGAATAAAGGAGCCCTTCAGATAAGGTAGTTCCACACCTTGAGGAGGGCCAACAAAGCAGCAACAGAAATGGAAGGGGATAACTTGGTAAAACAACCTCCAAGGCTTGAAGGAAGTTTTGCTTTGAAGACTTGAGATGAGTAGATTCAAGAGTTTAAAAATAAGATTAAAGATCTCAACAAGACAAAATAATGTTCCAAACTGATGCTAATGCTTCTTCTTTGGAACCCCCACTTCGGAAAAGTCTGACAGATTCAAGATCTTATGTTCCAAGTGTTAGAAGTCTCAGTTTGGGCAGATGAAACTACATGCCAGTGCTTCTTACTGCTGATCTTTTAAAATTAAAATCTTGCAAGTATATCCAGAATACATGAACTGCATGTCACCAAACCAAAAACCCTGTCACACAGAAGAAATTCAGTCATATGGAAGACATCGCACATGAGAGATGAGCACTAATCAAGAGAAAATTCACTGTCTGCGGATATGGCGTAGAGAAACTTGCACCTTAAAAGATCCCTGAGGCAAAAAAAGATTACCAACTAGAAATTAGAAGAGGTGGCCTCCAAATCTCATATGGAACCTACCATAAGTTCCTCAAATAAATAAAAAATGTTCTTATTAGAGTATACACAGAGTCCAAGTCACCAACATCTGTAACAACTGGTTTTTTTCTTAGGAATAGATTTCTAAATATGCTAGTGACACTGCATCTATGTCTGAGCTGCCTATAGTTTAAGGACAAGTCCTTTTTCAATAGCACGTGGTTTTGTAAAGTTTTTTGCCCTTGATTAAAAGTTATACATAGGGTACACAATAAAAACTTTACAGAACTAAGCAACATTGAAAAATAAATGGACTTACCTTACTCATGTAGGTTGGCTCCAGCAGATCAAGGGGAGGGTGAAATGTCACCAGCATATTGTACGCTGGGGCACCACACCATACTGGAGGAGGTGGCCTAGTCATGGACCTGGACCTGAAAAGGTGTGGGGTTGATGAAATTATGTGCTGATTGTTAATAGCTAGGTTTATTCAGCACATGGTTTTAATCCAAGGATAGAGCATGGTGAGGTTATTTGCAGAGACCCTAGGTCCAGAGGATCAACATTTCTGCAAGCTGTTTATGAACTCCAAAAAAAGCCACCATGTTGTTGTTTAAGGCAGCAGCTACATCACTGAGCTATACAAAGGTAACTATATGGGGAAAGCACACTTCAGTGCAGATACCTATAGAACCGAAGCTCTAATTTCTAATAATCTTGAAGTGATCTTGACTGGAAGATCTCAAGTGCTTGCAGAGATGATTTCAGCAAGAGCACACCATCAGCACTGGCACAAAACTGATCTTCTACTAACTCAGTGTAACATCATACTAGTAGAGCAAGTGGGCCCAGGGCAGTGCAGTACATGAAAATAAAGATTAATTCTGCTTTTTCTCAATATCTCAAAGTCATCATAAATTAAAAGAAAGTTTTGCAACTTGGATGGAGGTTTTTGTGTACAAGGAAATAAATGGCCACAGAAATCAGAGATGTACAAATAAATGCTAGCACAGTAATAAGCACTAAAATGTATGCTAGAAATGGGACCAAAAGGAGAGGCTACAAAAGACACAGGCAAAGAAAAAATAATGCTGTACCTACACAGCACAATTCAAAATAGCATAGTTAACAGATGTCTCTTGAACTTCATTACACACCTATAACAATTAATTCGCCTCCCCCTGCCATGTTCCTCCCAAAAGAGCAAGTTTAAGCAACAAACCTATTGAGATTATAGTAGTGATTATTTGAGAAATTACACTGGCATGGAGCATACAAAATATTCTCCTCCCTATAAGAGCACATGCAGGCTTCTTTTGTGATGCCAGTCTAAGCTACACCTCACTTGTCATTTCTTTTCCTAAATAGGTCTCAACAGTAAAACTTGCAAGATGAGGGTAAAATGGTGGAGATGAAATAGGAAAGCAGAACCACAACTTTGTGCGATGAGTCACTGACAAGAAAATTTTTAGGACTTTCATAAATTCCCCTTTGGGACTAGTGAGCAACTTCGAGAAAGAGATGTCACTTCGTATTTCAGTCATAATGTACTTCGTTTTATTGCCTTAAACTGAATACGACTATCATTCCAGATTCAAAGAACAGCAACAGCTAAAAGTGAGTGCTTTCAACAACCTCTCTATTGCTGTGACTGGAATATGTCTATGATGGAAGAATTGGCTCTTGCAGAGACTTCAAAATTAACATCTAAGAAATTGTAGTATACCTTCCTAAATGTCCTGAATTGCTACTTTATTCTTGCAGTGAAGAGATTCCGTAGTATCACCACTATGGATTACAAACCAGTCCAATAGATCTTTAGATGTGAATTTGATGCAGCTGATAGGATTGAAGACTTGCATCAAATATAGGTAACCACATTTCTGTAGAACAGATTTATTCACGTTAAGCCACAGATAACTGTAATTTATTAAGCACTAACCCTTCTTATCAAAGGTAAGAACAAAAAGATGAAGCATTTAGTTGAAAATGTCAAAGCTACACACTTTCACACAACACAAGGTTCTTCAGTAAAGAGGAAATCAAACTGAAAAGAAACTGAAATAAAAATATTACTAAATGTTATTACCAGAGGAGAGTGTGGTTGACTTGGGGTTTAATATTGTCAGGTTGAGTTACAGAAGACCAGTGTGGGATTGACACAGCGTTTTAAAACAAGCATAAAATATTTTCCACAGTTAAGAATAGAGCTGCTTTTTTTAACATTGAGTCAGGATTATATTCTCACAAGCCAGGGAGGAGGGGTGTCATTCACCCAAGGTAACAGGTTACCTTCCACGCTGCAGGATGAAATATCACCCTAGATGTGGCACTTCAGAGAACCTCTTTATCTCATCTCCTAAGCTATCAAGGAACTTTAGCTACTGCTCTTAGCTTAGCTACATTGGAGCTTTGCCTACCTATTTCTTTTTTTTTTAGAGCTCTAGTTATCAACGGCATAATAGGACAATAGTATCTGCTCTTTCAATAGAAAACTGAACACACTAGAAGTATTTATTTTACCCACTGATTTAATCACACTTTGGTATGATCAACGTGGTTTTTCAGTTGACAATTTTCTAGTCAATTGTTTTCACAGCATCACTGATATTTGTCCATCATCCTACAAGGAGTTTACCTTTTTTTCGACATCTAATGTATCCAGTAGGTAATATTTCAAAGGAAGTCCACTCAACTCTATTCTGACCCAGTGAAATAAAACCTCCCGAACTGTCTGTCAAAACAAGCTGCACCCTGAAGGACTTAGCAAAATGCCACAGTGATGCTTGAATTCTAGATGCTAACAGACAACAGAGCCTAGATCTTCACACGTGCTACAGGTCCCATTTGCAAAATGCATGCCATCATCTACCAATATCCTAGTACACACTGACAGGTCAAGAGGCTTACTTTTCCAACTGCATATACTCTAGTTACTGTGCACTACCAGATCACAGAGGATAAAATAAATAAATAAAAATTTGTAACCTTTACATTTATTCACAAGATTCAAACCCAACAGTTCATTCTGATTTTGTAAGTATTGAGTTTGCTCAGGATCTAGCAGTCTTGAAGAGCAGATTTATGAACTTCTCAAAACAGGAGGGCAAACTTAGTTCCGGTTGATTTATACTTCCAAAAATGAAGAAAGCGACACATACATGTAGAATTCCTAACATCAAGAAGGAAACAGCTGTGCAAAAGTAAGAGACTTATGTAATGGAACTATTTCCAACAGTCATAGGAAAACAAGGAATGCAAAATAGAAAGAGCCTTTGCATGTGAAAATTGGCTTTGCCTGCTGACTACTAAGGTATACAGAGCCCAAATGACCTACGTCATTTCAGCCACTCCTATTTCCATGCCCTTCTGTTAGAGCTAAAGTATGCAATTTCAGTTCTTCCAAGATCTTTGATGAACTACAAACATAATAAGAAAGGAGAAAATATGCTTTAAAAAGGACTGAAACAGGCCAGGTCTTAATATATCCTATTCAACATAAAGCATAAAGTCTGAAGTACATATTCTAGGCAACACAGAGCAAAAAGCTACAGCTGAGAGACAAAATTATGCTGTCCACATTCACAATATGCTCAAGTAGGTACAGATGCTCAAATTTAGGTGGGATCTAGCACTAGCTGCTACAGCTACTGTCTTTCTAGGAAGTTTTGGAAACTACTGTTCTGTTGGGAGTCTTGAATGTATATTCTATGCAGCAAAACAGCACCTGAGCTACCACACACACTGAAAAGTCTTTCAGATGAAGTAAAATCCAGTCAGATTTCTAACACAGGACAGAATGTTATGGAGTGATCTACATTGTAACTAAAAAGGACAAGAAAAACTGAGAGCAAAGGAGAAGTTCCAGAACTGCAGTGTCATGTTTCACAGCCAGTACTGAACAATAAACTACACAGAAGATTCAGCTTTCTAATATACATAGTTTGCAGAAGCTACATTCAACTTAAGTGTTTGAAAAATCAGTCATAACAGTATTACAAAGATGGAACATAAACAGCTGTTGACAAAACCCACCATTTCTGCACTACACCTAAAGCACTTGTACATCCCTAATGGACCATGTCTTACAAGGAAAATGCTCTGCAACTCTCAGAATAAAGTCACTCTTCACATCGCACTAAAATCCTGAGAAACTGAAATCATGCAACACAGTTGTCACAGCAGAATGTCAGGTTACTACTACTGCAAGGCAATGACTGCCGAAACTCAAGCCTGCCATAGTATTTATAAAGTATATTAAAAAAGACCTCATTTCCAATGAATGACTTAAAGTGAGAAACATAATGCCAAAACCAGCAGCATAACCTTGAGTATATAATGATATACCAAAGATTTTAACTAGACAAGCAAGAAATGGGTCCCAAGACAACAAAGACCTGCATCACATAACATTACAAGTATCTGCAAATGTCTCAAAATATTTGGCATTTCAAGTTGACAAAGAGAATTGTTCATTTTTGCTTTGAACTTACAGGAAAGCAAAATTTAAGACCTGAGGGCTAGAAGCATACATAGAACTTATGAAACATGCAAGTGGACTGGGACAAAACCAGAATGTTAGCAGTACTTTTATTCGGGCAACCAAGCTTGCTACAGTAGAAATGTTCCAGGCCACAAGGAAGCTCTTCCTGTCTTTGGAAAGGAAATAATCACATTGGAAGGAGCTACTTTAAACTGTCGCCTCCTTTATAGGAAACAATAAAAATATTGTTTCTTACAAGTAAAAATGTATACCAGTAAAAAGCAAAAGGAAGCTTATTACTACTTACATTAGCTAAACTAAGACCAAAATGAGCATATTCCAGAATTCCAGATGAGATCGTAGTTGCTTGCAAGTGGGAATTTTTAATTTAAGTGGGACTAGAAAGGGCAGAAAGTCTGTTTTTTAACTAGGCTTTTTTCAGTGACTAGTTCAATGCTGTAGAAGTAATGCACAAAACAACTTTGATAACAAGCAATTTAAAAACCTGAACTAAAAACTGGAGAAGCAACTACTCCCTCCTCCCTCACCATCAATATAAACTGATGAGCTAGAAACTAGGATTCTGCACAGCATTTATTTCAGTCCCACTGGATAGATAATACAGCATTACAGAATAACATAAGGCAAGACAGACTCTTAAAGAATCACAACTTTTAAACAGCTGGCAATTAAAATTTCACTTTAAACATTTACCTTCCCACTCATTGATACAAATGACTATTTTTTTATATTGCAACCTAGAATTCAAGTCTTATAGTTTCAATTTTTCATTGACACCTCATCCCCTCAAAAAAACCCCAAACAAACAAAAAAATAAACACCAAACCAAACCCACACACCCACAAACCTGAAGCTTAAGATGAAGGAAAGCAGAAAGGAAAAGATGACCACTGCAGAGAGACAACTGCAGACACACTGGATTCTTGCCACATGGCTCCATAACAAAAGTTGAAAAGTGACAAATCACTGCAAAAACCATGTATGACAGCCTCCTCTATTAAAGCAAAGGCTTTGCTGCACCACAGAGCTTGAAATACAAATGCAGTGTAGAAAAACATGTATGACATAAATGAAGCAATACTAGCAGGTGCTCAAAATCCATGTTCTGCTGATTGAGGATTCTTTTGTCCCAGCAGTTTCCCTTTCAAAGCAAACAAATGTTTCTTCCTCCAAACTCCTGTCTTTACACATCTGACTTATAACAGTAGTAAACTCAAACCTACAAGCTCCAATTTACCTACTGTCAGATAAAACCAATTATATTACTTCAAATAAGACATGTCAGAATTTGACCAACTAAAGAGTATTTATTTTAAATTCATTCAGAGGAACAAGCAACTCACTTGGGCTACACAAACTCTGCTGTATTTCTGCAGTAGCTATCACAGAACAGCTCATTTTGCTTGAAAACAAGGCAGACACTGAATGCACAGAAAAACTAAGTCTGTTGAACAAGACAGAGACATAGCACAGACAGTTCACAAGAATACTTAAAGGTGTGAGAGAAGTCTTTCATGTTCAAGCAACATAATACCATCTAGAAGCTAGACAGAGAAATGTAAACAATTATATTTACAAAATAGAACTAAACTTCAATACCTTGGCCTTGCCACACTTTCGATGGTATTACTAAAGTTTTGTCACACGCTGCAGGAGGTTGCATCCATTTCCAAACCAAGAACTCAGTGCCACCTATTCTTCGTGTCTCTGTGCGAACTCTAGATTCATTTGCTGCAAGAAAATCAACTGCTCTATTCCAGACTTTCTTCATTTTCTTCCTTAAAAATTGAAGCAAGGATTACAAAGTTAGCATTATAACAACCTGCATCGCTGACATTCAACATGTAAGAGAAATCCAATGTTTTTTACCCCCACCTGCATCAATAAGAATCTCCAAAATAGTACACAATGCAACCTACCAAAATTAATTAATTGACGAGTTTGTTTTTACTATTTTTCCTTACTTACATATAAAGAAATTCAGTACTTCCAGTGAGAACATACCTGTCCTGAGGTGGTATTAGAGAATCACGCACATGTAAAATAGGCATGTAAGGCTGCAAGTCTTTGTTTTCAGAACAAGCCTCACTGTGACTTCTTAGAACATCTGAGGATACCATAAGAAAAACTGGTAACTATGTAGTTCATGCAAACATTGAGAAAAACATCAATGCTGGCAATGCACACCTACTCTGAAGACCCCTCTCAATTTCAATATTTAGGGTGGTTTTCACATTTTTAAAGTATTTTTCCTCCTAACCATGCTGAAGGCAAATCAAGAAAACTAACCACACACAGTGCCTCCAACTACCCCAAATCACCCTGGAATAAAGAAAAGGAGTTCTTGCAGTTCCTCTTGAATGGTACTTTTAACTGCTAGCAAAGACAGCCACCTTTGAAAACAAAGTGCCTTCCCCTCACCCCAACAAAACTTGATTTGCAAAAAAGGTAGGAAATGTTAAAAAACAGGAAAACAGCTACAATTTATGATGATTGCTATGAATGGAAGTAATAAGACAATTTCAGTAAAATTTCATCCCAAAACAGAGCTTAAAAACTACTGAAAACATTGCAGCTTCAAGTAGAAAAGCAGAATTTGAGAAGTCTATTATGCATTCTCTTTTAGTAACATTATTTCTGCTCAAAGTGACTAATTAAAAAGCTGCTTTTTCTATGAAATGCCATTAAGGATGGAACTGAGAGCTAACATACATTTTAGAAGTAGATATTTTAGCTAAAGATGGCTTAAAAACAGATACAGAAAGCAACGTGTCACCATGCTTCTAGTCAAACATCACATTTATATTCGTTTTCAATAATAAGATGAAATACCACCAAGTCAATGAGAATTTTTTTACTGCCATGTTGATGTTATTCAGAAATTACAATCTTTTTACCAAAAGCTTTGATGAGGTTTAAAGGATTAAAAAAAAAAAAAGAGAGAAACAAAACATATGAAGCACACATTTGACTAAGAGCTCTAACAGCATGATGACTGACAGCTACACAGGCAGAAAACATAACTGAATTAATATCAGTACTTTGAAAGCTTATACAGAGCTGATACAGATACATCAGATGTGACTCAAGAAGCCATACCTATGATTTTTACCACCATATCATACATTTGCCTCGTTTCTTCTTCCTCTTTTGCCCAACGGTATTTCATGTAGTGCAAGACTCCCCAAACCATTGCTACACCTGCATTAAGATGTATAATACTATTTAAACAGTACTAGAACATCAGTTATTTAACAAAATTTAAAGCACATACTTCAGAGGTTGGTTGAATTAGCTAACATTTTGAAGTACTTTAAGTTCAAAGCTAGTGAAATACACTGTACTCGCTGTCAATATTTTCTATTTTACTAACACAGCAACACAAAAAGTCTTGAACTCTGAAGAACAGTTACCTTTATAAAAACATGTCATTGTTTTAACAACAGCCTGGTATCCCATGACTGTGGTTTGAAATTTTACCCATTCGTGAAGAAAATAATAAAACAATTTATTGGAAAAATTCAAAGTCATATCAAAAGTCACATAAACTAACAATTCAAACATGGTAAGATTTTAAAATGTACAATGTTAATGAATTCATAGATAAGTCACATTCTTTAGATATCACAGAATTATAGAATGGTTTGGATTAGGAGAGACATTAAAGATCACCGAGTTCCAACCCTGCTGCCACAGGCAGGGACACCTGCCACTGGACCAGGTTGCTCAAAGCCACATCCAACCTGGCCTTGAACACTCCCAGGGATGGGACATCTGCAGCTTCTCTGGGCAGCCTGTTCCAGTGCCTCACCACCCTCATGATGAAGAATTTCTTCCTTCTATCTAATGTACCTCCTATATAAATGTACCCTCTTTCAGTTTAAAGCCATTAGCCCTTGCCCTATCACTGCATGCCCTTGTAAAAAGTCTCTCTTCAGTTTTCTTGTAGGTCCCCTTTGGTACTGGAATGCTGCTATAAGGTCTCCTGGAGTGTTTTCTTCTCCAGGCTGAACAACCAACTCTCTCAAGCTAATTAACTTGGACTGCTTCAGTTCAGCTACAAATCTGTATTTCTTGCAACAAAGTACTGCATGCTCTTTTTCTTTGAAGGACAATCTACTTAGGAACACCAGCATACAAACTGAAAATAAAAACCTTATTCTTTCTTCTGTCTCAGGCTGAGGGCAACACTACACCTGTGATCTCTTAGCAATTAAAAAACCCCACAAAACTAACACCACGCATACGCAAATTATAGTTACATAGTTTGTTTCATATACCAGTGATCCCAAGGCAAAGTTAATTGATACAAAGACTGAAAGACACCATTGTAGGCCACAATGGGTGCCAGTTAATGACAATACATATAACATTTATACAATAGTTTATTTTTGAAAAGGTGCTCCATATTAACCTTATTTACAGATGAGAAAGCTGAGAGACAGAGCAATTTACTCAGTTTCATCTCTGCATCTCAATTCCATGCTCATATCCACTATTATCTGAAAGACGCCAATCTGGGACAGTTTGCCCTTGATTCTTTTGGTTTTTCAAAAGGCTAGTGAAGGAGGCCTCAGGTCTGCTCATAAGCATGAACTTGTTAAGATATTGGGATAAACAATTTATTAAATATTCAATAGGTGCATGAGATGAACTCTGCATCTTCAAAATTTGTAACCAGTCACATGGAAAGGAGACAAGTGTCTGCACTCAGCTGTACCACATTTTTATGCTGCACAGTTTTCAGTATCGTTAAGGATTAAATAAACTTGAAAGAATTTGAAACTTAACTAGACAACTGTCAAAGACTAAATGAGTAATTCTTACTGAAGGATTAGATACATTTTTACAACATAGTCATAGAAGTAAGAATTTTTTGGTGATAATCATGTTGGGTATCCAACTTTTCCTAAAACCAGGAAAATCATCTCTTTTGTAGTTATGTTTCCAAAGCTCCTGGAACAACAGTGAAATGGCCTCAAAATTAAGGCTATAATGTCTTTTTACTGGAATTTTTGAAAGCCACAAGGTATTGCTTTGTCAGGGAAAAAGACAGAGTTCCCAAAGAAGGACTTAGTTCACTGACGACAGCAGCAGCAGACAGTAACTGAAGTGAAAATACAGTGGTGCGACAGAACTGCATTGTAATCACGATACTGGTAGGAACTCCAGGTTTTATGATTGAATAAAAGCCTTCTCTAAACATGGTGCTTACTTTTCCCCACGTACTTACAATATTTAGCAAAAAAGTTTGATTTTTTTAAATTAACTTACCCAAAAGCAATATTGATAATCTGTGAGTTACATTAACAAATGCACGTCGAAAACGACACCTGAAAGACATCTTTGGACTAGTGGATTCCAGATACTTCACATCTGTCACATTAGTGACATCCATCTCATTAGGGTCATTGCTGAGACACCTATTCAAAAATATACAGTATTAATGAAAAAGGATAAATTCTGTCAAAAGAAATAAAGAAAGAAAGACCACTTACTTTATGCCAACATCTTCTCCACTACTCAAGATCCATTGTAATGCTTTGTTAAGTACACTTTCATATTCTGGATCTAAATTCTGTCAAAAGACAAATACTAATGAGTAACTGCATAAATAACCAGAAAGTTATCACACCACAATAAAATTCAAAGACCGCACAGATTAGTAACCAAAACTGCGGTTTTGTTCTTGATTCTTCAGAATTTGCACAAATGTTCACTACAAAAAGTGAATCTATACACACTATGAGCAGCTATCAGATTTACTAGCATAACTCAAGGACTGTTTGAGAACTCACACCACATCCGTTGTTTCACTAATTCTAACCTATAGCAAGAATTATTCAGCCACTAGGCGGTGCTCATTGAAAATCTACTTCAAGAGTAAAGCTGAAACTAGATAATGCACCCAGCTGACAATGGGTCCTATGAAAGCAGTTCAGGTCTTTTTTTCCTTTTTAAGAAGCTTGAAGAAAATAAATTTTAACTGATATTTTGCAAATAATCTGGCGTTTGTACTTCAAGAACTGACATTACTATATGGAAACGGACTTTTTTTTTTTTTTAATTGGTTGGTACCAACTATTGTAGGAGAACATTCACTGCTGTCTGTGCTAAGGCTGTCTCCACAGTTCATCTTAGATGTTCTTTTGCAGAAAAAGAAAAGGAAAACCAGAAGTTACTATTGTATTTGAAATTACACTCTCCAAAAATATTTATCTCCATTTTTCCTTTTGAACTTCCCATAATGTAACTGGCCTGGAATTACAGGATAAGCACTTAAGAAAAAAAACAGTAACTGTTTAATTTTCACTTTGAAAGTAAAATATTAAAGTTTTATTACTGAACTGTGAAATTCTGCAAAGGAATTATATTTATACTCACAAAATGAGGAACTGGACGGTTAAACAAGACTTCATATGGAGTGACAAATTTTCATATGAAATTTGAGCTTATCAGAGCTAACATGGTTGTTATGATAACAGCTGGCATTCTTTCAGCACAATAGATGGGTAAGACCCTCAGTTATCTGACATCGACCTCATTTTTTCCAATGTATTCTCACAATACACTGGGTTTAACAGATATAGAATATCACTGCCAAACCATAAACCAGTGTTACCAGTTTCTTTGGGATGCTCTTAACCTGTCCCTTTTTGTCTACTATGTAAACATTTGCCAAAAAGTAAAATTTCTGTAACTTGTATATTTAAAGTCACATCAGATTAACTCCCCCCTCCATACAATCAAAGAAATCTTATACTCTCAGCCTTTTAAAAGCTTCAAGTAGTTTTCCACTGAAGGGTATACCAATGTGGGCTAAATTAAACCCTACAGCTGTCAAGACGAGGCAAGAGTCATCTTTTATTTGGGGAGCAAGGCAGGGGAACGACAGCAGAGTGAGTGGAATTTCATAATACTGTCCACCTATCAAATTAACAAAAAGGCCTTTTTTGACCATTTCTATTTAAAGCATCAGTGAATGGTGTCTTCATACAGCAGTTGCCTGTCAGGTCCACTGCACCGATCCACACATCAGCCTCTCCTCCCAAAGAAAGGAAGACAGTATCCTTTTCTACAAGTCTCGTACCAGTATAATGATTTTTGGACAAGCTTCTAGAGATTCAAATTTCATAAACTTATGATTTTTGTGTTGGTGAACTGTTTCTATCAATTCACATTATGTCACTTTCATCACAATTAAGCCATTTCATTCATGTTCCCTCTCCCCCAAAACCTCACTACATCCCCAAATAAAAATCATAAGTAGCACGTGTTAAAGATATCAATTCCAACCATTTCCAAACAACACTCAAAACTAAGTCAAATTTAATCAATACACTAGATATGTAACCAGGCCTTACAAGTTGCAGCTCATATAAATGTTACATACAACCAATGAAAAATACCTCATTTGCTTACTTTTAAATATGCAGCTGCCTCCTGGACGGTAAGATTTCTTTGAATAGAGCTGCCACATTCATGTTCCCCTGGTAAAATAAAACTTGTGTTTATTTTGATCTACTTATTATTGCATTATATAAAATAAAATCACCTAAACACAAGCTGACAGTTAACACAATCTACACAAGCAGCAGTAGCTCACTAATTCTCACAAGTTCCACTAAAAATATGGGAAAAAATACCCACACTCTGGACAAATTTCTCCTTCAAAAAAAGTTAAAAAATGGAAGATTGTCACAGCTAATAATATGGACAAATCACATCAATACAACTTCATGCACTGGTCAGAAAGTACATTTTGGTATTTACACTGAAATTAGAACAAAAAACCACTATGAAGAAATATCAAAAGGATGTTATAATAAAAGCGTTGCTGTACCCTGACTCAACTTCTTCCAAATAATTTCCATTTACTCTGAAATTATTATATTTTATACGGACCAAGTTAGTTCCAGTTGCAATGTATCCATAATAGTATTTCAGGCACTATGAAGCTACTACATTTTAGATTGATTCCTGAATAAGCACACAATCTCAATATGACCTGAAACTGTGGGTTTTACTATCCTCCTGATTCTTTTGGAAAGCATGCAGAAGTAGTCAGGAAACAAGGTATTACATGCATAGTCAGCCCTCACAGCCACATGTCATCATCTTCCTGATTTTCTTTGATAAACTGAAGGTACTTGATTCATGGAACAACAACAACAAAAAAATGCAGCAACAGTCCTACCAAGGCAAAGTCACATGGAAAGTGTCTAACACCAGTTTTATCTGTCTCTAAGCCATCATTTCTGAAGAACTCCCAGGGAGTGGCAAATGCCTTTTTTTCCTGACGTTTAAAAAACAAAAAAAATCATCTTAACATCTCTAACTACAATTTTACTGTACCAAAACAAAGTAGGAAACAACAAATCCAGTCTTTCCCTGGCTGAGGTTATACCTGCCTTACCTTCCTAAATCCATGCCAAGCTGTATTATTCTCAAAGCAACAGCAAGGCTAGGAAAGTTTAAGATATTAATGCATATACAAAATATGAACTTTTTCTTATACTCCTACAAAGTCTGTAAAGTTGGAATTACTCCACACTGGAATACCCTTTAAATGGAGCAACAACACAAATGAGAACATTTGAGGCAATCTGAGCAAAAATTAGGAAATACTAGCAGGTTATGGAGAAGCATCTTCATGTCTAATTCACAGCAGGGAGTCACAAAGAAACAAGTGTTTTTACGATGCTAAAGCAAAGTTTTTTTCAATACACTTCAACAGATTTAAGTGAATTTGGCCTTGCAAGCACATCACCATAATAGGGATGCTCTTCTCTTACTGCTGGGTTACAGAGGAACAGGAACACTGTTTTTAAGAGAGTTCATATGTGGTCTGGTCTAGAAGTGCTGCTGGAACTACGTGCCTGTGTGCATGTACATACTTTCAATCAAGCACTGAAAAGACAGTACTTCAAAAGTGGCTTCACTTGATAATTAACATACGACACCTTAGATTTTCAAAGTGCATGAGTCTACTGTAACAGCAAAACTCCAGAGATCACTGGTGTAAACTGACATGGCCTTTGCCAAATAACACGGAATTCAGAAGTCAGCACAACAACTGGAGTTATAGGCTATTCTTCTGTGTAATTTTGGCAGACATTCTTTTTGTGCAGCATAAACTCTACAACATGTAAATTTACATGTGTAACCATCAGTGGTTCTGTGTTTCAAGATTAGCAACTTGGGACAACTATGTATCCTACTCAGTCTCTGCTGTAAACATAGTGTTTTAAAATCTACAATTGATGGAATAAATACAACAAAACCAAAATGTATCTCTGTAGAAGCCATATCCACAATCTCAATGAGGTATTATGTTTTATGAGGAGCAAGTCTGATGGGTATTCATCCATTTAAGCTTTTTTGTTGTTGTTGTTCAGCAAGACCTAAGCCTTCCTGAGGTCTTTCTAACACAGAAAAAGGACCTTGGCCATAATTTGATTGACCAAAACAGCTTGTGAGAGCAGGGGATGAGATTCTTCTGCTTAGGAACTTTCATTTGTTTGCTTTTTTTAATTATCTAGACAAGCAGGAAAACCCATTTATGAAATAAATAAGAAAGACTAGAAAGGGTGAGGCTAATACACAGAAAAACAAAACACACTAGCAGGAGGATCAGATTGTGAAAAATGAATTCTTAAAAACATGTTTTAGGATCAATTTTGCGTTTTCAGTCTTATGAGAACACAATATTACCTCTTGTAAGAGGACAAAAGCTCCCTTAGATGAGGGACTACTGTATTACTTCAGTAGTTTAAAATTCTAATCTTATTTGCATTCTTCCAGGAATTACATTTACGCAGTATGCAGCCAACACACTAACTTCAGATTCTGGTCTCATCTTCGAAAACCAGCAGACAACTTCCTCGCAGTCCTGCTTCTGAATTTTTTTCAGACTGTATTCCCCCTGAACAAGTTTAACAGTTAAAAATGCCTTCCCTGCCTAAGCTCTAACAATGTCTAAGGCCCATCAGTTCAAATTACCCTCGTGCAAGGCTGGGTGGGGGGAAAGAATCACTTTCATCTTGCCTCCCACTCTTGAAACAAGAAAGCTAATCAGTGTTACCGAGTTCAGCCCCGTACAAAAAGCTGTTGGAGATGCAGTTTCTCATTCTAGCCCTGCTATTGCTAAGAACCACTTAACAGCTTTTTTCTGAGAAACTCATGAATTTGAAAGCCTGCAGAAAGTTAGGCAATTCACAAGTCAGACAGCCTTCTATTTTACTGCAAACAGCAGGATATTCCTATATGCCATTTCAGTCACCGCTTTAGCTAATAGTTCTGCAAATGAAGGCTTATTTTGAATAACTTTGGTGCAATCATTAACCACTTGGCTTGGAAACCCACTTTCCATAGTCTGAGCCAAAAATATTTCCCAACTGTTCCATTTGAGGCCCTATATCCAGGAATAAAACTGAAGCAGAGGCAAAAACCTTTACACAGGTCTGCTGCAATATAGCTCTTTGCAAAATCTGTCCCTCTGTTAAAATGTCTATTGCAAGTTTAGCGAAAGTATGGATCTTTGCACTCAAACTTCCCTTGGGCACAGATCACTTCAGTTTCAAGTGCAGAGAACCATTCTACTCATCTTTGTAGGGAGGCAAGAAGTAACACACCCCAGCACGGTTCTGGTTGATGGCAAGTTGAACATGAGCCAACAGTGTGCCCTGGCAGCCAAGAGGGCAACCGTGTCCTGGGTGCATCAAGCACAGCACTGTCAGATGGGCGAGGGAGGTGATTGTCTCACTCTGCTCTGCACTGGTGCAGCCTCACCTGGAGCTCTGTGTGCAGTTCTGGGTGCCACAGGATAAAAAAAGATATAAAGCTACTGGAGAGTGTCCAGAAGAAGGCTGTGAAGTTGGTGAAGAGTTTGGAGCGGAAGCTGTATGAGGAGCAGCTAAAGTCACTTGGTTTGTTCAGCTTGAAAGAGACTGAGGAGATACCTCATCATGGTCTACAGCTTCCTCACAAGGGGAAGACGAAGGGCAGGCACCAAACTCTTTAATGATTGACAACAGAACTCAAGGGAACAGCAGAAAGATGTGCCAGGGAGGTTTAGGCTACACATTAGGAAAAGGTTCTTCACCCAGAGGGTGGTGGAGCAGTGGAACAGGCTCCCCTGGGAGGTGTCATGGCCCCAAGCCTGACAGTGTTCAAGAACAGACTGGACAACACCCTCAGACACATGGTGTGAACTGTGGGGTTGTCATATGCAGGGACAGGAGTTGGACTCTATGATCCTTGTGGGTGCCTTCCAACTCGGGACATTCTATGAATCTACATTAGGTTACTTAGGCAAGCCACGTAAGAAGTTGAGTTCTCCTCTAAAATATGAACAGAAAGAAACTAAAGCCTCAGTTCTAAAGGAACATTTATGTCTGTTCTCACAATTGTTTTCAATACAGAAAGTAAGTCAGATCAGCTTTTCCATGCAGGCTAGAATTTTTGAAACTGACTTTCATTTGGGCATTTATCTTAATTTACAAGCTGCACCATATAAAGTTAAAATTCTGAATATTTCTGTTAAGTATTTCCTTTACAATGTAAATCATTATTTTAAAGTATCAGAATAAAAACCCAGTGGAAATCTAACACTTTAAGGAATACATGAATTTAGCACAGATCTCTAGCTCACAGCTTGATGTGATACAGTCAATCAATCCAAAAAGTAAACAGTGTATAAAACGTTTAGCAGGTCTCATGCTTCCAGGTTACTTGCAGCAGGACACTAAAATGGGTAGCTGAAGAAAAGTAAGAGCAGAACAAGTGTTGCAAGAGCAAGTGAGAATACCTGATCTCCCAAAGGCTAATTCAACAGTTTAATAACACTGCAGAAGACCAGAACTTGCTAAATAGTCTCTAAATCACTGGTTGGAAACAGCACAATATCAATCACCCAAAGAACTAAAGATTAAGGAGAACAACAGAACAGTGAGCCTGTGACAGCAATCAGATACAGTAGTTGACACTTGCAATAAATATTAAGCAATATCAGTGTTTTGCCAGGATTTTCCTTCCAGCTATGGATTTATCAGTAAGCCTTATTACATATGGGAGTCTAATTCACCCCTGCATCTCAAGGACCCATGCTGGACATTAGTTCAGAAAGAAACAGTCTCATAGATCATCGCTTAATGGAGAATACCAAGCAAAAGCAACATCTAACTACAAAAAAATTCTTTATGTACAAGAAAGTAGCGTCATACCCATGGGTAGCTGACTGCTTCTTGTAGATATAGTGGTTACGTTTATTCATTTTGCAAGCCTAACTGAAAATGGACTACTGAAGTCTCTCCATGAAAGACCAAGACATCCAGTAATTAACATAAGCCTGAAGGAAGTCTAATTTACATAAAGCACATATTTTGGATTAGGAGAAAGTGTTAGGCACTGAAATACATCCTGTCTATAACAAGTCACTGCTTTGAAGAAAGGCTGAACCATTAGGCAAGAACACAGGAAAACAAACTTCAGCTCAGAACTGGATGAGCAGATACTGCTTCTCTGTCTAGTTTCTTGTGAGGTACGGTGTTACCATTGGCTTGGCAGACTAGTAATTCTGAGAACAATCATGCACTAAAGGCATTCTGTTTTCATATAGGATAATTAAATCATTTTTCATCATATCAGAGCACCACAGTAGAGAATAGGCATCTACAGCTGGAACATAGTATATTAAGGCAAATAAAACTAAAACACTGTTATCCTGACTTTTTCTTCCTTGAAACAATTTCCAGTGTTTTACCCTCTAAAATAAAAGCCCCATCACTTCCTCTCTAGTTGAAGTTGACAAGGCAAGAAACTAGCTCAGTAGAAGTTTAAGAACTCTAATAAAACAAAGAGGGCTAGAAACCAAATTCTGAAGTGACCATCTACATGGTAGTCACGATGTTGAATAAAGCTTAATCGAACAGCCTCCTGCATGTTTCCAGCCTGGCTTTTTAATATTAATATTTTTAACATGAACAAATTATTCATAGTCAAGTCTGAAATAAGAGAAACTTTTCCAAGTATGTGACAGAGAGACCTGAAAAGCGCCACTTTCATTAAAACTATATTCCTTTTGAAGTGGTGCACTATGTACAAGATCGACACTCTTAAACCCTACATCCTCTAGCAGCCTTCTGTGTTCTATGACTTAAACAGCTTCCAGACATTGTGCCAGGTCTACATCAATATGGTGTTCAAAAATGGATGTTAGACTTGTTCTTCTCATACCTTAAGAAACCAGGCATCAAGGATAATTTTTAAGTACAGAGGAATTAGGTCATTCTTCAGACTGCACAAAAGCTATTCTGCTGAGCAACCAGGTAATTTCAGAACTCAGCTTCAGTTTGGGGATCACCTAACCAGAAAGTATAGCTGTATTTTTTGAAAGTAAGTACTGAAGATTTTCCTGGCCAGGAACAGACTAATAGAGATTAACGCACCTGAAGAAGAAAGCAGTCATCTTGAAGCACACAAATTTCTCTCATAAGGCAGACAGATAAACATTCTTGTAAGTGTACATGCACAGAAGTAAGCCTCAGCTAACAAAGAAAATTCCCTTTCTTTCACAGCCAAACCTTTTTTATCCAGGCAAGTACATTGTTTACTGTACGGCCACAATGGACCAAATGACACACTGAGGGAAGAGCAAACTTATATTTTATTTTCAAATAGAGGAAGAGAAGTAGCAGAAACCCATTACTTCCACTTCACAAAAGGCAGTGCTCTACTACGCACAGCTATGGTTCTTGTAAGACATTCCTACACACCGCAGTTTGGCTATCCCACATGGAAAAAACAACAACAAAAATCTTTTGCTTCCAATGATCTATAGTACAGAATTATCTATTAAGTATGAAATAGTTTTGAAATAGATAAAAATGTAGCAAGATGTAGCTGACCTGTGAAAGATCTACACTGCAAGGCATTCACAGTGAGAAAGCAACAAAATGAAGACTAAAGCCAACTATTACTTTGCACGCACTCAGGCTAAACATAATTCTTTCACTATTTTTTGGGTTAAAGATTAATGTAAACAAGAAGAAATCTGTGGGTTTTGTCCAAACAGCTATTTCATGCACTGTGGATAGTGTAAATTCTCTGGAAACAAAAAGCTTCTGCAGGAAGATGACTCTTGAAATTTGAAGGTATTACAAAGCTGCTCAAATTTCTCACATTTCCTATAGAGACCTGATATTAAATTGTCAGCCTCCTATCTTACACAGAGTGGTTTCCACATTTTTTTAATGTTTGAGAAGTGTGGAAAAGCCTTCTTGATGAAACTTGCTGTTGCAAAACAAACAGTTGGCACAAAGAACAGTAAAGCTTAAAAACTGAGGCACTGCCTCCTAAACGCATTATGGACTCAATTAGCAGGGATGATAAATAAATGGCTTAATAGCCATGAAATAGGTTCTGCTGTAACTCACACTCGTGAGATGACAAAGTTATAAACACAGTCTTAACTTTGCCATTTCCTGATTACAATGTGTAAATATCTATGCAGTTTAAAGCTGTGTTAATTATGACTTCAGGCAAAAGAACTGTATTTTTTACTTTGAATATTCAATAACTCCTACTAATACTAAACATAATCTCTGACATGTTACTATACACAGCACTTTTCATTACAATATAATTAGTATGGTTAGGTTGAACTATTTTGTCTAACAAGGCAATCTTGTTCAACTGCTACTGTTCTTTGTATTAGTAAGTATTTTCTAATTGTTGTAAAATATTGTTTTTCAGACATATTTCCACTACAGTGAAATAACTACCTTTAAAAGAAATATACATATTCCTCTCCATATATGGTATATTTTAAAAATTTAATGAAATCATACTAATAAAGAATTAAGACATTACATAAAAAAACATACAGGATCAAAATATTCAACAGTCTATCCTGTTTAACAAAAAATACTGCAACAAAAGGTACTACACTGGTGAAAAAGGCAGTGTAAGTGAACTAGAAATGGGATTTCTAGTTTCCCAAAACAGAACTCTAAACGGCTGTCAGGGCCTTGGCATATATCAGTTGCTGCAAATCGCTATCTGAGCATAGACTTCTTTGTAGCTGTTGCCATAACACTCTTAGTCACAATATTTTTCAAGTGTTACCTGCTACTTGTGCCAATTTATCATGAAGTGCATATAGGCTGTTCATCATGAGACTTATTTCATCTTCCTAAAATTAGAAAAACACATTAATGTTAAAACAAACATTAGTAGAGATTTATTTTCTTCCATTTAGCAAAAAGATCTTTATATACTATGAAAACAAAAATAAAAGGTTTTCACATACAGGAGGAAAACTGTAGTGCTTCACACACCAACAAGGATGCAAGCAATAGGTTTTGAAACAAAGTATTCACACTATTGATTTTTCAGATCTTGATTGAAAATAAACTAGATTGCAGCCTGGACTCTGATGGATCTGCCAGTTAAAACTAAAAGCTCAAAAAGTCATTTTAATGTTGCTAAGAGAACAGTACAATGACCCAAAAGAAGTTTGGTGGGTGGGTTTTTTTACATATTCACTATGTAAAAAATAAAACACTTTTATTCTTAATAAATGTGCAGTGACACTCCATACAAGCCACACTAAAGAACCATCTGGTCATATTCCCACATAAAATTCACAGAAAAATAAGATTTTTTGCTGTCTATCTTCAAACTACAGTAAACTAATTAAAAAACAAAATAGAACAGAAAGCTGTGGACAACAATCTTGCTGATAGTTCCTGCATATGCTACTAGTATAAAAAGCCCTAATTCCCTAAACAAGCATGAATATGAAATGCCATGTAACTGTTACTTATAGGGGAGTTAAACTATCAAGATATTGAACAAATTCAGAAACATTTTATATTATAATGAATTATTTAAAATATGAAGAGGAGGAACCTGAAATTATATACACCTAGTACAAAAGGCCATTCTAGAACATGTTTAGGTGGTTTTTTTTAAGTTGGCTCTGACTCCTGGGGCAGAGTCAAATGGCTGAGGTAAGACCAAAGCATATTCAGAAAATATGCAAGGAAAGTTATTTTCCAGTTTGTGCATTTGCTAATTACACTCACACTGAAAAAAAATATACTTTAATTCCTTGATACACCAGCACTATCTGACAGAATTTTAAAATTTGAATGCTACATTTTTCTTTCTGTAAGAAAACTGCTACCAAAAAGTAGAATACTTCTTTCATTGATCAAACATTTGACAAATTTATTCCCATAGACAGTCTCAACAATTACCAGCATCACCTCTCCCTATTCTGGTCCTATAAAACCCCAAGCGAGATTGAATTGCTATAGTTGGTACTCTCTAGGAAAGTAACCAATTTTATGAACTCATTTCCTAGCTGGAAAATACTGGGCATGGCAGAAGAGGAAAATCAGTCCTCTATGCACACAAACAGCAGTACTCCAAGTTCCATTTATTTGCCTGAAGTACACCCATGACTTCACTAATAGCTACACTGAGACAGACACATGAAACATGTTTGCGACCAAGCTCTCTTTTCTTAAATTAATGGTCAGATGACATAAAGGAAGGAACTGAACAGTATAACCTTCGTAGCCAACAAGCAATCAATCATGGAGCAGGATTACTATGGAACAATACACAAGAAACATAGAAGAAAGTAACATTAAAATGGTTCTCAAGCTGTCAAGTGCACAAGACACATTCTCTCTGCACTAAAGTCATTCTGAAAGAATCCTCATAATTTACCTCACAAAATTTTATTTGTTCAAAAGATTCAGAAACATTTTCTTCCCAAGTAACTAGCCAAGTCTACCTACTTAACATACACAATCATTCACTTTTGGAGGGCTCAATCCTAGACCAAAAAGAAATCTCACATAATTATCTTGCAATACTTGCTTATATATGCCTAGCAAAAGCAGAACACTGTGTTTACAGTCCAAGCAAAAAGACTGAAGGCCAGAAGAGAAACACCAAAATACATGTTGCAGAACTAAGAATAATAGAAATACCTTCAAAGGTAATATCTCAAAAATGGTTATCCAAATATTCCAGTTGAAAGACTGAATACAGAAGCAAGTTACAGAACAGAGTAAAAATTAAAAAGACAAACTTTTAAATTCATTTCCTCAAGGAGGTTAACAATTGCTTTTCTATGGCACTAAGACCCTGGAGTTTCAAGTGAATCATCTCTTATCAGCTGCCCTTTCAAGGTTAAGAAGCCAAATGGTAACAATTAAAAAGAGAAACTGACAAATCTAGCCTCCAAACTTACACTACCACTGTTTTTCCCATAGCTCTAAAACACAAATAAGGTAACTTTTTTCAGGCAACCAACGTGCCACAACCAAATCATGTAATCCTAGTTATATTGCCTGAGATGGAAAAAAAATTAAAACATTAAAGTCACAAGAAGAGCATTCGTCTCATGCACAACATTCTGAAACTGCATCCTTCTGAACACATTTAAATTGTTTTTATATAATCATTTGACAGACTAAATAAAAAAAACTCTCTATTTTAAGTGGTTTTACTTACTTCTATTTTTGGTAGTTCTTCACTGAAGGGATTCTTGACTGTCAAAAAAATAGAAAAAAAAATTATTCCCATAGAGTCTGAAAATATTACAAAGGTATACCAACACTGTAGCTTTATGACAAGACTGTAATCTTTAGATAAAAACAAATGAGTCTGTAATATGACAAATGGCAATTAGACAACTATCAACCTTTGACTTAACTCCACATTAGATACTACATTATACTAGCATTTACATTAAACCAGAATCCTGTATGCTTGCAAATTTCACAAAACCATGTTTGTCATTTGCCACTCCTGCTTTAATGACTCGGTTGCGTTGAAATAATAAAGGTTTTACTATCTAGTTTTAAAAAAAAAAAAAGAAAAAAAAAGTAGAACTACTTTCTTACTTAGCAATAATCCATACCACAAAGTTGTATAAGTCATCAGTATTTTCTGTTTTGACAAGAGAGATGACACATTGAAAGTCCAGGTGAAAAGTGCAGCATGATTAAATTATTTAGAAAAGAAAGACTGGTAAAAGACTTTCCACATCTCCTGAAAGCATAAGGTTATCTGTTATATTCCTCTTTGTTACAAAAACATGTTCTTCAATAAAAAGAAGCTGAAATCAGACAAGTAATTTGTGGTATGCTTCCACTTTCAGACTGACCAGCCGGTAACTAAAAAGTTACCAAGGCATGATGCTATTGCCATTAAAGTATATTGCCTTGCCTTTCTAAGCAACAAACACAGTTTGAGTTTATACAGAAATCAGCAGTTCTACCTGCTATTCAAACAGAAAATGAAGGTGCTACTGATCATAGTTCACGAAGCACAAACACAAAAATAATTTTTTAAAAGTATCCTAGGAAACCTGACACAAAATTGAAGGTCTAGGTTGTTAATGTTATTACACTGATGCTGAAAGCACCCCAAGAACAGGTACCCACTTGAAGAGGTACACTGTTCCATATACAGCTCTACCAAAAGTAGAGTTCTTCCGAACAAAAAAGAGCACTTTCCACTACTTCTAGGTCTGGTGTCTGTGCATAGAGAATGTGGAATAAATCTCAGTCTGCAAAGAATTTTGTGCATTTTGAAATCCTGCAGTTCAACTTTCTATACCAAGGTACAGTAGAAGACAAGTACCATCTTAAACAGTGACCAAAATATGTATATTCATTTACATTATATAATTACACCCAGTCCACCACCTCAGATATTGCAGCCATTTACACAGCATTTCTGCTTGCATCTGAAGGTAACTCAGTAACAGCCTCTGATAGTGCTCACCAATTTGATTTTCTTTTAAGGCACTCCCATAGGTAAAAATATTCACACAACATGCCTCCCCAACAGTCAACTGTTTTACACTTACCTTGACTCCTGAACCATAACCATGATTATTAAGCTGAACAGTTAATTTAGTCATAAATGGGGGAAAAAACAAAAAAAAAGAGAAATAAAGGTGGACACAAGAGATCACATTCATGGCCCAGATTTCTCATTTAGGACAAATGAAGGATACAAAAGAAACTAGGGACCAGCTTATAAACCAAGGGTTCCCTAACCTTTGCCAAGTGTAATAGCATTTGGACAAGTAACTGGAAAAATATATAGATATATATAGATATATATATATACACATAAAACAAGAAAATAATTATTTGTAAAACAATGTAATTTTTATTACCTGCATAAACTTTCACAGCACTGCTGGCAGCAGCCAGATACGGCAATGAAAATGCTCTGAGTGAAGAAAGCTTGACTCTGAAACCATGTCCATGTGCCAGCTTCTTCTGACACCACAAATTAATAAAAATTAAAAAAAAAAAATCCCACCACACACACAAAAACCAAAACCACCGAAACACAGGGACTGGTTTTCACAGACACCTGAATACTTCACTCAGATATCAGATCAATTAAAACTGATAGAAGCAGATGATGTTCAAGCGCCCTTGTAAACCAAACCCTATGCCACTTTATGATTTCGTTCTACAGGTGCACATTCTCAGACACTGCCTACTAGATTATCGACTTTAAAAAGCTTTTCTGTATTTCATTTATTAACTTAGCAGAACATTCCCAGTACACTAAACTTTTAATCTGAATAGCCTAAAATAGGATTAGAGAAACACTGCCAAGGCTCTAGATGACTGCAGACCTTCCAGTTTGATCATTAGTTATCCAGACAGGATAATTATGTAATTAGGGGGCTCTTCCCAAGGTCAATCTTATTGAGCATACATGAAATCTTGATTATGTGGTTTTAGATTGGAGGGGGTAGGGAAACGGGGGGCATGAGACACAAGTGTATAGATTTCAGTATACTTGACAAACATACATTTTAGTGCTAATGAAAGCCATGAATACGTACATATGCAATACTTCATGCCAACGAAGATGCAAACTGAAAACTGTCTTCTGCGATTCTACATACACTAGGACAGTACAGCAATTGAGTGAAAGCAACAGGGTTATTACACTCAGACATGCCGCTCATCACAATCCCAGTGTAAAGTCAATCTCACACGTGAGCCACTTCGTATTTGGATAAATTAAAACACTGAATTTACAAAGCAATACAGATGTTTGCCTCTCCTTATCACAGAATCATAGAATGTCCCGAGTTGGAAGAGACCCACAAGGATCATAGAGTCCAACTCCTGTCCCTGCATATGACAACCCCACAGTTCACACCATGTGTCTGAGGGCATTGTCCAGTCTCTTTTTGAACACTCTCAGGCTTGGGGCTGCGACACCTCCCTGGGGAGCCTGTTCCAGTGCTCCACCACCTTCTGGGTGAAGAACCTTTTCCTCACGTCCAACCTAAACCTCCCCCAGCACATCTTCCTGCCATTCCCTTGGGTTCTGTCATCAGTCACTAAAGAGTTCAGCGCCTTCTTGCCGTTCCTCCTCCCCTTGTGAGGCAGCTGTAGACCATGATGCAGTCTCTTCTTAGTCTCCTCTTTTCCAAGTTGAACAAACCAAGTGACTTTAGCTGCTTCTCATACAGCTTCCTCTCCAAACCCTCCACCAACTTTGCAGCCCTTTTCTGGCACTCTCTAGCACCTTTATATCTTTTTTTTATACCATGGCTCAAATTTGTAGTAGTTACAGCAACAAACAACAGAAAAGATGGACTCTCTCTCTCCAAAATTATCTATCATAAAAACTTAATCCTTGTAATTCATTAACTACCATTACAGGATTTCCATGAAATCCCTCTGAAGTTAGTGATTTTATGGCAAGTTAACCAATAAGTGAGATACTTTTTATGTAAGATGTTAATATAGTTCAAGATGCCTGACATCTTAAGAGGCAACTAAGCTAAATGCAACTACAGCAATTTATCACCTGCATATGCAATTAACAACTCTTAATCAATCTGCATCTACTTACTACATAACCTCCATTAACTCCAGTTAATAAGGCCACTCCTTAACTATTTCAGTAATTCCTGTTTTGAATCCACCCTTCTTTCTTTTGTCCAGGATCTAAGCTCTTACCAAATCCTCCTACTTGCTCCAGCCACAGATGTAAAGTTCTCTTCTATGCCAACATGTCTAAAGTATTTCAATATACTGCATCAACATTATAACATTATTAGTTCAAAAGTTTCCTGACAGTTCTTAAAATGTATCAGTATAGTTTGGAGACTAACAAGTTCTTCTTCTACCAAACTAAGCATTAATTTAATAATTACTAATAGAAGAGTTTCCTATGTGACAATATCATACTTTCAAGTCTCCTCCTCAAAAATGGTTCAAGACAGCAACAATCACCAGCCTTGAAAGCGGTCTACCCATCAAGCTCACATTTTTATGAGCTTCAAAGAAAAATTCTCATCTACTTACACTACAAAGCTAAAAATTACAGGATAATTTTCTAAAACGGGAATCTCCTGACTGTTGTCCTAGGGGTTCTTCTCTCCAAGTTAGCCAACCACTTCCATTGCCCTCAAAAAATGAGGGATACAACAAACTACCGGAACATGGCAATCTTGTTATCCAGCAGAACTCCCCAGACAGCAGCATGGTGGCTTTACCTGGCCACATGGCAATACTAGTTGCAGGATAAAAGAGCAAGAGCATTTTCACAGAAGAAAAGCCTTAAAAATTTGACAAAGGGAAACATACCAGCTCTCCCAAAACACTGTAATAGCTAAACATTCTGCTTGAAAGTTTGGTGCCTTGTGAGAAGAGCTTTATTCCTGGCAAGGTCTAGGAGTACTCTTTGGCCAGACATGGAAGGAAACAAAAAGTAACCACACTAAGGGACATCATCTTCACATGAAATCTGACTTCAGAACAGGAAGACATATGTTATTCTTAAGATTTTTTTTTTTAAGAAGTGATCTTATTTAAATGCTAGTTAATCAAGAACAAGACAATAAGATCACCAAAAACCTGCAAAAGAAATCAAAGCAACATACAAATGGTGTTCTGATTAACTGAAACAACTACTAATGACCCTTAGAAAGAACTAATTTACACATATTACTATTAGGACAAGCTGTAAACGATGACTTACAGACTACTAGTATTCCTCACAATGGCAGAACTGGTCAGTCTCAAATAACAAAAAGTTACCAACACAAAGCTAAGGGTCACCGCACAGCTCCAAAGCATTCCAGCCAAAGCTGTCAACACAAATGCGCATACCACGTCATCACAGATACGCTCAATTTTAGGAAAACAAGTGCAGTCAGTGTCAATATACAAGGTTAATTTTCACTAAAATACAGAAGCTTTCATCTTTAAAGCAACAATAAAACCACTCACCACTTCAGCCTCCATTTTCCTCCCTAATACATTGGTAACAATTGCAGACAGACACAATATTTACAAGGGTCACGTTTTCTTCAGTAAGACAAACAGGGAGCACAGGACCTCCTCTTTTCCAAAACATGCTTTAACAGACATGAAGTTGCAGCCTAATTGCAGATGTTCATGAACGCACAAGTCAGCTTTTATAGAGCCTTAATGGGACAAGTTCCAAAGACTGACCTATCTTCAAGGGTGTCATACCTGGTAAGAAGACATGAACAAATAAAAATACCTTTGTTTAGGGCATAACCTAACTCCATCACAAACATGGTACAAAAATCTAGGCTTCTGGTACCTTCTGGTCACTGAATTAGGATGCCAAAAAGTAGCTAATCCTTCCACTACAGCTATCTCCTAGATGCCATCATGCCTTGTCCTGAACAGTGTTATCATTCCTGCAGTTTCAGTATTCAGTGCACTTCAACAGATAACATCAAAATTGTAGTACGAAGAAGCAGTCACACTGAGACAAGCCAGGGATTCAACTAGCCCAGAATCCTACCTCCAGCAGTAGCAAGTTTTACTCTTTTCAGAGACACCTGTCTCTAACTGGAGGGAAGAAATCAAGAGAACAGTGGCAAAAATGAGTGTCAGAGCAGAAAAATGTGAAGTATATGCAGCTACTTCAACAGAAAATTCTCCCAGAAGCTTTCTGTGACATAAGTGGCTGGCTACTTTGGCTACTTCTTTTCCTAAATGATCATCTCCAATGTATTTTTTCCCCTACCAATTTGTCTAGCCTCATATTAACCCCAAGCAAGCTTTTAGCTTCAGCAACTTATGGTCACAAAGACTTCCACAACTTAAACGCGCATGTGTGAAAAACCAGTTTCTCTGCTTACTCTGAGCTTGCCACTTGTTAACTTGAGAAACTCCTCCTTGTATTAGAGGAGACAGTGAGTAATCAGACCCTACTCACTCTCTCCATAATACTCATGCCTTTACTTCATTCCTCAGTATTTCCCTCGGTCCTCACTCCTTCGCACTTAAGAGTCCTATTCCTCCTTGCTATGAAAGCAATACTGTGCTTTTGATCATTTTATACACTCCGAACCTTTTTGCAGCTCTGCTATGTCCTTTCTGAGGCTAGGGATCAGAGTTGGACACATAAAGGAACACCAGGAATTATAAGTGCCATACTGACATTCTCAAATATATCCTCTGAAATATAATTTGTTCTCAATTCCCTTCCTAAAAAATAGAAAATCCTACCGTTTCCTTCTTGACTATTACTGCATATTAAACTAACATTTTTTACAGAATTATTGTAATGCCATAATTTGTTTCTGAATGTACAGAACATCTGATTTTACAACCAAAACAGTAACTTTCAATAGAACCTTAAGGAGCCATAGCTGCAGAAACAGGAATGATCTCAATTACCCTGTAAGCTTTTCATTTCTCAATGTGATGATACCAAGTGCCAAATACCATCCACACAAGGATTCAGAGACTGCATGCTGCACCACACGCTTCCAAGCTAGTGACTTCTGCAGAAGAAAGAATGTTCCTCCCTGCAAACAGCAAAGTACTTTTCTCCTCCCCACCCACCACGTCACAAGCAGACTAATCCCAAAACGGCAGCAGTATTTTTTCCAAAATTTGTCCTGTAAAGGTGTGTTCAGTAAGTGGACAACCTAATGCTTTCCATTATTTTTTATTTTTTTTAAAAAACCCGACACACCACACCGAACACACACAAAAAAACAACTCCCACAGAACACACCATTAGTTGGATAATCTATTGCTAACAGAGGAAGCAACAATACTAGAAGGACTGCTATCCAAAATGGGCCTTTAGCTCAGGCTTTTTCTACATGACCTTGGAAACAAGTTCTCAATAATTTTACAATCCAAGTACTTTCAACATCAACTAACATATGTAACTTTTATCAATAAGTTTGAGATCAAGTACTAATTCCACTCAGTGACATCCTGCACACGTCAAGGACAATTTTAAAACATTGTCTCTTAAAGCTCCCCAAACAAGTTACTACAGGAAATAAGTTCTTCCAGAACTCCACCTTTCAAACAGCTTCAATAAAATAATCCTGCCTTTACTGTCCTCACTGTAATTACACAATGCTCAAAACCAATGAACAGTTTTGCATGGCCTCCACCTCCAGATTTCACTAATTCAGGAAGAAACCACTTTCAATCAGTAGGCTAAATCTCTGTGCTTTGATATTAAGACCACAAGTCATAGATCAAGCTGTTTAAGCCCTTCACTACAGATCTTTGTGTGCTTTGGAAAAAGTTTTTCTATTTCTAAATCAGTACACCATTACAGTTTGAATAGTCCCGGGCCATGCCAATTTTGAACAGCAGCACAATCTGCCACAAGAATTTCAAAACCAGCTGAATCTTTCCAGTCAGTTTTTTTTTTAATTGCCACAGTTTAGAGAGCTTTTATTGACAGTTTTTCCCCAATATCACTTGAATTCATTCTGTTTGTGAATAGGTGATATAGAAGTAAATGATATAGCCAAACTATTTCATAATCATTTAATAAAAAACAAAACAAAAAACAAATAAAAAAACCACAAAACCCTCCTCTAAAAGAACTAAAACTATCATATTTGTGATAGACATTTCAGTTCGGTTACATTTTCTATCAGCCCTGAAAATAGCAGTCTTCATTATTTTAGGTAAAAGGGTGGGAAATACCAGAATTTCTCTTTAGAGGTCTTCACTGCTTCTTAAAAAAAAAAACCTCTCCATATTTTAGCTGTATCACCTCTTCTAGAAACACTCAAATCTATTCCTGCCTATTTAAATACTGTTTAGAAGAGACCTGAATGTTTAAAGATGCTCTTGACAGTCATGTCAATTTGGTCCATATTTAAGAATAGAGACTAGTGATTTGAGAGAACTTCTCACTAGATTATTCAGTTTTGCTACGGAAAAAATAGTAGTTTCATTCTAGTACTGGTATTAATGATTGAAAACCTACAAATCACAAGTTTTGCGCTTAAAAGATTAAAGTAAAATATTTTAACCTGTGTAGTGCCTGTAGCTATCCCAGCACTGCCAAACTGAAACAATAGTTGGCTGTAAGCCAGTTCTTAAGAATGTCACCTTTTCTAAGCAAAAAAAAACTTTAAAAAAACCAATTTCAGAACTGAAACAGCTGCCGAGACATCAGAGCTGACTTTAGAGGAAGTTTTCACTACTTTATTGCCACATTCACTCCATGAATACTGCTGTCAGCTAGAATCTACCCTACTGAAGCACCCATTTCAAACAGAGTTGATACCTCAGACTAACACTTGCAAATATTAACAAAGAGCCTTGTTTGCTTTCTTTCAGGTCTCCTGTTTCCCAAGTATCACCAGCATCCACAACAAGACTCAGGAAAAACAAACACACAAAACCTACAACAAACTCACCCACAGAAAACCCAGAGACCTACAGTACAGACAGTTTGTTTCAAAAGGAAGAATGTGCAACCTGCCTGTGTGTATGAAGCAAGCATGGAAGGGCACTTTTTCTATAAGACAACACTGTGAAAATAACTGCGTGCAACAGATGAAGGAACTAGTAAATTAGTCCAAAGAAGAATCAATGCAGTGACATCAAGAAACAGAACAAACTTCAGAACACCACTATCAGCAAGAAAATATTACTGCATTTTAAGTCCCCAGTTCCATACACAGATCAGAAATTTGGACAGAAGAAACTCGGGTGGTGTTTCATAGGCCTAACTCAGTGAGGCAGGAGGGGGAAGTGGGAAGGGTTGGGAAGATGTATCAGAAATTTTAAGTGCAAGTCACTAAACACTCCAGACAACCCACGAGAAACTGGTTTCCACCCTAAATTCTCTCCTCTATGCATACATTAATCTCAATGAAGAGTACATACTCAGTACTAGAGCAAACTTAAGAAAGAGCACATTTGTGGAATGCTAAAGTGATTTTTACAAAAAAAGTATCCTCCTCTTCAGTTTTATTTCTACTAGTATATGTTTTATAGCAATGGAATTTGCATGCATACTCTTTTACATTATATTACAAAGCATATTATGGTTCCATGAAGAAATAGTCTGCTCTATTAGGAAAAAATAGCTCAAGAGAAGTGCATTTGCTATGCATTGTAAAAATTAGGTTATACTAGATTCTTTGCACAGTCTCCATTATAGGTTAGTGTTAGTATAGGAAGAAAAAACAAACACACTAGAACAATTTTTATCAACAGTTGCAAACAATTATCAGGAGGAACATTAGACTTCAGACATCTACCAACATTTCACAATGGGTAGAGAATAACTCCACTTGTAAGAGAATTGGAATAGGCTTCTGAAATAGCCCTTCTTCCTTCTTCTATGCTCCTTCCCAAATATTTTTAACTCCTTAGTCTTTATAAGGTAAAAAAAAAAAATACCACCCTATGATTTTGATAACTGAACACAAATGAGAAGAAAATCAAGACATTCAGAAGCAGGGGAAACTCTACCTCTAAACACAGCAGCGCAAGCAGCTCAATATTACATTGGGAAGTGATCTGCTTTTCTCAAATCTCAAAGTTCAAGATGGAAAGCAAACCTCAAGGCAAGTGTTACTATTTAAGAATCAATGGGAATCTGCAATTAAATACTAAATCTGTCACTCTGCCAAGGGGCCCAGTCTGGACAGACACATGCCTGTGATCTCATACAAGCAGGAAGGATTTCTGTCTTGAAGAGTTTCCAATGTAAAAATACCCAGTTATAACCTCCTCTTTCACAAAGACTTCAAACACAAAGTATTAGTAATATATACTATAATGGTATGAACACTTTACAGCATACAAAGGTAACACTCAAATGGAGAACACTGCCAGGAAAACTCTTAAGAAACTTCTCATTTACAAGAGCAACGACATTAAAAAAAACAAAGATCACACAGGGATTTTTCATATTTAAAACTGAGGTTCTACTGTGCCTGTCCTTTTAACCATTCAGCACACATTGGCTTATCACTGATCGCTGCAGTAAGAGCAGCAGAACTGCTGAACAATGATCCATACAAGCTTAAACGCAGTAGTAAAACTCTGCAAATAGGTGCACTGGTGTATGCTAGGGAGAAAGAAGAGCTTACTCTACACAGGACATGCAGAGGTAGCAGCTAGCAGGTCTGTCATGACAAACACAAGCCTTCACAGACAAAGCAGCAGCCAGCTCATCAGAAGTGTCTACACTAGCTAGAAGAGAAGGAAAACTGCCCACGACACACAGCAGAAATCTGCAGAGCTCAAAACCAGGATGAGCTCAGCAGTAATTCAACAAATAGCACCATGTGACTGGAAATTAATAAAAACAGGCAATATTCAATAGCTCCCATTTTTACTCAGCTGAACCACGACTCTAAAGGATTAGCTAACCTTCCAGGCTGCCTACCATACAGGCTGCACTTGTTTGATAGCACATACTGACTGGTTCAAATTAAAAAAAAAAAAAAATATTATTTGAAGGGAACAACTGGACTACCACACAGTCACACATCACCATTGTCCTTATATATATGCCCTGCCATTAGCTCCTACACTCAGCTGAAGAGTCTGCTTGAATTAAGGCTTCAAATATTGTTATTATAATTGTTTATTAATTAAGTAGGTTACGCCTATTAGTTAAAGGGTCATGTCATCAGCTCATGGATTAAGTTGATCAATCTTCTAAAAGTACTGTATGCACTTTTGAGCCAGGTGGATCTAGAGAGGAGAAAGAACCTATCTTAGCAAGAAACTCATCTGTCATACAGAAACAGGGGAAAAAAAAGAATGGAAAGGAAGACATGACTCTTACTGAGATCTCAAACACTGGGGACAATAAAATCTTAACACACCATTGCCTCTTTGTAGATATATGAGAACGCTGTAGTAACCAAGTCACTACACAACAGTACAAAGGTAGGTGCTTAAACTATAAAACAAAGTTTACAAAATAAGGTCTTAACTCTCCCTTCCTCAAACCATTTATCTTCTGCTTAATGAAGCACAGCTGGCCATGTATCTACTAGTCTCAGGTCAACATTTGTGTAAGAAGCTCAACATGTTCCCATCTCTTGAATGACAAAGAATATCACATGCTAATTCATTCTGTCACAGACAGGACAGGCAGACCCTATTTAGCCTTCGGTCCTCAAATCACTAGGACAGCTCCTTCCCAAGGCTGCTGCTTGCTTTCATGTGATTTCCCTCCACAATTTGCTCTCCCTCCAAAGGAATTACTTATAATACTACACATCCCATCCAGCAGAATAAAAGAAGTCTGGATTTAACATCCCATTGGTTTTTTTCTTTCCCTACTTTGTATGCATTTGTACTCAACCTGCAGGTTTCTGTTCTTAGCTCATAAGCAGCACCTTTGGTTGAATGTCAAGAAAAACATAGTATTTAAAGCTATAAATAAAAAAAAAGCATTAGCCACTGCACTGTCCAATTCCAAAGTACACAGACACATTAGTGGCAATGTAAAGAAGGTAAAAAAAAGTCTACAGCATTTCTACAGGGAGTACCACCTTTGACGGAAGTCAAACTTAACAGCTGCTGGTCATAATACACTACCTGGGATCACCAAGTCAGACTATGCATATATACCTGCCCATTCTGAATGAATGAGCTCTCAGGAGTACTTAGAAGGCTGGTATATCTGGTTTTCAGTGAGAAATTAAAAACTACTAGCTCAAAGGACACAGTACAGACAGCACAATAGTATGGCTCTTTCAGATGTTCTCAACACTCAATTTTATTGAGTTTTAATCAAAATGAATGTGTTTGCTATATTATATACAAAATGTGAAGTACACAAACATAAATATACCCTTTAGATACAGCTCAGATTCCCCATTTCCTACAGTGATTTAGGAACACCTTTATTCAAAGCTACTTTCAGATACACAGTACTTCACATGCTTACAGATAAAAAACAAACCCCAAAAATAAGTAGTGAGACCAGTTCCTTGTCCAGAAGGAAATCTGCATCTCTAACCTCATTTTCTTAGCTAGTGAAAGTCTCCTCAAGACAGCATAAAGTTCCTTTGACCAAAAAAAAACAAAACAAAACAAAAACCAAAATCACAACAACAACACCCAAACAAAAGAAGAGCCTTTTTGACCTTTTCCTTGAAATACCAGAAGCTTCCTTAGATCATATACCAGGGGGAAATCAATGCAGAAACATACTAGGATAAACCTGACATCATATTCTCCTCTTCATTTCCAGATCCCACCAAGGAATTTCAGAAATCATTTTCTTATTTACAAAGTAACAGTAAACTACTCCCAATGAATTTGCAAGAACGAGAAACAGCACAAGCAAGACTGCCAGACTGGCCCTTTCCCAATAGTTTGGTTTGACTGTGGATCACCATTGCCTGAAAGAAGCCTCTCATGTGTCTGTCACTCAACAAAATTAACAAATACCCTCTTTAGTTGTCTGAAAAAGAACAAACAGCCCACTAAACTTTTAGATACACATCAATGTCAGATATGAACAGAAAATTTCATAATGAACATTTTACCATTTCCAAGAAAATAATCTGGGGAATTAAAAAAAAAAGAAAAAAAACAAAACAACAACAAACACAACACAAAACCACCAACCAACCACACACCACTATAAAGAGTTGTTTCAAGTAACACTAACAAAACAAACAAAAACAATCACACATCAACCTTTTGGTATTTGAAACCCCTCATTCACAGTAAATGCTGCATTACTCAATATCTATTGACAGGTTTCAGATTAGTTCTATCTAGACTTCTGTTCCGCATGACCAACAACATCTACACATTCAAAGAAAAAAATGTTTTATGAAGTTGCACTGTGAGATATGGGAATAAGGAATACTGGACATGAGACGCTCATGCCGTGCAGCTTGATGATGCTGAGCAGAGAGTGGGATAAATATTACTGAATGAGTGTGCTGTGAAATGTTTTATTGCATAACTACATAGTGAGATGACGAGTATTGAAGGGATAGATGGTTAAGGTGAGTGGCTTTGACACGCAGCATATTAAAAATATTTTAAAACTAACATAAGCAGTTCTGAAGTCAATGAACAGTCTGAGGCTTCTCCAATAAGCAACTCACAGATTTAACTGACTTTCAAAGAAACACTTTTCTGTGGAGAAACGGAAAATTAAGATCTAGATGTAGCCTTAAAATCAAGTTTGGAACAACACTACACTTAACCAACTCATTCCAGCAGTCCTCTCATGATAAAGTTTTGTTCAGTTGACTGCCTGGCAAGGACAGACAATGTTGCATTTGCCCAAGATGCCCTGAGTCCAAGTATAGAGTCTCTCGTACTTCTTCAATAAAGAAAAGCTTAAGGGGATTTGATCTGTATATGAACCCTGTATTAACAATCAAGTTAATAAATGTTGTATGAAGGAAGCTTAGTATGTATATAAAACAACTATTTTCTAACAAGTCAACTTCCAATTTTTAATTAAGTAAATGGCCTTCTCTAACACAGAGAAAAACTGGCCTAGGAACTGGTCTACAATCCTTCATTTATGAACAGACTTCTTACTTACATAGCATATCACTAGAATTCAACGGATCTTGTAGACTACTTAGTAAGTTTTAATACCACTTAATTCAATGTTAGACCTCTTTTTTTAATTCCCTACATCTTCTCCCCACATTAAACAGCCTTCTATATAATCCAGTCTGGCACTCAGAGTTCATTTAAAGCACCTAAAGCAAAACTCTAAAACAGCACCTTTATTCAAGATTCCTGTGTTACAGTATGACCCTCAGCAAGCAGAAAATTATCCTTTCCCCTGCAAAAAGAACTCATCTCTGCAAAACACCAGACATAACAGCACACCTCCAACAAACTGCACCCAACAGGCACAACATCTTTGCCTGCTTCACATTTAGTACACATCCACATTCACTTGCTCCTTACCCTCTCACCCTCCACAATAGACTGTGACACACAGGAAAACAGAAAAATAGCACTAAATAGCATTGTGGGAAGTACAGCACAGTAGCAGGGAAAAGGCAACAACAATAAGGATACTGGAGAAAAGGAGCCACCAAACCCAAAGTACAGCACTTTGGGGCCATACAATTTTTTTCCTAATTACAAACAGTACCTCTTGGTGAAGACAAATTATTTGGATTTATTATCCATGCCATGATATGCTCAAGTAATCTAAGTATACTTGATCCAGTTTCCATCTCCATTACTTAAATTTGTCTCCAATTCTTCCAGCTAGGCTGAGAATCTTACTGAATGGACAGAACTGTACAGAATCCCTAAAGCTTCTAGAAGAGAATGCTAGAAATACCTCAGACTAGAAATGTGTGAACCCAAAACACTGCTTGGCCTGGATCAAATACTGTAGAAATACTGAGATAACATCAAAGCAGTGTCTTATCTGAACAGTCAGCTACACAAAGAGGCCATACCTGCATGGAGTCAAAGCATCAAGTCTGCTTGTCTATCCCCCAGTTTTGAGGGACAGCACACTGACATCAAGTGTAAAGCCTTCATGTCATCAGTTTCATTCAAGAAGTTGTTGTTTTTTTGGTTTTTTTTTTTCAAAAATATTTTTTACAACAGGACCCAACATCATATGTTTTAAGTTGCAGCAAACCTTCCACACAGAAGGAGTCTAAATAAGATCAGCTTTAAGTTCTGCAGTGGCTCTTTCATCTGTCCTCACATCAACCAGTATGCTTCTTTCTATCAGTAACACTTCCCTTTACCAAACTTCTCTAAATCAGGATTCCTCAGTGGGCAGAAGCTTTCAAGGTTACTTTGATCAGTGACAGTTACACCATATCTCATTTATTATAATCACAGCAAAGGCATTACCACCTTTGCCCACAAGCCTGGACCTACCAGCAAGCAACAGCAGGAGCCAAGAAAGGATGAGTAAGGACAAAGGTACTACTACTGAAGTCCTTAGCCAACATGCAAGTCCTCTGAAAAGTCACTTTTTCTTTTTAACGTACCTTGATTTCACAATCCCTTAAGCACTGAACTTACTCCCCTCAATCTACCACAAATCACAACAGACAACTGATTTTTCCAGAGAATACAAATACCGACAGGGACTTTAAAGTTGTACGGAATATATGCCTCATAATTACAGTGGACTCTGCTTCTCCACAGCATTGGAACAGCACTTTCATCAACAAAATCTGACATACTTGCTTATTTTACTTGCCTAAGCTTCTCCGTTAAGTGACCAAACAACCTTCTCAAACAGCAGCTCTCATCTGTTCACATGTTCATACTATTTTTGAAGCACAAGTCTAGAAGCATGACAGGGATCAGTTTGGTATGACTCCAGCACTCCTGCCAGCTTAGCTGGGTAAGCAATCAAGCCAAAGTTCTGTGACCTGCTACTCCCAGATGAAACACAGATGTCAACAGGAGTTAAATACACATGATTTTTTAGAAACACAATTGGTCCCCAAGAATAGAAAGACTGCAGGCCTGATCCTCCTCTCGTACTGGGATAATTAAAGATTATGAAACAGCGCAAAGTAGGGCTCATACAATGCTAAATTTAAGTCCTTGGGTACCGTGAGCTCTTCCTTAAAATATTTCCACTGCATCCATTATCACTGTACGTATCTGTCCTAAGCAGAAAGAAAACTGCATCGCTACTGAAATGCGCTATTAGAGTTCTTAGTAGAAGGAACACAAGTTTGGTTTTTGCTTTCCCACGCCTTTCTAGTCTGCAAAGCTTTATAAACAAGGAAAGGTTGAAACCATATCTTCTTTTATATCCTAGATCACCCTTCATTTTCTCACATCAGACACCAAATTTTCTTTTGAGAAAACTACCATGCACTATGTAATGGAGTGCAAACTTTCAATCAGTTTTGGATACCTAGTGAAAACAGATCCTGGGTGAGCTCTTCTACATCCCTGCTCCCCAAGTACGTAATTTTTGTTCCAATTTCTCTTTATTTACTTCACAAAAAAAGCATATCCTGCAACAGTCAAGTTTAAAAATGTCATTGTAATAGTATTTAAAGTCATAAGGAAAGTTCTGTGCACACTGGCAAACAGAAGCACATTTAAGGTATGAATGCCAAGTAAGTTCTAAATACTCCAAATGAAGTATCAAACACTGCTATCTCCTTAAAAAACAGACATTCTGAAGTTGTACCATTTTTGTTTCAAATACTGATGATCAATTTTCATATTTATCCTTTATACTACAGATCTGCAGCAAAGGTAAACAGGCTGTTCATGAGCCCTTAGCTGAAGTTGTCAGCTAAGATAAACTATTTTGTCCTACATAACAATTATTTGGACTTTCCTGGGTACAAGTCTTGGCCAAATTTGTTCCTCATTTTTAAGAGTTATTTCTGATACACCATATGGAAGACTAGCCATATTATTTGACTATGTCAAGAATCCTAAGGAAACTTAACTATTCTGCCTATCTTTACCTCATGAAGGCAGCCTGGGATTTTTTTGATCTACTGATCTTAATCCGAAACTCAAACTACAGAAGCAAGATCCACTACAAGAGAGATTAGTCTTCAAAATGCACTTCAGGATTTTCTTTTGTATCACCTAGAAGATAAATACTTGCTAACTAGTTTAAAGCAATATACAGAATATGCAACAGAGCTATATGCTACTATGTCAGTAGAAGAAGTTGTTATATTATAAAATACAAGTCAGAGCATCACTTGTAAAGCTCAAGCAACATTAACAGCCGCACAACACAGGAACTCTCTAAATCCTTTCGTTTTGCTTCCTCCCTTTACTGACTTCTCTTCTACAAATATTTCTTATCCAAAATCAATTTTTTTCCATTAAAGTCAACACTGTCAAGAAGACAGACTTTTCTGAGAACATGATCTTAGAAGGCAAGTAGATTTGTTGCAGTTATCTGTGAAATATCACAGCACTTTAATAGTCATTTGCAGGCCAGTGAGCATAACAGTCATCTTCTTGTCTTTTACAAAGCAAGTCTAACTTCTTAACAATTAAATTCCCTGCATAAAATTTCATAGAAGTTTTAATGCCTGAGAGATTTAGAAGAAACAAAGAAACATCAATGGCATAGAATTAAACTTTAGAATTGTGATTTGCATAAGCTTCCACTTGCAATATACCCAACTGCTAAGTCTCCCTGAATTAGCATTTCAAAAACACAAGTTGAAGCAAATATAGTAAGGATTATCCTCCCAGCAGTTGTTTTGTAACACCTATCATAGAAATACCAAAATCACTAGCAAGAGATGTCACTTTCAAAAGTCTCTGGTAATAAGAGCATAAGGTATTAAACAAGACCTACACCTGGAAGTTTCAAGATTACTTTGTTGTAATTGTTGTTATTTTTATTGCTACATCAATCACTCTCCAGGTAAAGTACCTGAGCAGAAACAGTGAGAGTAGCTTAAATGCAACCTGTTTCAGATTGCTGGTGCCCTGATCTTTCAGAATGAAACCCACACCTGATAACAACATCTAATGATCTGGTATTGTTATCAATTTTCCACGAAAAATAACTTCAGAACTCTCTCCCAGGAGCAGTCACTTGAGATGCTCAGCATCACATCAAAAACCAAAACTACAGTTGGAAGAGACACCCAACTCTTTTAGGTTTAAAGAAACCTAGGAAGTAGACAAAAGTCAATTCTATCACTTTCCTGACAAAATACTAGTCTGACTTGGCAAGAAATTGATAAAATTCCAAAGTATTTTGAACGCAAGTGCAGGCAAAACATGCTTTACGGCAAGCGTCACATGAATGAGGTTAACAGCACCACACCCAAAGTGATCTTTCTTTTCACATACACCACTGTCACAGAGAGCAAGCATAATATGCGATTATGCATTAGTTGGTCTTGTACGTAAGCTTCAAGAGTTGTTTAATTTCATTGGTTTAAGATGCTTTAGGAAAAGCCCCATAGATATTTACCTGCTTTTTAGATGGCTATATGTCTGAAAACCTTACCTCAAGTGACCAACCATATGTAGGTTAGACACAGAAGAAGTAGCCCCAATTCCAATTCGTCTTTGAACATTTTATGACACGTGCAGAAAAACTAAAGCACTTTACAGCTATTTCAGAGCTCTGAATAAGAAATCGTTTGGACATTATACATGCTCTAAGTGACAATCCTCTTCTGAAGTTTTCTGCTTCCAATTTCTCAACTGTATTTTACCCGGCCTACATTCAACCTCAACACCTAGTTATAAGCCTCCCCCACTACAAGAACTGTTCTCAGATTACAGCCTGACAAATATCGTAAGTGCTGATATTGGGTGTACTTGGTGACAAACATTTTTCAGTGTGACACATGTAACATCACTTTATTTTGATAGCATTTCATCTTAGGTAACGAACAATTAAGGCAACCAGCACTAAGCTCACTGTGTACCATTCCCTGAAAAGATAAAATAAGAAGCCACCCAAATATACAAATAATTAACAGCCATTTTTTGTTTCTTACGTAACTATGTTTATTATGGAAATGGGTATAGTGCAACTCCACTGAATCCTAAAACCTTTTATGATAATAGCTTGAAGTTGAAAATAACTGAGTTTTTCATAATCAAATCACTCTCAGCCAACAGAATCTTACCTACAACCATGTAAAAGACGGGAAAAAAAACAGTGTCAAACCACCTAACTGAAAGGTTGTTCCTTGAGATATGCCATTTTTTAAAATAAAAATGTATTAATCAGTTCTGCTTCTATAAAGAAAACAGACAATACACCCACACAAGCATCAGAGCCAAAGGACTCGCTCAGATTATGTTTAAGCTTATGGAAGCATCTAATAGAAGACAGGGTTCTTTACCTTCCCAGTAGCAATCAGTCTTCATTGGCCTGTCTTGTCTGTTCTTGCCTGTTCTACAGACCTACCGTATTTTTGTTGCATATGGCCATTTGAGAAATAAGAATTTGGTGAGCACATGGGCAAGGTAAATCCCTGCTTACTCCCACGCTACTTAAAAAAGTGCCTGCTCCTGTTGCTACCAAAGGAGCTAGCCACAAAACCTGCTGTTTGCTTCTTCCAATGGGCCCTATTCCCCCTGTTCCCACCATCTGTTGAGTTGCAAAGCCCAGGGCTGTGAGGAAAGACAGATGAAGTGTGAGTGCCACTGCCAGAACAATTCTCCAGGAAACTCACTTTCTGGAGTTTCACTGAAAAAAGAACAAATAGGAAGAGGCCAAGAGATGGCTTATATTGAACTATCAAGCAACACCGGGATACCAGACCTTTGGCGGGGCAGCCTAACCTAAGCAAAAGCACAGAAGAGAACCATTTTCCCTGTATATCAGTTCCAGCTGGGCTAACTTTTTAAGAACAATACACTTAACACAGTGATCACACATGGTCTGTAGGAAAACTCACATATTCAAAGAATGTTTTCTTCCCAGACAAAAAGTTCAGAGTAGATTTCTTTTCACAGTATTATTGCTATCTGCATAGGTGAGACATTCAGCTTTAAAAATTAGCAAGGTAGGTGAGTTTTAACTCAACCACTACATTTGACAGTTTGGAAGTTCACTCCAGTAGGCTGACAGACCTTCTTCTCTATTAAAAAGATCATGAGATTTCAAGACCAGAAAAAAAAAAATCTAATACGTGTTAATAGAAATACACTGCTTATCAGTACATACAAAAATTTATGTATGTCTCTAGCAGTTACGGACAGAAGTTGACCATAGAATACGAGTACTCCCAATAGACACACTGCACTATATCTAATTTTAGCACACCTGCATATGTTCACTGCCTTACCAAAAAAATCAGTCTGAACAGCAGTCAACAGCCACATGGACAGCAATTAAACCACTGCAACTGCTTAAGTCCTTGCTGCTACCATCCTTCCTAAACAATAAATCCTTTACTCTCCCCTTCAAACAGCACAAAACAGAATTAAGAACTATTCTGCTACAATCATGTAATGAATAACATTCGAAAGGGAGGGGGAAAAAAACAAACAAACAAACAAACCACACAAATACAAGGCTGCCCATACTGCTATTTCTGCCCTGTACCATCTAGCAGATCCCAATCTAACTGTGGGATCACTCCTTATAAGGCACTATTAATATATACATGCCCACACGATAGTATGCAAATCCTCTACTATCTCTGTGACGAAATACAGGCACATGTATACACTCCGCATGCCTTCTTCAATAATTTCAAGAAAAACGTCCAGTCCTCAGGACCTTCTAATGCTCTCATGTCCTAAAACTAGCTTTTTGCATGATTTTCATCACTCTTGATGAGAAGTTAAGACAGCAAGGGCATTTTTCTTTCTGATGTTAGAATCTCCACTGTCCATTTCAGAGCCGTAAAGAACTGAATTAGCATGAATCACCATCCTTAGGTGGTATATTTCCATTTTCGTATGGTTTGTGAACAGAAAATGGTAGTGTCTAAATCCATTCCAAGAAGTTGTTTTCACATATTAAAGAGGCTCCCAAGTAACTCAGGATTAATAAAAGAATGCTCTGAAATTCAAACTAAAGCATAAGAATACTGCATGTATAAACAGACTCTCAAGTAAAATTAGAAAAAAAGTACTTATTAGAAAACAATACACAATAGGTCCAGTAGTCACTGCACAAAGTTTGCTGCAGCATGTTAACATCACTTCAACCTAGCATTCTTTTCAAGTCTCAGTGCACATAAATGAAAACAAGCTGCTTTATTACCAAACAACTACAGTCAAATCTTAGCCCTGCAGGAGTCCCAGGTATCTAAATGTGCATGACTACTTCTCTGAGATTAGCATAAAGCTTCACCTTGTCAATTCTCTAGTAATCATACATCTGCTATTGAAAAAACACGTATGATTGCTTTGCAAAGAAAACATGGTAGAAAACGATGTATCAACACAGTAGAGCAGGGAATGCCAGGATTTGAACTTATCCCCAAATGTCTTGCAAGCTTATTCCACCAACTTTCAAGGTACATACTTAAGGAAAGACAATTTCTCTGTGCTCCATCCTATATAGAAAGATGGAACCCAGAACTGCTCAATAAGGGATGTCTGAACACACAAAGGTGAATCAACAGTTGTACATCCAGTTGCAGAAAGAAACTGCTCTTACCCTTCACCTAATACTTACTGTTGGCTCCCATATCCTCAGCTACTCCAGAACCTCTCATTCTCAGGTATGTGAATCCCAGTATCAGAAAGAACAAGCATGCAGCAGTTAAGAGGAACATGGACAGGTAATGTGCACTGAAGCCTCCAGTGGTGGATACCTCCTCTCTTTTGAACTGTTGGAGAAGCTCCTCCTCGGGCTCCGAGAGATTCTTCTTGTAGGTGTTTTTCAGGTAGGTATGATTTGAACCCGTATGATTGGAGTGGTTGAGTCTAAGGGAGGAGGTGGTTCCACCCGGGGGAAGGCTGTTAGTAGCTGAATAGATCCTGGATTCAACATTATAGCTATCAGCAGCACCGCTGAGAACATGATTATTGGTCGCTTTCCTAATGGTGCCTGGAGGGTCAGTGATTTTACTGCTGTCCACGTCCGTGAGCGGTGGTGGCAGCAACAATACTGTTGGGGATTTTTTTGGTAGGCCAATGCGGTATCTGGGGCTGGGAGGACTAGAGTCCAGATTTTCGCATCCTCCTCCTCCTCCCCCCGCCGCCTTCTCCTGATTTCTGCCCCTGTCTAGACTCCCGGCAGCAGCCGCCTCCGCCGCCGCCGCCCTGTCATTCGTTACGATTACACCAGCACCACAGCCTCCGCCAGCCCTTTCTTGGCCCGTCTCCATCACACCAGCACCGGCTGCAGCGCATTTGCTTGTTATGAATGGAGCAGGAGACTTGCTGAGGCTCCTTCTGGGCCGGCGAAGTACAGACTCCTCCTTCGGTACCTGCTGCTTGGACCTCGCCTCCTCCTCCGAGTCAGAGTACTTGTCCCTGCTGCCGCCGTAGGAGAGGAGCCGGTTACCGTTCACGGTCCGGTTCTTCCACCGCTGCTGCTCGCTCTCCTCCTCCTCCTCGTCGTCGTCCTCCTCTCCCCCGTCCTCCTCGCCGTCCCCGGGCTCCCGCACACCCAGAGCTCCCGCCGGTCTCCTGGCCGCCGCCCCCCACCAGGCGTTGGGCTTCCGCCGGGCCGCCTCCTCCGGGGGGGAGCTGCTACTCACGCCGCAGGCGCCGTGGGGGGCAGCGGGCCTCGGGCCGCGGAAGAGGGGTGCAGCCCGCTCCCTCCTGCCGCTGGCGCCGGCCTGGCTCCGGGGACTGGCTTCCACATCCGACTCGTCCGAGCTGAAGCCCAGCAGCACTTTGCCGCCCCCGGCAGAGGGTGCTGCGCGGCTCCGGCCGCTCCCGGCGGCAGCCCCGGGGAGGTAGGGGTGCTCGGCGCCCACCAGCCGCGCGCCCACGCCCGGGGCTGCTCGCCCGGGGCCGCCGCCGCCCGGCGCCGCTCCGGCCCCCGTGTTATTGTTGTTGCTGTTCCGGGTCTTGTTGGCGCCGCCGCGGGCCCCGGCCCGCTCATCCTCGCGCAGCTTCTTCAGCTTCTTCAGGTAGACGGGCCGGGTGCTCTCGGTGACCGGCCCCGGGGAGAAGCCGAAGCGCCTGAGCTCCGAGAACAGCTCCTCGTCCGTGAGCTGCGCGGCCGTCGCCATTTTCCGATCCCCTGCCGCCGCGGCGTTTCCTACCCACGCGCCGCGCTCCCCGCCGGAACTGACGCGTGCGCACTCGGCTGTGGCCTAGACCTGCCTGTCACCCCGCGGTGCCGCCCGCCGGGGCAGACGGGGAAGGGGGCGGGGGGGCGGGGCCGCGCGGCGCCGGCGGCCCCTCCCCCACCCCGCCGCACGGTGACGGCTGGCGCGCGGGGCGCTGGCGCCGGCGCGGGGGGCGCTGGTCGCGCTGGTCGCGTCGCTCCTCGCGCTGCGGCGGCGGGTGCGGGGGCGGCCCGACGAGTCCCCCGCGCGTCCCCCCGCCGGCGGCGGCGGCGGCGATCCCGCTGCGGCGGGTGCCGGTCAGAGGCGAGGAAGGGCCGGCACCCCGCAACTCGCGCGGAGCCTGCGGGAGGCCTCGCCGGCGGCTCGGGGAGTCGCGCCGTGCGTATCGCCCGCGGGCCTGGGGGCGGCGGAGTCCCAAGTGCGAGAGGCAGAGGCGGCTGGGATGTTGGAGGTCGGCTTTGGAGCTGGAAGCACTGTTATGCACGCCTTTAAATAGACGTTAAAACGGGGAATTGCTTGAGAGTCCAGCGCAGGGCCACGAAGATGATTAAGGCAGTGGAGCATCTCCCTTAAGAGGAAAGGCTGGGGGAGCTGGGGCTCTTTAGCTTGGAGGAGACTGAGGGGCAACTTCATTAATGTTTATAAATATTATAAAATATATAGAGGTTGAGTGTCAGGAGCATGGAGCCAGGCTCATCTTGGTGACAATCAACGAGTAGACAAGGGGCAATGAGTGCAAACTGGAACAGAGGGGGTTCAATTTAAATTTGAGAAGAAACTTCTTCATGGTGAGGGTGACAGACACTGGAACAGGCTGCCCAGGGAGGCTGTGGAGTCTCCTTCTCTGGAGACATTCAAACCCGCCTGGACACATTCCTGTGTAACTTCACCTAGGTGTTCCTGCTCCTGTGGGGGGATTGAACTAGATGATCTTTCAAGGACCCTTCCAATCCCAAACATTCTGTGATTATGTGATTCTGTAAAATGTATTTGCTAGCTGAATGTCAGATAATTTGGGGATAAACTGCAGTGAGAGGTGTCAGACTGAACACCCTTTAACACCAGTTCCAGGTTACGAATTTAGCCTCACAGTGGCTGAAGAAATCCAGAGAGCCTATGTGTGCACTATCGGGCCTTTCGCAAAGGTGGCAAGGCAGTGTGCTGGGTGAACTTTCCTCTTTCAGAAGCCCGGCATCAGGACAAGGCAGCTGTGAGGAGATGGATGTAGTGTAAGGGGTTGAACACTCTGGGAAGGTGCATTCTCACTGCCAGTGGTTGAGCACCACCCTCAGTAAGTTTTTAATTAGATTTAATTTGCTCTTTTCTCTGGGAAAAGATGGTCTTTCAGATACATTACAGTTGAAACTATCACTGTAACTATACACAGAAATGTCTGCTTGTCACAATGCTTGTGGCAATATAAAGAGATGGCATACTGGCATTTCTCAGAGCAGGAGGTGTGTAATGGTGCTCTGGATTGCCCCTTCGGCCACAGAACTGACAGACCTCACATGGAGGCTTCAAAATCTTATTCTGACCGGTGTGTCTGTACTCATCAATCCTGAATGACAAAATCATGGACTTACCTACTGCTTATTGCATCAGAAATGCAAGAGGCTGCGTTTCCATTTTGACCTCTGACTGGCCTTCAAGTGGTTCAGAACCGAGATCCCACTGCAGGAACAGTTGTACATTCCCCCTCACAACCTGCTGCAGTGAGGGCAGCATGGAAGTGCCCTGCTAATGTCAAAACTGAAGCTGCTAGTCTTTGTATTGAGGAACATTTGCAGAGCAGGAGCTCAGGTGGCTGTGAGGCAGCTATGTGCCAAAGATCACGCCAGGTATACAGAGGTAGAAGAGTGGCTTGAAGCCATCTTTCATGATGATGATGATGATGAATGATGATGATTAACTTCTGTATCCCAGCCTCCATTTCTGACCAGCAATGCCTGGGAATGCAGAATGTGGCCTATTGTTCATCTAAGCCTCCTTTAACACAACTCTTCTGAGCCTGAGAAGCACTGGACAAGCGTCTGTATTACAGGTGTGCGCTACATGGCACCATGGTGCACAACCTCCTCCTTGTTTTCCTGGCAGAGGAACCATTTCATATACAGCAGTATTGTGCATTGGAGCAATGCACGAATTCCAGCTGTAAGGAAGGTTACACTCGACGTGAACTTCATTGCACATTAAACCGCTAACATAAATGCACCTGTTCTGACCTATCTCCCAATCTATAGTAGCTGATTGTTATCCCACTTGCCATGAGAAATGCTTCCAACATTCCACTCCTCCTCAGTGAGAAACAACCACACCTTACAGAATGTCACAGAATCAGAGAATAATTGGGTTCGAAGGGACCTTGAAAGTCATCTAGTCCAACCCCACCACAATGAGCAGGGACATCTTCAACTAGATCAGGTTGCTCAGAGCCCCGTCCAGCCTGACTTTGAATGTTTCCAGAGATGGGGCATCTACCGCCTCTCTGGGCAACCTGTGCCAGTGTTTCACCACCCTCATTGTAAAACATGTCTTCCTCATATCTAGTCTAAATCTCCCCTCCTTCAGTTTAAAACCATTACCCCTTGTCCTGTCACAATAGGCCCTGCTAAGAAGTCCATCTTCATGTTATAGGCCCCTTTAAGTACTTAAAGGCTGCAATAATGTCTCCCTGGGGCCCTCTCCAGGCTGAAAACCCCAACTCTCTCAGCTTTTCCTCATAGGAGAGGTGTTCCATCCATCTATCTGATCGTCTTCATGGCCCTCCTCTGGACTTACTCCAACAGGTCTGTGCCCTTCTTATTCTGGTGGCTCCAGAGCTGGACGCAGTGTTTCAGGTGGGGCCTCAACAGAGCAGAAGGAGAGAATCACTTCCCTCAGCCTGCTGGCCACACTTCTTTTGATGAAGCCCAGCATACATTTGGCTTTCTGGATCACAAGTGCACATTGTGGGCTCATGTCCAGCTTTTCATCCACCAGTACTCCCAAGTCCTCCTCCGCAGGGCTGCTCTTGATCCCTCCATGCCCCAGCCTATATTGATACCGGGGGTTGCCCCAAGCCAGGTACAGGACCTTATACTTGGCCTTGTTGAACCTCATGAGATTTGCATGGGCCCACTTCTCAAGCTTGTCCAGGTCCCTCTGGATGGCATCCTGTCCCTCAGGCCTGTCAACTGTACCACTCATCTTGGTGTTATCCACAAACTTGCTGAGGGTGCACTTGATCCCACTGTCTATGTCATTGATGAACACGTTAAACAGTACTTGTCCCACTACAGATCTCTGAGAGACACCACTTGTCACTGGTGTCCATCCAGATATTGAGCCATTGACCACTACTCTTTCAATGTGACCATCCAACCAGTTCCTCATCCACCAAACTCCATCCATCTCTCTCCAATTTAGAGAGAAGAACATTGTTGGAGACTGTGTCAAAGGCCTTATGGACATCCAGATAGACAACATCCACAGCTCTTCCTTTGTCCACTGATGTAGTCACTCTGTGAGGGAGGATACACTGTCTTTGACCTTCCTTTTTCTGACTGACATACCTATAGAAGCACTTCTTACTATTCTTTGCATCCCTTGCCAAGTTCAGCTCCAGCAGTGCCTTGGCCTTCCTGACCCCGTCTCTACACAACTGGGCAGTGTCCCTATATTCCTCTCAGGATACCTGTCCCTGCTGCCACTGCCTGTGCATTTCCTTCTTGCCCTTTAGTTTGACCAGTAGGTCTCAGCCCAGCCATGCCAGTCTCTTCCTTTCCCAGTTTCTTACACCTGGGGATCAAGAGCTCTTGCGCTCAATGGAAAGTGTCCTTAAAGATCTGCCAGATATTTGGGATACATGTTTGAGTATGCCCCTTCACATTCAGTGCTTGCCTCTGGCTGCCTGTGACACTGGCCAAACCAAGAGCAGTCAGTCACAGATCAGATACCATTCTGACAAGTGCACTTCTGGCTAACAACCTCTTAGATACCTTCCTTCTATTAGAAGAATGCATGCTGTCCTACAAGAGTTGAAAGTCCTGTCCTTACCACTGTAACTCATATCTTCTGTCTGTTTATTACAGCAAGAGCATGAGTTAGTTTATAAAACTGTTTACTTAGCAGCAGGAGGGCAGTAAATACTGTAAATTGTTAATAATTGAATCATCTGCAAAACTATAGCATGTAGATACACACAACAGCTGACTGAAAAGTCTGCATATTCCAAGTCACGCTTTAAAATTGGTGTGCCAAAATATTTTGAAATGTTTCAAAAATATATCTTCTGGTTGATACTGAAGTAAGGGTATTTCCACTACTTATCCAAAATCTCCCCACTTCTTTAATAGTATACATTAGTATCAATAGTGTCCATTCCTCATCAGTATCAATACTAGTGCATTTTTAAGTAGATAGTGAAAGCAGATACTTTTTTAAAGGTAAATGTTGACTGCAGGGAGTGTGGAAACTGTTCATCAGGAAAAAAATGGTGGGTTTTTTTTTTAATAAGACATTTTGGTTTATATTTTCCATCTCATCCTTAAAGGACTGGTGCTCTCAGGAAACTGCCAGTTCTGCATTGTGTTAAAAGGTGGTGTTCAGGAATTTAGCAACCATACTTCTGTCAACCTCATTTGGACTAGGATTTAAAGTTGTATTTTTACACCTCTTTTACTTTTTTCCCCCAATTCCAAGTTTTTGTGATGTTTATGCATTTTTGGAGGCACTTAAAATCTGTTATTGACAGCTGTCTTTCTAAGGTTAGCAGGCCTCTTACTGCAACTTTCTCTGGTGACTAATGCAACCCAGTCTCTATATAACTCACTATTGCATACCTGAAGCATGTAGAAATCATGAATCACATCTAAAAGAAAAATGCTCCTCTTGTAAAACTCACAATATTGTAAACACTGGTGTAATTTCATTTACCTTTTGATTTTTGAGCCTTAGGGAATGCTCAAATCACATTCACATTCTATTATGAATGTGATGTTAATAAACATGAATGTTAATGAAGAGTAGGAATGTGCTTTTCCTTTATTTTTTAATAAAAGTGGAGACTGTCACACAATCCCAGAACTGCAGAACTAGTACAGTTACTCTTAAGACAGTATGCAGAGGCAGAAATCACTCTACACTGTGAAAACAAACTGTATTAGTTTACTTTTAAACATATTTACTCTGATTAATCCAGTTGTTTCAGATACTACATGATGAACATGAAATAGCATTCTGCTTATAAAACTGAATGGACTTTTTACTAAGTAAACTAGTTGTAAAATATTATAGTTGCTGCCACCATGCTAATTCTGTGTAGACAGACTCACTTACATGTCCCTCTTCTAAGTTCTTATTTCTCCTCACTCAGCTGTTGGTCCCTAAAGCCTTCTTGCCCTGTTATCTTGTGTCTCAGAGTGATTGTTGTTAAAAGACTGCTGGATGCTGTAACAGACAGTACTAAGTAGGTGACGAATCAGTTGTGTAATTAATTTTCTAAAGCTTTGCAGTAGATTACATCCAGAGTATTTTGTTTAAATTTGAAGAGGAAAAAGCAAAGCTGATCTGGGTGGTCAGGCAGGATATTTTTCATATTGGTTCACTACTTGTGACATACAGAAACCCTGGATAGGTAAAACAAATATTTATGAACCAAAACGGGCAAAGGTACTTCTACATACATATAATGCCTTATCAGCACAATGGCACAATACACTAGTCTGTCTTTTGAGCAATACACTATCATGGCAATACACTATTCTGTCTTTTTAGCATCTGCTTTCCTATTATCAGGTATCCATTTCAAATATTTTGAAGATCTAAGGAATGATAAAAACTAGAGATGCATTCTTAATACTGGGAAGGGATCCTGTCTGTCTGAAATCAACAGAACCCTGAAAACCTGGAGATGCCTCATTTCCTGCATTCCTATACCTTTCTTACTTATGGAAATACCTGCGAACAACTTGTAGGATGCAGACATGTTGAATACACCTGACAAGAATTTTTGGTCGTGTCCTAAACAACCTTTAATATAGGTGTAGACATGGCACTCTAGCCTGGGACCTTGTAGTGTTTGGTGGCAACATGAAGAGCAGTGTAGACATAACCACAAAGAGCTCACTGTTTACTCTTACATCCCTGACTTTAATCCAAGGCTAACATCTCAAAAAATTATGCTTATTTCATTCATCTAATAATGTTTAAAAGAAGAGCCATCATTCATGGAACAGGAAAAAATGAAGTTTACATTTTACATTTTCATTTAAGGCTAATTGCCTAATGCATTTATTGTGCCACAAAGCTCTAATTTCAGTTTATTCAATGAGCAAGCAGGGCATAAATAGATACAATAGAAAAAAATAATCAAATCAAAGAAGTTCGAAATAGGTCCACAATTCTGCTTTCCATCCATGTCATTAGGCTGCTGCAAAGCACCAAATTTAGTGTGTTCCAAATATTTATCGGTATTACTGTCTATGCTTGTTTGGCACTTGGAGATCTGACCCATTATCATTGCTGTCTTGTATCTGCCACTGTGCAAACACCAGAGAAGATACTCCCTGTGTCTTGAATACACACTTGCCTACATTACCTCCCACCTGAACTCCAGGCAAGATGCATAAACCTTAGAAAATCCCACGTTCATATACAAAGCACTTGTATGACTCAGCAGAGCAAACTGTCACAAGCATGACAGTCTCCTGCTCTCAGCTTCTTATTGAGTATTGAATCAAGCCTTTTGTTGCGAGTGCTTAGTGGTGTGGGCCTGGCATATTTAAAAGATTTCCTTAAGCTGTGCAATTTCCACTGTCAATAACTCCACCCACATAGAAAATTTCTCTCATAGAGGAAGGAAGAACTTCCATAAGACCCCCTCACAGACAACAGGAACAAGGTCCCACTGTCCTAGAGGACTACTGTTTCCCACTCCAAGTACATGCCACATTTTTATAACTTAGTTTTCTCTAGGAAAAATCCAGTATGTTATCCACATCTCCATCTAAAGGCAGCTTGAATCAAAGCTGCTGTGTCACATATCATCTGTGATACTCTAGCATGCCCCACACACTCTGGTTGTCCGCCACATGTAGATGACATGGTTGTTTCCTTCAGGGAGAATGATGAACTGAAAGTTTTCCTTCACCGCTGGCTAGATGTCCTCCCCAAACTATTCTGCTAATGACTTCTGCCTCATTGCTTCAGCCTCTATTCTGTGGGGCATGATGTGGCAGCAAGCCCAACAGTGGGCCACGTGCATCCTTTAAAGGCGCTGAACTCAATGTGCCAGGTCACTCAACAAGAAACAGCTCTTCCAAGTGTTTGGGCAGTGCATGGCAGAGCGGACCTGGTTCCACCACTTTGAAAGGCATCTAAGGAGTCTGTCCTCTGCTCAGGAAAAGGTGGCTATAACCCCAATACACGTTCTCCCCCTACTACTCCTCTTAGGTTGATCCAAATGTGAGCAAAGTAAAGTGTTCTTCAGAGCCAGGCTCCTTTGTCAACACTGCAGAGCATCTTGGTTGGAGAATGGAGCTAGCAATGCCAGGAACCTCATGCCCCGGTCCCACAATAGTGTCCTCCAGTTGGCCTATTGTTCTTCTCTCCACATGCTTGTTACAGACCAGAGTTTTGCCTCTCTTCTTTGTCAGGCTTCATATAAAGGCTGTATCCTTCAAGACCAGGATGTACAATGTAACATCCTGACCAAAAGCATTTTTTAATTTCTCTGACCAGACATATATCTGACAAGCCACTCTTGGTTATTGTACCTGAACTGGAAAAAAGATGTCCATCACCTTCCTGAACTTGCATTAGAACTGCAGTCCTTTTACTGTAAACTGTTGGACCAGCTCCAAAATTACTTCTGGGAAATCCTCGCACCAGCAAAGCCCTAGTCTTCTCCCTGCATAGCCAGACAAGAGCAATACTTTCTGCCAAATCTCCAGCTCACCTCCTCATGCTTTTATGACAGTTTGGGCTAGCGTGGAACACATCCATTTTGTTGTGGAGAAGAAGCACAAAAAGGAAAAGGAAAAAACCAACCATCCAACCAACAAAACCCCACAGAAATACAAAAGTGAGAAGATATAGTAGAAATAGGAGAAAGAGTATCAAAAAGAAGGAAGGTAAGAGGAATAGAAGCAAGCAGAGGCAACAGCAGAAAGTAGTAACATCAAAACACACAATAAATTTAGAGCCAAATACTGAAATGAGTGCTTTATACCACATGAGGCTTTGTAGGACAGTGCAGAGATGTTCTTATGAAGAATGCTAGAGGAAATATTTGGAGGAGCTTTATGTGCAAAGGGGATGAGGTGAGGCAGGGGAAATAAAGTGGTTTTTTCAGCTATTCATGCACACTGTGTAGGGAGTAATAGGTGGAGGAGAGAATTCTCATCCACACCATGACTTCATCTGGAGTGCAGACAGTTGTGCTCCAGGTGTCTATGGAAAAAGAAAACGGCATTTGCAAGGCTGAAGAATTGGGGGCCCATAGCACATAGGTAATATACCCTATGAGCATCAGAATAGACTTACCACTTTCTGTCATCTATGGACACAGGTTTACCCTGGCTAAAATTAGTCCTTGTGAAAACTTTCTGGGAAAAAATAAACACAGCAGGAAAAAGAAAATATTACCTAATATGACAGTGCATGGATCAAAAAATTCTCTTGTGTGAAGAACCTGTGAGAAAGAATGAACCATCCATGTATGCGGCCAATGTACTAGTGGGGGATTTCCAGCCAGTTGTGATCTTAAAAAAATGCTTAAATTAAACATGCACTTCAGTGTTAGCAGAATAAAGGACCGAAATTACTCATGTAAGGTCATAAAGAAGATTGTGGCAGAGCTGTAAACTGAGTTAATGTCATGAGGACATCAGGCAGGAAATGAAGAACCTTGTTCTTTGCTCTTGGCTCTGCCACTGACTTGCTGTGTGGCAAATCGCTTCCTCTTCAGGTGACTCAGTTTTTCCTGTAGGCATATGCAAATAATGATTCATCCTTATAGAAGTCCTTCAAGAATGAAGATGGAAAATGTTATAGAAGAGTGAAGTAGGAATTCATTCCAGTGCTCTCCACAGCCCATCCTTGGTCCTCTTCTTGCTGGATTTTTTTCAGAATGATGTCTTTGTTACTGTGAATGGTATTTGTTAGAGATAATAAAGCTGCAAATTATACAGCAAAAGCATGTAAATGAATTAAATGCTGGATGATTTCTATTATATACTATAAACAAACAGAAGATGTGCTAAAATAAAATTGTGTTGCAGAGTCAGTCATGCAAAAAATGAAATACCAGTTTGCTACTCATATGTGACTATGTAATTTAAAAAGCTGTCGTAATATAAGCAGAAACAAGGTGGGCATATACTGTTAGACTCTTAGAGTTGTGCTGAAACAGGCACAGATAGATGAACTGAATGAGAATGGTTTAGATCATAAAAGGAAGATTATAATTTTAAAGTCCACAATCTTGTTTACAGCAGAGACAAGAAAGCATATAGCAGTTGAAGTAAGGTGCTACAAGAGGACAAAAAGCAGTACAGGCCTTACTTTGTAGGCTGATACCCAGATAAACTGAATTAACTCTGCTACAAGCTTCAAGAAGTTAAATGGTGAAGAAATGCAAACCAGAGTTTTCAAATGAGCCTTTTGTAGTATGTTGCTTATCTTCCAAGTGTCCAGGTTCAGATATACACAAGACTAGTTTTTGGAAATGCTAATCATTCACAAATCTAAACGAAATTAATTGGAAAACCATCTAGAAAAATAGAGGGAAACTTTTCCAGTTAAAAAACTATAATAGCTATTATTAATTAATTGAATGAAAGTTTTTGATATCATACATGCATATTTGCAACCTAGTGTACACCTGCTATTTGTTATAACCACATGATAATCTACAAACAGCCAATTAGCCTGCTGTATCATAAGTTAACTAAGATAGTACCTTCAAATTCATGATTAAATGTACATTTTATATATGCAACTGGGCATAGATAATTTAGAAATGATGTTTTGATTTTATTTATAAAATGTTATAAACCCTCTGGCATTGAGAATATTGTGCAATCTCCGTAAAAAAAAAAACATGTCCAAAAGGTGTTGAGTATAATTCTGTTTTGCTCCAGCCCAGGCAAGTTTTCCATGCTTCTTTATGGATCCTAAGCTTGAGGAAAACTCCATGCCCATTCTTAGATACATCTGGACCTATTTTGATTGCCTGAATGAATATAAATACATGTATGAAGCTGAATTGTTCCACGAAAACAGTAGTTGCTTCAATTACTTCCATATATTTTTTATGATGCTGTGACATTTATTTTATATCACTGCCTTGTAATTTGGTTTTAGCTTTCTTTTATAACATATCTTTGCTTTCCATGGCTTTTTTACTGTCTCTCTCTGGAGCATTTCCTATTTAAATTATCATTTACTGAAACCATGCTTTAGGGCTTATTACTCCTTACTCCTTCCCCTAGGAAACATTTTACTATGCACAGTTCAGCATTTTTTACATCATCTTACATCATTCATGTTGACGTTGTGTTGGCTGTATGAGTTCCCTCATTCATTCTGGTAACTGTGGAAGCCTAGGCCCTTTTAAATCTATCTGCAGTTGTCATTAGGGTTTTCTGAAGAACTCATGCCATACAAAAGTCTCTAAATATATGTTGTAGATAATGTATACATCTTAGCACTCTCATTATCCATCTGTTGCTCTCAGAACTCATATTTTGCTTCCAACTATTCCATAATCTCACATTATTTCTTCTCCTTTTGACATCTGGTAGTGCTGTAGTACTGCAACTTATATAATGAATGGATTGCTGAGAATACATACAAATTCCAGATACTCCATCACTCCCTTCACTGAATTCCCTTCCTTCTATGTGTTTCTCTATTGCATTTATTATTCTTAGCATGGCCACTCTGATTCACCTGTTTGGTACTCACTGTGGGGTACTCAGTACTACATGAATGATGCGATTCAAGAACATGCTGTGTGTAAAGAACATTAACCTGTTAACAAACACACACTCTGCTTCAGGTGCTGCCTGTGTAGTTTGGAACCAAAAAGGCTCTTTCTTGTTCTCTACGATCTGCCACTTGGGTAAAAATATTTCTAAGTCCTGGCTCTTGAGCAAACCTCCATCTCCAGGAATCAATATGACAAAGAGAAATCCCCATGTTGAGCTCTCTAAGCAGCACAGTCCTCTTGTATGTCACACAGGCACCCACCATCACTACCTGCCATGGACATGAAGTAAGAAGTCCTCTGGAGTGCCTACTGCTTTCTGTAGAAAACCAGCACCAGATGTCTGCAGAGATTCGGAATTCTCTTATTTTCTCCGGATATCCTATTTTAATTAGATAATTTTCAGAGCTGTCATTGAGTAAATCTGGAAGAACTTTAATGCAATTTAAAAGGTTTGTAATTACTGTATTTAGTGCCAGGCATGTCATATTCTCTTGCTGACTGGGTCCTCTCATAGTTTTTGAATTTGCCAACACCCTGTCCTTCTGCATGTTACTGCATTTCTTCTCTCAGCTTTCCTTTCTGCACACCGAGGATTACAACCCTTGGCATCTAGTTTCTCAGCTCCTTTACCCTTCATTACCAAAGGGACTGAAAAGCCTTTGCTCTTAGTCTAGATGTTTTGATCCTCTGTATCCACTCCCACACAAAACCCACGTCTTAGTCTGCCCCATACCAAGACAGCAGAAAGTCCACAAAGATTTTATTCCTTCATCTGCAAGAAATTAAGCTTAGCAAGTCTAATAAACTTTACCAGTAAGAAAACAAAAAGTGGCACAAGAATGCCCAGGGAACAGAGAAATTAAAACTTCTATGGCAGAAAATAATTTGCTGGAGAAGGAATATTCCACAATTGGAGAATGCAGGAGGCCCTAATTATAAGTTCACTATTTTCACGGTATAGTTCTTTGTTGTTTCAAATCACCTCAGGGTGTCATTTTTTCCCCCTATCTACCTTTATACAACTCAATATACTTCACTTATTTCTAAATGATGTTATGTTACACAACTGGAATCGTATTGAGGCATGTCATTATATCTTCGTCTGCTTCCCATGTAAGCAGAACTACCACATGTCCTGTCCTCAACTAAAATGGTGGGTTTGAATGGAGCTCCTAAAAAGCATTCCTTCCAGGTTTCCTGTGTGTATGCTCTCAGCTCTCTGGCTGCATGGCAAGGAGGGCAGCAAAACTAAGGAATTTATGGGTTTTTAAAAGAAAAGTAACTGTATTCCCTTTCCTGTAAAAACATGGCAAATAGGCTGTGTTTTAAAAAAAAAAAAAAAAATAGTGACAGGAAGGAAAGCTGACAAATTAGCAGCTTCACACAATGTCATACTCCTGACACCACTTGAAGTTCACACGTGTGAAATGCACAGTCCAGGCAGTCCTGCTCCAAACATGAACTTGATGTTCAGTCGCATCTCCTGATGCTGTCAGGAGAGCTCTGCGGTGTGGCTGTGCCGGGCGATGCCTCAGCAGCTGCACAGTCATTCCAGGAAGATGCGAGCGTCGAAGATATAAAGGGAGACAGAAATTCTGGGCCCACTAGGTCAATGGCAGTTTTACCACTGCCTTTATTTAGGCTAGGATGGCATCTCGTGTGCCTGACTCATATTGTACTGACCCCCTGAACCGTGTCAGGATTCCTGCCCCGCCCATCCTTGCTCCTCTGTCTCCTTGCCAGTTCCAGCATGGGCAAGGTTTGAACTGGGACATGAATAGGGCCGTGTTCCCTTTTCTTTAGCACTGTTCAAAGTATTGTGTAGTTTCTCATATAGTATGTCTGGATCCTGCTCTGTGTACTGTACAAAGGCAGCAGGAGAATGCAGTTGTATGGCTGTACTTCAAAAACCACATAATTTTTGGATTATTTTGTTCTCCCATGCAGTTTGATGCCAGAGGAGAACATATGGCTCAAAGTGATTTTTCCCACTTTACAATTCACATATTCTTTACCATATGTGAGGCATTATTTCATGCTATGGCATATATAATCCCTTCTGTGTCTATTCTTCCCTACTGCAGGGCAGACAATATAAATTTTGTCTTTCTGCTCTTAAGGCACTGTCACTCTGCTGGTCTTTTCAGACATTGTTTGTAGATTTCCGTGAATGTTCCTAAAATAGTTTGATGTGCTTTTTGATTATCTCCCTGAGAAACTGTAATGATATCTCTAGTTTTAACTTTGATTCTGTAAGCGCTTAGAGCTTTCTTGCTAGGCAAGTCACAGACCTCTTGATCAGTTATGAAAGAAGCTTGCATGATCCCATAGCCACAGAATTTGAGCTTCTAATCTCCAGCGTATGACAGATGCATCAAAGGCTTTGTGGGCAGCCACATTCATCAACAAATTATATAGCTCTCCTACATTTAATTCCTTTTCAGTGAGCAATATTTATCAAATCTGCCCATTATCTCCTCCAATAGATGTTGATGTTAAACCCTCTGAAGCTGATGTTGCAGGTAAGTAACTTTGATGAAAGAGATAGCTTCCTTTGGTACAACACAAGAATAATTTTCTAAAGGATGAGTTTTTGTAAACTGTTATTCATGTTCTCTGTCATTTTTAAGGTAGAAACTTAATTGCATCCACTCTTCTCCCCTTCTTCCCTTTCATTTTACACTTTGCTGAGATCTTCTAGCTTTCTCTCTAAAATCCCACTAAATTCTCTGTTGCTTAGCATGACACCATGTCCACTAGAATGGAAGAAATAAATCCCAGTACCTCTTCATAAGATCTAAGATGATTTGTCCCAAACAGGCATAAGCAACTGAGACTGTTGAAAAAGAGCTAAAAGAGTTTATATAAAAATGGGATAATCAACAGTACTGGCCATCTCAGAGGGTACTGAATCTAACAGATTGAATTACTATAGTTTGCATCTGATGATTTGTTGATTTTCCATCTGCATTTCCCCCTGCATTTGGGGACATCTAGGGAAAGTAATTCTATTATATGTAATAATGCATGAGGACAGAGTACAGTTCTGTCATGGGCACGACATTTAGAGGATGACTCTTTTTTTTTTTTTTTCCTGCTCTGCTACTAACTGCTTCCAATAAGATATTAAATATGCTTTGGGAGTATATTATACTTATCTGCCAAAATGGATAGAAATCAACTAATCAATTCACAGAAATTGTGCATGTGACACATCCATGCATTGTACGATGGTAGCTAATAACACAGTTGCAGAAAACAAACAATGCCTACTTGATATTCATTTTCTCCAAACTTTGCATCATCTGGCCCTGATCTTCTCTGCTGTACTATCTTTTCTAAAGACAAATTATGTATTTTTGTGCCACCTCTGGGACTACCTGACTGGATTCTGGGATGCTGTAGACAAGACTGAAGATCTGATGTCAGGCACCCAGAAATGAAGAACAGAAATGTGTGACTACCTGGGAAAAAAAGAATGAAGTAACTTGCCTATGGACACACAGGAACGTGACAGAAGCGAGGACTGGAACATCTCTCTCTGGCTTCTTTAGTGATGTGATAATTTTTACTTCTGCAAACTCCTGTCTCATTTGCTTTAAAACTTTTCTACTTCAGCAATAAATGAGGCAACGGCTCTCAAATTAATGGTCTTCTTCAGCACCAAGCCTGGTTCAAAGCCAGGTCAATTCCATGCTCTCCAATGGATGAACCAGGAATATCGTAGGGAAAGAAACAGAACGGATAACGAACTGTATCATAAGCGATATGAAAGACTTATTTCACCTCTTGGGTGTGTGACATGACCACCTTCAGCGTTGCTTTAACATAGTTTTTAATACTACAATGTATACTATGTTCTAAAATAAATAATTGGAATGTTATATTCAGAACAACTGAAGCTGGGGTCTGTAATTTCTCATTTCAAATTTCAGAGACTTCAACATATTACAATTCTAGCAAAACTGATTTTTCTAATAAAAATGGTTATATTATTTTTTATTTTTTCCTGCCAGCTCTTAATGCCAGTTGTTTTGGCCTAACCAGCAAGAATTTCAGGGGATCTAGTTCCTACTGAATAAACTTTGGGTTTGCTGAAACTGGCAGGAATTCTGTGATGCACCTCAGTGAGTAAACCCAGTGAAAGCTGAGCACTTCTGAAAATCCTGGTGCAGTCTGGCATCTTTTTCCTTATTTAAATTGTGCAGGTGTTAGTTATCTGTGAATGTTTACCACAAAGAAACAAAGAAATAAAAAAATACATGCACTATTTCTCTACACTTGAGGGGAAGCAGTATGTTTTGAGATGAAAATTGTCACCTCGGGTGACATTTTTGCCCATTACTGTTATTATTTAGGCCTTTTCTCCCCTCTTTTTGTATTACTCAACTGATGATCAAAGGGCATCAGGTACTGACTTCCATATCGCTCCCTAGGTTTATCATCATTCAAACTCTTTGTTCATTCATTCCAAGGCTGCCATCAGGGAGATGCAGTCAGTCACAATGAATGTCAGAGCAGGCCACAAATCCACTATAGATGCATTCCTATGAAAGTGGATCTTGAAGCCACATTCACAACATAGTCCTGTTTTTGTGTACATTTTCCTTTTCACTAAACAAAGAACCACAAAATGTTTGCTTTTCCAAGTATATTCCAATCCAATCTTCATAGCGCTCTCAACTCACTTAAAAAGTGACTATTATTCCCTAAAATATGTCAGGTAAATTAGGAGGAAGGGACATTTAAATAAGGGCTCAAGAAGAAATATAACAAGCTTTTACCTAGATCTTCACGTGGAATGCAAGCAGGCAGTATGAACAGGAGCTCTACAAAACACATCCTCAATGAATCTCATAGGGGTACAATAGTGTAATAGAGAGAAACTAGAGAGAACAGACACTGCAGTACAACAAACCATCTCAGCACTAACGTGGAGCTCACCTGTGCCTTGGTAGATGTCACTGGAGAAGGGACACACGGACTGCAAGCACAGACAGAGGTGTATATGGGCTGGGATTGTCTGTAGGTACAAACACATACACACTGAACAGCATTTCAGTCACTTGCTACTTATTCCTGCAGAAAGTGAGCTGATCTCTACTGCATTTTTTACTCACTAGTTTTTACCATCACAGTTTCGGAAATGATGTTCCCTTCCTTTGCTAGATCTTGAGAAAGCCCCTTTGAGGGACAGAAAACAATGTAAATGATTTTATTAGAATATACACAATTTGTATCTATAATTTAACTCATTTTAACCTCTTTCTAAAAGCTCTATATAGTTCAGATGTTATTTTTCCCCACTACGTTTCTCTTTGGTCGCAAACTTAAAATTGCTTCTATATTTTGAAGCTAAGAAAAAATAATCATATTTAATTCTTAAAATGTAATTTTTTGTGCTTTCTGAAATCAAATCCATTAGTGATAAATTAAAAACAAGAAAAAAAAAAAAAGTGCTGTTCTTGTATACGTATCTCAAATCTCCGCGTCATACAATTTTATTTGGTATGGGGTTTTTTTGAACATCTGCGGAAAGTTATTCTCTCTCTCCCCGTTTATCAGGTTATTCATGAGAGTCCCTGACAGTCCAGCCCGTGGGGATAAATCCCCATCAGGCTGCCGGAGCCAGGGGTGCGGCGGGACCCGCAGAGAGCCGCCCTGGGCGGGGGCAAGGAAGGAAAGAAAGGAAGGGGGAGCTCTTGCAGCCTTCGCTGCAGCGAGCAGCTCCCGCCGCCCCGGGGCTTGCAGGGGGCGGCTGCGGCCGGCAGATCGCGCCCTCGCACCGGCAGTGCCCCGGGTCCCGCCGCCGCGGAGCCGCCATCCCGGGGCCGCCGTCCAGGGGCCGCTGTCGCGCAGCCGCCGTCCCGGAGCCCGCAGGACAGGGGGAACGCACCGGCTGAGCCCTTTCAGCAGACGAGAAGTGTGAATTCGAGAGCAGCCTCACCCACAGGTAGCCTTCTAACCGTACACAGTCAGCTAGGGGTAAGCACAGGTGAGTGTGTAAGAGAAAACACATTTTTATACAAAATAAATAACAGTAAATAATTACCCATATCTAATAAGGATCTAGAGGTGGGGCGTTTCTGTTACAGTACATATGCTGACTCCAGCTTTTGGAGCCTAAGGTTTTCCGGCTGGGCAGGTTACTGGGGAACCACCTGAGGATTTAGGACAACTGTGTTCCAGCCTATATTTGCCTGCAAATGTGTTGCCCAGGTAAACTTGTACAAGTCACTGCCTCTCCGTGCCCCAGCTCCTCACCTGTAAAATGCCATGAAGCTTTGAGGAAAAATGTTTGAAAGCATTGGGAAGTGCACAGGTGCCTGACCTATACTTGTATACAGAAAATTTAGAGATGTTGTTTTAATGTTCTGCTTCAAAATTATGGGTTATTTATGAACATATACATATATATACACATACACACAACATGTAAGTGTGTATGATTCTCTCTGGTAGCCATGTGTGCTGTTCTGGGAAATTTGACTACACAGTCCTGAGCACAGAGAACAACAGAAATAAGGGAGAGACACCTACTCCAGGACAGAAACAACAACACGGAATTAGTGATCCATTGATGGTGGGAGATGCAGGAAAACTTACAGTACAGCATGTCAGTTGGAGGGCGAGGTTACTTCATGTGTTGAACCATAAACTTTTTGCTTAAAAAAATCACTTACCAGTTTGGCTATGCTCTTTGAATATGAACATGAAAAATGAAGACACAGCTCAGAATTTTTTCTGGATGTAAGCTGCCATGGCAATCGCTGCTCAGATAGACCTGTCTGGAAAAGCAAGACCAACTTCATCCTGTTTCCCATGAGCTGAAGAATTCAGTTTCAGGCAGCTAAACCAGAGGTAACTTTTCCAGTCACATTAACAGTGTGGGATGGAGCACAGCAGCACCCAAGGAAACATTCAGAGGCAGAAAATACCCTCCAGCTCCTTCCAGAACATTACAGACAGAAACTTTGGGGTTTTACTCAAACTTTATCTACTCTGGGTAGTTTTAGCTTTTAGGCTTGTTTTTTTCCTTATCTAAGAAACCAGCAAATCAAGAAACTACTTTTTCCTTTAAAAGGCACAATTCTGTTTAAATAACTTTTTGAATAGAACATTTTTTCAGCTTTACTAAGTTTCTACATTCAGTAGTTTCTGTGTAAAAGCCAACATTTCAGTGTTTTTCAGAGTTGCCACTCTTCTTGAGACCAGATAAATGCAAGGCAGAAGTGTTTTCTCTCTTTAGAGTACTGTCACATTCACTGTGCAGTTCCCTAGGGCTGGGAAGAGCCGTCCTGCTGTGCTGTGGGGCTGATGGCTTGCTCTGCAGTCTGGCCTGCCAGTGTGGGCAGCCAGCTTGCCCAGCTTCACTGGATCCAACTGGGAGCCCTTACCCAACTGTATCCACATGTGATTTTGGTGATGCTTCCCCAACCCCTAACTCAAACGCTGCGTGTACCAGGTGACTGCAGCGTACAAAGCTAGTTTCTTGCCAGGGTGAACACCGTGGGGTGAACACTGGGAGATGGCCAGAACACGCAGCACCTCATGCACAGCATGTGCCGGGCACGGCGACCCCGTGGCACGTCTCCCGTGATCGAGGACGTGTCAGTCACGCACCGTGTCCCGGCACTCGGCTCTGGCTGCGCAGGAGCGGGCGGCCCTCTGCAGCTGCGGGGGGCGGAGGGCTGACCGCCCAGCTGCAATGTCGCTACCCGTTGCCCCGCCGTGCAGCCGCCCTCGGCAGCGGGGGAAGGCGCGCGCCTCAGGGAGTTCGCAGCACCGCGCTCCTCGCCGTGCGTGGCTGCCGGGGCGCCCACCGCCCTCCTCCTGCCCGCCCCGCCCCGCGCCCCCCTCCCGCCGCCGGGGCCGTCCCACAGCGGCAGAGGGCAGGCGCGGCCGGAGCGGCGGCGCGTCCCGGGCGCGGCGGGCGGGCGGTGCGGGAGCATGGCCCCGGCGGGGCGGCTGTGCGCCGCGCTGCTCTGCGGCGCCCTCAGCCTCTGCAGCCTGCGGGCCGCGCCGTGGCAGCCCGACACGCTCTACATGTGGATCGACGCCCAGCAAGCGCGGGTCCTCATCGGTAAGCGGGGCCGCTCCCCCGGCCGGTTGCCGCGGCGGGGGCGGACGAGCGCCCTGCGCGGAGCGGAGCCCGGCCCGGAGAGGCTCGGCGGAGCTGCCGCCCATCGCACCCCTTTGCCTTTCCCAGGCTTCGAGGAGGATATTCTGATCGTGTCCGAGGGGAAAATGGCCCCGTTCACCCACGACTTCAGGAAAGCCCAGCAGAGGATGCCCGCCATCCCCGTCAGTATCCACGCCATGAACTTCACCTGGCAGGCAACGGGACGGGTAGGTGCAGAGATGGGGCCGCGGCAGGGGCGGGGACGGCTCTTTAGACCCAGGCAGGTGGTTTGATTTTTGGAATAGCTGAAGAAACCCTCCCCGAGGCGTGCCAGGGCGGCCCCTGGCGCGGGTCCGCTGCCGTCGTGTCTGCTGCCGTCGTGTCTGTCGCCGGACCCGGGTGGGCAGCGCCTTCAGCACCGGCGCCCCGCGGGGGCCCGGGGCGCGGGCAGGGCCGGGGAGGGGGCGCAGGGGGCAGCGAGGAACGCGGCCACATCGCTGGGAAAGTGTGTTTGAAGGTGGGGTTGTGAAGTGCGTGGGAGGGCCGGGTGTCTCGGGCAGCGGAGAACCCGGCAGGCTGGTGCGGTGCGGGGAACAGTCAGAGCTCACCATGAAGACAACCAGTTGCCTTTACTTTCAATAAAATTTTACTTGACGGTAGTTATGTGGATGCAATTTTCTTTCAACGTTCTTTAGCTTATGGACAAATACTACACGTACTTTATTGATCTCTATTTACTAAATGTACATGCTTAATGTGTAGTCCTTGGAAGTAATAAGTCTCTTCTGTAGACTTACTTTTACCAAGTTTAACTGCAAAATCACGTAAATCTGCAGTGCGTTGAATACCTTTGGATTATTTTGTTGGAAAGATAAGAACGCATGACATTTTCATGAAGACACATATGCACAATTAGACACACTGACAACATATGTTGAATTTGCATAAAGCTGAACGATGTTAGCATATGTTATCATGGATACAGAAAAAAATAATTGTAACATAAAACCAATTTACAATGCTGAACACTGACTTCATACAATAAAGAGCTTGGCAAAGATGAAACAATATTTACATGCAAATATTCAATGAAAATTGTTTGTATAATTCAGCTAATTGCAGCTTCACAAATTTGTTTGTGGTTTTGGTTGTTTTAAAATACTGTACATAACTACAGGACTTGTTTGACTTTGATGTACTGTCTGTGACCCTTGTAATTTTTGCTATCCTCAGAAAGCCTTTGAGTTTAGGAAACACTTTACCTCCTCTTTTAGAGAGGAAGAGAATGTGGAGACAAAACTTACTCACAAAGGCTGAGTGACTTGCTCGAAGTGTTTGACGTTCCACGCCAGCTTTACAGAGAAAACAACTTTGTACACCAAGGCCTGGCATTTAAATAACTAGAAATAATTAGTGTGTTTTGGGACTGTATTTCCTGCTCCATTTCTCTGTCCGCTTCAGTTGCTGTCCATGATAAAACTGTTTTTGGACAGGAAGACTGAGATGTTAGTCTGAACCCTGTCGCTCTTCTCTTGGCCTTTTTTCTTGTGCTCTCTCCTCCCTTCTTTGCTGCCCACAGGTAACTCATTAGGAAAATATTGTAGCACTGATTTTAATGAGAAGAGTCACAGACTTACTTAGAGACAGCATAGGCAAGTGTTCCCCTTGATGCAACTTGCAGGACAAAATCCCTTCTGAGCAGTGGCAAAGCTGTCTAACCCATTATTCCTCTTCCTCCTCTTTCCTGAATTACTGAATTCCTGTTAGATAAACCATAATTAGTAAGTGAAATACCTAAATGGTTAAAGTAGCATCTTTGCACTTCTGTGTTCCGAGAACAATGTGTTAACTTTTGGGTATTTATGGGTCAAACAAGTGTTAAAACCAAGAGACTCTGCATTTGGAGATTTTACAGCCACCTGTAGGGTACACCTTACAAGTTCATCTGTGTACAGTCAATACAAACATTGGCACTCCAGTGTTGTGGTTGTGGATATTTAAATACTTCTGCAGGTCTACAGATGAAAAGCAGGGTTTCAAACAGCAGTCTGAGCTAAGAATAGAGTTTCAACCCTCTGGTGTTTCAGGAGTCGGGGAAACTTACTTAGCATCCTAGAGAAAATGTCTAATTTTTGGTAGCACAAACAGTCCTGTTGATTTTTGCATCCCTTAGAGGTGTTTGAATACAGCTACCTGTTACTCATAGTTCTTGTGAGCCCCTGTGGAAACGAGGGCACTTAGTGTCCCTATGCCAGCCAGACCTTTTCCTGAGGAGAAGGGATGGGAAAAAATATGTGTATTTCTTCTGTAGCCTGTAGGAAGACATTGGCATACCTTTTTATATGTTGTAATTGAACAATGCCCATAGTAGCATTGCAAATAGAGTCAGATAAAAGTTATTTGTGGCAAAAGAACACAGTTTTGGTTGTTTTTTTCCCCAGCATTTCCCATCTCTCTTTTTTTTTTTTTTCCCCCCCGGCGTTCTGTTTTGGTGTTGAGTATACAGGTTCTTAGAAGTTTCCACTGACAAGTCCAGGAAAGTACTAAACACTTGCTACCTTTATTCTGGCAGAATACTTTTGTCTGAGAATTTCCTGAGTCAGGGAAGGGGAAGTGGGAAAGGGAATGAGGGGAGAGGAGGAGGGAAGGAGGGGAGGAGGAGAGGAAAGAGACCAGAAAGGAAGAAGGAAAATGTAAAATATACTAGTTCTCTTTGAAAGAAGAAACACATTCAAGATAATGAAGTACTAGACTGCTTTCTGTAAAAAAACCCTGTTAACTAGCATACAGTTGTGTCCTGTTTAGTAAAACTGAAGTAATTTCTTCAGTGAGTCTCGTATCTTGTGCCTTATAGACTCTTGTATCCCACCTGAGATCTAAAGATATTTCTCTAGGGTTCCAAGGTTTTGAGTGCTGTCAGTAGCATATGCCATAGCCTCTAGCAGTAGCTAGAACCCTTTTGGGTCTGTAGCTATCAGACTTCTCCAGGAGATCCTGTCTGTGTCATTACATGTTTTCTAGCCCTGATATCAATAAGACAGGGGAATGAGAGAGCAGCTGGGTGAGTGCCTGGGATCTCCAACAGAGTAGGGCTGAGTCTCTCCTGAAATGCACCTTGCATCCCTGTTTACACCTGTGGAAAGTGGCTATAAATATCCTGTGGGTAGATTTCATCTACCTGGTCCTGGGATAAATACTGATCCAAGTTATAGGTGAGTAAATAATTCAACCTTGGAAGTGGCAATACTTCTCAGTCCTGAACTGCTGCATTTGTCCATATTCTAGTTTAAAAATGTCTGTTGAAAGGAAGATTTTAATGACTAGATTATACTCGTATTTGATGTAAACTGAAGTGATAAAACCCTACTACGTTTAGATACTGTTTCTAAAACAGTGGCCTTTGTGCCCTGTAACCATTTTATGTGGAAAAGATTTTGTATGGTAAACAATTGAAGCCATTTTCACTAGAAAACATTAACCAAAGAAAAGCAGTTTCTTAGTCCATTAGTTCTAATAAATATTAGGAAAAATTAGGGGAAACCCCAAATTTCTGAAGGGTCTGAAGGTGCTGAATACCTGCTTTTTCTGATGAAGTCAGGATGAGCCAGGGCTTACGAGAAAGCTAGAACACTGTGGAACAGAATTGTTACGCTTTTATGCACCTTATGTTTTCACCTGTGAATTTAAATGTAAGATTACAGATGTTATGGTCTCTTTAGAAAAAAATGTAATATGGGTAAACTGGTAGTTACAAAGATTGCTCCTTGATTTGAAAGGTTTAAAAAAATGAAATTCAGTGGTAATATATAGCATACAGTAGGCATCTGTGTAACCACTAGAGCTCACTGGTGTGCTTCTTGCTCTTATTCTGTATGTTTTTTGCGAAACAAAGAATAATGACTTTTGGGGATCTCATCCTCTGGGGAAGACCGCACTTCAAGACTTGCCAATGAGAGAGGAATAGACCCTGTTATGCTAATGCTGCAGCATGTTGCACTATGTCCATCAGTGGAATGTGCCAAAAGTTGCAGTGACAACAGAGATATTCAATCTCTGAATCTACAAATACCAATATATATGCTGAACTTTCAGTGGGACTTCTGACAGTGATAAAATTAAGCTTATATGTAAGTATTGGTGGGAGAGAACCATATTTAAAAAAAAAAAAAAGATTGATCAGTGCAGAGGAAGCAAGTGCTCAGTGTCAGAGCAGCAGTCGGATTGTTTTAATAGATGGGACATGAAAAAAGAAACCAAAAAGCAAGTTGGAATTTAGCAGTCCCTACAAAAACAATCAGTCTCCCCCACAGCCTGCCCAGGCTGCTTTCTTCCTTTCAAATACGGGAGAAGTATTTGGGGTCAGATAAATTAATGTAGCTGCTTGCTTCCTACTCCTGGCTATGGAATGTACCCAGGGCTTCTCTCCTGTTGCATGATTGAATGAGTGTCCATGAGGTGACATCTGAATATTCAGTCCTGTGCTGGTGAGTGAATGGGATTTGGCGCATGTGACTGGAGGATGCACATATACACAGAATCACACACAGAATCACAGAATGTCAGGGACTGGAAGGGACCTCAAAAGATCATCTAGTCCAATCCCTCCGTCAGAGCAGGAACACCTAGATGAGGTTACACAGGAAGGCATCCAGGTGAGTTTTTAATGTCTCCAGAGTAGGAGACTCCACAACCTCCCTGGGCAGCCTGTTCCAGTGTCTGTCACCCTCACTGAGAAGAAGTTTCTTCTCGTATTTAAGTGGAACCTCCTGTGTTCCAGCTTGTACCCATTGCCCCTTGTCCTATCATTGGTTGTCACTGAGAGGAGCCTGGTTCCATACTTGTGACACTCACCCTTTATATATTTATAAACATTAATGAGGTCACCTCTCAGTCTCCTCTAAGCACAATCAATCAGCCTTTCCTCATAAGGGAGATGCTCCACTCCCTTAATAATTTTCATGGCTCTGTGCTGGACTCTCTCCAGCAGTTCCGTGTCTGTCTTGAACTGACGGGCCCAGAACTGGACACAATATTCCAGATGTGGTCTCACCAGGGCAGAGTAGAGGGGAAGGAGAACCTCTCTTGACCTACTAACCACCCCCTTTCTAATACACCCCAGGATGCCATTAGCCCTTTTGACCACAAGGGCCCAGTGCTGGCTCATGGTCATCCGGCTGTCCACCAGGACCCCCAGGTCACTTTCCCTTACACTGCTCTCTAACAGGTCATTCCCCAGCTTATTGTAGAACCTGGGTGCATGGATATTGCATGTATATTGCGTGCTAAAGATATATCCAGCCTTTTGCTGCTGGCTGCTTGCCTTTTTGTGATATGGTAGTGGTGGTCCTGCCCTACGACAGGAGAGATACATGTGCACACAAGGAGATGAAGTGCTGGAGGAAGAAAGGCCTTTGGTCTAGGAGAGTTTTTGGTCACAGGAGCACAAGGATCAGGAGGGAAGGGGGCATCTCAGTGTGTAGTTCTTTGGCAATTGAACCTGTCCTTACTGGAAAGCCTGGGTTACTTCTAATCAAAGAGCTATTGATGATCATGAGTAAAGCAAAAAGATGTCCACCTCTTAGGAAGAGGAGATATATGTCATCAGTACATTTTCTAGCATAATTTCTAAATTGTGAAGTGCAGCTTGGGAATGTTATGTAATTCCAGCTCCTGGAGGCTAGTTCTGATCTCAGCAATTTGACCATCAACCTGAACAGCTCGATTGCTTTCTCTGGAGTTACCTTGTCTTGCTGAGATGTAGCCTGACCATGAAGATAAAATGGAGTATCCACCTATGATGGGAGAAATTTTGTTTCCTTATCCAGAGGAAAGCTAACAGGCTTCTCATTTTAAGCCTTATTGTTGCAATAGGGTGCTCCACTCAAACTTTACTATTTCCTTGATAAACTGAAAGAAAACAAAACCTGGTGAATTTCAAAACACATAATTCTTCAAAGGAAACTTTTCTTCAAAGAGGCCGCTAAACTTTTTGTAAATATTTTATTCATACTCAGTGATTACAGTGATGCTTTTCAGCTTTAAAATGTCTCATATGCACAATTCAGGTTTTTTTCCAATAAAAGTATGGCTATTCTGGAAGTCTGGTCAAGGCAATCGCATAAACTCACACTCTTGGGATTTACAGTAGCACCTTCACTGTGGTTTCATGTCACCAAACAGAGGAAATACTTTGTTTTCTGACCTCTGTACCAAAATTTCCATGTGGAATGTGAAGATGTTTATGTCCTGTGAGCATGATTTTTAGACAGAGGGTTCTCATATCGAGAGCAGAGCTCCAAACCTTTAATATTTAGATTCTGCTCAGCTGTGGTATTTTGCATCTCAGTGTTGTAGACATGCCACCAGGGATCAAAGTAATGCTGTAGAGATCCCACTTTCTTAGTAAAGCAGGCATGTGCCAGCCATCTGTTGTATCTGCTGATAGAAAACAGCAGTAAAGTTTCTCAAAGTTTTGCCAAGAAGAAAAGGGGGGGATTTATTGCTCAGCAGAGATGAGTTACAAGGCACCTTGTAGTGTAAGCTACATCTGGTTTCCATAGTAATTTACACGGTATATGTATAAACTACACAATTATTCTTTTTACATGGCAGTGTAAAGCTGCATTAAATAAGTCATTCTTCAAGATTTTCATTGTTTCTATAAATATTTTAATACATTTTTAACAAAATCATAAGTAAGAAAATATTTTCACTGCTTTTACAGTAGTATCTGCATTGTACAACATAACTGTTGAAAAGCACTGGAACTAACAGGACACCCCAAACTTCAAGACTGTATTTTGTGAAAAGATACAGATTTCTCTCTTGATGTTACTAGAAGTTTTCTGAAATATAAAATCCTGGCTGTGTTGCTTTCCTCTTCTTTGTGTAACTGAAAATGTTTTCTCTTCACAACACCTCTTTTTTACAGACAGTTTCCTTAGTATGTTCTTAGTGTTCTAAAGTTAATGCCATTACAAGTAATGCCATGGAGTAAAAAGAAATTAACCATAACAAGAACTAGCAGGAAGAATTTCTTAATGTATTTAACTTCTTCTGTTGGCATCATGCTTTCCAAACAGTTTTTTAGGTAGTTATAAAACAAATACAATAAGCCACATTCTTCCTAGGCCATGTGCATATGTAAGGAATATGGTATGACCCTGAGCTTCAAAACAGTGGGATGCAGTAGATACTTGCATCATGTTGAATAGAACTTTAAGTATTGTATATCTTAGCTCAGAGCATGGAGTTTCCGATCAGTATTTTTAAAGCTTTCAAGAGAATGCATCTCAAAGCCTTTTTTATTTCACTTTACTGAGGCTTTACATTTGGCTTGCCAGAGTCTGTTCTTTTATTTTCTTTTTTTCTCTTTTTTTTTTTTTTTTCTTTTTCATACAAATTCCAGCTTCGATAGATGCTGGTTTACTTCTGTTAGTCACATTTATTCTGCTGTTAGACCATGTTGGATTTTTTGTTTTGCTGGCATTTTTTTGTTTTCTTGTTTAATTTTTAACTGTTCGTTTTTGGACAAACTCTTCCCTACATCAGACTGTAAGCCAGGCATGGTGGAAAGTGCAATCATCCGAAATGCCTAGTAAAGAAGAGATAGTTGCATTGCAAACCTTAGTCTTTCCATAACAAAACACATCATGTTATTTGCAGTGAATTGTATTTCTGAAGTGTAGTAGATGTCTGCTGCAGGTGTACGTTTCAGTAAAAGCAGAATATAGCTTTAGTGGTATTTTCTGTTACATAAAGTGCTTTTTGGAAAATTTTAAATGGAAGAAACACATAATCAGTCATGTTTTGGATATGTTGTTGAATGCACAGTTAATTTGCATTTTTTTCCCTTCTGTTTGTAGAGACTGCCATTCTGAAATCTTAGTTGTAATAAACTGTGATTGTAATAAAATATATGTAATAATGTGTGTAATAATAAAATGAAAGACTGGCTTTTATTATACAAAATAAAGTTGAGATCCATGTACAGAAAGCATCGGGGCTATCTGTGACACTTTGAGCTGAGCCAGTTATATAAAGTATCAGAAGTCCTACTCAATGAGTACATGTGCATGGAGATCAGCTGTGTTTTCCCCTTGGGTGGCAGCCTGGCAGGTGATGTGTGTGAACTGACAGTCGTGAGGGGCTTCTGCTGGCCTTCGCGGTCCTCACAATCCCTTATTAGACCTATCAGCCTGCAGAAAAACCTGCCGAAGATTTCTCTCTTTCCTTACACTTCCTTCATAAAAGAAAGAGCCAAATAGGGAAAACCAGACATGTCTTCAAACTTCTGAGAGGCATGTTCCCATGCCTTCATGCCACTTCGCTGGACTTGCTCAAATATGTCCCTGTTTCTCCTGCACTGGGGAGCCCAGGACTGGACTCAGCACTCCAGGTGTGTCTCACCAGTGCTGGGCAGAGGGGAGGGATCACCTGCCTGGACCTGCTGGTAACGCTCTACCTGATGCAGCCCAGGAGGCTGTTGGCGTTTGCTACAAGGGCACATTGCTGCCTCGTGGTCAACTTGGTGTCCACCAGAACCCCCAGGTACTTTTCTGCCAAGCTGTTTTACAGCTGATTGGCCACCAGCATGTATTGGTGTATGAGGTTGTTCCTTCCCAGATGCAGGGCTTTGCACTTCTCCTGTTGATCTTCATGAGGTTCCTGCAAGCCCACTCCTTCCATTCCTGTATCTTCTGCATACTTGATGAGGGTGGTCATCATCCTCGCAACATCGAGCTCATTAATGAAGATGTTAAAATAGTATGAGACCTAGTATCAGCCCCTGAGGCACACCACTAGTGACTGGCTTCCAGCTGGACTCCGTGCTGATGGTGATAATGCACTGAGCCTGGCAGTGCAGCATTCCACCTCACTTATGTAAATTTAACTTCCCTACTTCTTCTGTGACGATGTTGTGGGAGAGGGTGCTTAAAGTCTTACTAAAGTCCAGATAAACAAAATCCACTGTTCTCCACTAATCCCCCAAGCCAGCTATTAACACAAAATGGGCCAGGCAGCAACACAAAACTGAGACAGACTTGTACAATCACAGTGAACCAGCAAACTGAAATGTGCCTCAGAAAAACTAATATATATAAAGCCAAGACTGTGATACTGTTGTAGAGATAGATGCACTAAGAGGACTTTATCCGGCTATGATACCTGAAATCCACCACAGTATGTGGATTCATAGTCCATTCATAGAAGACCACCTAGCTGCACAAAAATGCTGAGGAGGAGTTACTCAACAAGTCTGACTTGGAGAAGAGGCACACATGGGATAAAAATGCCTTAGTAAAGGCTTACAAAGATTTAGGGTGGATTTGTTTCGACCAAGCAACAAGAAAACCTCTGTATTTTTTGCATTTATTCATGAAAGTTTGCTTTGTTTTGCAACCAACTGGTGGAATCCAACCTGTTTGGCCGTACAAGGAAAAGTGGGCAATAATCTTCCAGTTGCTTCAGTACTTGCTGCCATCACTGCCAAATACTCTAATAAATAACTTAGAGACCAAAAAGCACTTTCAGAGCTGGTCCCACAAGTCCTCTGAAGTTACCCCTCGGCCTGGATAAACAGCTAGCTCAACCCAGCTGATCCTAAAGGAAATAAAACCTGACATCAAACCTGGCAGTCTCCTAGCCTCAGGTTTTGGCCAATCACCAGGGAAAACAAACTTCCCAAACAGCAGCCCACTGATGAGAAGACCTGTCACCAGCTGTGGGCCCTGAAGCACAGAAACCAGTAGCAAGAGCAGCAGAGCCAGCCTTCACAGCGATGCCTGGCCAGAGCAGGACAGGGAAAGCTCTTGGACCATCCTGACCATCAGAACAGAGAACAAGTTCAGAGCTTTCAATACGGTGATTATGAACCTATTTTTCTCTGGGAACATGAGGAAGACATGGAAAGATCACAACTTGTTGATGAGCTGGAAAAGGGCTCTACCTGCAATGTTTTCTAGCTGCTCTCAACTTGGAAATGTGAATATTGATATAGTCAATGGGAATATGAGACTAAAAACCACACAGGCAAATAATCAAGTCCACTGAACACCTTCAGTAAGGAGTACAAGTATCACCTTCAGACTATTCCTTTTAAACTGCAAGAAACAGTGCTTTCATTTTTCCAAGTTTGAACGTTAGCCAGTTCCCTTTCTTGCAGAGGTTCTGGGAAATAAATTGAACTGTTGAAACGGAGTCCACTTGAGTGACCAGGTTGCAAGAAATGTATTTTTTTCCTTGTGAATCCACAGATACATCAAATAGCTGCAAGCAGCTACATGCCTGCAGTATTCCACAGAGGGACCTTTGGGGAGAGCAGGCGGGTTGCTCAGCAGAGCACACAAGCATCTGCCAGAGAGAAGAGAGGCAAAATACAGTCACCTGGATCTGTAGTCACAGACAACAGATGAAATGCATAGCCATATTAAGAATTGCGAAATCATTTGCTAACAGGGCATGTTGATCATTACCTTAGTTGATTTTATATTTTTTTTTTTAATTTATGCTATGTTTTTTCTCCTCCTTCCAGTTTTACACAGGAACTTCTATTCAGATTTTATAGGCATGATCAGATTTCTGCATTGGCAAAGGAGCATTGCTGAAAGCTTACAGCCCAACATGTTGCTCCCCTCTAGTCAGAGCTGTGACGTATCAGTATTAGGTACAGGGTGGAGAAGCTTACACTGTCCTTCCCAGACAGAAATTAGAGGCCTTCATCACGTCAAGAACCACTTGGGTTTCACGTTTTTACTTGACAGAACATTAGCTTCCCTTTGACGGCACAAAGTCTGCACCTTATCCTGCCCACTAATGTAGTTCACATTTGAATTGTATCAGTGTGAATATCCTGTTTACTTAAAAGGCCCTTTTTAATTATCCTGCCAAACATTTGCAGTCAAGTAAATTCCATAATTTATATAGTTGGTGCTGCAATGCCACTGTTACTATGATTTGTTTATATAACAATTAATCAAAATCTAATGGTAGGTTTGCAAGATTTAAAACATTTCTAAGTATTTAACATTTATATAAGACCTTTATTCATTCAAAAGTAAGGTTTTCTCATGCTGTAAAATACTATTAAGCAGTATAAGTTTATTCAATTAAATTAATGGGGAGACATTTAAAAGGATGCAGAACCTGAAAGTTTGCTGGCAGAACGAACGGCTACCTGGAGGTATAGAGCTTTCAGACTCTGCAAGTTCTCATGAAATCTCTGTTCCTCTACCTCTCCACAATCCCAGCAACTCCAAGAGAAACTTCTGTCTTGTTCCTGTCTACAAATATTGAGGTAACAGCAGTGAGGTCTTTCTCCCCTTCTTGGCATAGGGCAGGTGGTGGAGCATACCAAGGTTCTCCGGGATTTCTTCCCATCACCAGACCAGAGGTGTAATGAAGAATGGGAAGCAGAAAGCCAGTTTTGTGAGATGGAAAGAAAAGGGATGGCCATTGCCCTTCTGTGAAAGTGGTATTGTGAGGTTCTTCCCTGTCTGATTCCTTTATAACCACTCCCCATCAAAACAGAAGAGAGCACAAAAACTAACCCTCTCTGCTCTGAGGAGAGAGTTGTGCCAGTCTGTGTCTGGTGGAGGAAATCAGCCAGTCTAGAGGGGCTTCCCTACGCGTGGCAAGACATAGAAAGGAGAGCAGGAGCTTTTCTTACAGCCTGAGCAGAATTTCTTGAACTGATATTCAACTGTGAGAATCTGCAGCTCTGTTTAACACATTATTATTATGCCTTGACAACAAATCTGGTTTTGCTACCCCTGCCACATTCATGGGACAGTTTACTTTAAATGCACAAGTGTCTACTCTGATGATAATCAAGCAGCAAAGAGATGTTTGGGTGAAGCTTGCTTTTTATCTCTGATTATAGACTTCCATATAAGCCACATTTAGTAATGGTATGCTTAAATTAGTTTCTGTGGTGAAGCCCAAGTTATTTCTGGCAAGCATAAGATGAGATACTGACCACTCTCAATGCATAGAAAATATTTGGAGACATTTATTTGAAAAAAGAAAAAGCCTTGGATTAAAATTTGTACAACCTGTATGTTGAAAATTCAACCATTAACTAAACATATCTTCCAGTATATCACTGAAAATGGACCTTCGAACTGAGGTATGTTGTTCACCTGTAGTCCTTCAGGAGTCTGTTAATACCCTAAAGATAAATAATAATTTTTCAGAAAACAGATTTCTGCTACTTTAAAAATCTGCATTTGAAAACATTTGTGGATATTTGCATATGACCAGCATGGTTTGGGCTTAGGAGTTTTTTCCGTACACATTTCCCCAGAAAACATTTCCAATGAATCTTGTGGTCAGCAAGCTGTGGCATTCCAGTCTCTGCCACCCCTAATTCATATGCATGTCAGTTTGTTAAATACAAATGAAAGGTTACAGAAACAAACTGTTAAGTCAAGGTAGTTGGTCTTTATGTACAAACATGTTTTCCTTAGACCTCTGCATGTCTTCTAAAACACACCTTGCAACTGTGTGGTTTACTCTGTATTTTCATGTTAATGTTTCCATGACTTAATGGGGCAGATTTTCAAAGGCTTCTCAGCATTTGTAATAGCCATTCACTCTGAGGAAACCCACAGGAGTTCAGCACCAGGTTTTTTGCCTTTTACCTGTATAAGATTCACAGTTACAGAAGAAGCTGCATGATGTTATGGCTAATAGATGAGAATTAGTATGGGATCATATACTTAATGAGGTTTTAATGTCCTGTAAAAACAAGGAGACAGAGCTATGTCTGTACATACAGCATTATTCACTGGTATTTCCTGACTTCTGGCTGCTTAAGTGGATACCATTAGACTTCTTGAAACTTTTTTCTTGTTAACACAAGAGGGATTTTTATAGCATTTCCTTTGTTTCCTAAAACAAAACAAAACAAAACAAAATGAAAGCAGAAAGGTAGAAAGGATAAGGAAAAAACCCCACTTTGTGTTGACAGCAGTCTAGACAGCAGTGTGTCCCTTTGCTCTGAGCAGAGAAGGGGAGAAGGGATCTCCTTCCCCTCACACTGGGGAGGGCATGGGAGGGTCCCTGTTCTGAGCAGAACTGAAGAGAGCAGGTTGTGTGGTGTCTTCCTCAGCTGCAGTGCTCCTGAGCTGTGCTTGCATGGTCCTTCTCTGGCACATCTTAGGAGACCCACAGGAGGGAGCCCATATGCTGCGTGCATCACCGTAGCGGCAAAGGCTGCTGGAGAAGATCAGCCTGTCCTGATTCGGGAGTGCACGTGTTCCACCCTGGTTTGCCCGAGCACCTCCTGCGCAAAAGCAGCAGAGCACGGGCCTCACCTTTGCACCAGAATAGCATCGTCTTTAGCTGAGACAGGTCAAACCCTGACCAGTGGATTTCCTCAGTGACAAGCACCTAATGTACATACAGTTGATATGGTCACAAAAGCCTCCTGGTGCAGCATCCTTGTCCACTCTCTTCTGTAACACTCTGTACAACATTTTCCTAAGGTATGGCAAGACAACCCCTTGAAAACAGATGTGCAGCCTATCCTCAATTCAGCCACACGGCATGCATAAGTGGCATGTCACAATTGGAAAGGTGGCACTTGGCATGTGTCTCACTTTCCTGAGAGGTGTGTCATATTCCATTTAAAGAGTACAGCTCCCTGATCACATTTCAGAAATGTGTTTTTAATCCAGAGTTGCTCCAAATAAACCTGTTAACATGAACTGCCTCAAACTTAAAAACATGACAAACATGAGTCAACTTGAATTATTCCCAGTGTATAATCTTAATGAACAACTGCAAGATCATATGACTGAGGGTGGAATCATGTGTTTGGATCTTTCATTTTTCTTGGAGCTAAAAAGCCTTGTGTCTACATGACAGCTCTGGCAGTGCCATCAGAAATGTGCGTGCCCTATTTGGGTGCAGGTTCTGTTGGTTTCAGTATTGCGTTGGAGGAACAATCATTTTACTGATGATTCTCAGCTTAGTTTCTTCCTCACTCCAAGATAATGAAATTTGAGAGCGCGGTGAGAAAAGCTGGTGTCTGTCAAAGGCACAGGAGCAATTCTACAGTGCCATTCTACAACAGCTTTGGCCAGGCTAGCAGCTGACACGATCCTGTCTTCTTTCCCATCCCTGGTCACACATTTCCATTCTCTTTCTTGTGCCAGTGCTGAGTGGCTGCTCAGAGAGTTGCTCTGGCTGAAAACTAGCCCTACAGAAAGAAGTGTTTAATTTTTAATTTGGTCTGCTGTCTCAGTTAGCTCACCACTCAGCCGTGTCTGAAGAGCGTAGGACTGCAACAGCCCAATCTTGGGCTGCCTTGAGCTGCCCAGGTGCAGTCCTGCTATGATGAACTACAGAAAATGTGGCAAATCAAAACAAAAGACAGAACTCCCAGACCTCAAGCATCTTCTAACAGGCAGAAATTGAAGCAGAACCAACAAAATTGACTCAGCTGACTGGCATCACAGCGAGTCCCGCTGCAGATGACAGGGAGGGTTTGACCTATGGGCTGCTGTGCTAAGCACGGCGTTTCTGTAGGGATGCACATAGCAGATCCAACAGCTCAGCGAGGTTTGCAGTGCAGGATGTCATTCTGCTTCTGTGTTTCTTTCTTCCTGAAAGTACCATGGACTGCACTCAGCCCAGAGCTACTCACCTCATTTAGTCAGTAAGGGGGATTTGGAGAACCTCCAGCAGGCTCTGACTTCAGCAGAGTTTAGAGGCTGTCAACCCATCTGGATGTACTGAGTGACAAAAAGGACAATTTGGCCTTGGTCTGCAAGACCAGACCAGGTTTACCATAGCTGTGCATCAAGGAATAAATCACATCTCTGATCTTAGCAAAACTCTTTAATCCCACGTGGGGCAGTTATCTCAAAGCAAAGTATAGACTTCTGCTGTCATCATCCTGCTGGTTTTTCATCAGAGGTCAATTTGCACTTGAGGAGGTCCACACATTCATGTCTGAAGCTGAACTGTCCCACTGGAATTTTCTCTAATAAAAATCAGGTTAGGGTCTCTGCAAAACATTCTTCTAGGGAACTTTCAGCTGCTGGCACTCCCTGACAGGGTTTATACGGACAGGTGATAGGTCACATTATCCAGAGTAAAAACAAACAAACAAAATAGAAGGATGGCTTTCCTAAAATAAACTTCATACCTTTCTGAGTAGGACTCATTCTGCAAGTGTGTGCAAAGGGTTCATCTGGAAGCTCAACTTGACCCTGACTGTCATAACTCTTCCTAATTTCTTTCATCTTCCTCAAATAGAGGATTGACCTGGTCATGTCAAGCACTGGCTGTATCAGAACAATACTTTTGTCTTTCATCAAGTTCATATGCACAAAACCTTTTACCTAGAAAGTGCCAGGACTATTTCTTAATCCTGTTGAAGAAATGGGCTGTAGCAGAAGGAGACAAAATGAAAACCAGCATGGCTCTTTTCCCTGTTCACCATTCGAATCCCATCTAAAGAAAGATTGTGGCAAGAAGAAGGGCAAGGCAAAGAGGACAGGCCTTGAAGAGTAGCAAGGGGTTAGTACACTAGCAATGGCTGGGGGCAGAAGGATGACATTTTTAAAGAGAGGATTTCTCCACGTAACTCTTACTAAAACTCAGTAAAATTATATCAAGTGCAGAGAGCTCTCTGTGCTCTGCAGTGCAGCCCATGTGCCACAGTGAATTTCAGGACTTGCCTCATCTCTGGGCTATGACTTTGCTAGAAAACTAGCACAGAGAAAGTCAGCGCAGTGCGGGCTGGTGAAGATGCCTGCACTGCAAATAGACTCCATCTGCATCCAGGGAGAGAGATAAAGACAGTTCAAGACAGCAGATAAATCAGAATTCTGACTGGACTGAATTTTCTTCTGCAAGTGCTGGTCTCTCTCCTCTGAGTGTGGAAGAAGTCAAGGAGGAGCTGGCTTTAAAGAAGATACTTGATTTAAATGCTGGCAAATACATTTGACTGTTCTGGACCTTAACTCAAAAGACTGGACCCTGTGAGACTGATGCTGTAACCAAGGGATGAATCTGTGCAGAGGATGCCTATGGAAACAGACGTAGAAACAGGGAAGTTGCTTGTAGAAACTGTTCAGTTCTGAGCAAACTCCTTAATTTATATAGTTGGTGCCACGATGCCACTGTTACTATGATTTGTTTATACAACAATTAATCGAAACCTAATGGTAGGTTTGCAAGATTTAAAACATTTCTTAGTATTTAACATTCATATAAGACCTTTATTCATCCAAAAGTAAGGTTTTCTCATGCTGTAAAATACTACTAAGCAGTATGAGTTTATTCAATTAAATTAATTGGAGGTAATACTTCCCTGCTTTACTATGAAGATAAGTCCATCTTGCTTTGAAAAGTTCAGAGTATAGTTACAGAGGACATAACTATATGGAGGCCTGTGTGGTATATGGAAATATTACAGTAATATATGTCCACATACTGGGGTCTTGTCTCAGTATACAAAGCAGTGTGATTTCAAGTACAACAGCAAACACACAAGTTCCTTTTCAGATAGACTGATCAAACATTCTATCTAAATAACGAATTTAGTTCTTCTTTAATGGTAGTATCTAGAATTTGCTTTGGTCAATGGCAGTGTGTAAAACAAGAACAAAATCACTCTGGATATTCCAAAAAGCATTTGAAAAATCAATCCAGCAGATGTTAAAAGAGAGCAGTGTTAAGGAAGTCTTTCTAACAACTAGTCAGGAAAGAGTCGAATTTTTTAAAAACATTTTCACCATAACTTTTAAACACTTGTTTGCTTGGAATACAAGGCTAAAGACCATTATCTACTGAGCAGTAAATGAAGAAATTCCCACTCAGAGATGCTACAAAATTTCTGTCACTTGAGCGTACTGAAGTGGAAGCATCTCCCTTGGAGACTCTAGAAGGACTCCAGTCTGACACAAGTTGCTGTGAGATTTCATGACTTTTGAGAAAGTTCATTGCTTACATTTTGGGGAGAGATATTTATTGTACAGGAGTGCCAGTTACAGCCAAGAGTGAAACACATGGACTCAATAAAGGCCCAATTACATGACCTTTGCTGTTTGCCACGCTTTTAACTTGTGTGAATTATTGATTGCACTTTCATGAGATCATAATCAGAAGGTTGTTCTTTGGTAATGGTGTGCTAGAGGAGCTTTGTCCTCAACTTCAAAGCTGTCCCGTGAGGCTTAAGAACAAAGCGTTGGAAGTTTGAAGCACGGCCAAAATGAATCTGTGTGCAATATCTATGTTTACCACCATGCAAGAGGCGGATTAGCTTAATCTTCAGCTATGAACTTTCTCTCATCACATCAGATGAGCCATTACCTCGAAGGTTTACATTTGTGCTTTTAGAAATACTGTTTAATTAAATGTAGTGTCCGCTCAGATCTCCGTCATCTAAATACTTATTAATTAGCTTGTTAGTGCACTCATTTCTCTAATTGTAAAGGTTTTATTGAAATTTTATTTGACATTCTCTGAAAAGAATTTTCAGGCTAATCTATTAATTTTAAATAAATGTATCCAGAGCCTGAAACTGCAGACAGTCTGTAATCTATGTAAAGATGCACTCCCAGGATCAGCCAGCCCAGGTTTCCACTTACTTTTCAAGCTGTGAGGGGAAGAAAATAACCTCACAGTTTATTTTCAATGTAGATAGAGCAACCGTGTTGCAGGTGCCAGTAGCAGACCTGTACAGAATTTTTTTGTTGGAACTAACCTGATGAGACAGTATTTATTTTTTTTTTTCCAAGGAACAAGGTTAATGTCCCTCTTTTTATTAGCCTTAGGAAACTGGCATTTTGGACATCTTTGATCATGAAATCTTCACTGGAGAGAGCACTGATCTTTTGCTGAATCACAGAAGAACAAATTAGCCCTTCTTGTGCAAGAACAAGACATTACTTTTCAGCAGAAGAGCTTTTACCAGTTTTTGGGATACCAGACAATATGTTTCATTAAATATTTGTAGATAATGAAGGCTTATGTATATCTTCTTCTTCTTTTTTTTTTTTTTTTTAATCTGAACTCTTAATACCATTTCTCTTTTTGGTGTACTGCTTCCTTCTGTGCTCTTCCCCTTCTAATTTTAATCTGTAAGACATAGGGGAAAACAATTTAAAGGAACCTTGTGCACCATGTATACATCCCAGCCTGGTTCATGCTGACAAATATCGTTCCTTGCTAGAGATTTTTAAGATATAATTAACTGTGCATATTTATCAAAACTCTAATGTTTTTGTCTCCTTTTAACATATTTTGTTCAAAAGTATGTCTAGAGACATAGGAATAAAATATGTTACAGAAAACCCATTAAACAAGAAAACTAAATATGAGGAGTTGTGCTCTCTTGCTTTCTCTTTTTTTTTTTTTTTCTGAATAAAACAAGGTAGAGAAGGAGTGAGAAACTCCAAGTCTTTCCTTAATGAAGAGCTGTAAATTTCTTGTGACTTTGTTTCTTAAGAAATCCTGCACACCACATGCCTTTATAGCAGTGTACTTGTACCTACCTGGAAATGGCTGTGGTTGTGTTCACCCAGACACTGCCTTCCAAGGCTTTGGCCCCACTGTCCCCACCGCAGTTACCTGCTGCATCAAGGGATTGACTCTTCTCTAAACCAAAATCATATTTTCATTAGCAGTCTAATGATGGACAATGGGTATTTATTTGGCCCTCTCTTTGAGGTAGCCTGCTTTTCCTGTGCATGAGGATGAGTTTCAAAGTTAATGCTCTGCTGGTGTACTTGGATCTGTCTTTTTCACCGGTGTCCCTCTCGAACCCCTCTCTTTACATTGCTCATTACAGCTGTGTCTAGACTGCACTGCAGTAACAAAATGTGCTGCTGACATATGTACCCATACTCTGGCCAGACTTCTTCAGTGGCTTGATATGTGCAGTATGGCTACGACCTCCCTTCTTTGTTGAAATTAATCTCATTTTCCTTCATGCTTCATCTTGGAACATAGATGAACCAGTTTCTCTGACCTAATGCATTTAATATCTTGGAGAAGAAATGGTCCATGCTGTAAACACCTGACAAACATATACATTGCCTCTACTTTGTGATTTTATTTGTGGCATATGCAGCTGTGAGCATCTGCTATGGATAATGCATGCTAGAATCTTCCAGTGTGTGCATAGTCAGAAATATCCATGGATCTGGGATAAAAAGGAACTTTTAAAATTAGTTTATTTCTTTAAATGTAGAAAATTTGCACTAGGGTATATTTATCATTTAATTGGGAAGAAAATAGAACATTCAGCACTGATCTCTTTAACATGATGAGAAGAAAACATAGTTAATTTCTCACATCTACTTGCAAAGCTAACACACATTCTCTTTTCTTGTTAGAAAGGTTGCAGATGTCATTAGGTTATTGAGCTGTGACATAACAATTTAAGCTACTCTGCCTCACTTTCAGATACTGCCATTACTTCTAATCCTATGTCTTTCATGTAAAATGAAGAAAACATAAAGCACATTCTTGTGAATGTTTTGATTAAATATGAAACAAAACAAAGGTAGGCACAACATGGCATCTGAGTGATAAGAAAACTCTAATGCAGTAGAATTTATACTGAGGAGCGGAGTTCTGTAGGAATTTTAAGTGTATATCATTTAAAACTAAACTACCGACAGATGTTTGCTACAATACTTGTTAGAGGGCTTCGTTATTTTTATAACCTTTTAAATTCCTCTGATTTATAGAAAACAGCCATTTAAAGTCCATAAAAGTTAATCCTGAGCATGGAATTATTTGCCTAAAACTAAATTTCCTCCCTTTTCTGAGGGCTTTGCCCACATGGGGAATGGTTACAGGGCAGCTGCGCGGGGCTGCCCGCTGACCCAAGGCACCCAGTCCCCGCACTGCTCACGCAAGGTTTGCAGGGGCACTTGCCTCCATTTCTGAGGGTCTCAAACTAAGTCTTTACACAAAAGTAAAGCATATTCTTCTTAGGGTGCTTCCTGGAGTCAAACCAAACCCCAAAAGTCTTCCATGCAGGCAGAGTGTGCAATTGTCAAAGATCTGCAATTTATCTCAAACCCTGTTTCCTCCATCAACTCTGATAACACCGTTGCTCTAAGATTTATCTTCAGTACCAAATTTTGCCCCTCATGTACCAGACAGTTCATAGGCTGGCTTAAAAGAAAAAAAAAGAGTTATGAGAATGTTTTTATAATGGAAAAGGGGTTATAGATTATGGGGTTTTCCCATTTATCCCCATTATTCCCATTTATTCCCATTATCAACAATATCCAATGAGATTTTGTTCTCACTACTAGGTCATTCACTTTGAACACATACAGCACAAATTATGGTAGTCACTAGACAATATTTTAATTGCACAGACCTGTCTCTTCAATTAACCATCATGACTAAATTTCATGCTAGGCTGGAGCATGATAAATATTTGCTGAGAGTATGTTGTTTGCTCATGATGATTAATACAAGTTAATTGGTAATCAACTCAAATTACAGCAGGACAATACTGGAGACTGGATGTAGGGATTGTGTCAAGACAGATTTTTTCCAAATAGAGAGGATTTACAGCAGCCAAACCTTGTTTCAGATTGACAGATTTGAGGAGTTAAAGTACTCTGCTACACTGTGCAGTCTCTCTAGACTGTGTTTTTTGTATATAACTTTTATATCAAAACTTAACCAACCCAGTCCAGCACACGTGATTTGCAAACATACTCTGCTGCACATGGTTTCATAACCTTGAAGTCATGTTAGCTGGATCTACCTGAGGTGTTTCAGTTCTTTGTAGATACTATCATTTCAAGAAGTTCGGATTTTGTGAACTCAGCAGATGTACAAACCTTTGTACAGAAATGGTGAGAGCAGGTATCTCTCTGCAGTGCGATGTGTGACTTTCCTCCTGAGCAGCCAGTTGCTTGTGCAGTGTCTCTTCCCATCTTTTTAATGTGTGGGCAGAACGTACTCCTGCCTCAGGCACTAATCACTGCTATGCCTCTACTCCGGTTAGAGGAATTCCTTTGTTGAAAGGCAGTGAGTATTGTGGCTCAGGCAGCAACTGATTCCCTTTCCCACAGCGAACTTCCATTTTGACTCTAGAAAATGGAATTCCAGTTCCTTTCCTACAAATCAGGTCTCTGGCTCACAAGCTGACCTGCTACCACAGTGTGGCTGGAGTGGAAATATGGGAGTGGAGCTATTTGGTCTAGTTACCAGTTGTTGTTTACTAGAATAGTAAGAACATAATGTTTTAATATTCCAACCCATTATGACCTGGTTTAGATATAACCAAACATCAAAGCTAACCAATGAGAAACAGACAGTATGGCATTGACTCACTCACTGTACTATTCTATAGATGTGTGGAGACATATAATTATTTTTCTGAACCAAAATTTTATTTGAAAACAAAAATGTTCACAGTCTGACTTTATAGCTTGTTTTCATATTTTGGCATGGTATATTGTATTGGAAAAAATGTCTTTAATTAAAAGCAGCCTTTTGAACAGTACACCAGACTTCAGTTTTCATCTCCTGTTTTACTGCTTCTCTCCGTGCCCCCTCTCCCTCCCACATATATTCCATGTATTTAACCCACCCTTAAAACTTTTCATCGCTTCCTCCCCTATTGTTCTGCAAGTCCTCCTCTGAGGTCTCTGTGCCTACATAACATCCTCTGAAGACTGTCCATGCGGAGTGTAGCCCTTGCATGCCGTTTGGGGGCTCCTTGCTGTTCCCACAAAGCAAATGGATGGGATGTGCTGCCAGGGCTGATCAGGAATTTCATAATCACCTTTCTGCCCACCTCATGAGTCCTTTGCCAGTGTCACCACGAACTAAAGGGAGGTGGTCTCCCACATGCTTCCAGGGCTGCTGTTCAAGTTAGCAGAGCACAGCATCACAGAAGGGCCAAAGCTGATCTTAGACCAGATGGTCTGATCTCAAGATCATCTAGTCCATCTTTCTGCTCTCCCTCTTCCTGTATGTCAGATGCTCTGGTCCCTTGATTATCTTTGTGGCCCCTCACTGGTCTCACTGCAGTTAAGTCCATGTCTTCCATGTCTTCCATGCACTGGGGAGACAGGATATTGTAGGAGAAAAGGGACAGTCTTCTGGCTGAGGACATTGACTGCCATCTTGTATACAGAAATTAAGTACTATTTGTCAGCCCAACGTGCTCATAAAATTTTGGCTTTAATCTCTCTTTGTTTCACTATATTAGCTAAAAAGCAGACATAACAATACTCTCTGCTATCAGTGTGTTGCTGGATGAAGACACATTTTTGCCAGTGCCCATGCTAAGGTCTCAAGTCCTTTTCTGAGAGCAACAGGTACAATTACCTGCTTCGGGGTGGATGAGAAGCCACACTTTAGGGAGAAGATTATTTTCCACTTGCTTTGCACATCAGCAGCTGTGCCATTGACAGTAGTGGAAGTCTCCAGTGACTTGCTAAGGTGCAGACATCTCAGGGATACATGGTGTGTACAGCTATGCTGCAGATGCATGACATTACTTTGCATTGAATATGAAGAAATATTGAACAGATGACTCAACAGAGATGTCAGGGTCCCATGGAATAAAGTACCACAGCCTACAATCCATGCCACAATGCAGGTGCATATCAGGAGGAGGATGGAGGTAGTGGAAAGTAGCTCTTAAATAATGCCAACACCTTTTGGGGATTGCCGAAACAAATAATGTATGTTCTGATTAATAATGACAGACATGAAGCCAACAAATCTGTAGGAGAGCTCTCAGCTCCACCTTTGGAAATGTTTAATAAACTGAGGTTGAACAAGGCAGTGTCGAAGCTGTAAGCAAGATGTGTGTCTTAGTGTGGTGCTCCAGCAACGTCGCTATTCACTGCCTGGCTCTGCATCCCCTGGGCAATGCGCTGTGCTGATCAACCAAGAGCAAACTCAGATATTCTCATGCCACAGTTGCATGATGCATGTGGGTATGTCATTTAAACTACACTTGTGGTGCAGGCAGGTCATCTGGGCTCACCAGTCAGTTTCAGGAGGATTCTGCCCAAAAAAACAGCTTTAAGAATTAGCCTGATGTTCGTACATTTTTGTGGTCTGCCAGATGAAAGGTGTGGGTTCTCTGTCTTCTCTGTATAACGTATGTTCACTGTATGCTTGTCATTGTCCTTGCTGCTATGCTATGTCCTGATTACTGTGTGGTCACTAACAATCTCTGAAATAAGAGGAAATTATCTGAAAATTATGCTTAGATGAAGAAGCACACAGGGAAATAATAGAAACAAATTCAGTGAATGCCATAATGAAAAGTGTACTATTTTTCTGCTGTAGTTGATATGTTAAATGGTCTGCTTCTGTGAATACAATTAAAATACATATCAACTTTTTATTTATTTTGTTATAGGCTGAGTACTTCTACGAGTTCCTGTCTTTGCGCTCTTTGGATAAAGGCATAATGGCGGATCCAACTATAAATATTCCTCTGCTTGGAACAGTTCCTCATAAAGCATCAGGTTTGTGCTGTTGATATTATAAATGGTGTTCCTGTAAAAAGTATCCCACAGCCAGCAAAGCCTAAATATTTTATCATGAATTACAGTTCTGAAGTTTATTGCTAAAGAAATGCTTGCCACAGTGCTTGACACTGAACAGTGTGTGTGTCTTGCAGCGTATTTTGTCTGAGCCAAGTCACACAAAACTTTTATGTGTAGATAAATCAGCAGAAACTTCTGCAAAACTGTTGTATAAAACTCATGTACATTAATATTATTACCTATGTTGTGCAGCTTTTGGAAAAAGAAAACTTTGATCAGTGTAAGGAACAGTTATCATATTCTGTTTCTCAGAGGTTGCAATTTGTGGACATTTTACTTTCATTTGGGGTCAGCTGTTGTCATCAGGCATTCACGTAAAAGACACAAGTTCTAGTTTAGGATATTATAATTTACCACTTTTCCCATAGTTATGCATTCTTAGTCCTTCACTGGAACTTACAGGTCCATAGAAGAGGCTGAGCTCAAGCCAACATGACTGCTCCAGAAGCACCATGGTGCACAGTGATCTGGGTAGAGTAAAACAACTTTCCATGAGAGGTTATCAAATCCACTTTCCTCTGAAGTGGATGAATAACAGCCAACATGTTCTGTTCCAGGGCTAATGTGTGGTAGTCTCTGACAGAAAGGCAGAAATGTACATGTGGGTGACAGTAGTGTCTTAATGATCTTCATGACCAGCCTTAGCCAGCCTAAGACCATGTGGGATAAAATGGGAAAGAAATAAGAAATGGAACAGGAAGATGGGGCTGCAGATATACACTGATATGCAAGTTTATATCTTTGGCCAGTCCCCTCTCCTCTCCTCTCCTCTCCTCTCCTCTCCTCTCCTCTCCTCTCCTCTCCTCTCCTCTCCTCTCCTCTCCTCTCCTCTCCTCTCCTCTCCTCTCCTCTCCTCTCCCCTCCTCTCCCCTCCTCTCCCCTCCTCTCCTCTCCCCTCCTCTCCTCTCCTCTCCTCTCCTCTCCTCTCCTCTCCTCTCCTCTCCTCTCCTCTCCTCTCCTCTCCTCTCCTCTCCTCTCCTCTCCTCTCCTCTCCTCTCCTCTCCTCTCCTCTCCTCTCCTCTCCTCTCCTCTCCTCTTCCCTCCCCTCCCCTCCCCTCCCCTCCCCTCCCCTCCCCTCCCCTCCCCTCCCCTCCCCTCCCCTCCCCTCCCCTCCCCTCCCCTCCCCTCCTCATAACCTACCAGGATCCAAGTGCTTATTGCTCACAGGAGGGTCCTTTACTGCGTGTCTGTGTGCCTAGGGGTTTGGACATCTGGGAAGACCAAAAATGCAGATGCTTCCAGGGTGAAGAGGGCTGGAATAAGGGGTTTCTGACCTGTCGCCTCAGACTTTAGCCCTAAGAGATGCATGTCTGGTCTTCGCATTAAACCCACAGCCAAATCTCGGGCAAGATCAGGGGTTTACTACCAATTCAATGAAGTCCAGATATGACTGTAGCGCAATCATTAAACTTTTGCTGTATCTTCCTCCCCATTAGCAGTTTGCTCAGCCAAGTCACACATATCCTGATGCAAGCACTGATTTCCTGCACTTGCACTGTAAGAAGGTTGCTACAGTTTAAGAAGTTCACTGCATTTAAACTATGTTTAATCCACTGTAAGAATTTCCTTCTTACCACATGGTTGCATGCTTTTTGTACCAGCCTTTTAAAAGACCAGTGTAAAAGTACTTCAACAGTGAAATTGCTTTATAATGAAAACTGCAACAGACCTTTCAGTCTGTAGGACTTACCAGAAGCAGAATGTGTTTCAGCAATAAATTATTCTATATTATACCAAAGCAACAAATTAACAAAATGGCCCAATTATGGCTTGCAAAATTTTTTGTAACAAGCAATTTGAAACAAACCAAATGTAGGGCCGTTAGCTCAGTATTTGGTCTGAAAACTCAGGCCATCTTCAAAAGAAAGAAATAAACAATTTCTGTTAGCTGGATCTAACTTATAAAGCAGCTAGGAAGAGCCAATTTTGAAGAAAAGAGATAAAACTGTTTCATCTGAAGATTGTTTAAGATCACTTGTGACGATCACAGAAGAGCATTCCATAGCTCTGAGGTAGCAGGCTTGCTTCCTCATTAAAATACCCCAGATTTACTGGCCTTAATTATTTACTAAAACTCTTTGTAGTTCAAAACTGTTTGAATACTTTTCCTGGAAAGGCAATCTCCAAATATCACTAGACTTATCAAGTTCTGTCAGAGTGATATGTCTCTGTCTTCTTTTCAAATAATTGCACCCATAATCTTATTTATCAAGTCTACCATCTTGCCAGCACTTTATGCAATAAATTTTGATTAAATCAGTATTTTGTTTATGTATTAATTGAAGTATCCAAAACAGCAAACACATCCAAAGTAATGTGTAAGGTGTTTTTGCAGAAGTTGTGTGAGAGCTTGGAAAATTTAGACTCAGAAGTCATCAACTCAGCTCAGAAAATTAAATATAAGCTTCCAGCTTGTTTTGATGTGTCCTTAGATACCTCCACATGAGTAGTTGCCTCATCTGCAAACAAAAGTATCTTTTTGTCGACTGTCTGTGCTGCAGACTATTGGGGTTATGTCAGTAAACAAGCACAGGCTCATCTCCTGTGCGGCTGTACTTGTAGTCCTGGAGCTGCGTATGAAAAAGGTTATCTGTGTATCTCTGCATTACAGATTTTCATCAGAGCCATTACTCTAAAGCTTAAATATAGATATTATCTATATATTTTATCATTTCTCTGTATGCTTTTATATTTATGTAGATATATGCACATGTAAATATAAATATTATTGTTATTATTCTCCTTTAAGTCGTTCAGGTTGGATTTCCTTGCCTTGGAAAACAAGATGGGGTCGCTGCATTTGAAGTGAATGTGATCATAATGAATTCAGAAGGCAATATTATTCTCCAGACCCCGCAGAATGCCATCTTCTTTAAAACCTGTCAGCAAGGTAACGCTAAAGAGAACGTGCTAAGATACCATTAGACCTGGTCACCTAACTTGCTTATGTTTCATTTAGGAGAATGGCTGGAGAAGATGGAAATAATGTGCTCACACAATGTGTAGCAATGGTGGTGAATGCCAGGCTGTTTTGGCTCTGCCTGTGCATTTGCTGTTCATTTACCACATGTTTACTAACCCTTTCCTTACTGTCAGCTGTGTCTCCCTTAGTAGACTGAGTTGGAGGCGTTTCTCCTGCTGTTCACAGCTCATCATATCAAGGAGGTTGACAGAAATGTATCATGTGAGAAGCGCCTGTCAGCAAATGATTTTTGATGCTTGAGGAGAGCTAGTCCTGTGAAAACAAGCTGAGGCTAACATTTCCAGAAGGGGTGTAGGATTTGGAGAACTGAACTTCTAAGATCTGTAGTAAGGACACTGACTTCAACAAGTACTGTTTGATGCCTTACTTCAACAGTTCCTTAGATCTCAACTTGCACATACAAATGGAATGCAAAAATCCTAAATCAGAACATTTTTGCAAAATCTGGCTTTGCCTTCTCTGGAGCTCCAATGGCAACTTCTTGGATTTGGATATAGGTAAGGTGGTGGAAACTGGTCCTCGATACTTGTAGTCATCAAGCAGTAAACACAACAGAGGATGCACTAGGAGAAGAAGAGCACCATGAAGTTATAGCAGTGTTTACTTGGAAAAGAAGAAACCTATTTAATCTATGCACCATAAACATTATGTAATAAGACTTTCTGGATTAATTTTATACACTACAAACAGCTATAATTATCACTTTAAACTGAGGCTGTGGAAATCGAAAAATCAGTATCTTAAGGCAGTTATCCCATGCCATGTGCAGTTGCATTAAATTAACCCATGACAGGCGGCATACAAAGAGTGAGATTTTTATTCTTCTATTAAATCTTTGTTCTAGTCCCATGCGTTCTTCTCTGCACTCTTTTCTCTGAGCTAATTGGCTGTAGTGTGGCTTCAAACAGCAAGCAGCAGGAGCAGGAGTTGTTTATTCTTTGAAACCTCACTACACCTAAATAGCAAAGCTGCTTGTCTCCTTTGAAGCCTTGCTGCTGCCAGGGAAAGCAGGGGAGGGGGAGAAGTGGGCAAAGGAAAATGAGGGCTTGGTGGAAGGAAAATCAGTCAGTTCTCTTGTACAGATTTGGGTGTCTGATGTAAATGCAGCACAAAATATTTGCTATCTTTTTATTTTCAGTTTAGTTCAAAGATACTGAACTTAATAAACTTAAGAAATAGTGTTGGGGTAATCTAATAGGGAAAGCAGAGTTACAGATCTGTATTGTGGAAAAACATGGCTTAAATAGAGAGGGCTCCAAACCCAGTTTAGTAGTAGCATTCATCCAGGTTATCATTTCTGCGCTATTAGTTGTTGTTGTTGTTGTTACTATTTCGACGTGAGGTGTAATATTTAACAATTTATCAGTATTTCATTATATGGTCTCTCAGGAAAGCTGGGGGTGATTATTGTCTCAATCCTTTTTTCCCGGAGCGAGCTGAGAGATGCAAGGAGTATTTCCCAAGCTCAGAGGAGGGCAGAGGAGGAATTTTTCTCACCTTGTCTCTTCCAGACATACTGGGGTAATTCCCGCTCCTGCCCTCTCCCTTTGAGGCGGACACTGCAGTGTTTTGGGACAGATGCTAAGAAGGATGAGAATGTCCTTACTGTTTGGTGTTAGAGTAGGGGTGAGTTTCCTTCCACTGAAAGATGTTCACGGCGAGGAGCTCTGATTCCTTCTGCCAAGCCCCCGGTCACTGTCTCCAGTCATTCTTGGCCATCCAGAAGGGCCCCCACCAGAGGAAGTGAGGAGACCAAGGGAGCAGTTTTGTGGGAGAGGGGAGGCTTTGTTGTGGTGAAGAGATGGCTACAAAAACAAATATGTTTTCCTATTTTTCGGTTTGAAATGGTATGTATTTAAGCATGCATTTTCTGTAACGAATAGCAGCTCTGCATGTGGGTACAAAGAGATAAGCATTTCCAGAAAGAGTCCTAGAGTACGTTGTTGGAACACAATAAGACAAAAAGGCATTTACCACCACCATTACTGCTGCAAACAGCTTTACTTCTAAAGCAACACTTCTTGTTTTGTGTTTCTATGGCCTTGGATGGAAGAATAATTTTTAAATGACACTTTTCCTGCTCTCTCTTTCCTGTTTGTTTGGCAGTGTACACAGCATCCAGCCACCTGACTGGTGCCTTTTTTTCTTTCTTTCTTTTCACTTAGTCTCAGAGTTACCTTTTGTGTCCCATTAAATAGAGAGCTATAACATGAGTGCAGCAGAATAGTGCTTGTAGTTATAGCAGTCAGCATTTCTTGTGGCTCTAATCAACTATTAGATACATTTTGAAAAACAGAAGTTTATTTATGTATGAGTTTAACTAACAGATGTGTCACCTGACTCAAATATTAGAAGAAGGAAGGATCATTCAAATTTGTTTAAGTCCAGGGTTATGTATTCCTCTGTATTAATAGGAGTTGCAGTTTAAAGTATCTCTGTGGGCTGCAAAAATGTTTCAGGCAACATGATCCTCTTAAATTTATAGACATCTCACTGCTCCTTACCACATGAAACAAGTGCACTTAAAAGGCTATAACTTGAATTTGAACTCTGGTATTGTTCAGCTAAGAATCGGTATGAATCAGTGGCACATCTTTATAGCCTGTGGTCAGTAGGTGACGGCACTTCTTGAGCAAATCAGATGACAAGGCAATGGAGGAGAAGCGAGGATGCTCTTGGAAGGTGTTCTTAGTCACGATGCTTACACGGCTGTTACACTTAAGGAAAAAAAAAGACCTGATGCCAACATTAAAGCCAATTGCTGTCTAATAGATTACTTTCAAGTTTGAGTTGAGATGGTTGCATTAAGATTGCTCTCTGAGTTTCAGCGTGCCTCGGAGTTTTTTTAACCTTCTCACTTGGAGTGTCACCCAGCATAACATCAAGATGAGAAGGTCACGCCTACTCTGCTAAACTTGCCTTGTGGCCCTGGTACCACTGATCGTGAGCAATGTTCACATTTTCTATAGGGAGTAGGCAGCCTCTCTTGCCTGCATCCTTCTCTGTGACACATCTAGGAAGGTATTTTTGAGCAATTGCTTTTCTACCCAGCGGTCATGTCTTCTTGACCTTCCAAGGGGTTCAATTTGTTTTGCCTCTTTTTCAATGGACTCTTTTGAGGATGGTGATGGTACCCAGAGGTATTTCTCATCCTTGCATAATGCAGTCAGCTTTGCTAAATGCTTTAACCAGTGTTTGATGGATAGTTGAGATGTGAATGAGTTGCATGACAGCATAGGACCACTGTGCAGGAATGCTTTCATCTTCCTTTTTGGCATTCTTTTTCTCTAGCCTTGAAGCTGAACTCTTTCATTTGAATACAGATTTCATCATTTTGTCACCTTGGTAGCAACAGATATAGCAATTAATGCAATACAGGTTGCAGCGCAGTCTACTTAAGGCTGCGAAATTGAAACTGGACCTGCATACTGAGGGCAGGTCTAATCAGCAATGCAAGCCCTGCACTGCCTGCTTGTTTCCCCATGGAGGAGAAAGTTCTGGATTGAGCAGGGCAGCCACATTACTCTTCCACTTACAGAACAGCAGAGCAATGGAAATGCGCAGTCTGTCAACAGCACATTGTGCGTTTGTTTGAACACATGATGAAACCTCTATTTGTAGACTAACAAAAAAGAAACTAATTTCTCTTGAGGAGGTCTTAGCTGAACTTCTATTTCTGCCAGCATTTGCCTGTCTGTCAGCAAATATTTTTACTGTTGTGTTAAAGGAATATATTGATCCTACCGAAAGTTGGCTGACATTGCAGTATGTAATATCCAATTAAGATTATCATTATATTTTATAAAGCGGAGTGTCCAGGAGGATGCAGAAATGGAGGATTTTGCAATGAAAGACATGTCTGTGAATGTCCAGATGGATTTTACGGGCCTCACTGTGAAAAAGGTAATTAAAAAAATATCTTCTCAGCTGTCTTCTTTACCACAATCTCAACAAAACTGTAGGTACTGCACTGTAGTCTCTTCTAAAAGAATGGTCTGTTCTGAAGATTTTATATATTTTGAGTCCACACATGTAAGAGAATCCATCTGGTAAACAGATTAAATAAAATTCTTCTCCTAATGAGGACTAGCTGGGAAACAAAGCACAGGACTTTTGTTATTCAGCATTTGTTTATTTGGAGATAAAATCTAATTTGGAGGTAGGCTGACAATGAATATGGAAAGATGAAGGAAAGAGTCTCCCTTTCTGTTAGTGACTAATAGCCCCAAATGACAAATCCAGGAGTGAGGCACCAAGAAACTGAGTGCCTTCACAAGGAAACTAGCTCTTCTTCCTACCTTTTCCTTCACCTCCCCCAGTGGCAGACCCTCCCTGGGGTGACCTGAGATGGAACAAACCATCCCTGTGGGCATCCTATTCCAATGGCATCCTTCACTGAGCTTCCAGACACTCTGGCTACACATAAAATATTAAGTACAAAAGATGAGCCCTCTGGCCTGTAGGCCAACTGGGATGGTGCAGTTTGCATTTGTATGTTTAATAAACTCTTACTCTCCAAAAACCCACCCTCCAAATTCCCTGCTGGGAGGAGCCTGTGGCTACTGCTCACTCCAGGGCCATGCCCACAAGGGTTTGCTGGGTGACTGAGGACAAAGCTGTGCCAGGAATGACACTAACAATTTCACAAGGTGGGTGATCCTGTGCCCCAACTTTTCCCTATGCCTGGCTACTGTTTAACTGACTGCTATGGACCCAGCCTCAATCAGTGGTCCAGTTGTGGGCAATCACAAAATGAAGCATTACCACCTGATGTGCCTCCCTGGAAGAGCCTTGTGGGGTGGCCGCTACTGCAGAGAAGGCTTGGCAGAGCACAGGGGCTCTGGAGAAGGTTCATGGGGAACATGCAGGACAGTTTGGCCACCAAACCAGGCCACGTGACAAGCTCCCCTGGCCTACATTAAGTATCCATGTTTATGCTCAGGTATGCAGAGGGAGAAGGGAGGGATCATTATAAAGCCTGCCTGGGAATCCTGCTGCATTGCTGACATCTCTGAATGCAGCAATCTCCTAAAGAGACAGTCCTGTCTGCAGAGCTGAGGCTCCAGCTGCAGCACCAGAGTCCATTTATAGAGACTTAAAATATCCAGAGGGTGTAGATGGACCCTTTGCTCTGCCCAGTTTGGAATTAAACTGCACAAGAGGCAATTTCTGCTTACATATGAGACCAGATTGGAACATAATTTAATCTTCATTTTTTTAGTACCACTGGATACAGATTGCCAGATACAGACCAGAGGTGCAATTGATTTAACCCACTTACAAACATGCTTTACAGAGGTGACTTGTACATTCAGCAGAAGGAAAACTAGCTTAATAAGGCAATGTGCTGTGTATTCAAATAGACAGTTGCTATCACACCAGTGATGTTGTTTCTGTTCTTCCTGCTCCTCAGCGCTCTGTGCTCCTCGCTGCATGAACGGTGGGCTCTGCATTACCCCAGGCCTCTGCATCTGTCCCCCAGGGTTCTATGGCATCAACTGCGACAAAGGTAACTATGGGTTAACCCCTCCCCGGGCTCTGTATTCAGCAGCCTCTCTATTCCCATGTTAGTTTCCCTCCAAGAGTGGATTTTGGAAAGTCAGGCAAGTGATGAAGTAAATAAGTTCTTAAAGTTTTGTATCTCTTCGTATAGATTCTTTAGCACAACCTGGGAGCTGTTGCAAGTGCTTTCGCAGGTGAATGTGCTGGCATACATATACATCAGCTCCGTGAAGGGTAATTTAGATAATCACTTTAGTTGATGCACTGATATCTGTGGGACTTACCACAAAATTCATTTCTATTTCTGGCCTAGGAAAAAAAAATTCTCTCTATTTGAACTCTAGTTTCCTGGAGTAAAGATAGTTTTACTAATGATTTAGTATCTTAACTTGCTGCATCTGAACACATGAAAAAATAAGCAGGCTATTCATTTTTTGATTGCTGCATTGTGGCTCAGGAAGGATAGCAAGGATCAATCAGTTATTCAGAACAGTAATTTGTAACAGTCCAAGCTACCACACTGAAAAAAAGAAAGTAGTTTCCTGCAGAAATTTAGCTGACCTGTTCATGGCAGAGCAGATTACAGAACATCACATTGCACTTATTGTTGCAGAACTGTATGATGTGAAGGCTAAACGTGAAAGGTCCTAGTGGACTTTCCAGCACAATAATGGGAACCTTCCCAGGCCTTTAGTTATGCTTACACAAACTGTTGTCAATGTCCTTCTGACTCACATTGAGTCCTTGATGAGACTTTTATCACTTTTTAAAAGTGTTTCAAAAGTGCATTGTAATGAAAGGCTCCCAGTGGCTTGAAGGGTTAATATGAATCCCAGCTTTTTGGTGAAAAGTCACATCTAACACAATGTAGGTAATTTAGCAGGTGAGAGACACAGCATTTACATCTATGTAACCACACAGCAAAAACTTATAAAAGTTTCTTTCTGGTCAAGGCATTAATTAAGAACTGTAGTGAAGTATCCTCTTGCAGAAGTAACTTCCAGTCCTAGGTTGTGCTCCTTTTATCACACACTGACAGTTTCAACAGCAATAGTGACTTGATCTTTCAACGAGCTTTACATGTGAGGATTGATAAAGATGTAACACAGTCTGTCCTCAGGGATCTCATTGCTGTATTTTTCACTTGTCTGTTTCTATACTGACTTGTGTGTGTGCCCATGCAAAGCATTATATAGGAAAAAACACATTTCAGTCTTCCTTTGTAAACCAGATGAAAAGATGTTTTTAAACCTATTCAATGTTTATTTATGATGAGCATCAGAAAAGGCCAAGTCAGATTGAGTTCATATTAGTGACTTAGCTCACTCCTGTTTTATTTGTTTCAGCAAACTGTACAACAACCTGTTTGAATGGAGGAACATGCTTCTACCTGGGAAAATGCATTTGTCCTTCAGGCTATGAAGGAGACCAGTGTGAAATTAGTGAGTAGCATCTCCGTGTGCTTGCTTTTGCTTACATCAACTTATTCTGGTGTCAGTGTCTGAATGATGAAGTGCTGCCTGCCTCTGCAGGGCTCACAGCGAGGATCTCACACAGCTATGTAGATGCCACATGCCTTCAAACACATCTCCTACTGATGTTTGACTCACTGCTATATCACCTCATCCCCTACCTTGCTTTGTTTTTACTAGTAACTGAGCTGGGTAAGAACCCTCAAGCTGTAAGTGTGCAGGCAATACTGTGACAGATGGATGTGCTGCTGTGCCAAGCCTGTGTGGAACAGCTGTTTTCAAACGTTACTGCAATTCGTAGCTGTGTAGAGCAGATCAGGTTTGACCCCGCGCCTCTGAAAGGGCCACTATAAGCTGAGAATAGAAAGGCTTGGAGTAGAGGGAGGGCTGAATCATAAGAGCAGAGAGCTTTCACTTAACATATTAAGTTGCATTCACATGGCAACTTGGAAATCCATGTCACAAACATCAAAAGACTTGCTATTTTCAGAAGTTTAGCATCAAAGCAATTCAAAATATTTTAGCTCATGGTAGATCTAAGTGTGCTCTGTAAAGTTGAGGGTAGAGATACAGCCAGGCTGGAACAGATCTGGGAGGTCAGCTGTCAAGTATTTGATCTCACTAAAAGAAGAGTTTTCTCATAGCTCAGTTAAATTGGATTACTTCTATAGTTCCCCACACTTGAATAGAGTATGAGCATTTCGGTTTTGAGAACATACACCCGGGCTTTTCTTTCTGGGCTTAAAGCTTCTAGTAGGATGCTGTGGAAGGAGCTTCTCCTGCTGTAAATAATCTCGCTGACATTCCCTAGTGCCTTCACGGGAGTGCAGAGAGCAGCATTTGGCCTGGGAGGGCCCAGAAGATCTGATTTCTTAATGTGCATCAGTAGAGACAGGCTTTTCTCACAGTTATGAAATTTGTATCATCAAAGCATTTGGAAACACATGGAAATAAACTGTAATATCAATGTGGGAAAATAAATGAATTACTGTGCAAAGAAAGAGCACATATACCTAAGACCTACATTTTGCACAGTATTTACATGTAGATAAAGAGTAGATGTAAGTAAATGTTTCACGATATCTCTATCCATTACAAGGAATTTTGTAACTCCTTTTTACCTAATCAAAAATGAAGCCAAATGGAAGCAGTAAAGTTTCATTGTTATTAAATTAATAAAGATTGCTCTTTGATACAAATTCAGATCAGATGTCAGTGAGAACAGCAGTGTGGATTTTCACTGAATTTACCTTTGCTTATATCAAGTTCAAATTTGACACTCTGACAGAACCTCATTTCTTTCTTCAGTCTCCAAGATGTCAATGCTGATACTTCTCAGATGATGAATGAGTTCTGGTTCAAAGTTTGAGAAGCACGTATTTTATGTCAGTAGTGATTTTTTGGAGGAAAACTCTTAGAACTGATACCACATCATGCATAATTAAGGGTGCTCCACTTAATTGGTCTGTCCCAGGGGCTCTTGAACTTATAGTTGTCTACTGCTGCTTTGGACAGTTACAATGGACTTTGGCTTCTGGCAAAGGCTTACCTGTGTGGCTCAAATTAAATTATTGAAATACAGACAGTGAAGTAGTTTCTGTACAAAAGAAAAAAAACTCAGGATCAGAGTATGCTAAGAGCTTAGCTGGGGTCATGTTGATGAGAGCAAGGAAAGCTATGCACTTCCTTTGGCTTTTGTAAAGCTGGAACAGCAATTGTTAGACTGTGATTGATGGCTGCTACCACCTCTGGGCACTGTACCAGTGCCAGCACAACAGTGGAAGACTGCAAGAAATGCTAGACGAGTCTTAGAAACACCAGAGGAGAAACATAGCTCAGACTCTTTTCTTAAATCCAGGGCCAGCTACATTCAGTCATGAGAGTCTTGAAATAACAAGGGGAGAAAACGTTTCAACAGGCAGAAAGCTATCTTCTGAAAACTGCATTTTTATTTTTTTAAAAAAATTGTTTAAAGATTTTGACTGCTTGTCTAACAGTTGAATCAGCCTCTAAGACTCCTGGGAAATGTACTGGACCCAGTCTACAATACTAACAAGCATTCAGTCTTCCAGATTTTTTCTAGCTACGGTTATGCATTGACTCTAATTAGCATTTCAGTTTGAGTGCAGAGGGTCTTATTTTGTTTTGGATTCCTCCCCATTTGTTACCAACTGTATTGTTCTTTTTCCACGTCTCAGTCAATAACAGAGAGGGTTATTACTCTTTCCTTCAATTTGTGAAAAAAATCTTAGTCCAAAGTTAATTGAGCTGTGCTGAGCCAAGTATTTGCCTAATGCAGTTCTGTGAAAGTTGGTATCATACCCCTTGACTCATATCCTTCATATTTACTTCAAGAAGTAGGAGAATCCCCAGATTTCCTCAGCACTTCTCCTTTCAGTCATTAATTACTTCAGATCCAAATGCTTGCAAATTAGAGTACCTACAGGTTCCCTCTCCAAAGGCTTCTGCAAGGAAATTATGCTTTTGCAGAAACTCTCCTTAGCATGTTTTTTTTTAGTCAACTGGTTATGAAGCTTGTTTCAGGGCTATTAAGATAATTATGTGCATTAGGAACAAATGTCTCTTTTATATTGATGATACACACATGCATTGCAGAAGTCTGATGGGGTTGAAAGCTGAGCAAGCACTAGCAGGTTATTGAGCTCCCAAGGGAAGTGCCTGTGACCATGATATGAGTGCATTCACTGAGGTTTTCAGCACAGCGAACCAGCAGTGGAAAGGATGAGTGTTGATGCTTAAATTATGATGTGCAGGTCTCAGTTAATTTCCTTTTTTTTTTAAAAAAAAAAGGAAATAGTTTGCTGCCCCTAGTTCCAGTTTTTATTTGTTCATAGATTCAGGTAAATATTAGTGCTAAATCTAGGAAGGTGTTGGGGTTTTTTTTTGCTGTTCTGAAGAATTCAGAAAATATTGTGGTATTAGAAAGGATGCAACAAGGTTTTGTACAACAGTGAGAAAAGCTGCACTGGTACATATGGCCACCAAGGAGGTGAGAGGTTGAGGGTGCAGCTCCTGGTGGCCCAAGAGTGGCCAGGGAGGTGGCAGAGAGCCCCCCTCAGCCTAGGGGTGGCCTAGCCTGTGGGGGCTGTGCTCACCCTTCCCAGAGACAAGCAAAGATTCAACTAGTCCAATAGTGGAGATAAATTCTAACAAGGGATTTACAGTCTGCTGATGGGAAACCTGATATTAAGTCTGAGGAAAGCCCTTGGTGTGAGTCAGGCACAGCAAGAGCGTGAGTATGGATCTCCTCCACTAGCATGGACCTCATCTCTCCCAGGCGAATTGGGACCAATCAGCACCATCAGACTCAGTCTTTTCCTCTGGCAAAACATGAATGTGAGGGAAAGTAATTTCCGGACCAAAAGCCTCAAAAAATGTCTGCAAGTTTTAATTACTGTTGCCAAAGATGCTCTGCTCTTTGCAAACAGGAAAGAAGGGTGTGCTTTTAAATGCACCTTTAGTTTCTGAGCTGTAGTGTGGAACAGTCCTCACTGCACCATACACAGCATCGTGGTGGTCAACAGCCACAAGATGATACACCCATCCAATCATCTACTGTCTGCAAGTAGTACCATACCTGTCAGTAACTGAGTTTCCTAAAGCTTAAAATCTCTTGGGCATGCCACCGGATTTCCTTTTGCTTGTGCCCTCTGGGTATGGATCCCACTCTTTCCAAACACCACATCCAAACACTGCTGCCTCCCCCACAAAGGGTGAGGAAAGCGGGAGGCAATACTGGCTGGTGGCATGAGGGACTCGGTGGACTCCCAAGTGGCACAAGTCTGAGCAAAAGCTGCGTGGACACACGGGCTTTGGCTGTGCCAAATCATTATCGTATTTTCAAAGCAGAAGAATGCATATAAATTGGAAGCATAGACTTGCAGCAGAGGCTTCCTGATGGATCAACAATTCCCACTCCTCTGTTAGTATCCAATGAGTTTTTCAGGTACAAGGCAGGCTTCTCAGACACTTGTCTCCAGTAGATGCAGTGGACTAAGACCATTGGTTTTGTGCTTTCAATTTCTAGGTAAATGCCATCAGCCCTGTCGAAATGGAGGCAAATGTACTGGTAAGAATAAATGCAAGTGCTCCAAAGGCTACCAGGGAGACCTGTGTTCAAAGCGTAAGTATCAAAACCATTGTATCAGTCCTTGTTGTAGGAGCATCAAACTAGCTGTACAGTATCTTCATACACAATGTCAGAACTAATAGTTTGTTCAGGTTATTTTACTTTCTGGACATACAACATACACAGAAAAGTTTTTTACAAAAGCCTCCCCACAGTTTCTTTTGTACCCTGAGTTTCTATAAATCAGCGATGTGTCAGCTTACTAATAGCAGTTTAGTAATAAAAAAATGCATAATAAAACATCAATACATCGCAATGTTAAAATCCCATGGGAGCACTTTGTGGAGGGATGCTGGGGGCTGCCCTCCTCTCCCACTGGTTCTGGTGTACGCTCAGCTCTACTGTTCCATCTGCTTCTCCTGACAGAGACTGAGCCAGACCTTGCCAGGGAATAGTGGGGGTGAAATGTTTTGGGACTCTGCACCCATTCAGTGCAAAGTCACAGATTTACTGTGAGAACCCTGGCCTGTGACAGGACCAGCCTGTCATGAGGAACAAAAGCAGGGAAAGCACATATGCAACCCTGTCTCTGGATGGAACATCAGGAGGTCAGGTGTGTGTGCTCACTATCTTACAGCTGTCTGTGAACCTGGCTGCGGCCCATATGGCACCTGTACTGAGCCCAACAAGTGCCAGTGCAAAGAAGGCTGGCATGGGAGACACTGCAACAAAAGTAAGTGAAAAGCAAACCTGGAGAGTCCCTGTTGGAGCTCTTATACATCCGATGCCACACAGAAATGACTGCTCCAGCAGCCTTTCCAGCCTTATTAATGATGCTATGCTCCATTTTTTCCTAATGGTTAATCCAAACAATAAAATGAAGATTTTCAATACTTTATAATTTTACTTACTGGAAAAACCCTCAGAGTTATTTAAAAGTGTTTTAGCAAGATTGCCCTTGTATTAGAAATTCCAGAATCTGGCATCAACCAGGTTTCTGGGTGACTTCATGTGTCTTCCACCCATGCTGTGGAAGGGATCTACAGTCCTTCAGTACTCCTCAGTAATGTCAGCTGGCCTTAAAATGTCAGGTAGGCATTTTTATAAAAAAAACTCTGTCAGATTTTAAAGCTGATTAAAACTTAGAAAAGATGTAATGTCCTTTATAAACTTTGGGGAAAACTTGAAGAGTTTTGTAAAATCTGTGCTTACTGACTCTAAAGTTCTCTTCCCCACCCATGCTTCACACACCACAAAAGATATTGTCCCAAAGCAAAGTTGAAGTCCTTAAAACTAGTTTCTGTTGTGCTTATTGACCCATTTGATCATTTCACTGGATTTAAAATGGCACTATAAAATTATTTGAAATACCATTGTATATATCCAGTAACAACTTCAGATTCGATTTTATATTTCATGTGCAACAGTGTTGTGACAGCGGATCTTCAGGAGACATTGTGTACATTCTCCTATGAGGTATTAATGTTTAGTTGAAACACTGTTAGCTGGTGATTCACATTCAATGTTCTAAGTGGCGATGATAAAAAAGTTGAAAAAATTTGCAGCTATAAAACCTACCAAATAGCCACAAGGAATGTGAACCTTACATTGCAGCATCAACTGAATATTATTTTTTTTCTAATTCTGTTTATGCCTATGATTTGTATCACATTAAAATATATTAGAATAAATATAGCTTTTTCATTAAAAATTAGTATTATCTAACTAAAATGGCTTATGCTGTTAAAATTAAGTTTGGGAAGTCCACTTTTCTGCTGTTAACTGGTGGATCTGTGTGTAAGAATTTATGTCATTCCCTGAAGGAGAAATACCATCAATATAAGTTATGTTTAGAAAAAATGGAAATCAATATGAACTTCCTAAGTTCAATATGAACTTTTTCTTCTTGTAATACTCTGTGAAAAAAAAATAATGTACTATGGATGACTATCCTCAAAGAACTAATTACCTGTACAACAAAACCAAAACTCATAATCATGTTACAAGGAGTCAATAATCACACAGTTTTCCATCCCTAATTACTTGTACTTTGGGTACAGTCCTGCTGTGTTTAGCACTGCAAAACTCTCTTTGTATTCAGCAAAGAAATTGAGATTGGTTAAAATTCATCCCCATTTTAAGGACCCATGTAGGGCTTAAATTGCACAAACAAGTCTGCACACACTTCAATTCGCTCTCTTAAAATAAAACCAAACCTCTCCTGATCTTGAGAGGAGATTTATAGCTAATTTGAGAGACTTGCTTCATATTACATCAAATCAATGGCTCCTTGGTAAAGCTGTTTTCTTAAAAAGAAGTGGTTAAAAAAATTGAACCTGGAACTCAGTTTTTCAACATCGTTTCCATGAGCTTTAAGTAATGAGATGGGTAAATGAAACTATAACTACAACATAATACTTTGAATTCCATTTTTATTGTTCGTTCTCATTTTCCACAGCAAAGCAGCTCTGCTAAGCCTGTTTCAGACTGGGTTTTTTTTCCCCTGTAGGTGTTTATTGTCGCTGCTGTTCTTTCTCTTTGCGTTCAGCCTTAAACCAAAGCCAAGCTCAGGTAGCTGGTGCAGGTTCTCCCTGGGGGGTGATGCTTACGCCCTTCTTCAGAGCCCAGGGCTGGTGGAGCGGTTTCCCTCTCCCTCCACTCTGGCGTGGCTGTGCACGTGTGAACCCAGGGCTAAGTGACAGCCCGGGCACACTGATTGTCCCCTGGGCTCCCTGGCAAGGTGAGAGCATCCTTGCTTTTGGCAGAACCTCGTCTGGCCCCGGAGTGGGACACAGAGAGGGGTGGGCGCTTGAGTAAGGCATAGCAAAATCTGTTGTTCAAACGTGCGGGGAGGACTATTTCCACTTGAAATATTAGTGGTGGATCGTGAGCTCGCTTCTGTGGTTTCTCTTCTCCTGAATTGGATAATTTTCCAGGGTATGGAGCCAGCGGTCTGAGCGCCCTGAGGCCAGCAGGCAGCAAGCATAGGCAGCACACGCCTTCACCCAAAAAGACCGAGGAGAGGCATGTTCCACCCGAATCCAATTATATCTGGTGAACTCCAACATCTGAAACGGTTCGTGTTACACAAAGTTCATAGCCTTCATTAACCTCTCATGGATTGAATGTTAAAATGCTGTTCATTACAGTTGAGATTACCGACTGGAATTTTATTAGCTTCGTTATAAACCACTGAGCTGATATTTACTATTCCTTTTAAGTTTTATAAATACTTCTATAGCATGATTATATAGGCTTCTTCTTTCAGTGCTTTGGATGGTGTTTTGTACTATACTTCAATTATGTTTAAACTTTCTATTTGATTATATAGCTCCAAAAATTAAGTAACAATATTCAAGCAGAAAACCTCATAGATGCTAACCTGAATCATTTCAATGACTACAGATTTAATTTGCCTAAGACAAAGGAAGGGTGCCTATTACATTTTTCCTTTTGTGTATTTAGACTTTTTCCTAAGAAAAATAAATAAGTTGCCTGATTAAAAAACGGAATCATACAATTCAATGTTATTTTTGGTCTTACAGTCTGCAATGTACCATGTATTAAAAATACACTGCAGTGGTGCCATTTAACCAACATAATATATTGTAAACAAAGTACAACTATAATGTATGAACTTTCTGCATCAGCTTGAAGCAATATAATATATTGTAAACAAAACAGCTCTTGTGTAATAAACTTTTTATACTGACAGTTATGTATAAAATAAAGATGCCACTTTAGTTTTTCGAGTACTTCTCTGTGGTCTCATCAGCACTGGGTTGGGACACTGACTTTTCTAGAGCACCCTCATAAGTCAGGGGTACAGTGGGGTTGGTTTCCCTGTCTCTGCTCCAATGATCTTAAAAATATTCCAGAAGAGCAACGTCTTGTGCGTTTGCAAAGGACAGGGTAGCACCAAAGTCCAAGTGTTTCTCTCCCTGTATTTGCCCTCCACCACCTCCTCCTTTCCCCAGCCAGCCACACCAAGCTGGTGTGCCCTCTTCCTGGCACCTCTGGTACCCAGGATCTTCTCCTCAGAGCCTCTGTCCAAGCAGGTAATACTCCAGCCCTGGCAGTGTTTCCTGATCAAGGGTGATGCTCCCATCTCATGTTGTGTTCAGACTGTATAAGGTTTGGGCAGCCAAGGGCCACACAGTTTGTCATGTGCTGTGGCTGGGAAGCAATTAAGAGCAATATCCACTTCAGCAAATGATCACTGACCCTTGCTGTACTGCAGTTCTGAGAACCTTATTATGTGGAAGATAAATTTAAAAAAAAATAAATAATTAACACATAACTTGGGGCATAAAATTTATGAGTGGGATGTTTTGAGTTGCAAAGAAATAAACCAGGTTTAGTAACCTGACCTTGAAGGTCTTACTTAGTCAGTGGACCCGCAGACCAAGTAAAAAACTTGCTTAGGCCAGAGGACAACTCTCTAAGGATCCAGTTTTACATTGTCCTTTGTACAGTGGGACTGCGGATGCTTCCCAGCAAGCCTGATCCAACAAGAAGCCAACCCCGCTTTGCCACACATGACTGCAGCCCTGCAGGTCCGGTGCAGGGAGAAATGTGGCTGGGGAAGGAGGAGCAGGGCCAGACTGATCCCCCATTACACCCCAGGCGATAACAAGAAACAGCCCAAACAAGGTGGTTTGGCCGCTTGCCTGATATCCTTCCCTAGGGATGGCAGTAAAACAGCTCAGGTTTGCTGAAGGAGCTTTCTTAGCATGGCTGTGTGTAACAGCTGTGGCTGGTGTGCTCCAAAGTGGTGGCCCCCTAGCCCTCCAGTCTCACACCTCCTGTGGGTCCCCCAGCAACTCCCCAATCTCCAGGGGAACCAGGGAGATGCTGGGGCACGGGGCACTCGGTTGGCAACGCGGGGCAGGATGTGACCTGCAGCCAGCTTGCCCCTGTGTGCTGCATGGCTGTGCTCCGGGGATTTTGAAGAGTAAACCTCAATCCTCTCAGCAGCCCCCATACTCCTTCCTGTGTCCTGGTAACCCGTGGATCTCTCCCTCACACCAAAGCTGTGGTTGATTGTGGTGAAATCAGCTTTCCCTTAAAAAGGATAATCTGCTGTGTCTACAGGCAAGAAGGCAAAATACCAGCTGCTGGTGTGAGCTGGGCTTTTCTCTTCACCGGGGCCAGCAAAGGGGGCAATGAGGCAGGACAAGAGCTCAGCTGTGCCCTGTCACTGAGCTCCCAAAAGCATCCTCTTCAAGTCGAAAGAGGACAGAAAAGAGGAAGCCTGAGGTACAGGAGAAGATGCTTGGGTAAAGAAAACCCAGGGGAGGTGTTGATGATGGAAACATTTTTTGAGGTTTTCCTTAAAAGTGATGAAAGAAGGAAATTAATATTAAGCTGAGGTTAAATGGATACATGCTCTGTATCTCCAGGGATGCCCCAGCAGCTGTTTATAAACATGGATGTCACATTTACTAGCCTTTTGCTCTTTCTGTAGCAAAGATTGGCTTAAGTGATTGGTCACACGCTACAGTCAAAAGCACAGAAATTTCTTACTTAAAATTCCTCAGATATTTTGGCTGAACTTTTTCTGCTCCTGTCAATTTCTTAGAAAGTGCTTCTTTAAAAATAGTGAGTGTATTCTTTTATATGGAGTAATTTAGTTTGCTACTTGTTCTGAACACACTAAATGCTGCTGCTTTGTTTTCTGAGTTTTACCACTGATTTTTGGAAATATCATTAATCATGAGAAGAATAGAGTCAGAAAGGTTATGAAAGGAAAAAATATTATTCAAAGTGCACACTGTAACATAACTCTTTTTCATAAATAACATCAACTGTCTACACACAAATTTTCCACCACTTTGCTTTTAATGACAGCATGAGCACAAAGTTTCCTGTGTAGACACAGTCCCCCGAGCCAGGGAAGTTTTAAGTCAAAGTCTGGGATACCTGATAATGCTGAAAGAAGACATTAATTCAACAGAAAAAGTCAAGTAGAAAGTTGGAAGTGATTTTGCCGTTAGAAAATAAACTACAGAATTTATCCTAACACTCTCACTGGTCATGATATAAGTATGGGAAAAAAATACGTCTGTGCCATAGATGACAATCAATTAAAGAAAAATAACACAAAAAGTCAAAATATCAATCTACTACAATAGGTAAGACAGAAACTGCCTTTTCAACAATGTTCAAAAAGTTTGTATCTACCCAGAGCAAGATGCCAAATATTGCACTTGTGAGCAGCAGACAAGATGATCAAAACTGGTAAAGAACACGAAATGTTAAATCTCTGTCCCAGAAATCCCAATTTAAGCAACTGACAAAATTATAACTTAATAAAGTACTTCTAATAGTGCTTGATAATTTGGATATCTAATATTAGTATCCTGCTGAGTCCAGGTGTGCATAGCAGTTCAAAGAACAAATACATAAGGCACAGAAAGAAAGCAGATTTTGAAGCCCCCAAGGGCAAACTGCCTTTTTTGTACCCCTGCCATTAGGGAACCAATGCACATGCTTTTTGGGGTGGTAGTCTACAGTCTGGATTATTATGGCCTTAACTCCAGCTATACCACTTGATTTAAATGTATCACTTTTAATGCCTCCTCACTTGACTTTCTGGGAGCTGGAGAGCATTTGCGCCTTTTCTTGTTTGTGCTGTGCTTGAATTAGCTCCTGCAAAGGGCTGTGCCACAGGGGTAGCAGGGAGCCGACACCATTCTGAACATGGGGTGATGCTCACGGGTGTCTCAGACTGGGCGGCAGCGCTGGCTGCCGGGACCCGGCAAACGTTCCCCATGTGCTGTGAATGTATTGTCCAGGTGTTTTTCTTCCAGATTCAGCTGCATTTCAAGGAATATCAAGGAAAAAATTATAGAGAAAAAAATTCCAAAGCTGTTCCAGATGACTCGCTGCCTGTAAGATTCAAACTCCAAAAGGCAGGCTCAAAGATTTGGCCAGACCTAGTGCTATTAGTTCAAACACTGCAGCTTTGTTCTGCTGGACAGATTTGTTACCTTCCCCTCCCTCTCATGTCTCTACATCACCTGTTCTGCTGAGTCTGCCCACTATGGAAGAAAATCCTGCTGGCAGATACTAAAGGAAGATCTGGCAGCAGCAGAACGGGAGCTGCTTGAAATGTCCCGAAGCTACACCAGGGTTTCCCTGGTGCCTGCCCTGCCCATGGCATTGCATCCAGGGGTGTCCGGGCACCGCTCATAACCACAGTTCCGCAGCAGCTCTGGGTCTCACAGTCATTTCAGCTCAAGTCTAGAGAAACTGCATCAGCCACAAGTGTTCTTATTGATAAGAGGGATTAAATCCTACTAAATCCTACAGGTCTTGCAGTGTGAATAGGACTTCATGCTCAGTGAGGTGACGAGGTGCTGTGATTAGCCAGGCCATACACAAACCTTAGATCATTATTAGATCAGTGACACCCTCTCCAGCCTTAAACTGTGACAGCTCACATTATGCTTTAAATGAAAAAGCACCTAGTTAAAAAATATTCTCATGTGAAATGAGTCCCGGTTGTTGTTTGTATTTTCCTGCGGCACCCCGATGGGATGGCTGCTGAGCTGCAGGCCGGTAACTCATGTGTGGCTCCCAGCACCCAGCTCCTGCTGGAGCACGGCTAATGGTACACTCCTTGGTGCCTGGCTGGAGGCAGCTGCCCAGCCCGGCCGTGCAAATTCACCGACACTCAAAAATGATGCAAAGCTGAACTGGACACAGAATAAGTGAGTTGGGAGAACAGCAGGGTTTGGAAAATGCATGCATGCAGATTTAAGCAGGTTTATTGCTTATTTCTGTGACTTTCTAAAGTTTGCAATATTCGGACGATATTAATTTAAATGAACCATCACAATTTTAAATTTTTTTAAAAAACCCATTCTATATATCTGTCTTAGAACAACATATGCTTTTTTTTTCACACTAGTTACAGAATTGCCCTTTAATCCCTTTCCACATGACCCATCAGAGGACAGGAACAGCCTTGTCGCACAAATCTTTCCACGGCAATGTGAATTTTTCAGACAGTTTAGCACACATACCCTGTCTGGCTAAGCCATAGCTCATACACAGTTCAGATACTTATGAAGGACATCCTCAGAAGTCCTTCACCCACTCCACGGAGTCACTCTACCCAAGCTCCTCTCTTCCCCCAGCTCCTTCTAGCCATACCCACTCCATGCATGCAGACACTCCCCTTTTTGGGTGACATCTGTGGCTTGCAAGAAAGGTCCTACCCATCATCCTGCCCATCTCATGCCCTGGGTTACAATTTTAACATGTAAAACCTTTCACTGAAAGAACATAGTTTCCATTGTAAAGTCAAATACTCAGAGCAGCCGGAGCCAGGTGGCTCTGCAAGCCCTCTGCAGCTCCCCCCAGCAGGTAGGTATCTGACCTAGTGTATGAGCACCCCTGTGTCCCTGAAGGCTGATAGCTTCTGTCCATGTACACAGTGATAGGGCAGCTCCTCAGGACTCTCCATGGCCTTCTGCATGGTGCCTCCCCAGGCTTCCCTGCATGCTGTCTCCACTCCCCTCTCTGAGGTGTTCACCACCACTATAGGACAAATGGAAACATATTCTTTATCTCCTTCTGTATTCCCCATCAGTTTCATGAGAATAATCTCATGAAACTAATAAGGGTCTAGAAAAACATTAAGGACATTGCTGAATGCTCAGCTGTTCATTATTGCCAACTCATCCAAAATAGCACACCCAGTTTCTTCCATTCACTTCATATTTCTTATTTTGCATTTCATTAGAGCTCTTCCTACCAGCAGTTCCAATAAAAGTCCAAAATTTGGTCATCACATATGAAGTGCTTGGAGCACTGCTCCCGAGTCAGTCATGTGCCAATACACATCCCTCCATCATTGTGTTCCTGTCATGCTGCTCCCTGCCCGATGAGCAACCCCAGTGATACTCACACATATGCGAAGACCAGCAGGACTCCATTAATTCTCCAGCAGTCAGTATTTAGAGAGGTCACCTCACAGTGTTTATACCTAGTGCACCACATTTCAGCATCTTCTGTTATCCATCATGCTCAAGTGGAGCCCACCATGGCCCTGGCCTGGCATATTCCCCAGTCCTCACACTACAGATTACCAGACTCTGTTGGATGAACTTGGCTACTGTGTGAACTCCTTGCGTGCTGGACTCTGGCTTGCTTCAAATTAAATTAATCTAAGCTGAAAGTCAGAGGATTCAAAGTCCTGGCTGATTTTGGCATGCACAATTCTACCCTTCAACAAGAAGGTGGTGACGGTGGGCATGACCTCTCCCCTGGTCCATCTGGAGAACAACTGCCCCACCTGTACATCTCCCAGATGGTGCCACTATTAAAAAAGTTAAGTGAATGCTCAGAACAGTTCAAGTCAATTTTTTAAATCACTTTATTATATAAAAGAATAAATCTTTCTGTCCTTTTACAGGTACAGCCACAGTAAATAGGGTATTTTCTGAACCAGAAACTTGCTATTGTCTATACTGCTTCACTTTATTTATCATGTATAAGACAATGATTCAGTAGCAATAATTCCACCTCCAAGGCTTATTCTTAAAAAGAATCAATTGTGTTAGAAATGCAGCTGAAATGCTGACCTACTTTGACACTTTCTCCCACCCCAAAAATTACCAGCACTCCTGAGTGTTTCAGATGCCACAAGTTACATCAATCCACTTAACAACGAGATGTGAAGGTTTTCCAGGGAGAGGTGGGTTTGGGACTTTTATTCATGTCTGTGTACCTTTGAGATCAGTGTGAGCAGGAACTTCCCCAAGTCCAGAGGAGTCTCATCAGTTGTTGTCAGGATAAGGACAGCAACCCCAGGTGAGGTGGGTGCACTGACCTTTGGGAATCAAATGCATCTTTGTTGCCACCAAGCAGCTGATACTGGGATCATCAAAAGAACCCTGGGTCTCTGCAGCTGGTCCTGAAACCCTTTACAATGTGTGATTTCGCAATACAGAATCACAGAATCATGGAACTGTTTGGGCTGGAAGAGTTGGAAGGGACCTTTATGGACCATCTAGTCCAACTCCCCTGCAATGGGAAGGGACGTCTTCCATTAGACAAGGTTGCTCAAAGCCCCATCCACCTTGGCCTTGAACACTTCCAGGGATGGGGCCTCCACAAGTTCTAGGCAATCTGCTTGAGTGCCTTACCACCCTCACCATAAAAACCTATTTTTTATGTCCAAGTCAAACCTAATATATTTCAGTTTAAAACTATTGCCCCTTGCCCTGTCGTTACAGGCTCTGGTAAAAAGGGGTCTTTCTTATAAGCCTCCTTTGTATAATATACTGAAAGTCCATAATAAGGTCTCCCTGGAGCGTTTTCATCTCCAGGCTGAACAAATCCAACAGTCTCAGCCTCTCATTAAACATCAAATACTTGATTTATGTTTTTCCCCTCTGCTACCACTCCCTTTCTTTTGGTCAAGTTAAAACTCAACAGCTTCAAATAAACAAACAAACAAACAAAGACAAAGATACCACAAGTAACTGAAAATTCACAAGAACAGCATCTGTTCAGAATTCATCACTTCTGGCCTATTTAGAGGAGTCATTCAATCCTGCAGGAACACCGTCCTTAACTCTGCGCTTATCCTTGGCTGTGCAATAACACTACAATGTTTTGAACACCTTGTGGACCACCCACAAGCGAAAGGAGCAGCAACCATGTGGCCAGCAGAATGCCTTGGATGTGACGTTTCCTTGGGGATTCAGAGCACAATAAGAAATGTTTGTGGGTTAGGATTTTGACTGAAACAGGTTTTGATCACTCAGACAAGTCTGTTCTGCTTGAGAGAGTACAGCCTTCTCTGAAGCAAATGAGTAACACAAACACCTAAGTAAAATGGGTGAGCTGTTAAGTACAGAAAGTACCTGAAAAGAACCATAAGGGTAGTTAAATATTTAGATTCCTGCTCACTTTTTAAGTGGTTTTGACATACCCTTGTGCAACAGCTCTGACTATGCTGCAGTACTCCTATATCCATGACAGAGTTTGCTCTGGAAGAGTTTAAGATAAAAGATCTGCCGAATACAACATCTTGATGGAAAGAGGAATGGAAAATCCCACATTTCTTTTTAACCCTGCTTCCTCTCCTAGCAAAAACAATTCCTTTTGTATGTGTTCCCTTCAGCATGCCAGAAAATAGAGAGGGAATAATTACAAGGAAAGGAGTGGCTAATTGGGAGGTATTCTTCGTCTGTCATACGCAGGACAACAAGTAAGGTCTCTAAAAGACAAACCAATGAATGTCCCTTTGAAATTAAGGGAAGGCAGGGGGAACAACCTTTTAAAAACCTTGCGAGCAATTTATAGTAATTATAATCTCATCTCTTATTAATGCCACCTTCCTATCCATCATGCAATACTCCACTCAGGCTTCTTCCTCTTATAAACAGACAGTGACATAACAGTGTTATTGCATATCTCTGAGGTTGTTATTAGAGGTAAACAATTTTGCTGTGAAACTGGAGTGCAGCTATAAAGCTGCTGCCTCCCTGCTTTGGATCTGAAAACACAGCTGCATGGCACAAACTTCATTTGGCTCTTGATGGGACATAACTGGAGCTTAGAAGTAACTTCTGCTGAATGCATTTAAAGTTTGTTTGACTTTCAGGCCATTTTAAGTCAGCTGTGTTAGCCAGGTCCTGGAGATTGTCCCAGCCTCAGGGACATCTCGAGCTGTTTGATCCTGCCTGCTTTTCCCAGCTTAGCAGAGCTCTCCCTGCTGAGTTACCCATCAAAGTACAGAGGGGAGCAGCAGCAAGGAGCCGCCAGTGGCTCTCTTCCCTTTCAGACAGTATGGAATCATCCCTCACATGAAAGAGCAAGAGATGACTTTGCAGCGATGTTGATGTAATTTTCTATGAAGACAGAATTAAAGATCTCAGCCAGATGCTGTTATTAAAGAGGTGTAGAATTAGCTCCAGAAAAAAAAAAAAAAGGCAAAAAAAATAGCCTGCTTCCAATATCCATATTTCATAAGAAATCTTGGAATATTTACAACAGTTGAGAAGAATAATGGAAAAGTCTGTTGAAGAGTAGTAGACTTTGAACAGGATTCAAGAGGACTGGCTGAGCTGCCCAAATTACTCCCTATGGCTAGAGGAGGGGCCTTTCCTTCACCCCGTGCACCGTCCTCACCAGAAAAATGCTGTTTTCTGCTGTTTAGGTAAGATCAAACAGCTCTCCATCAGATTAGCAGAAGGGAGGAAGAAAATCTTTAAAAGATATCTCATCCATGGTCTTCAGCTATTTGCAGGACCAATTCCCTTTTACAGAAATACCAGCGGGGCCTAAAATAAATTAAATAAATTTCAGACTGGATCCAGGGTACACATTTTTAAAAGTGGATTAAGCAGCCATTAGGTTTCACCTGGGACTGTGACAGATTCCTCATCACCTGAGTCTTAAAAGCAGGACCTTCTAAAAGATACTCTTAAGTAAAGATGAAGTGACAGGCTTGATGTAGAAATTATAAGATGAGGTTCTGGTACCTTCCACATTGAGTACCTCTCTATAGTTTCACTCCAGATTTGGATGAAGCTTATTAGTGACTGAAGTCGCAGGTAGGTGCTCTTCATACACTGATATTTGGTCCATAACAGGAACATTAAAACTTCAGCTAGCAACAAAGCAAAGAACTCATGGCTATGTCAAACCCTGAAATACATGATTTCTGAAGAGCTGTAGCTTTTTCATTTCCTTCCTTGCTCCTGAAGTATGTTTTTTCTGTCCCATGGCAACTGTTTTCTCTTCACCCTGTTGCTATGTGTGAACTGGGATTCCTAAAAGCTATTTTGAAGGAGTTTTAAGAAAAACTTCAAAAATTCACACCATTTAAAGATCAGGAACAGGGAAATTTCAAAAGAAAGACAAAGAATGTCAGCGAGCCTGTGATATGAGCCTTCATAGAAGCAGCTACTCACAAAAGCCCCACAGCAGAATGAATGTCTTGGTTTATTTTAAATGAAGCGGTTTTGTAGATATCGTCACAGCTGTATGGCTTTCATTTTCCAGGGTACCAAGCGTGGGTCACAGTGGGTTCCATGATTGCTCCTGCCTATCTTGGCACATCAGGTTTGCCAGTCCTGACCAAACTTCACCCTGGACAAGTGTTGCCTTCATTTGCTGGCAGATCATTCAAGGGATCTTTTTGTGCAAGTGACAGCTGAAAGGCATTAAATTGTACAGTAAATCATTTAGCTAGAGCCTAGAGTGTGTGAACACCAAACCACAAACTCTAACAGAAGAAAATCAGGATTTATTTCATGTTTTGAACAGTTTTAACATTAATGGCCCAGTTTAACCACATATAACAAGCATAATCTGTTCAGTTTTCAGCAAGGTCTTCAACTGGATATTGTATACCTCTGTGGTGGCTGCTTCTAAATTATTTGAGGTTTCTTGCTTGTGATTTTTATTGTTAAAATGAATTTTATTCTCTTGAAAGGTGGCAGAATGCTAGCTGGGGAAGACAAAGTCTGTCCACATCACAGTTCAGCAGAGGCAGTAGCAAACCTTGCACACTTCCCCTGCTTCCATGATGCAGGAACAAAGGATAAAGAAAGACAATCTGGGATGAACCGCAAATAGCTAATGACACTCTTAACATTCAGTCTTGAATTCTCCACATCTCGGGAAGGGTCTGCATTTTTCTTCTTGGTTTCAAGAAATGCTTTGTTTTGAGAGTTTTATTTAAATGAAAATACATTCTTATGTGGAAAAAATGTTGATTTTGACAAATCAGTGTTTTCTACATGAGGCATTTCATCAAAAACTCCTAAGTCACTCTGTTCAGAAAGTAGCCTCATCCAGCATCCAGCCAGTTTGGATTCATATAACCTCAAAAATGTAAGCCATATTCTGAAGTCAAAGGGAACCAAGCCAAGGAGAAAGCCAAAGGCTGAAGGAAAGCAAGCTCTGGGCAGGCAGAAGAAGACAGCTGTGAGAGAGAGACCTGCTGAGGCCATCCTGGGAGCTGTGAGCAGATACCACTCCTGGCAGGAGGGACAACAGGCACTGACCGATATATCCTGGCACTGAACTGCCAGTTATTGGTTATAGTCCCTAACAGCTTTCCACACAAATTCAGCCCAGCATTTCACTTGCACAGCTGCCCAAGACAAAGCCTTGGTTTGTGGGATGTTGGGGTGCTGTAGCCAGCCAAGGGCTTGGAAAGAGGCAATGGCATTGAAGCTGGAGCATCCAGCCACCTGCTCACCTGGCAAGCTGGACTCCCCAGGACCTCCTGCCACAGGAGGAGATACAGCACTTGCAAATGGCCAGCACTGTGTGGATGTACTGCCTCCTGAACAGGCCACGGCCATTAGGCTGCCTATGCCCTCCTCTGGCCTTGCCTTCTCCAGCCATCTATACATTTCTCAGCCACAGCTTCCAAGTAGACAGAGCCCGTTCACAGTCACTGGCATACCAGACCTCTGGGTTTAGTGACATTAGGAACCAACTTCCATACTACAACAAAACCCACAAAAACAAATAAACCCCAAGACATCGCCAGATGTGAGAGTCTCATGAGCAGAACAGTGCCAACACGACCCTGCTCCAGGCGCTCCCAGGCCCCGCCATCAGCTTCATCTTCACCACCTGCTTCTTGCAGCTGGACCTGTTAGTGCAGCTAAGGGGTAATCAGAGGCTTTGGTTTCAACCTTAACACTCATTTGCCCAGAGCCAGGGGACACATCCTGCTGTTATTCCTTCCAGCAGCTGCCCTCTCATGGACAAAGGATCAGTCCCTCTGCAGCACTGTCTGCAGCCCCCCTGCCACCACCCTGCTGGGCTCTCCAGCAATCCTGACCTCTCAGAAAGACACGCCAAGTGCCACCACGTTGCAGAGCCAGAGAGCAGAAGTACTCAGTGTGTGTGCATCTTTGGTCCTGTGAGGAGGCACTGCCAGGCCGCCCCATTGCTATTTGAGGCTCCCGTGATGGGGAGTTTCAGCCTTTTTGACTTCCAGCAGTTTGGATGCCTCCTGTGTTTGAAGCTGCTGGAACCACATCAAACGGCCGCGAGCAAAGAATGCTGCCAAAGGATTTATTCAGCCTGTATATGAGTGTCGCTGATGGGAGAGAAGGGAACAACAAAGATTTCTCAGCCACCATTGTGATCGACCCATTTAAAAATATTTTTAAAAAAAGAAAGGTTCATTTTACTATCAAAACCATTTGGCTCAGCATTTTACTGCAGACCCTGAGCAAGTTCCAAATTGCCTGGCTTACATAAATAACTCTACCACCAGTGCGCCTTTACAGAAGGAAAATGTTTATAACTGAGTGGTAAAGCTTACTAAGTGACAATCATGGGATACAATACATTTTTTAAAAGCCAAGTGTCAGGCTTTTGAATTGAAAACCTACAAATGGAAATATAAATTCTATAACAATAAGTAGATTAAAACATGACTGTAAATAAATTAGTTTCGCACTAGTACAGTAACGCATCTGTGTACCAAAGATAATAAATTGTAACTTTTTGTACTTAGGGAAGCTGATTTTTATAACAATTCTTTTTCTTAGTTCTTTGTCTTTTTTCCACACTTTGTTTCAGACTCAGGGAAGAACATCAGTCCAACACACTTCCATCTTTATGTTATGTTTAGTGCATTCAAGAGAGAGCAAAAGCCCAGTCCACAAGCACATTTGCACTAACTAAATATACCCATTTTAAAAACTAGTTTGCACATTAAACCAGTGTGAATTCCCTTCCCTCTCCCTATATAAGTCCAGTTACATCTCTTTAAACTGGCCATTTTCCCTGCCTTCTCATGCTGGTCTTTTACAAGAAGGCGAACCATCCAGAATGATCTGGAGTGATCTGTAGGGCTTTTTGGAGTTACTTGTACTGCCCCTGCTTTAGCACTGTGTCCCATTACCAGGTTTAAGCAACACATGTTTTCTCTTCCTTGCTTTTGTTCTTCCTTCTTTGCTGCCATTATAAAGAGTGCACCTAAAGGGAAAGTGTAGAGAAGATGGAGACTGGAGTCTTTCAAGAGGTGCACAGTGACACAAAAGGAAGCAGCAGTTATAAGCTGCAACAAAGGATATTATAATTCAGTAAAAGGGGGGGGGGGGGGGAAAGGACTTACCATGATGATGGTCAAACACTGGAGCAGATGTTCAGGGAAGATATGGAGTCCCCACTGTTGGGTGCATTCACATTTGCACAGACACATTCCTCTGCAGCCTGATGCAGCTACCAGCTGGACCTGCTCTGAACAGACCCTCCTGGAAGCCATGCTAAGGCACATGGAGAACACGGAGGTGATTCAAGACAGCCAGCATGGTTTCACCAAGGGCAAGTCCTGCCTGACCAACCCAGTACCCTTCTATGATGGAGTAACTACATCAGTAGACAAAGGGCAGGCTGTTGAAGTCGTCTATCTGGACGTCCATAAGGCCTTTGACACAGTCGGCCACAACATCCTTCTCTTTAAATCAGAGAGAGATGGACTTGATGGTGGACTGTTTGGTGGATGAGAAACTGGTTGGATGGTCACATCCAGAAGGTAGTGGTCAATGGTTCGATATCTGGATAGACACCAGTGAGAAGTGGTGTCCCTCGGGGGTCCGAACCGTTTAGTATCTTCATCAATGACATAGACAGTGGGATCAAGTGCACCCTCAGCAAGTTCGTAGATGACACCAAGCTGAGTCTTGTGGCTGACACGCTTGAGGGACACGCCCGGGCCCATGCAAATCTCATGAGGTTCAACAAGGCCAAGTGCAAGGTCCTGCACCTGGGTTGGAGCAACCCCCAGTATCAACACAGGCTGAGGGATGAAGGGATTGAGGACAGCCCTGCAGAGAAAGACTTAGGGGTACTGGTGGATCAAAAATTGGACATGAGCTGGCAATGTGCACTTGCAGCCCAGAAGGCAAATCTTATCTTGGGCTACATCAAAGAAGTGTGGCCAGCAGGTCAAGGGAGGTGATTCTGCCTCTCTGCTCTGCTCTGGTGAGACCTCACACAGAGTACTATGACTAGATGTGGAATGCTCAACAGGGGAAAGACATGGACCTTGTTGGACAGGGTCCAGAGGAGGGCCACCAAGGTGATGAGAGGGATGGAACACCTCTCCTATAAGGACAGGCTGAGAGAGTTGTTTTTCAGCCTGGAGAAGACTGGGGAGACCTTATTGCAGCCTTTCAGTACTTAAAAGGGGCCTGTAAGAAAGGTGGGGACAGATTTTTCAGTAGGGCTTGTTACGATAGGACAAGGGGCAATGGTTTTAAACTAAAAGAGGGCAGATTCAGGCCAGACATGAAGAAGAAATTTCTTACAATGAGGTGGTGAGACATTGGCACAGGTTGCCCAAAGAGATAGTAGATGCCCCACCCCTGGAAACATTCAAGGTCAGGCTGAATGGGGCTTTGAGCAACCTGATCTAGTTGAAGGTGGCCCTGCTCATTGCAGGTGGCTTGGACTAGATGGCCTTTGAAGGTCTCTTCCAACCCAAACTATTCTATGATCTCCCGAGGTGCTTCCCAACCTGAATTACCATGCAGTCCTGTAATAGCCCTTAATGAAGGCACACAGACAGGTAAGTCTGGGATCTGTAATGAGATCACAGATGGGTATACACTGTACCTACTGTCTATGTGCTAGTTCCATACATCATGTGAAGATAGGTTTGAGACAACAGATAAAGCTATCCATAACAGACAGGTCTGACAGGAGCAATACCCTCAGAACAGTTTTGTTTTTTAAAGTCCTTGCAATGCACAAGCATGTCCTATAGTGCTCACACCAAAACTTTTTCTCCATATCCATCCCTGAAGACATCTAGAATTTAAAATAAGTGTGTGTATGTTCAAAAGACAGCCTTTGTTGAACACCTTTGACTTATGAACAGCACCATAAGTTTAAGGTGCAATTTGACCATGATTTATCATGCTCTGCAATAGGCGTAATCTCACTTGTCATTAATGACCTGCTTCATACACAGCCATACTTTGCAATGGACGTAGTCCTTGGAAGTGCAGAGTTTCTTCAGAGTTTGTTGCAGTCTTCCCTGCTGGTCGCTGGGTCAGAGCAGGAAAAGGCAGAAGGTGGTTGGAAACAAGACCAAGATGAAATAGTAGGGCAAAAATAAATGCCTACCAAAATGTCTAACATTTACATTTTGTTTAAAAAAGGGAGAGGTGAAATCAAGTGTTGCTGGCTTGGCATTCTTTTTGTCTCAGGACCAAAAGAATTGTCCAAGCAGGACTGACCTTGGAAGGTGAAGAGCAGAAACAAATTAATGAGAAGACAGATGGGAACCTGAAATACCACCTCAAACCTTCCTGCCTTTCCCTCTGGCTGGTGGCCACTTACCTCTGATTTCGCCCTGCAGCACACAAAGCAAATAACCTCTCCTTGCAGTGCTTGCTTTCTGCCTGGTGAGAGCCACAGTTCTAAAATACCTAAGTTTCAGTTAGTATTTCGTGCTGGTTTGGAAATATGTCAGGGGGGTTTTGTGTGTGTAATATAAATACCTCCCACTGCAATTAGTCTCTGCTACTGGGAGAGGAACAGACTGCATCAATATTGCTTTTTGCTAAAGTGCTGCTGTAGTTTCAGTTCATCCTACAAACGTGGCATTGTCTCCTAAAATTACATTACTAATTACAGCTAATACACTCAAGCCCAGATGAATGCAACTTTGATCTGAGTAGCACCCCTACGCAATCCCTCTGGCATGCAAATGGCAATTACACAACAGGGCTCAAATACAACTTGAAAGCAAAGATGTAAGGCCAATTTATTTAGTGCCCCTAGACTAAACAAGGTGCTTATTCCAGTGCCAGATTATGATCGATTGAGATTTACTCACAAAACTTTTCCCACTGAGAATGTGTGACAAACTGCAATTATTACCAGTCCAGTTGGGTTTAAAAAACTAAAAATAAATTTTAAAAAAATTAAAAGTCCATCTTTAGCTGCAATTTTGGCTGGGCTGCCTGACAGAAACCAACTGCCAACTACAGCAGCAGAGCAGGCTGTAAGGAGTAGGTGTGGGGGTACGAAAACCAGACCAAGACAGGTTTGGGGCATGTCAAGGAGCAACAGGAAGGAAATAGGGAGAGGAGAGAAAGGGAGAGAGAATATAGTTGAAAGGGACAAGGAAAAAAGGATAAAATAAGAGAGGTTAAAGGAATATAAGGACACAGAAAGCAAGCACAGAAAAGAGAAAAACAGATGTGAGAAAATTAAGGAAATTGAGAAGGAAAACAGAGTAGACAGGTATAAAAAACCACAACAAAACAACGAACAAACACAAACAAACCCCACAAAAACAAACAAACAAAATAAAAACCCACGAACAAAAAGAAAGACTAGCCAAAGATGGTTTGCTTGAACACTTGCCACACACTAGCTCAAGAGCAAGAGCTGAGGGACACACTTTCAGCTTTTGGAAGGAGCAAGTTTATGCTTCTTCTGCTGCAATCAAGCACGTGAAATCCCCATTCCTCATATTAAACAGCTACAGGCGTGAGCTCAAGAGCAGAGCTCTTCTCAGTGCAGCTAGAAGAGAAAGCGATTGCCACGTGGCACCTGGTCCCAGACACTTTGTGTGTGAGCTCTGCCGCAAAACCTGACTGAAAAAAGACTTTAGCAAAAAAGAAACGCAGGGTCAGTAATTTCGCAGTACACCGTGACAGCACGGGAGAGCTGCAAAACAGCCATACACATTTGATTAACAGGTATGTAGCAGCTGTACTCTGGAGAAAACAAAATACCAAAGGAACAGAATTTTTTTCACTGCACATAACCAGAGATAAGCTTTTCTGAACATATCAGAGTTTCAAGAGGGGGTCACAAGCCAAAACAAAAGGTTCCTTTATAATGTCAGCAAGGAAAATAAGTCATCCCAGACCTTTGGTTGATGCGTCAGAACAGAGCTAAGGTGGAAAAGAAAACTGGCATTTAACTGGAAAAAACCTGAAGTAATCTGAAACCATTTACAAATTCTTATTCATTTGAAGAGACACCAAGAAGTGGATTTAGAGCACATAAATCTGGTCTTGCACCTTTTTCAGATTTTTTTTTTTTTTTAAAAAAAAGAGCAATTATGTCAGAAAGACCGAAGTGAACAAAATAGACAGATATTTTCCGTTTGCCTTAACATGGAGGGTGATGCAAAACCAAGATCTTGATTTTTAACTCTGAATGACTCTTCCTTTTAATTCTTATTTCTAGGATTTAACACCCACATTTAAACACACCAAGACAAAGTCTGTGGCGCTCAAACAAAATACAGCCCTTTGCCATGCAAATAGAAGAGTTATTCAAACATTGATTGAAAGGCACATAAAATTGTCATTTGCAGTAATAAAAATAATGCAGGTAGCATAAAAATCCTTATGAAATTCAAGCTGAGCAGAAGCCATTTCAATAGCAACCAAATGGCATTTTTTAGCAGGAGTGAGGGACTAAGCTTTGCAGGAATATCAAGTCCTTCTGATGACTCACCCTAAGCTTATGTACTGAAATTCTGCATAAATATTCAAGGTAATTACTACATAATCAGTAAGTCGCGCTGGTACATTGATCTAATTTGTTTTGAGAGAGACAAAAATGTGAATTGTATCATCAAGCAAGAGATCAGGGCAGGAAACCCTACGGGAAGGAGTTTGGGTGCTTATTTGCCTGCATTATTGTTTTCAAGTTAAATAAGTATAGCCAAATTCAGAGAGTCCTCATTCTGACTACACAATAACGTGTTCTCTTTCAGTTCTTTGGCACAGTAAGCAGAGTTTCTCTCTATTTTCATTCCCATTCAGAATATCCTTTTCTTATAATTATTTAAAAAAAGAAACAAAAACAAAACAAAAACCAACAAACACAAACAAAAAAAACACCACACAAAACCAAAAAAGCAAACTCCCAAAAAAAACAACGAAAAAAACCCAAACCACCACTAAAACAACAAACAAGAAATAATTAGAATACTTTAGTAACAGAATTGCTAAAGTCAAAGGTTTCCTTCCATAACCTTATGTAGAACTTAAAAGATCAAAGAAAACATATACCTTTAAGACCCTTTACAGCCATGGGTCCAGGCTTAACAGGGCTATGCTTTTATTAACTAGTTTTAAGGCATCCACCACAGAGGGAAGGTGAGTGTGTAAATCAGACTTTACCAGATGGGTCTCATCTGTATGATTTTAAAACAAAAAAATCCACTTCTCTTCCCTTGCTGTTTTATAAGAAATATTGCTATAGAAAAGCAGCAAAGGCTTCTATGTTGCTTTTTCCCTAATTGAAGGAAGAGCCTCTATAGTTAATGTGCTAAACTGAGTCCATTATAGCAAAATCAAGCAATGTTATGCTGCATATGCTGACTTGGCCATGCACCGAAATTTTAGTAAGAACTGAATTACTGTGGTGATGGCACTGAAATGAAGAGCTCTGGGTTTGGCTCTCTGCTCTTATGCGAACTTGGATAGTGAGCCTGGGCAAGAGACTTAGCAAATACCCGCCTGTCAAATGAGGGTAATAATTGACTGCCACACACTTAGATTTGTCCATTTGAGCCTAGAACAAGCAGATCCTCAAAGCCTACTATGTGTGGGCAGTCATGAAGACACCAGGTAGCTGGAAGCTCAGAGTTTGACTGAGAACTGTTTTGAGAAGCATCTCCCTTCTGAAGTAAGGCACCCAGGGCAACAGGACTACATCAATAACAAACACTGCATTCTGTGGTCTTTTCCTGAGCCAAAAGCAAATGTCCCCGCAAAATATGCAATTAACAAGATGCTAAAATTGTTCTGTGGCTATGAAAGGGCTTGGAAACATTCATTTTCAGCTCTCAGATTATTTGGGTAGACTTTTCAAGGGACTGGATAAACACAGTGGTCCTGTAAGAACCGTTGTCAGTTTCGAATTGGTGTGCCACCTTATTCTACAGCTGTAAATCTTCTGAAACCTTTAGATTCCCTCTCATTAGCACTGGTAAAGCAACCAAGATATAGTCATCAGATACATCTTCACAGAGCTCCCAAATCCAGCCAAAGCCGAGAAAGTCTAAAAGGGGAGTGGTGGTGGGTGCTCAGGCTGTGCAGGGGTGCCACAGCATGTGGAATGGAATGGGCACTGGTGGCTGCTTGATGCCATACAAACAGCCATGGGACCAGGCATTACAGGACAAGACACCTCATTTCAGCTGCTGAGGAAGGAGTTAACTGAGCATCCAGATTTGGGGTTAAAGGCTAGATGCTAACAGATTCAGGATGGGATCTGTGAAGTGAATAAAACACTTGGCACCCAAGAGTCAAGCAGCTTCCTGAGTAGGAACCATGGAGCTCTACATACCCCTCCTGAGCCTAAAACTCAGAGTAGCTCAGGACATCAGAAAGATGAGGGGAGATATTTTACTGATCCCCAGGTAAATCCTAAATACTTGAAAAAGCACTTGGATTGTTTTTATGGATTTCATTTGCAAATCTCCAGTTCTGAGGCTTCCAGCCACCCGAACCACAGAGTTCAGCAAGCTGCACTAGGTGTTCATGCCTTCTGGGGGCAGCTGGTCTCCAGCTCTGTGGCTAACACAGACACCTGCAGATGCCTTTTCCAGTGCCTTTTCTAAGGACTCCTGTCCAATTCATGTTTTGCATAAATCATAGGAGCAGGGTTAGGAAAGGTAAGCAAACCCTGGGACTGTTTCCTCCCGGTGAAGGCTGTGGTCACCAGCCAACACACACTTTCCTACATCATTGTTTCTTGAATTCTTTGGCTTTGCATATCCAGCTCTAACCTCTCAGGTGAGCACTCTAACCACCACATTTTATAACAACGAGGAAGGACAGCAGCAAGCATATTTTTGAAACCATGTTTAAGCAGCTCTGGCACTTCAACCGAAAGTAATGGCTTTTTTACCCTATATGAATGAAACTGCCTCTCAAAACCCCAAGTTGATATTTGCTGCATTTAGCTTCCTGGCCAATATGCTAGCTACTGTAGGTCTTTTTCTGAGGGTCCTGGAAATCTTCTTAGATGTTTAGATCAAAGCTTAGCTTTGTTTATGGATGTAGTCATATGGCCAGAACTGCCTGGTGCCAGGCTGGAAATCCCAGCAGGTTCTCAGGGAATGGTCCAATGCAAAGTCCTGCTGAGCCATACATAAACTCCTTTTAAAATGCAGCTATTGTTCCAGCACATAATTAATCTTTTGCCACCCCTTTTTGTGTCTATCTGGGGACTCCTCAGAATAATGCTTCTAGAAAAGAAAGAGCAGAAGCTCCAGATTTTGTCAAGTTCCTGAGAATTTCTCCTGTAATTTAGTTCTTCCTCTAGGGTTAGAAGTCCTTCTCTACTCATATGTGCATATGATAAACATATGGATGGCTAGGGAAAAGGGCATAGTTTTCTTTCCTCTTAAATCACTTCTTCAGTGATCTTTTCACAGAACATAAATAAGTTTATTTTTATCTCCTCTTTAAAACTCAGATCCAGTGGAACACCATGCAAGATGCAGCTTTGCTTAAAAAAATAGTGAAAAGAGTTTATCTCAGGAGCAGAAAGCTTTGCACATAGTGGTTTTCTTCCATCTTTCTCCTGCCCCTTCCAACCTATATCAATTATTCAGTCCCAGAAAATAACAAGACTTTTACTTGGTTGTTCTTAGTTCCACCTTGATCTGGGTTCTGTCAGCTATTTCTTGCCAACTGCCTTGCAAAGGGCCACCTGTCCCAGCTGTGGTCATTCTGACAACTCATAACCAAACAAAAGATATACAGCAGCTTGATGAGAATCAGTCATGACTGTTGTGCTCTACAGCAGACCCAGCAGCACCCAGGGTTTATTGTAGCCTCCTCTCCTAAAACAAGAATGTCTTAGACTAAGACCATTCAAAAATAAATGAGTAATCCCTTAGGCACAAAAGCTGTAGATCAGATTCTGCCCTCCACTGTATGCATGGGTTTTGGATAAGAGACTTAATGTTGACTCCCTGAGACCATTTTGAGTCAGTGGCATCAGCTGTGGTGGGTTAAGTCTCTGAACTGGGAAAAGTGGAAGAAATCAGAGGTCTCCTGGTGGCCATGCCTGGGAGGAAGGAAGAGGGTATTTCTGAAGTACCAAGACAGCAGGTTGCATACAGAAGGCAAGACATTTTTTTCCTCTAATATGTCCAAACCACTTCCATTATCAGTGGAGAAGATAGCAATACATATTAGAGTTTTAAATGATATTTTTTTTCTTTGTGAGAAGAAACAATTTAACAAGGGGAAGTGTAGAGTCCTGCATCTGGGCAGGAACAACCCCAGGTTCCAGTATAAGTTGGGGAATGACCTATTAGAAAGCAGTGTAGGGGAAAGGAACCTGGGGGTCCTGGTGGACAACAGGATGACCATGAGCCAGCACTGTGCCCTTGTGGCCAGGAAGGCCAATGGCATCCTGGGGTGTATTAGAAGGGTGGTGGTTAGTAGATCGAGAGAGGTTCTCCTTCCCCTCTACTCTGCCCTGGCGAGATCGCATCTGGAATATTGTGTCCAGTTCTGGGCCCCTCAGTTCAAGAAGGACAGAGAACTGCTGGAGAGAGTCCAGCGTAGGGCAACAAAGATGATCAAGAGAGTGGAGCATCTCCCTTATGAAGAAAGCCTGAGGGAGCCGGGTCTCTTTAGTTTGGAGAAGAGGAGACTAAGGGGGGACCTTATTAATGTCTATATGTATATAAAGGGTGAGTGCCATGAGGATGGAGCCAGGCTCTTCTCGGTGGCAAACAATTATAGGACAAGGGGTAATGGGATCAAGCTGGAACACAAGAGGTTCCACTTAAATTTGAGCAAAAACTTCTTCTCAGTGAGGGTGACGGACACTGGAACAGGCTGCCCAGGGGGGTTGTAGAGTCTCCTTCCCTGGAGACATTCAAAACCCACCTGGACATGTTCCTGTGTGACCTCATCTAGGCGTTCCTGCTCCAGCAGGGGGATTGGACTAGATGATCTTTTGAGGTCCTTTCCAATCCCAAACATACTGTGATACTGTGAAAAATATTTCAAACTTCAAAGCCAATACAATAACAACTACTTTGTGATTAAGACACTGGAGAAAGAGGGTCACAGCTAAGAAGGAGAGTGTTTGCAAGGTTAGCAATGTGGCACGATGCTGATGGCCATGCAGTGGGAATTAGGGAAATGGCTGTTTGTGAAAAATTTGAACCTGCTTTCGGGACTAGGCAGGAAACATTTTGAGAAACCAGCAATTACAGATCCTTGGTTCATGTTCAAATCATCCCTGACTTTTTAAATTAATTTTGCAATCAGGCTTTTTCCCGTCAAAAAATAAAAAGAGAAGAAAGGAAGACCTTGTTAACCTGTGGCAATGGGCCTTGCTGCTGGAGCTGTGTTCCTTGTCTGGGGCGATAATGAGCTTGAAACATCTAATAGTGACAGCAATGCTTCTTTTCTAAGTAATGATCAAATTTTGAAGGTGTGGCAGCTCTACCTTTTTGTCAGTGATTTGGGGCAGGGGGGTCCACCTTTGCAAACATAACATTGCGTTTTGTTGCCACAGCTGCTGACTCGGGACAGTAGCTAAGCATTAGTGTCTGGTGTGAAGGCGCTGGGAATGAGGAGATGCACCCATTTGGTCTGTTTATTTTGAAAGCTTCCTCATTATTGCTGTTTTTGTGGGCTCAAGTACTGCAGGCCTGTCAGGAGATAAAGAAGCCTTTCCTGGCTGCTGAAGCCAGTCTCCAAAATCTACCCCACCCAGAGGGAAGGAAAGCTATATAAAAAGAAGATAAAAAAGCCACCCCAATTGTTAGCTATTTGCTAGTGTGTTTAGTCAGTGAGATCAGAGCGGTCAAACTGAAGAAAAGTTTGCTCGGTTCTGATTAAGAGAACCAAGTATCTTCTGGCACATAGGTTTTTCATCTTACAGTAAATCAAAGGAGTCTCTCATGAACAAAGCCCTTTTCATATTTCACAAACTATAAAACACTCCAGTGGGTGTTTACTTGTAAATGACAAAAGGAACGACAAGCAGATTTTGTAGTACATTGGAAAACACTGGTCAGAAGTTAGTTTACATTTAAAAGCAGTTATTGTAAACTCGATTGTATAACATTCTGATCTCTAACAGCAAACATCTGCTATTCCTCTCAGACATTTATTTTCCCCCTTTTCTTCTAACAAAATGTTTTGAATACTGGTAACAAAACATCTCCATGCCCTGTTCAGTCTTCACGCACTTGAAGTCAATGTGTGAGCTTTTTCTGGGGATATCACATGAAAGTTCACGTGGTTTTACTACCAGCAATGTACTGCAAAGCTGAGATATATGTCTGCCACAGAGTACAGGTAAACAGAGCTTCATTTTCATGTCTCTGCTTCAAAAGGTTCTTCTTTAAACCATGCCACGCTGTCTCTAACCTTTGGAATACTGTCTATGATGGAAAAATGATGGGAAACATTTGCTTTCAAACCTGGTTCTCTAAGGCTGAAAATCTACAGCACACATTGATTGCAGACAAGAATTGCCATCCAGTACATATACAGGAAGGACATTGTCGCTGGGTTGCATATCTGAAGACCAAAAGTTTAAATGTCCATATTAGCAAATGCTCTTGTCACCTTTTATGATGGTGATGGTAGGTTCAAAACACTAATCTGAAAAGCCCCACCAAAACCTGGAAAACAGAGCAAAGCCCAAGCAGGGCTTTTTCTTCCCCTAACTGGGTCAAGAGAACCTGGAGCTATCTATCTGGCGGGTGTAATTGTCATGCCAGCACAGCTTTAAATTAAAAACAAACAAAAAAACCACAAACAAACTGCAGGGAAATCAGCTTCTGGGAGTTTTACTCAACCCCTTTATCAACCATTCCTGATTTCAGTGGGATTTATTCAGGCTGCATTAGGGTGAAGACACTGTGTCATTCAGAAGATAAACTGGCAGCAGCTCTTCAGCACCTGTGGGAGCTAGGAACATGGGAAAAGCAACATGTTTCGTCCTCGAGGGAGAAAGAGGAGGAGGAGGAGGAAGAGAAGGTGCCTCATGTTACTCAACAGCAATGTGAATGGATGAGTAGGTGCCACGGCCAAAGGGGGCCCCTCCAGCTGCCACCACAGGAACAGCTGCAGGCAGGGCTCTCTGCAGCTTGGTGCCCCATACCAGATTGGTTTGGCACCACACTGAAAACAAGAAAATAGTGGCATCCCTGCTGACTTATCCCTGGGGAGAGAGGACAAGGAACAAGTGTGACTGCCATCCATAGATGGTAGGTCTCATTTTATTTGATGTTAGGCAGTGAGTTAAATTTATGCTGGCTGCTACACGTTCCCTCCCTCGTCTGTGGAGCCTATTGATGGAATGATTGCTGTGTTTGTTTGTTTGTTTAGGATGGAGAGAATCATGCTGCGGAAGTGCCTGTTCCTCTCCTTTAATTAGAGATGGCATCTAGAATACTCTTTCTGCTACGAACATCTACACTGGGCATATGAGATCCTTCTGAAGCAAAAGGTCAGGAAGGGCAAGCTCAGAGCATTTGGGTGACTTGGCCAGGACCCTAACTACATCTTTCCAGCAGGTATGAATCATGTGGCTGGGGACGGCTCAAGTATTTCTGGGAAACAACATGATTTGGGTTTTACTTAAAAACATGTAACAAAAGAGTCATTATGCAATGCTTATTCTCTGGTCTGCTTCATCGGTAGTGTGTACCATGTCATTAACCCAGGCAGTCCCATTTTCTAAATGGAGACACTGAATGGTACTAGTAGTGGAGGAGATGCAAAATTAATGCAAAGGGCTGATGCAAGGACAGGCCTGGGAGGTGCTGGTGTGTGTGCTAGGTGAGGAGGCAGACTACTTTTGGATGGGGCCTTGGAGCAGGGGCTTCCACTTGCTCCCAGAAACCACCTAAACTGCATTTCTCTACAGTACATTTCACTTGAAAACAGGTGAGAAGGATGGTGGAGATAAAGCATCCTACTTGACGGTATTTTCCTGGAGAACTGCATTGTAGAGGGGAGGAAAGAGGAGCTACAGGACAATGGGGCTAAGATCAAATGAGGAGAGAGAGGACTTGCCTCTTCTCCTACCAGCCCTATAGCTAGGAGGATTTCTCCTGTCATTTTTGAGACAAGGAACACAGAATGGCTGCATCCTGCAGATGCTCTGTTATGCTTAGTCTGCTCAGACAACAAAAGCTGTGGCCTTTCAAAGATGTGAGTTCCTCAGGATGCAAGAAGGCACATTTTACAGATCTACCTATGCATTTATTTTGCACTGCCTGCCTGCGTGCTTAGCTTCATAGCGTCTTTAAAAAACCTGACCCCACGGGAATTCAGTCTTTTTTCTTTTAGGGCTCAATATCTTGCCAGTCTGCTAGATGGAATCATCTAATACTAACTCATGTGCCCAGAGCTGTGACAATATTGAAGCTGAGAAGTCAAAGGCTGAGTTAAGGAGATTATTTTTTTTCAAAGGAGTTGTGGCACTGAGATCTATCTGTCTTCCAAAGCTGGAACTCAGGAAAAGTCCAGAAGGGCAGAAGTTCTGTCCTTCTGCAGAACACCCTCTGCTCTTTCAGGCATAATTTTTTGGTCAGGGATCCTCTTGACTGAAAAACATGGCAGATTTCCAGAAGGATAAACACACCTGATCCTTGTTTTTTATAGGCAGCCACACAACAGCTCAGTTATTGAGGGTTGACGAAGTCCTCACAATCGCCCCTGAAGTCATGGCAAATTAAGGTGATCAACCCTTTTGAAAAATCTAAGCATGTTTATCCACTAAACCTCAGAGGCACCTATCTGGAACATGGTTAACAAAGTCACAGTAAATTGAAATCAAGAAGCAGCATTCATGGGTGATATGATGACTTTGCTGCATAGTCTGGGAGGACAGTTTTTCACCCCTTAATAGATATAGTCAAGCTCTAGGGGCAATTAGACATTTAATTTCCTGTAGAAATTAGTAAAGTTAAACAGCTAGACATGTATGTGGGCCTGGCATAGAGGTATGTGAAGAATTTCCTAAGCTGGGTAAAATTCCTCAGGGTCTCCAGTACATTATAAACCAGTCTCAGGCTTCCAAGCTGCTGCTGTGCACTGCACCAGCCTTTATTCAAGCCGATGGCCAGGAAACTTTAAGGCAAAAATGTTGCCACTTAGAAAAGTGTTGCCATTTAGAAAACACACACTAGGGTTGCAGAAGATTTCCCGTTTTTTTTGCTCTGTCGAAATTATTCTGTGGTTTCTGAATGATAAATCACGGAGTAGAGCTGAAGTTGTATTAGCTGTACTCCACAAACTCTCTTCTGCAAATGAATTCCCTTTAATCCATTTATACCCCATGGTGGAGTTAACACATCCACTTGTGTATTCTCCAGTTGGTAAACACAGAGCAGGTGAAATCAGGAGGAAATTTAAATAAGGTCAAAAGATGTGTTCAAAGGAAGGGCTTAAGCCATCCGCAATCCCTCAGAGCTGCCAGTCACATGAACAAGACCCCGTGGCATCCTGAGTGAATTTGTTTTCTTCTGGAGCTGGAGGAAGTTCAAATGAACACTGGGCTAATAGTTGGCACTTTCTTTGTGAGGAGATTCATTGTTCAGGGAGGTCAGGCACAGATTTCCAGGACACACAGATTCAGACCCTGAAAGGTTGCTGCTTTTGTTTAGGGAGCTCTTCAACATAGAAAAAAAGTGGATTACTCCTTGTTTTTCCATTGTTTCTTAACATACTCAGACTTGTCCTTTCTTTAACTGAAGCAGAACAAATCTAGGAAGGCCACAGGAAAATTTGTTTGGCTGTTTGCTTGGAAAGACTCTTTATTTGAAAGAAGCAAAATAAACTAAATAAGCCCCAAGCCTTTGATTTCAGAGAAGCTGGTCTGACTACATGGTAAGTAAAGAAGCTATGGACTGCCCTGCTATGATTGGAATAGTGTGTGCAATTCCATGACAGAATGAACAGGATTAGAAATCTAAAGTAAACAAATATGCATCTTTAGTCCTGAAGTCAAAACTGCAATTACAGAGAACCAAATACTTTAAACAAACATCCAACAACATTTACATATTGGGAAGGAACACTGTGCTCCTCCTTTCCCCAGTCTTTCAAAACAGGGTTGGCAAAGAGATGCAACATATTTAAGACATTCAGAAATGGATTCAGCTCTGTCCTTTTGGTGACCTCTTTATCTCAAACATTGCATTCAGAAAGACGTGCTCCTGGGAAATGGGGACACTTCATTACAGAAGAAATGTATTCCACAGGGGTGTTTCTTGTTTTGGGGGAGGAGCAGGGCAGTGTACAGAAGTCTTCAGCAGAAAGAGGAGCTGGCTGTTTGTGGGGGACTGCCAAAGGATGGCAAGAGGGCTGTCAGGTGCATTTGTCTCTTTACCCAGCTGCCGAGACACCCCAAATCCGAGGTAGATCTTCTTAGGTACTTCTATGCTGAATTTCAACTATATCTGAATGAGCTTGTGTTTGCTCTAAAATTCCCCCCATTTTATGCTGCCTGGAACTGAGACACTCTCCCTCCACACTCCAGGGGAGAGATGCGTAACCCAAGCTGGTCTATCCTTTAGACAATGGACAGGAGAGACACAGCTGGGGCTGTATCTGTTCAGCCAGTGCCTACAAGACCTGCCACAGTGCTCAGTGATGCTGGTATATGGCTAACGCCGAATCCAACACTGCGTTCCCCAAGGCAACGCAGAACCCAGAGGCATCATGATGGTGTGGGCATGAAGAGCAGGGTCCCGAAACACAGGCCTCCAGCCTGCTCCCAAGGACAGTGTAGATGTAGTCTTCAGCCTATATTTATTTTGGCCTCAGTATATAAATGCTTATATTTGCATGGGATATTAGAAAATATTTCATTATAATAGTGTCTCTGAAGTGGCAACCACATTCTGGAAGAGCTCATAAAGTAAAGCAAAGTAAAAAAATCCTTTCATGTCTCCAGGAGAGACTTAAGTACACACGTCTCTACCATAACTGAAGCCCACAATAACCTGTGTGTGCTGAGCAGTGTTTAATAGCCTAGGAAGTAATAATTTCAGTTTTAGAAACACGGGAAGACTGTATCAACCACACACATTCCTAGAAAACAAATACCTTCCTCTTCAGAATACATTATAAATCCAGACAGACTTTCACTAGAGCACACAAACATATCCTTGAGCAGCAGACTGAATGTTTTTAAACAACTTGCTGCTTTAAAATGCCTCCTATTTTACAGGATTTTTGTATGGTTTTGAATAGAAAAGCTACACGCACTGGTGGCTTTCAGCAGGCAACTCAGAAATCGCCTTGTTGAATACAAAGAACTAGCTAGAAAAGCAAGTCCTTCAGCACCTTCTCTAGTTCCCACTACTAAAAACATGGATATATGCAAGTAATTGTAAAAAGAATTGACTACATCTTCTGATGTTCTATAAAACATAAAAAACAAAAAGTAAAAATTCAGAATTAAAGAGGGAATAAGCAATGTTTGGGTTAACAAACAAGGAGCCTGTGAAGCAGTGGAGTACTTGCAGCAGGAGCAATTAGCAATAGCTCTTTGCTGCAGAACATGCCATGGTATGGTAGGAAATGTCCCTGTGGCCAGTTTGAGAATCTGTCCCTGCTGTCCTCTGTCTCAGCTGTGCCCTCTCCCAGGGTCTTTCCCATCCCCAGCCTACTTGCTGTGGGGACAGAGTGGGAAAGAGAGAAAAAGCCTTTATGCTGTGCAAGTATTGCTCAATGGCAGCCAAAACATTGTTGTGTTATCAACACTGATTCAGTCACAAATCCAAAACACAGCACCATACACACTGCTATGAGGAAAATTAACTCCACCCCAGCCAGACCCAGTACAGCTGAATGGTCCCATCTTTCTCAGCCTTTCCTCATAGAAGAGATGCTCCAAATATCTTCATGGACCTTCACTGGACTCTCTCCAGTATGTCTATGTCTCTCTTGTACTGAGGAGGACCAGCACCGGGCTCTGTGCTGAACTGCATCTCATCAGGCCTGAGCAGAGATGAAGGATCACCTCCCTGGACCTGCTGGCAACGCTCTGCCTGACACAGCCCAGGAGGCTGTTGGCCTTTGCCGCAGGGGTGTATTGCTGCCTCATGGTTAATTTTGTGTCCACCAAGACCCCCATGGCCTTTCCTATGAACCTGCTTTCCAGCCGGTCAGCTCCCAGCACTTACTGGTGCCTGAGGTCTGCAAAAGAGCCACCCGAGGTAGCCTAAGCAGAGACATGGCACTGCAGCTGCTTCTCTAGTGGGAGTGAAAGGGCTCATAATTTTCAAACAAAAGAAAAAAACCCACAAACCTATCAAAGATACTTTGGTGGATACTTTCTGCATGTAGGGAGATGGTGACTGTGTGTAAAAATGGAAACTTATTCATAACTTATATTAATGATGTAGAGAGCAGACTGACATCCCCTGGCTAGACACTGAATCCACAGAGGATTCAACCTACCAGTAGCACTAAGGTTCCTCCTTCAATAACTTCAGGGGATTTCTGCCAATTAGGGGTCCTGAAAGTCAAGCTCTTTGTGTCTAACATACTTTGCTCTGTAGAGGCTAATCCTGAGACCCTAGAAAGTATATCAAAGTTTGCTGGCTATTGAAAAACTTCATGTTTGTTTTTCATGAAGTGTGAATGGTTAGAAAGTGTTCTGTATTCCGTCTAATTGATAATACTTCCATGACAAAATGACTCATGTTTTGATGAGGTCAGAGGTCTGGATGATGGCTGACTCCTACAGGACCTATCTGTAATATTCAGGAAGGAGAAAATCAGTGTTTCAGGGCTCTCATGCTGCAAATATGAGTTTTTACTTCATTTTTGAGAATCATTGACAACATCTGAGTTCAAATATTATACCCAACATGGGAAAGATTTATATGTAGCCCTCCTGTTGACACAAAAGCCATTTACAGAATTAGAAGGTAGTGGTAGTTTAGGAGCCAGCGATCATTATTTGATTACCTTTGTTCTGTGTAAATAGAACAGAGTCCAAACCAGTAAACTCTATACATCCTTGGGATTTGAAAAGGGCCAACTTTCTACCAAGCTGAAAACAATTGACTGAAGTCAGTTGGGAGATGACTCTAAAAAGAAAAATGTTAATTAGTAGATATTTAAGAATCTTTTACTAGATGTTAAGAAAGCCACAATACCACAATTGGAAGAGAAGACTGGTAACAAAATAACCTGATTTAGAAGGAAAGCAGAATAAACTAAAAGCATTTTATTTTAAAAAAAAAATTAAAAAATAAAAAAATATGAATTTATAACAACGAATACAGATTAGGAGATATGAGCTGTAAAAAGCTAATAAGACAAACAAAGATGCAGAGGTAGAATTCTATGGCTATCATGTCTGAGAATAAAGAGGACTTTCCTTAACAGATGAAAACAGAGAAGATGATTAACCATGGTGCTGGGTTCTTATTGAAAACAAATGGTGGCTTTGTTGCTGTAGAGGACCAGTGATTTATTCTGTATTTGAGAAGAGAGCCCATGGACAGCAACTGTTTCCCAACCCCTTCACTGACACATTGAAGACCTTGAAGACTTAAATTCTCCAATATCTAGGCTCTGGTACTCCTGTCTCTTTTCTGGTCTCTGCTTTCTCTTTTCTACACGGAACCAGTTGCCCTCAGTTCTTTTCCACTTTCTACCACAGTCTCATATCATAGGCTGCAGACAGGAAAGCAAAACACAAGCCTAATTCCTTGCCTTACTCATGCAGCCTTCATATAACTTCTCTGCTTTCAGAAGACTTGGCTGACTTAGCCAGCACCCTTTCAAAAGAAAGCTAAGCCACCGGCAAGTGTCTGCTGACACCATTCCTTGTACAGCTTCAAGTGACACCAGGACACCCACTGGAGCTCCTGAGATCCATTTGTCCTTTCCCTGATTGCGTGGGATGTATATCCCTTTTTGGAGAAGGTACTATAATTAATACTGATCCACATAGGCTAGCAGAAAACAGAATCTGCTGCAATTTTTTAATGAGATTAATAGTTTGGATGAGAAAAGCAACAACACTAATGTAATAGATCTCAAGGTGGCAAAGCCACTATGTTGCTTTGTATAACTAATGACCAGTTAAGGTGTTGTAACAGTGCCAAGAGAACATGGCAGTGCATAAATGAAATATAAACTGGATAATTTAGGTATCAAGAAAGGTGGAAGGATCACTCTTGAATGACTCTTCAGTACTGCAAGGTCCTGTACTCAACTCTGCTCCAGTTAACCTTTTTTCAGCAATGACTAAAAGAAAGAAAATGAGGACACAGAGTTTCTTTGATGGGTGAAAAGATTTTTTAATGGCATCTTACACTTCTGGCACAACTGTTGTTTACTGCAGCAAAAGTTCTCCCTCCTCAAGAATTCAAAATTTGGCTGTTTTTTAAAACCTTAGGGTTAAATTGGAGCAGAAGTTGGCCAATAAGCCACACAGCTAAGCCTGACTTCTCCCTTTTCAGTTACAGATGGACTTACTAATGTGGAAATGTCATGACTACATAATGGTCACAATGATCATTAACATTTAACAAAGAGTAAAGAATACTTATTTTATGCCTTTGGCATCATTTCTGTAGTCTGAAGGACATTGAAAACATGAAGCAAAATTCTCTTACTAAAATCATATGATGATCTCTACTCAAGTGCTCTCCTTTTCTGCCTGCAACTCAACTTGAGATCAGCAGGGAATATCTGCCTTATAAGAGACATACTCGAATTCTTAAGCCAAAATCTGTATCCTCTGGTGGATAATTCAGTAGAGACAATTTTGCCCTTAAGTGCTCTAATATGCTGGTCTTCCTGTGACTACAACAGTTTTATGACAAGGAAGGCTCTTCTTTTGTTCCAATAAAGAACTTTCAACTGAATTTTAAAGACAAAATGGAAACATGTTACAACAGGGCACCATAGGAGTGAGACACTTTCTGTGCTCAGGGAAATGAGTTAAAGATAGAAAATAAATGAATCTGAAACATTCCATTTTTGGAAAATTGCACATAATGTACGTGTGAAAGGGCAGGGATTAAAACAACAGATTTGTGCCAAGATACGCTCAGGAGAAAGAAGTTTATTCACATAAGATGCAGGACCATCCACGTATTGTGAAATGATGGAAGATTGTAACTAACATTCCAGAAGTATGACTGAACGCAGAACTCTCAGAGGTAGGGCACATCTTACCATAAACTGAATTATGTGTTTTTCAAAAGTAAATAAACATATATAAAATTGATAGTTCCAGCTTTAGTATCCAAGCAACAAAAGGTATAATTAATGAGACACTGGAAGGAACAAAATCCCACAGTTATTACAAAATTATAATAGTCTTCAAGAGACAGTGCCACTTATGGACACTAGAAGTTACCAGCTTGTACCCAAGAGGAATCTTTTTTGTTTTGAATTGGTTGTTTTTGAAGCAAAGAAACAATTTTTATGGTTGTATGTGAGCCTGGAGATGAGGGTGGCTGGGTTCAGCTTCTTGTTGGCTTTGGCTTACTGCGCTGTACTGAGCAAGTCAATTAACTTCACCAAGCCTGTGCCTCTCAGATGAAAAAACATCAGTAACTTCTAGCTGTGCAATCTTCAGTCTGTACCGCAAATTCTTCTGCTGTCATTTAATATCAATACCAGGCCTGCCATAAGGAAATGCTGATTGTGTTGATCCTTCTTGATGCCATAGTATACCATAACTAGAGCAGTGACAGTAAGGACAGCAATCATGGTATACATAGATCTACACATCCCCAAGCTGAGCAATTCGTTCCTTAACAAAACAAACAAAAATACTGTTCAATTTTATTTTATTTTTACCTTTAGAGTAGCTGAGGTAATACTAATCACAATGAGAAACTCACTCAGTAATGGCTGCCAGTGATTAAAAAGATCCTGAAACAACCTTTCTAGCAGATAACCCTCCAAGAATATCTATCTCTACAAGAGGCATAGACCAAAATATAACAACAGCCCACGAAAATTCTGGTAAAGACTAGTTATAGGAGCTGCTAAATAAGATGACTGACTAAGCAGTACTGGTAACAGAGTGAGTGACCTTCCTCTATCTGTCAGGAGTTTCCTTCAGTTTTTTTATCCTATATATTGTTCTGTTATACACTCATTATGCATTAGTCAGTTATAGGTTTCTACCTACATCTACCATTAATGATAATGCCAAGGAATGACACAAGGTGGGGCAGGGGCAGAAATGGATGTGGAAGAGCTAGAAACAGACAACTAGGAGAAAAGCTCATGGGTAGAAAACATGAAAAGGAAAGCTCCAGAGAAAGTGGAGTTTGCTGTAAACACAGTGGACACCTTTAGGGGTTCAGCCAAGAGAAAGAGCTCCAGCTCTGCCAGGAGGTACCATGAGAGGCAGGAAGAGAAAGGAGTGGAAAATAGCTATTTTTGTGATGATTCAGGGTCAGAAGGAACAGATTTCATTATAAAACACCCATTCATTAGAACAGCCCTATTGGGTTAACCCAGGGGTTCACCTGGCCCAGACTATGACATTGGCCAGAGATATCAAGGAAAAAGTTTAAGAACAGGGTAAACACAGTGATATTTTCCTGGTTTATTCTGCAAGTGACCAGCAGCCCTGGAGGTAAAGGTCACATCTTCCAGCTAAGTTAGCTAGAGAAAATGAGCCTGACTACAGGCTCTGTTATAGAGATTTTAATGGCATTGTACTCCTAGAAATAATAAAACATTCAGACAATACCTGTTTTGTAAGAGATAAAAACATTGAGGTTTTCTCTGAATCTGAGCTTTTGAATCAAATGTGCGTGACAAGAGTTACAATGGGACTCAAACAACAACACACTCCCTGACACCCCCCCCCCCCCAAAAAAAAAAGGGCGGGGGGCGGGTTTGGGGGAGGGATTTGCTTGGAGAATCTGACAACCTTGGGAAAAGATGCTTGCAATTGCTATGCTTGGAGCTTAAAACCAGCTTGAAAGTTTTAGAGAGGAAATCAGAGACTGTGGCAGTGCACTCAACCAACAAACCACGGATTCATAGAAACATGCAGAGGCAAAGTAAAACTTAAAAAAAATGCAAGGATTAGCTCGCAAGAAACAAAGGGACAGATTGCACATGCTTCTAAGCAAAATCCGGCCTTTGGATAGTGCCATTTTCCAAGAAAAAAAAAACTATTTTCATATATGCATATACCTAAAAAGTGCAAAATTATTGTCTGCACACCTGTCAAAATGGTTGAGGAGACAAATGCTTCCAGTAATTAGTTAGTCTTCTGGAAATTAAATAGTCTTCTGGAATATCAGTGAGGCCTGGTCTAGGGAAAAAAAGTCACTTTATCCTCAGAAGCATGATCCAGGAGGAGGACAGTCATTCACCCCAGGCCCATTGTTACTATGAAGTGCCTCAATTAATTTTGGGGGTTGAATGGCAATATCATGAATCCAGCAGGAGGGCAGCCACTCTCTGGCTCTGCATGTCCAAGGCAGGTTGGAGGAAGATGAAAGCTCATTTATATCTGAGTTAAGGATATAGATATCCACAGGTGGAAGGAGTAAGCAAGCAAGGGTATCTGAAATATGAAATAAAGTAAGTCCAGTCTTCTTCAACAGAGAAAATGTGTAGGTGTGCTCAAATCTATTGTCATGCAGGTGTGAATACCTCATAGCCTTTTATGAGGACATAACAAGGTGGATAGATTATGGCAAAGCAGTGGTTGTGGTCTATCCTGATTTCAGTAAAGCGTTTGACAGTCTCCCACAACATCCTCGCTGCTAAATTGAAGAAGTGTGGTCTGGATGATCGGGTAGTGAGGTGGGCTGGGAACTGGCTGAAGGAAAGAAGCCAGAGAGTTGTGGTCAATAGGGCAGGGTCTAGTTGGAGGCCTGTATCTAGTGGAGTACTTCAAGGGTTGATACTGGCACCAGTACTATTCAGTATATTCATCAATGACTTGGATGAGGGAATAGAGTGTACTATCAGCAAGTGTGCTGATGACACCAAGCTGGGAGGAGTGGCTGACACGCCAGAAGGCTGTGCTGCCATCCAGTGAGACGTGGACAGGCTGGAGAGTTGGGCGGGGAGAAATCTAATGAAATATAACAAGGGAAAGTGTAGAGTCTTGCATCTGGGCAAGAACAACCCCAGATTCCAGTATAAGTTGGGAAATGACCTGTTGGAGAGCAGTGTAGGCGAAAGGGACCTGGGGGTCCTGGTGGACAGCAGGATGACCATGAGCCAGCACTGTGCCCTTGTGGCCAGGAAGGCCAATGGCATCCTGGGGTGTATTAGAAGGGGGGTGGTTAGCAGCTCAAGAGAGGTTCTCCTTCCCCTCTACTCTGCCCTGGTGAGACCACATCTGGAATATTGTGTCCAGTTCTGGGCCCCTCAGTTCAAGAAGGACAGGGAACTGCTGGAGAGAGTCCAGCGCAGGGCAACAAAGATGATTTGTTGGGAGTGGAGCATCTCCCTTATGAAGAAAGGCTGAGGAAGCTGGGTCTCTTTAGCTTAGAGAAGACTGAGGGGTGATCTGATTAATGTTTATAAATATGTAAAGGGTGAGTGTCATGAGGATGGAGCCAGGCTCTTCTCAGTGACAACTAGTGATAAGACAAGGGGCAATGGGTGCAAACTGGAACACAGGAGGTTCCACTTAAATATGAGAAGAATCTTCTTCATGGTGAGGATGACAGAGCACTGGAACAGGCTGCCCAGGGAGGTTGTGGAGTCTCCTTCTCTGGAGACATTCAAAACACCTTCCTGCGTAACCTCATCAAGATATTCCTGCTCCAGCAGGGGGATTGGACTAAATGATCTTTTGAGGTCCCTTCCAATCCCTTACATTCTGTGATTCTGGGATTTTTAGGTGAATCATACAGAGTAGAAAGCTCCTCTGTGTCTAATCCAAGCAGTAATCAGAGAAGCATGGTTTTCTCTTAATTTTCCTTTGTCTATGCTGTTTGTATTTGGTACTTCTGTTTCTTATTCTCCACTTCTCTTATCCCGGCTGGCACCAGAGTGACTTTGGAGTATGGTAAACACCAGGACTACTCTATCGGTAGATGTGGGGGTGGTGAGGCACTTCCGCAGTGCCCAGTACTACCACTTGCTGTTTACAGAACTACACAGGAAACAAAACACTCCTTCACATCCCCATGTGAGTATTTGTGCCTTAGTAACTCTGAGGGAGACAGCAGTAGAGGTGTCTTTGAGGGACAAATATCAGAGATGTAATCACCTGGAAAAGTGATAGCCAAGAGAGGACCTGAATTCTGAAGGGGTTTTGAGAATGTACAACACTGAAATTCAGTAGGAATTTTTCCGAATGGAACAGTGTTTTCCCACCCTTGTAACTGGATCAAATTTCTTTAAAAATGATCCTCAAAGGATGCTGCCTGAGCTTACAAGCCTGTTGCACCTGTCCACCCAGCATGGCTCCCATGTGCAGCAGCTGCACCAGAATGATGCAGAACACATCAGGAACTCCTTCCCTGAGCACTGGGAAAAATCAGCTGCTAAATGCATTGCTATGTATCAATTTCTTCACTGTATGAAACGTGAGCCCTTTGATGCAAAGTTAAGGGAGCCTTTGGTGTCTTAGAAGGTTAGTCTAACAGAGAACATATTAATATTATGCTCATTGGTTAGAGTGTTGATCCTTCTCTTTTGAGAGATGTAGAAATCCATCCTGATGCTCAAAGGAGTCAAGTGCAAATCCCACATTGATAAGAAAAGTCCCAGGGAAATGTGAGTTCATAAAGACCCACCTCCTTGATGTTTTGTCCTACAGTCTTTCTGCTCATAGTTTCGGCACAGTTTTATGTGAACTTCAAAAAGCATAATGTTGTTCTAGCAAATAGGACACCATCTATAAATCTCTCAAAAAAAGCCCTTCACTTTCATTCCTGTGTGACCAGGTCACTGTAGCTACACAGTAGAAATTACTTAAAGAAAATCCAAAAACTTTCAAACTTATGTGGACTAGTGCTCAGGAAGAGCGAATAGGGGAGCTGTGCTGGTTTCTCTTCCAGCCATGGCTTGACACCTAAAGATAAACGTGATGAAATGCAATGCAAAAGTTCTTTAGGAGGCAGCTCAAAGCAGCATAAGATAAGCCTTGTTGCTCACTGTGTGATCTGCTGGCTTTTCTTGCACCACAGGGTGGGAACTGCTGGTCTAGCTCATTACAGAGGCTCCTTGCAATTCATTTCCCAGAACTTGTTATCTGAAACAAGTTGAGGGTCCAAGGATGCTTTCTGGAGTAGCTCTCATCCTTTGTTGTTTTGGGGTGCTTAGGAGCAAGACAGCCACTCTAGAGAGGAGAGGAAAGAAAGCTTTACAATGACACATTATCTCCAAGCTTCCATGTATCATGGAACTACAACTGCCCTGGACAATGACAATGAGGGTATTTATCCTAAGGCATCCCTGGATAGATGTCTCTGCCAAAGGGCCGCGGGCAAAAAAACCCCACAGATAATAAAGGTACTCTGGTTTAGCCAGCTCCAAATCAAGGTGTCTGACAGGGCTCAACAGGCCAGCAGGGTGGAAAAAAATTAATTATTTCATTTTGTTGTTGCTTTTTTCTTTTATTTTTCAGATTTATTTTCCTTCTCTTCCGTTTCTCCTGCCGCCATGTTGCAGGACATCTCCTTCCCTGGTGTCATCTTTCCTCACTTCCCCTATTCAAATCCAGCCGTGCCTGGCCATGACTTTTCTCATCTCCTGTCTCCGGGGTATTCCTGGCAGCTTGTTAATTGAGTAGAATCCCTGTGCTGACAAGCCCCCTGTCACTGCCATTGTGAAATACTGAATAACATCAGAAACTTCTGCTAAACTGAGCAAATAGTTGGATCAAAGTCAGAAAGCTTTCTACTGAACTCAAGATGCCTGTGAATGACCAAAAAAAAGGGAGAGATTGTTTTCTGCCAAAGTCACAGTAAACAGTTGACTGACTTATGTCTTATTGTAGAAAGGAAGGGCAAATTTTAATGCAAAATCAGAACTTATATACCTATTCTTTCTCAAAATAAAAGCCAGTCCACCCCTTCAGGGCTTCTCTGTCCCTTAATGACTTCCATATTTACTTAATCTGTGTATTGTAGTCCTGCCAGTCACATCTCATCTCGCACATCTCTGAGCATCCTACCTTGAGAGACTGGTTCAATTCTGCCTCTGTTAGAAACAACAATAAACACCAGAAAAGCATTAATATTTTCTAAGAAGGACTAAAATCTGCTTCAGGATTCAGATGAATCAAAGGAGCTGTTCTACAGGCAACTCAAGACTTCGTTGTGCTGGGCCCTCAGCCTCCAGTTAGTAAAAGCCGGGAGCCTGACAGTTCCATGGGCAGCTTAGTGCTCAGATGAACTTGCCCTTCACAGAAAGGCACTCATATATTGTGTGCCAAACGGAGGTAAGGACAAACTCCTCCTCCCTTCTCTAACAGTCAAGTTGGCGGAGCAAAAAAAACCATACGCTTCTCCCACAAGTAAAATGCCAGAGGATTAGGGTGTTCCAAGTTAACTGAGGAGGGTTTTTTTAATTATATAGGACACATGATTTTTGAATTAGATCACATAATGTAAACATTGTAAAAATAGAAACTTAAAATCACAACATTTCATTAAAAATGTGAGTGTGAGGTCTTGTCAACACTGCTAGACTTTTTTTCTTTTCTTTTTCTTTTGTTGCTTTATCTCACTTTTGCTAAATCTGGCAAAATCCACCCAGAATGTTTCAAACCCCTTCCTATTAGTCTGCTTTTCCTATCAGCTCTATACTCCACTCTTTGGGACCAAATCAGCCTCGTTTCATTCAGTGCTATACTTCTATACATGTGTAATCTGCTAGTGATTAATGTACCAGCAGGCGGTACTGAAAATCATACTGCCAGCTACCCTATTTTTTCACAAGTACTAGGGCTCTGTGCAGCCCTATAGAGACCTTCCCCCATGTAGTTCTGCTTTCCTACACAGAGCTTTGTGACTGCTGGGTAAAGGGATTTCGCTCATCAGCTTGGTTATGTTTTCCCATTCAGCTCTCAACAGCACCAAATGACAGTACAATTTCTTGTAAACTTTCTGCTGGTTAGCACTCTGGTCACAGACTAAAGACTGATGCGGTAAATCAGGGTGGCCCACTGGCAGCTGCTGCTGGGGTCGGATACCAGGTTTGGGACACCAACTTCCCACAGGCAATGTTAGTGATAGTGGCGGTTGCTGGCTGGCTGGATAACAACGATATGCTCCTTCCCCACAAAACCTCTTCCTTCCCCCATTGTCCTGTTCAGCCTTCCGCAGCCACTGCTCTGCTGTCTGGGTCACTGGTCTAAGCCACTAAGGGATGTTGTGAGGATAAAGCCAGGGAGGCAGATTTCCTGTACTTCAGCTTTAAAATCATAACCTCTGGTGAGAACATTGGGAAAATCCAGGAAAAAGAGTCACTTGCCTGCTAGGGCAGCATTCTCAGCCTCAAGAGCAGCTTCCAATCTCTTCCAAAGAAAACAGCAACAGCATAGATGGAGGCATCCCACAGACCAGTTGTCATAGATGAAGAGCTGGGCAGAACCCACAGCTCAAGCTGGGAACTTGACCTGATTTAGAGTTAGACTATGCCCAGGGAGGGTGGGCAAGGGGCACTTTGCTCAGATCCCTTCAACAGACTCAAGGATCTTCCAAGAACTAAGGGAAGAGGGAGTCCATCCTTCCTCAGCTGAGACTGGCATTTGATGGCAGCTGAGGACCTAAGCTGACATCCCTTTCCTATCCTGAGGTGGCCTTAACTTAAAACAAGAGCCTGTGGTGCAAGCAAACTAAAAATCTGTATTGCAGCAATATTGCATATGATTTCAAAAGCAGTAAAGAGCCTGGCAATACATCCCAGACAACATACTCATATTGCAACACTTATTCTGGGAGTAATAGCTTCAAGGTTGGAGTGTAAGAGCATTCTCCACCCCAATCCATCTCTGCATGGGAGTAGTGAGCAAAACAACACGAAGCATACATTTCATCTGTAACGATCTACATATGTGAATGGCAGAGCCTGAAAATCATGTGGGCACATATTACGCCTGACAGAAAAGCAAGCGGGACTAACTCTCTGTTCTGTGATCCTGGATGTAGTTTAAAAGCTGGTGAATAACCAAGATGCAGTTTAGCAATCCCAGTTCCAATTAGTCAGTCATGGTGTGAGAAAATGAGAAGATAAAAGAAGAAATTCCTTTATATTCCTACACATACGGGATGGCTCTTTGCATCATCATCAAAGTACCTTCATGAAAGCTTTCCATGCTCTCCAACAGGACTTCAGAGCAGAACACACCTCTGAAAGAAAAATAACTGTATTTCACTCATTCACTCACCTACTGTTCACAGGGTCAGTTTTAGCTGCTGCGAAGTCCTGGTGCTGCCATCTTCTCTGAGCAGTGGTGAAGTAGTAGCGATGAAATAAACTGAGAGTGAGTGATTTTAACCTGCAACCAGTCCTGCGGCAGTGTCAGCTGTGCAGTAATTCACAGAATCACAGAATGGTTGGGGTTGAAAGGGACCTCTGGAGATCATCTAGTCCAATCCACCTGCTAAAGTAGGTTCACCCAGAGCAGATTTCACAGGAATGTGCTTTTGAATGTCTCCAGAGCAGGAGACTCCACAACCTCTCTGGGCAGCCTGTTCCAGTGCTCTGGTACCCTCAAAGTAAAGAAGTTTCTCCTCATATTCAGATGGAACCTCCTGTGCTTCAGTCTGTGCCCGTTGCCCCTCATCCTGTTGTTGAGCACCACTGAAAGGAGTCTGGTCCCATTCTCTTGACATCCACCCTTGAGATATTTATAAGCATAAATAAGGTCCACTCTCAGCATTTTATCCAGGTTGAAAAAACTCAGCTCCCTCATATGACTTGTATTTTACTGGAATGATTCCAGTGAGTGCCACAATGTAGTCTCAGATGTGGAGTTTACCTGTTTTCTAAGAAAGGCAGGCAGAGCCCAGGTCACTGTACAGGAGGGGAAGAGAAGGGCCATGCCCATCCCAAACCTCCCCAAGCTGGAGCCTTGCTACCACGTTCCTTCAAGCTTCTACAGTTTCTGGCTCATCTTACTCTGACAAAAGTTACCTCCATAAGCCAGGTCATTTATTTGCTGCTGTGAGTTTGTATAACCACTAGTCTCTCTGGTTTGAAGAACAGCACCATTTTTCATGTCAAAATACTAAAAAAATATCACACAATGAGCCTCTAAAAGCATCCAGATTTGAAACAGACATAACAACTTTGGGAGAAAGTTTTCCCTTTTGATGTCCAAACTTTTGGCAAAACTCTTCTCAGACCTAAGAGACCTAGAAACACAGTGTTCTCCTAGTTTTGTAAGGAAAACTGAGGAAGAGGTTTGGAGGATTTTCCTGGTATAGCTTCAAAAAAAAAAGACCAGATAAATCCCTCACCAACTCAGTATCTAACTGGAAGAGCTCGTGACACAGGAGAAAGACCAAAAGAAATTTGATGAGGAGAAAAGTAGACACAAAGAAAAATAAAGGAAAACTGTGGTTGGTTCATAACAGGAATACAGGTGTCAAAAATGTCCTCCTTCCTCACCAGGTGGTGCGCTCAGGTCACTGCAGCATACCGGAACATAGATGAATCATTCCGCTCTTCCCATAATTTCTCCTGGAAGCCTGGAGACATGTCACAGATCTCGTGCAAGAGCAAGAAGAAATAAATTTGAAACAGAAAGCTGGAAAAATGAAACATCACATCCAGGTCAGGTAACACTGTGTGGGGTTTTTTACCAGCTCTATAAAATGCTTTTGACCTATCTGGGGATGAAAGAATGAGCGAAAAAGGCAAGAAGGCAGGGAGGGAGGGAGGAAGGGAAGGGAAGGGAGGGAGGGATGGAGGGATGGAGGGAGGGAGGGAAGGAGGGAAGGAGGGAAGGAGGGAAGGAGGGAAGGAAGGAAGGAAGGAAGGAAGGAAGGAAGGAAGGAAGGAAGGAAGGAAGGAAAAGAAAGAAAATTTTTGGCCTGCCTGCTTTAACTGTGGTGGCACCAAGCTGTTTATCATGGAGACACTGTGGGAGGGCACATGTCAAACCCACAACACTTGTTTATGAGGTAACTCCTTTTCTGGAGACCATCAACAGCATCTGGGATCAACAGTCAGTATCAGCACCAGTGACTCTGCATGGTAACCTGCTAGCAGGTGAGCATGGTGAAAAAAATCACCTGCCCATACAAACTGTCTAGGTACAGCTTCATTATGGTAAGGATGCTTCTGATTTCATTTTTTTTCCCGACACTGAACTCAGCAAATACCAGCCTTGTATGTGTCAGTACCCAGTTCAGCTCCAAGTCATGTCAGGCTTTTCCTTAGCCAAAAGCACCCAGGTCTCATTTCTGTACTCACCAGCAAGTAGAAACAGAGAAGCAAGTGGGGAAATGACACAGGAGTTTTATTATGGGTTATCCTTAGTACAGAATGTATATTTAAATCATGTCATTTGTACCTTTCAAGTTTTTTTCATTAATCTAAGGAAATAAGCCCCAGGCTGAGATTATTCCCCACACAGGTCTCCATCATCTTTTCACATAATGACTGCATAAGGTGAAAATCTAACCACACGCAAGGGCTGTGGTCCAGGTCTCCCTCATCCACATGAGTAGCCAGATCTCCAGGACAGAGTTTTTCCACTTTTCATGATTTGTGGTCTTTCCAGTAGATGCACAGACATATCTATAGCTATTTTTTTAAACATGACTATCTCCTGTAACTTTAGAGGAGATCAATGCCTTCTTCCCCTTTCACCGTCATGAAGCCACAGCCCACAGGATGAAGTCCATCCATCCTGTGCAGATGAGACAGACCCATGCCTCTGTATTCTGGAACTTGGCTTTGCATCTGTGGTGTCACCACCTCAACAGGAAAGACAGAAAATGCCCCCATGGACCCTAAAATAGACAACACTCAATAGTAAAGAACATTGTTCATCAGGAGGGGGACTGTTGGTTGGAAGTGTTGAGGCCCTGGGACTCTATTCTGGGCATCACTGGCCATACAAGGAAAAAATATATTCTGAGGGTAGAAGTAATGTCTTTCTTTCAAGCACATCGTGAAACAGAGATTGAAAGCATCCAATTGCTGAATTTCCCCAGACATTGTTGGACTAATCACATTTAGCCAGAGCTAGAAATGACCACACTCACTTTAGGCACATCTTGATTTAATGACTCAAATCAGTCCATTTCTAGCTCTGCCCAGGCACATCAAGACTTGTCTGTGCTGAAATTAATTATCGAATGTCAAGTAGCAACTCCAGGTGTGCCAGCCAAATCTCAGAGTGAATTAGAGTCAGTTTTTCAGCTTGATTTGACCACATTTTTGCCCGCATGTGGATTAGTCAAGGAACACAGAGATGCCATAAGCGAAGGCAGAGCTCTGGGTACGCTGGGAGTGCTGAAGCCAAACAGGGACATTTGACATATCACCAAGGGCCTGTGTTGTTATGCGGTAGCTGAACAAGGGTTGTGTTCCTGTTTAGGCATCTTAATAACATCTTGGTCCTGTTTTAAAAGCCTAAGTGCCCAGATGGATCCGGCATGTTTGGTTTTCAACCAACCTGCATTCAACTGGTGCTTTTTTCCTGGCAGTAAACAGGCTGGTGCACATTGAGCCAGGCTGTGTCCAGCCTGTGTGTCACTGCATGTATATGGTCACAAAGGTCTGCAGAGCACACTCCTGAAAAAATGGAACTGTAAATCTAAGGCACCTCTCATTTTGCAAGGATGCTGGCAATGGCTGTGCCTGGGGCACACATGGACCTGAGAAGTCAGTACCGATTGCTGAGGACAGGCAGGTGGACTGCAAATTCCAGCTCCCAGAGGAGGCGTGTAATTCTTCAAGGCACACCATCCACATGCGAGAGACCAGAATGTGGTTTTTCTTCAAACTCCAGAAGCCTGAAACACTCATGGATTCAATAGTAAGGTCCCTCAAATGGGGCAGCAAGGTGGCAAGCACCTGAGAGGAGGTACTCATTAGTTTACCTATGTTTTATTTTTACAGAATCTTCACTTTTTTTTTTTTCAACATTCAGCATGGAACAGCTCAGCTCCAGTATTCATCATACAAATATCTCGGCTGATTCTTGACTGGCAGTATCTGGTTGTCATTGCTGACGCACTCTGAAGAAAAAACAAGTCTCTACAAGGCACCCAGTGAATCTAACACGCTTCCTTCACCTGCCTGCCACTTGAAATGTGTTTGCCAGCTCACCCTTCAGAGAGAAGATTTATTATGCCAGTAACTAAGAGAGCCTTTAGAGAATTTCAGTGCACTGCTGTGGGCACTGGTTCCACAGATATACCATTAACCTGTTTCTGTACTTTAGGAGAGCTGCTCAAGGTTAGCAAGGAAGAGTCAAATAGAGTAGAGAGGCCGCAATGTGAAATCAAAGGTGAATGGCCTGGACATTGGAAATGGAAACGCTAAGCTATGCCTGTATTTCCTTTCACAGGAATTGCAGCATAGTTGTGTTTGCATGGAGCACCAGTGGCATCTAGTGACCACACCACGAAGATCACCATGAATTGATGCAAGCAGAGAAAGACACGGTTCAGACTGGGGCCAGTGGGGACGTCACTGACCTGCTGGTGGTGATGGCTGCAAACCTGGCCTAAGTTCTAGGAATTAGCGATATTGCATCTTCATGGTCAGATATTTTTAGCACTTATATAAAAGATGCTATCGTGTCTTGCCAACTGCAATAGCGAAATGCCCCACCAACCCTCTGGAGGTTCAGCAGTGGTGTGGGACAGCTTGCCTCTCGCTTGATGGCAGAAGAAGTGTTTCTTCGGTGTGAGTGGAACAAACACTTTCCAGTCTGGATGTAAACCAGTGACTCAGTGCTGGCTAGAGGAGATGGAGAACGTGTCAGGCAACACCAAGTCATCTGTCCCTCTGCCAAGTGGACAATAGTCCTTCTGTTCCCTCTGGGAGAAAGGACTCTTCTGCAAGGGCACTGGGGGCCAGACAGTGAGTAGTATTGTTGCAGCTGGGTGAAAAGTTTACTAGTACAGGGGAAACAGTATAAAAATTATCATAGATGGTAATCTGGAGTTCAAAAGGGCATGACGTCTAATACAACTGGCTGGCAGCGTGAGAATGAGCAGAAGACAATCAAGTTTACAGCTGTATTTTGATGTATATAAAACAGAGCAATAGAACTACATTTATTAAAGACAAAAAATTAATAAAAGAAAGCCAGTTTAATGAGAAGATGTTATTAAGAGAGTAAGGAAAGCGCAATTTTACGGCCCAGTTGTGAAACAATTGTAAGATTCCTGAGACCACTTTTGGTGACGGGAACTGCAAGTCCACAGCTTGTAAGTCTTCGCGCAGCTCTCCTCTCCCTCAGCACACGTGCCTGATTGCAGGTGAGCTGTAAATCACTGGCCTTTCAGAGTTTTAACATTGCACTCCTGTACCTATGCTGGGTGGTCGCTAGAGACGCTACCTACCTTTCCTAAGAAGAGACTTCCTTCCTTCTTGCTGGACAAACCCTTTCCCTCCACAGGTGTCCTTGTGGTGTGTCTGCACTGACTGGCTCCTGCCCTGGACTCTGGGCCAATGTTGTCACTTGGAGAGGCCACTGGAGCTGTTAGGAAGGGAAAGCAAGGGACGTGACACATGTGGTAGAGGAACATTATGGTCAGCGAACAGCGGGAGCAGATCGGCACCATTGTGTGTGTCTGAACAGGGCTGAAAAACTGCTCAGGAGCTGCTGCTTGCATGTCCTGCATGGGCTGTGTGAAGCACTGGACCCAGGTTTTCAGCCATGTGTGACTCTCTGAGGGCCTGTGAGGATTTCCAGCTTCTTCCCACCTTCTGTCCCTTCAGAGGACTCGTCCAGGCCAGTCCTGCGGCATCTCCCAGCACGGGGAGGCCGGTCAGCCTGGGCGAGAGGAACCACACGCAGCTCCAAGTGCAAGCAGAGACCACAGAGGCAAACCGGCACACAGCAGGAGTCACAGCGACAGCTCCTGTTACAGGCTCACATTTTCTGGTGTTTATTATTCTTTTCATTCCTGGCCATGTCTCCATTATTATTAGTCTTTTCATGTGAAGGAGGAAATTTCACTACTAAACCACTGTTTGTGGTCCCTGCTGTGCACACCGCTGGTTTGCTGTGGCTGAGCTGCTGGCCTGGCCTCCACCCCACCTGCATGTGATGTGCACAGCCCTGACAAAATCGGACGGCTGCCCCAAGGGAAGGCTGTTCCTGCATGCACCGTGTTCCTACAGGACTCCTTTCTTAGGTGCTTCAGACACTAGAGGTCAGAGGAAAGATGCTGGGCTAAGCTGCCCAGCATGGATGTTCTGATCTTGCCGAAACCTCTCATCAAACACACAGCCAGTGAACACAAGCAGGGGCTTGCAGTTCACAAAGGGAAAGCACCAGCCAAATGTAGAGAGGAACACTTGCAAAAACTACTGAATGCTGCAATGAAGAAAAGCACTCCTGCCTCTCCTGCTTCGAGTTTAAAAAAAACAACAAGCAGAAAGGTCATTTAGCAGCATGGAAGAGAGCGTTAGGACAAAGAGGCCTCAAGGAGAGCAAAATGCAGAGGTTTCTGCAACAGAGTCCCATCACCATGCTTTCCATGATCCCCAGTGCAGAATGCCACCCTTCTTAGCACAGCTGCATCACCAGACCTCATTTGCTGAAGAGATTATCTAGGGAAAAATAATGGGAAACTTCTCTGGAGTTTCCTGGTTCTCTGGATCTTGTCTTCATGTTCCACCTCAGTATCAAGTGAAGAAGTTGCTTTTGCTGTGTGTTCAACAAAGATTTCAAGCAGAGAGTGAACACCCTTTGAGATACTGGACAGCTAAATTGACATTCAATTTTCTCATCCAGCGGTACTTAGAAAAAAACTTCCTGCAGCAAACAGCATCAAACTAATGCACTGAGTCACCATCATTCCTTCACCTCAATCCTAATAGCCCAAGTAGAGTACAAGCCCCTCCGAGCACACTGGTCAATTATTGATTTGGTCTGAATTGCTAGAACTAGTATTTTATTGGCATTGCTTCCCCCAGACAAATATCTGCAATTTTTCCATTGCTTAATCACATCTTAATATGGTGAAAATTCATGCACATACTTGTGACATCTAAGTAGTTGTTGCAGAATGACAGTCCTTTAGTTTTTCAGTATTTATTGTTCAGTATACAGCTGCGTGATACACTGAAGCTCAGAAAAACTGGGGAGAATGATTTACAGTAAGATTTTGAGAAGTCCATTTCTTCTAAATCAATCAGAAACAATTCTCATACAGTCCGTGATCTGTGACTAAATGCTACATTATTTTAAATATACTTAGCGCTATAAATAATCATTAATGACAATACTACTACAGCCTGAAAATAAGGTAGGGGCAAGATCTGATCTACTTCTGATTTATATTTATAGTGTTCATACTTGTATATTTTATATGCATACACTTGTATAAAACAACAACAAAATAAAACTGGCCCCACAACAATAAACAGGGTATATTGTACAGCTTATAAGTTATGGTGTATAGTAAAACTGATATCACATCCTATAGTGGGTATACATTAATAAATAGACAATGATATATTAATTTTCAAATTTAACAAAGAATTTTAAAAGAGGAAGTAAGATATTACATACAATGGGGCTGATTCATCATTACTGCTTTTATTCCAGCTTAAAATAATGGCACTTTCATGTCACGGGAAACTTGGAAGCAATAAGGTCATGAATCACAGTCAATACACACAATTCAGCAGAGCTGTAATATTTTTAGAGAAACCTGAACTTTTTGGAGTGCTTGATTTTGCAAATCTGTAGTTAAATTATTCATATTTAGTTTCTCTGCCTGCCTGCTTAATACATATATGTATAGAAAAAAAACAAAACTACTTGTCATATGGTATTTACCAGTTTTGCTTTTTAATTTGTAAGTAAACACTCAGCTTATTGCTTTGCCATTGCTCTTCCACACCAAATCAGACCCAAGCTGTGGGAGCCCAGGGCTGTCCCATAGGTCCATCCGACTTATGTAGTGGCTCGTGTTTGCTTTCAAATATAAATGGCACCCTAAGTATCTAATCACTCTATCGAATTTAAAACCCTACACTACCTTGGAACATTCATATATTTTACCTACTGCTAAGCTGGCAAACATGATTTAATTACAAGTCTGTAATCTACATAATAGCTTTTAAATCCACTGAAGCAAAGATGTGCCATAATATTCATACAACTACACATATAGTTGTACCTAACTCCTAATTTTGCAGTGCTGCAGCTCTGCAGTAGTAACAGAAATGTATGTATGTACATATGTAACAGAAAGAGAGCAAACCAGTCTTGTGTATGGATTCGTGTCTGCTATTCTCATGCTCATCCATTACATTTATATCAAAACCAGTATGAGCAGAGCAGAGGACAGTTGCGGGAAGAGAAGCACAAAACACTGCTTAAGAATGTCTGAAGCCAGATGGCCAATCGTTGGACACAAAGTGATATTTTTGATTGCCAGGGCTGCTTGTGCTTCTATTAGTCATGGCTTCTCCAGCTTCTCACAGAGCATGGCGAGGAGGTCTAACAGGAGGTCTAACAGGGAAGCTGTGCAACAGCCATAGAAATGCTGTTACCTGTCTGCTGCGCCAGACAATTTGTCCTTTGAGGTTTGAAAGAGACAGGAGGCAACCATGAGGGGCTGAGGGGTTAAAGGCAGCTGGTGATTTTTTATGTCTGAGTTAAAGAAACTGTATGCTTCACACTGCAGTTCAATGTTTATTTTACCACAGAACAACCAGAATCCACAATAGGGTGCCAGAGTGCATCTTCACTAATCTATCCCATAATGACACAGGAGCACACTTTTCAAAGACACATATTTATACAAATGGTAACCACTTTTGTCCCCATAACTTAGATTAGGAACAATTTGGGACACACATACGCACACACACATTAAAAAAAAAAAAAAGAAAAAATAATACAAATTTTTTCTTGCTGTTAGAAATAGAAGTGCCAGTTAAGTACGTCATCGTTTCCTGGTCCCACTATTGCCACTGGCAGACTTACTGAAACTTCTGCTCATTTGTGGGAAGTGTACAGTTGGCGTTCTTTCAGTGGGGCCATACAACCCTAAATTCCTGGCTGTCGCTGACTTTCGAAGAGGCTTGACACTGGGAAAAGGATTGAAGACCTGTGGCCTTGGGTTCCCAGGCTGGGGAGATTTAGCCAGGTTTCCACTGTCGCTGGATGAGCTGGAGGACTCTGATAAACGCGGCTGCCTGGGCTGATGGGATGTTGACTCAGCAGCGGTGTTATCCGAGGTGAGTTCCAGTGCTTCCAGTTTTAGCTGAACCACTGACATGTTTGTGCTGCCATCCATGGAGACTGGCTCAGACGCCTGTCGGTCACCTTTTCGAGTAGTCCTGTCATCCAAACCACCCTCTTCTCCTTCTCCAAAGTCAGACTGTTTGGAAGTCTCCTCCTTTGCACCAGAACTATTTGTTTTACAGCTCTCGCTCTGCTCATCTATTAGTCCTATGGTGTCCCCATAGCCCAGCTGTCCTTTGGCCCTCGCAATATTCTTTCGATGAACTCGTATGTGAGTGCGCCATGGAGAGTTCAGTTTTGGTTTAAGATCTTCTTGGGGAATGGGAGACATCTTCCCTGGAGCATGACTTGGGATGTGAATAACAGCATTTTTGAGAGACCTGTTATTCAATTTCATCTTCTTTCCTAAAAGGAGGTGGTTTATCACCGGGGAATGGTTTACCTGAGAAGGGAGGAGGCTGGTAACTGGCCCTTTGTCTGAAAGAAAGTGTTTAAAAGAAATACAGTATTGTTAAAGAACAATAAAACTTTATGTTCTAAGGATCCACTACCAAATTGGATGCCTTTCTTGAGGTATAGCAAAGGTTTCTAGGATTAACTGTTATTAAACTAAAACAAAACCAAAAACTGAATTTCTCTTACCCCTTGGAGTCAAACACAAAGCTCTAACTTCTACAATAAATGTTTCATGTCCTCCCTCCCTGCTTCTTACCTATGGGTAAGTCCTGAGCCATGAATACCATGAAAATAAATCATAACAAAAATAGCTTCTCAATTTCTGGAATTGCACTGTAACTGATAGCTTAACATTAATATTGGCTTCTGATCCTTCCCCTCCATTTCTCTTCCAACTGTGGGAGGCAATTCAGTCCCTACACAAGTCAGTCAAAAAAGCCCCTCCATGAGGCTTATGTGACTGGAGAATGAACCAATGTATTTTTAGTAGATAAACCACAACAACTCTTTCTATTAGGTCCTCTTATTAAACCAGAGCAGTGCATTCAGAAGTAGGTAATTAGATGACAGTTTGATTAAACAACAAACCCAGCCCCATATCATGATTAGTAAGATTAGAAAGGTTTGTGTTTGGAGAGTAGGGGTTGGCAATCCTTGGGAATCAACATTTTCCTGTTTGCACGGTTTCTGCTGGCTACAGCCTTTGTTCAAAGCAAATACTTTGCCAATATTAAAAAAACCCAAATCCTTACAAATTATGTTAACGGAAAAATTGCAGCTCTAGGTATTCAAATGTTCCTATTAGGACAAGTTTAGAGAATCCAGAAGAGGAATAAAGATTCTCCACAGTGACTCATCTGCGTGGTTCGAAGTTGACTTAGAAAGATGACACCTAAGTGGGGAGGACTGAGTGGGGTGGGCTGTGTTCAGCTTGCACACCCATCAAATCCTTCACCTGCGCTGTGCACATGAACCCCACATTATTGTGGTTGCCAATTGCAGAAACAGACTCTGTAACATGGAATGCTGGATAACGGACTCATGTCCAGCTCAATCCTCACAGCAGTATCCTTAAGCTAGGTGAACTGTCAGCCACAATGGGACATCTCAGCCAGCTCTTCAGCTGCATAATTTGCCATGATGGGATGATCTCAGAGGAGTGAGGATAATATGGACCAGCTAGGAATGTACCTGCCACTTGGTCTGAAGTATACTCATTTCCTCATTTCACTTTTTCCTGTGCATCAGTATGTCAACGCCAAGAATGCCAAAGATTTAAAGTTTTTAATCAGAGAGATCAACACATTGCACCCAGATAGCAAAAACACTTTTAAATACCATTGTTCAGCTGGTTCCTGGGACCTAAAAAAATCCCAGGGTCATCATCTTCGGATCCTGACAAAAGAAGAAAAACCATCACCTTCTCATTTACAAACTGTATGTATGAAGTGGTACCCACTTTATTACTAATGTGTTATATATTCCATCAGTCTCTCTTGTTTTGTCTATTTGGTTAAATATAAAATAATGTTATTTGCTTTTTCTCCTATGATGAAGATAGCTTGTAATACATCAGTAAATGAAGCACGTATTGCTGTCTTACCTGCTCTGATATACACGTGATGAACCTGCTGTTGTTGCTTCTTCTTTATCCTAGAATATTGCTTTTTCAGTGCATTAATATCAGTGGTCATACGCTCCATCATCATGCTGTTAAAAGCAGCATGATACTCGCTTCGGCAAGAGTCTATTGCTCCTGGACTCAATTCTGCAATGTTACTGGAACCCAGACTTTGTTCTTCATTCTGATCTGCACAGGGAGGGAATAAAGCGGAGATGAGGAGTAAACTGGGATACTCAAGAGTTCCACAGAATATCTACAAAGGATGTCTATGTCTGCTTCCTATTATTTTACTTAAGTGTAGTCTTTAATTTTAAAATTATTATAATATGCATATTTAACGAAGCTGCATTATTTATAGTAAAAACTATTACATTTCTAGAACCACTTACTACTTAAGAATAGCAAGGGTTTGAGCAGAGTTTAAAGAGTACAAAACTCAATTAACATAGCGATGCCAAGTTATAAGCACAGTTCTTCAATTACCCAAAAGTACATCAAACCATCAATAAAGTAATTCAGAGAGTTGTTATTAAAGACACTCTGTTGGTCAAAGAGGAGGCTAACAGCGCAAGTTAGCAAATACAGTCAAGCAGGTCTGAGGTTAAACAACCAACCTAGCAATACCAGCAAGATGCATCAAGAAACAGTTACAGCACTCCAGGGAGAAAGCTGCCAGTAGCAGCAAAAAGGATGAGCACAGAGCAGCTGAGGATCAGGGAACTCCAGAGCATCCCTGATCAACAGCTGCAGAGCAACAGCAGCAGCACAATTTATTTCCACAGCTGTTTCTGCCACCAAATTAGCAGTCCGGGGTCAAGGGGATAATTCTTTTTCAAGGGATATTTGTCTTCAGCTTAGTTTGCAGCAGCAGTTTGATGTTCTGACTAAGTGTGAGCTTGAAGCAGCAGATAGAGAATCACAACCCCTCAGGAAGGGAAAAAAACAGAACGCCACAGCAATCAAGAGGAAAATTGCAACTTCCAGGTCTCAGCAAAAACAAGCCACAAATCTGATGATGTGTAATCAGATAACAGTGACTGTCCACACCAGTCTGGGTTTTTTTGGGAGGAGGGTAGGAGTGGGTTGGGGATCAATAACTACAGCCTCTCCCAGGATATAAAAATCACTGCTGATCCAATATCATTTAATAAAGGCTGCTGCAAGTTAATAAATAATCTGCTTTTCTTGTATGGATCAGAATTTTGTTCTGCTTGTAGAGCTTGCACAACTGAGTGTACAATTGTGTCAGAGATTTTATTTCAACATGGAGAGCTCTGAAAAATAGTGACATTTTGTCAGAACACCCTAAATCATATCCAGTTTTTAAGAAAATGTGAACATATCCAAAACACACAACAGTCTGAAGGTTTGGCCAAAAGGGCAGTGAAATGACCTGCAGAATTCACTCATGGCTGATAAGTTCCAATATTAGCCACACATATGCTAATAACAGTCAAATTATTTGTTACACGTATATTCTTCAGAAAATGCTGACTACCCAACAGCTTTCTTGGAAATAAGCATGGATTTAGGGTGGACTTTTTTTCGACACATGTGCTGCTTTTTTTGTGGGTGGGCAACACTGCAGGGTTGGGTTTTTAACTATTACTATAGCCAAATCCTTAACCCGTATTTACTGTATACATACAGCCTTCAAACTTGACTTTGAAGACATCTTCATGCACCGCAGAGCACGTCATTTAATACCTGCAGTAATCTCTACGTGAATATAAAATACAATTTTCACAGCAGTTTTCAGAGGAAGCTACAGACGAGTTCTGCAAGGTTACGCAGACTTAAGTACATTTTCCAAAATGAACAAAAACACTCTTACCTTTCATCTGTTTTTGGTACTTTTGGAACTCTGGTGCCAAAAACCCACTTAAGGGTCCAAGACAGCCAATTGCATTGGCAATTGAGTCTTCATCATCTAGGTCATTCTCCTCATCACTGTCTCTGGTTCTGCCTAGCCTTCTGTCAAATGAGAACATAAGAGAAATAATAAAGAGACATTTTGAATGTGATCATTACCAAACATCTTTATCTTCTTTAGGAGCATACCAGGGGGGATGTCACCTGTCTTCACTATCTATGTAGGGTACACAATAACCCTATATCCCATAAGCAGAGCATTTCAAACTTACCCTGAAAGTGAAGTTGATTTTACTGCTGCAGGAAAAGGAGTAATGTTGTACGTGTATTTCTCCCTTAATTCTGCCAGTTGTGGGAAGGGAAACTGAGCCATGGTATAAACAGTCTAGGGAAAAAAAAAATGCAGCTTTAAAAATTTTTGCTTTAATGAAGAGGCCCACAAAAGATTTCTCCATGAACAGACTTTCATTGTCCTGCAGGATCAAAGGCAGCACATTCTCAACTGCTGTAAGAAAATGGAAATGGTCTAGTTTTACAATTCAGTCAGTATTTCTTGTAAGAAAAATAAAGACTGACTCACTAGAAAAATATATGGTTCAGAGAAAAAAAAAAAATGGAGCTGATAACATGGGAGGTAGAGCCCTTTTCAACTCCTGTTCTTAATAATCATTGTCAATCCTCTCCTTGCCAGCACATGAGAAATCCTCCTCCTCCAATTATGATTTCACTTATATAAATGCATCACTGAGGTTTTGGGGATCTTCCAGAAGACCTATGTTTCTGCTCAAGTATTCAACAAGGTATTGACACCACCATAGGCGGGAAGGAGCAGATCCTCACTTCATGTGGACTGTATTTACTGTATACCCATATTCCATCCATCCATTCATCCATCACTTCACCTGAGCAGCCCCAAGAGCTTGTGTAAAGGAAATCACTTCAACACAAAAGTTACATCCAAAGAGGAAGGACCCAACATTATCCAGCTAATATTTCCCCTCTCAGTTTCTGGTTTTTGATAGTTGTTGGGGGGGGGGGGGGGGGGGGGGGGGGGCAGTTTTGCGGTATTCTTTGGAGGAGTAGTTGTGGTTGGTTTTTTTTCCAAATAAATTTGTTCTATGGTGAACAAAGAAAACTTTTTGCAACTCTCTGAACTCAACATGTAGTCCCCAGAACTTAAAAGAAGGCTGCAAAAAACTTGAATACATTTTATTTACTTCAATCTCAGAGTTAAAGAAGACAAAGTGCTGCAAAAGCATTAGCTTTCAGTGTTATTTTTGCTTTAAGTCATTTTGTAATAACAGAATGTGTATCACCAGCCAGCCTACCATAAAGACACATCATACTCATTGCAATATCTCTGTTGATTTGTTCTTATCTATTTTAGTTGCCTTTTTCCCCCCTTGCTTTTGTACACTTTGAACTATTCAGGACTTCCAAATAACTGACACACAATGCATTGAGAGTCTCAATGTCAGAAGTAAAAAGAAAAGATAGTTTATCTGAAATATTATAGCTTTTCCCAATCTTGAAAATGAAATGCCCTCTGAAAGACAGCAATGTAAAAATTTCTCATTAGCTATGACAGGAAATCTTCACTTATTTATCATTTTTTTCCCTGTGCTACTAAGTCAGTGACATTTTCACAGGCAAACAGCCTCAATTAAGACAAAAGGAAATTTTGAACAATTTCTCCACAATCTATTCTTGAACCGTGCCTTGTTCGTGCCAAATACACTAAGGAAAATTGCAAACATTAATTCAGTACTAGACTTTTTCTAACAGAAGAAGAAGAAAAACGCTTCACAAACAGCAATACTGTAAGCAAGGAGGATCGGGAAGGACACTCCTGGCTGGACCAGGCACAGGGCAATAGTGCAGCTCAACAGGCTTCTGTGCGAAAAAGCCTTTACAGCTCGGGCCATACACAGACTCTAACACAAAGAGGATGTCTAAAAAACCCAGAGCATGAACTGAGGCTCTGCTGCTCCAGGAAAGTGCTACTGTGAAAGAGAAATATTGTCTAGGGCCTGAGCAGCAATATCCCGGCAGTCTACCAGACGAAGGAATTTTACGATCTGGAGAAAGACCTACCTCTGGCCCAATGTGTCAGCCTGTTTGTTTGATCTCCACCACACTTTCCTGTATTATTTCCCCATATGTCTCAACTCTCTCCCTTCATAGAAAAGGAGGTGTGCCTGGAATTTATTTCTACTCTTTATGTCAACAGCCTTTTCAGGTAACTTGTTCCACATGCTAGTTACCCTTTAAGTGAAACAGTCGACTCAGAGTCCTCCATTTACTCCTTGCATGTACTGTTTTAGATTATGGTTTTAGCTTTTGCCTGTCTCCAATCTGTGTCTCTTCCAGATCCTGTGCAATTTCTTTCATTTAGCATCTACATTTTTAGCTCAGTTATTTGCTATCAGATTATAACTGGAGATCTCACTTGCCAGCTGGGCGCACACACACACACACACACAAATTTTATGCTGATGCAAGTTCCAATAGAAATTTTTAAAAATACTGTCAATCAACAGCTGTGGTCTACTCACAACAATGTTTCAGAGGATCCTGCTCCTAGTTTGCACACAGCCTTGGATGTGATTTGGTTAATCCTGGTGAAATTGTGCCAGAGGGAAACAGCCTACATATATGAAGCTTGATTCAGCCAAACTTATTATCTTATTTATGGCCATAAGAGACACATTCTGAGAACAAGAAAAGACACAGGGGAAAAAACCTCTTTTCTCACCCTAAGTCAGTAGCATTAGTCAGTTCTTTGCCTTACACTAAAGATACAAAGCCACCTACAGCCTCATCAGAACACCATCCAGAAGGTGATGGGCTGTGGCTTCCAAAAGAGGATCACTGCTTTTGCAGACAGCTCAGCCACACATCTCAAGAGCTGCCCCACACTAGTTTAACTCTTTTCACTTTCAATAAGAAAACAACAACAACAAAAAAGCAAAAAAAAAAAAAAAAAACACCAACCAAAAGAAAACAAAGTGCTAATCAAGCAGAAAGTTAAAGGTGAACACAATCAAACCAGGGTAACTGTCTACAGTAGACAGTCTAAAATTCTAGGGTACTATGGAGTGATTAGCCCTGTTCCCCTCCACCACAGCACACACACAGGGATGACTCTCCTTTTCCCATTTGCTTCTCATCTCCTCTATGCTGCAATCTTTCAAGGCATACAAACTTAATTCGTGTAGCTGCTTACAAAAGTGCTCACTTTCTGAGAAGGCATGAAAGTCCATACTTAATCTAGCACACACTCTTTGGAATAACTGCAGACACCTAAAGCCTTCTGTCTCCATGCTAGAACCAAAGTTTATCAATAGGCCAATAAAAATGACAATACTGAATAATGTATTTGTTTAAATTCTAGTCCTGAATACATATCTGGTTTAGCATTTGATGTGTACAGCACTTACCCTTTATTTACCTAAACTGCTCCATCTGAAAAAGGAGGAAGCTGTAGGGCTGCTCGCTCCTCCAATTCCTCCACACAACATGTAAGAACTCCTGCCATGCAATGACTGAATCTGCAAAAGCTTTAAGCCCTCAATGCCAGGCACACGTACTGTCTGCATGGGAGGGAGGCATTTTTAATGATAAACGTCTAACAACTACAAATGCTGGTGCAGAGAATGAGGACGAGAGTCCTCTGAGCTACTTTAGATATCTGCTCTGTCAACACTTGCCCATGAAGGATCAGCCATAACTCCCAAAGGAAACAGATCTTTTAGAGCACAATTTGTTTTCTAGTGGTGGAGATTACTCTTCACTGGCTTAAGTGAGCCTGGACAGGTAGTTCAGATGTAAATGTGTTGTGCAAGTCTAAAGAAAAGCGAGCTGATTGCCTCCAGCAACCTTTACTGAAATAGGTAGGGAAGGCTGAGCAGGATATTAATCCTTTCCTGTAGTAGGATACTAATTCATGAGCCACCTTGTAAAAAGTGTTACATGTAAATTCACCATTCTGATTTCAATTAGAAAAAAAAAGAACATTTTGAAAACAAAGCCGTCTAAACATCTCTGGCTGACTCCTCTGGAAAAAAGTAAAGCAATTTAAAAAACAGTGTCTTCAGGCAGCCTGGAGCCTTTCATTAATGCAGTGGTTCATATTTCTTTATTTTCTGCTCCAACACTGAGAAAATTGTCCAAATGCAGCAGCCAGACACATGGTGCCATTCATATCTCCTAATGGTAAACTCTGGTAATGCCTAATTCTCTCTGGTACAGAGTGAACACCTCAGATGGAGATGGTTATACTGCCAGTGCCTGACTTTGCCTTGAAGAACGTTACCTAAACTACAGCATGGTTTCTTCAACTAAGAGGACACATAAACCAGACACTCTGCTTGTCTGCACAGAAAATTTAAACCAGCCACATTCTCCATACCAATGGCAATGTTATCCTGCCTTAATGCTCCTGTCCATGTCACAAAATACACATGTATGCTTTGAATACACAAATACTTTGCACCAAGCGCTTATTTTTTACTGAAACACAAGAAGACTGATAGTTTAGTATACTTGTAATTGCAACAGTTAAGAAAACAAAGTCATCCTTCCATTCCTCCAACCAGTAAGTTATTATATCTATGCCTTATCTCTGTTACACACAACAGCGAAGAAAGAAATCCACACTGAGTCACTAAAGCCCACTTCAGCTTTCCCAACATTATTCTTTGTCACCAATGCCACATCTTGATTTCGTACTGCACTTGAGACCAGGAATTGAAACACAGTGAACACAAGGAGGCGTCAGCTTGGGCCACCTTCCTCTTGCATCCTCAGTCTCTGAGCTGCCTTGTGAGAAACCTTAAGGCCTATTTAAACAGCATGGAGTACCTCTGAGCAGCTGTATTGCCATTTTTGAAGCAAAACAAAGCCACAGTGCTCACCTCTCTCATTCCTAGAGCTCCCTCATTAAACAAAACAATAGCAGTAACAAAAGAAAAAAAATCTGAAACTGATCCTTTACTTCAGAGCAGTACTTCACCTGACAATTTGAAATGTATTATCCCAGACAGACAAGTTTTGCTTCCAAAAAGGGGTAACAGAAGTCATCTCTTAACTACTGTAATAAACACATCCAACTTCATATAGTGAGACTGACTTTATTTTCAGATTATGTGCTCTGTATTTGCACCCATTTAATCACTGTACTCTAACTCATCAAAAGCAAAGTTCCAGAACTGTAGCACGAAGATTTCATAAAACATCTAAGTAGACAACACCTCAAGGTTATCAGAAAAAAAAAAGTTTAAAAGTGTAAGTGCATATCAATACAATCACAGCTGTAACACTAAAGGCCTATTCCCAGAACAATGTGGATCTTTATTCTCAGACAATGACGTATGCTTTAAGAATTCAGAGACTGCAATTATCTACAGATGTCTTTGTTTATAGTTCACTGACAACTATTCATAGCTTTTATTTTTTAAATCATGAAGGATATCTTTTTCCCTTCTCACTCAATAAACTCATCTCCCAGCATCTGCAGAATGAAAAGGACACAATGTCATAAACAACCAGCCCAAACACAGAACACCCTAAAAATTCTGACTACTAAAAGATTCTACATCTTGCTTGTGTAAATCCAACTGGACACTGTATCAAAACAAACTCTGAACTACCAACATACAACCAATTTTTATCAAATGAAGCCTACTTGTTCTCCATACTTAATGTATAAGATTAGATTTTAGCTTTAACTGCAGGTCATCTCTGTTTCATTGACATGCTAGCTCAATTCAGTTACCTTATACTTTTATTCTTGGGAGAGTTTAGGTTTCTGCAGTATCTGAACAAAAATGTAATACGTTAGAATTAGGCACCTAACGGATGCACAGAAAATACAAACAATAATTATATCACAATTACTCACCTGCATGAGTTCGTTGCTGTCAATCAGACTGTCTTCCAGCATCTCCTGGGTCAGCTTGCCCATGGTACTGTAAAACTCATCTGCAGTTTCACAACACTCTATTTGCCTACATCAAAATACACGTTGGGTTTTTTTATTTTAATGTGATTATACACCTCCAAAACAAAAACAAATTTTCTGGCATCATGAAATATGTGTTTCCATTAGTCACCTTAGTTGCAAAGTTTACTGCATTCCTCCCTACACTTTCAAATTAAAAGAAAACCTGTGCACATCACATCGGAAGTACCAGTGCAGTAAAAGGAGGTACTGAGCACAGTTTACTGTCCTGACTGCTTATGGTGAAGGATTCATGTGTGTCCAGGGAGGTTATTACCTGTGCCTCTTTCACTTCTACAGCACAAGAATCAATAAATCCTGCCTCCTACTAGCACAAGGGAGCTCTCCTATCAGCTCCAAAAAGGAGCACAAATATTTCTTGACTGCCTCATCACCCATTCTTTGGGCGAATTCACTGGTTGAACTGTCTTTATGTCAGATGGGAAGATATTCGCTAGCCAGAAAACATTCATATGGAGTACATTAAATATAGATGTATTTATACATGTCATAGTATTCAAAAGAGCTGAACTCACATAATGCAGAACGAAGGAAAATTCACTCATATCCTGCATACTTGTGAAAGCTATTTGGAAATTAAGATAATAAGTTGGTTTTACTTTTTGATTGTTGATGTTGTTTTGGTGTTGTTTTTGTTTTGAGGTTTGCTTGGTGGTTTGTGGTTTTTTTTGGTGGGGTGTTGGTCATTTTGTTTTAGTTTTCCACACTTTGGATTTCTAAAATCAAAGAATCACTCCCAGAGTATCAGCTAGAGGAAGAGATATATGAGTAATAAGTTTTGTGAGTTGCTGTTCTACATACATTAGTGTCAGGCACTAAACATCCTCTCCTGTCAAGTGAAAAATTTGTACAACTTCTATCCCAAACATGTGTACTGCTGGCTACATATTGTAGCCTCCCCTGTAAAATACAGCTGCTATAATGATAAAAAAAAGTACATGGTCTTTTTTCCTAAGGATTAGAAGAGGAAGCTTCCCTTGATCTTCACTGTCAATCAAGAGCAACCACTGAACTATGAAACTCCTACTGGAATCTTAACATAGTTTAGCTAAAAGAATGATTAAGCAGTAAAAAGACAAAGCATAGAAACAATGGGTATGTGGCAAATTATCACAAACTTTCTGCTTACCTTCCCTGATACCTTCAGTCTCTCATGACCTCCACATATGCCTTCTCTACTGCATCTATTTTTAACCCCCCCCATTCCTTCAGTCTCCCTCAAAACAGAAGCGTGATGGAACCACCCACATTTTAGGAAAAGCACTTCTCACCCCATTTTCATGTATAGAAAGATAATCTTGAGAAGTATGAAAATCATGAGACCATGATCACTGTTCCAGGCCCAACTTTTTAAATTCCCCTGTTCTATTCCTAGTGGAGAAGAAAGGAACAAAATCACAATCTTCTCCCAGCAAAGACATAGTACCCCACCTTTTACTTCCTTATCTCATTTGAAATCATTAATCACAAGCTTACTGAGTTTCAATTCTTGTTCAGTTTTAGTGATTCATCTTCTTCTGGATCCCTAGTTACCACTCCAGTGTCCCTTTCTGTTAATTACCCCTAAATCTGCCAGATGATCTCGCCTTCCCCACAAAAAATAGTTACAAGGTGTGCAGTGTGATGAGCTTATTCTTTTGCATCTATTCTTATAGATTTCTTCATGATGTTTCCTCCAATTTATGTAAAACACATTTCATGTTTGCCTTAATTTACATTGCAAAATCTTCAAAGCAATGACTTTTTTATGATGTTATGAGTTGAAACATTTTTAATTACAGCTTTTAAGTGCACAGAGACCCACTGCAATGGACCTTTTATCTAAAGGTATAGTACACAGTAATAGAGCACAAAGGGACTACATGTAGCTTAATCGTAATGCAAATGATTCATGCAAGTTTCATTCATGAGCTGAACAAATAAAGCTCCTAGGAGATTATTCTAATTATTATTCTTCAGATAAGAAATTAAATATGCTGAGCAAAGTCTCTTACAATGCTACTGGCCTGCAGTGCTAAGTTATTCAGCCATAAAAAAAGAAATTAAACCTCCAAAGACAGAGCTGAACATAAATCCCAGTGGTTCAATCTCAGGGAAAAAAAGGAAGATAAGTGTTAATATCATCACAAGAAAAAATTTATGCAGCTGCTGACATCAGCTGAAAAAAGTTTCCAGCTGAACTAACATCTCCTCGACCTGTCACAGCTCACACTTGTCACTGAAGTCAGTGACAAAACCCATTTCTCCAGGAGCACTGTCCACTCTTTGGAAAGCCAGTATTTGCTATGACAACAGAGGAGTTTAGAAGAATTAACCACCTCCTGTGTTTTCTACTATGTCGTGAGTTTCCAAGGCCATAAAGGACTCTATAGAAACTGAGCTGGGAAAGAAAATGTGTTTGCAGGCCTTAACAAAAAAGAACTGAACTCTTTCTTGGGGTATAGCCCAGGGGCTCAAATCTTTAAGTCTCCTGAAGTGAAAATAATAGAATTAACATACTCAGCTTCAGGTACTCAACTAAATTACCCACTCACCCTCATGTCTCTCTGTGTGTCTTTCCATAGAGTATTTACCAGCTCCCTCAGAGGTCTATGTTCTGGAAAGACCGACCAACGTTTTAGCTTATCATGAAGACATTATACACAGACAATGCAAACAAGTGGAGACATTTCCTGCAGGAAGGGACAAGTCATTATCACGCCCATTCTGACACGATGTCAGAAGCATGTTTTTGGGGAAGCCACAGAGACACTCTGCGTAGCTTTTTTAAAGCAGAATCACTCTCTCAAAAGATTGAATCTTGTTTAGAATTGAGAACATGCTCTTCAGAGCCACATAATTTACACACATACTCATACTGAATAGAAAAATCAGATAAAAATGACCACTTACTCTCCTAACTTTGCCCAGATGGCCAAAGCTACTCTCAGTATAATTTCAGAGCCTTCAAAGAATACTGAGTCCCAGATCTTCAGAACTGTATGGTTAGGCAGACAAGTGGCAAAGAGGGTCAGAAACCACTGCATTGTGAAGACATTTGTAAGTGGGGGTTCATAGCCTCCTGAAATAAAAAAACAAAAGCTTAAAGTAATTGTAATTTATTATTATTTTACAAGGAGTATAAACTGTGTACTGAAATCCACCAGCCATTTTAGTACCTCTGTTATTGCCCAAAACTTACTTAGCCTGCAGCTGCCCAAAGATAAGCTGAGAAAAAGAAGGACGGAAAAATGACACGCTTTCATTCTGCTGCACTGCAAAAAACTCAAAGCAGCAGCATCGGTTTTGGACCATAAACTCTGAAAAACACCACCACTTTTTTCTTTTTCCTTGTATCAGAAAGATTGTTTTTCCTTCCCCAAAGCCATATAAGCTAAAAGCTTTTATTAAAAAAAAAAGTAAGCACTGCATTTCTGCAGAAACTGATGACACAAGAAGTCTTTACGACCATGAAATTTAAGGTGCCTGCCTCACTGCCTCTGTAAAGTCCTATTTATTAATTTAAAATCCTAACGTACTGCCAGCTAGCAGAAGTAACTGTAACACGTTGTTTTCCTTTTGTCAAGTTTCAAAGAAGATTTAGTATTTGAGCCTGAAACTCTGAAGTTTCGCGTTCTTGTTATGCCGAGAGAACACTTTGTCCATCTGAGTACCAACCGAGGCACTGAAGGCCATGACCAAAAAGGCTGCTGCCTTTGAAAACACTTTCAAACAGCAAATACGTCCTTGTTACCCTTTGTTTGGTTTTATACAGTTTGGGCACAGTCACAGTTTATTTACATGGACTACAGTAGCAGATCTTTTCTAAGATCTCAGGGTACACTGAGCTCACAGACTGGGAAAACAAAAATCAAAGGAAAATCCGAAACACAAATCCAAATTAAAAAATATCCTCTCTGAAAGACTCTGAAATAAATAAGAGAGCTGTATCTTCTTTAAGAGAAGTCTGGAGGGAAAGCTATACCAGGAACAAAACAAAAACAACCAAACAAAAAAAACACCACACACAACAAACCAACCAAAAACCACAAAACCACCAACCACACACAAAAAGCCAATTTTGAGACAGTAACCCAAGAAGTACCTCTGAGTTTCGCACCTGTGTAACGCTAAGCATCCAGGTGAAAAAATAATACTAACCAGCCACCACTGGCTCTCACATTGTAAGTCTTCCCAGAACAGTTGTGTTAGGCAGCAACTACAAGCAGCAATGGTAGGATGGGTATGTTGAGCTAAGGGAAGAAACAATCTTTTCAAGGTAGCCCTTGTACTAAGCTGTGCGTTACAGTGTTGTCACTCCATATATTTCATGTCCTTGTCAACACAATTCTGTTTGCAGTTAATGGTGAGACCAAATTATTTCCCCTTTATTTTTTCCCAAGAGCACCACCTATTTATGTTAAGGTTATCAATAATGGAAACCTACATCTTTAACAATTTAAAACACATATTCCAAGCAATAAACTCATGCAAACATTTAAAGAACTGGTTTTAGACCAGCAGTTGGATGAAAAAAACAGCAAAAAGGAATTTAATAGCATTTTCTGTTGAACCTACCTCCACTTTCTCTGTTAGCAGCTCTTTGCAGGGTGTCTAAGTGCTGGGACAGTTCAGGAAGCTTCATTCGTAAAAGATCTCGGAAAACCGCCATATCCACAGAGAGAGCGCGGAGATTATTGACAAAATAGCTATCAGGAAGGACTTTATCAATTAGATAAATCATAATCTGTGGGGAAAATGAAATACAATCATGTAGGACTTACAGAGCCAGCTATTTTCTAGGAATAACAGAAAAGCAAACAGAATTTCAAAGTTCTCTGTTCAATAAAGAATGGCTTGGAGCCACTGGCAACACATGCCTCTGGTATCTCTATTTATACGGGGAGAAAACATTATCATTTTAAGCATCCACAGGTACTCTAGGTACCCACAAGCAACAGAATCGCAAAGGCCTCTTGAAGCTGTCCAGCATTTATGAGTCACTAATGACAGAAATTAATGTCACAGTAAGCTACGCGCAAACTGGAAGCATGACTGAAACCAAAGGCCACGTTTGGCACTTCTGATGCTGTACATTATGAAGGTTATTAGGGGCAGTCAGCATGGCTTTACCAAAGGTAGGTCATGCTTGACCAACCTCATAGCCTTTTATGAGAATGTAACAAGGTGGATGCATGATGGCAGAGCTGTGGATGTGGTCTACCTTGACTTCAGTAAAGCCTTTGACACAGTCTCCCACAGCATCCTAGTTGCTAAGTTGAGGAGGTGTGGTCTAGACAATAGAGTAGTGAGGTGAGTTACAAACTGGCTTAAGGAGAGAAGACAGAGAGTGGTAGTCAATGGTGCGGAGTCCAGTTGGAGGCCAGTATCTAGTGGAGTGCCTCAGGGGTCTGTACTGGGGCCAGTATTATTCAATATATTCATTAACGATTTAGACGAGGGAATAGAGTGTACTATCAGCAAGTTTGCTGATGACACTAAGCTGGGAGGAGTGGCTGACGCACCAGAAGGCTGTGCTGCCATCCAGCGAGACCTGGACAGGCTGGAGAGTTGGGCGGGGAATAACCTGATGAAATTCAACAAGGAAAAGTGTAGAGTCCTGCATCTGGGCAGGAACAACCCCAGGTTCCAGTATCGGGTGGGAAATTACATATTAGAGAGCAGTGTAGGGGAAAGGGACCTGGGGGTCCTGGTGGACAGCAGGATGACCATGAGCCAGCACTGTGCCCTTGTGGCCAGGAAGGCCAATGGCATCCTGGGGTGTATTAGAAGGGGGGTGGTTAGTAAATCAAGAGAGGTCCTCCTTCCCCTCTACTCTGCCCTGGTGAGACCCCATCTGGAATATTGTGTCCAGTTCTGGGCCTCTCAGTTCAAGAAGGACAGGGAACTGCTGGAGAGGGTCCAGCGTAGGGCAACAAAGGTGATTAAGGGAGTGGAGCATCTCCCTTATGAGAAAAGGCTGAGGGAGCTGGGTCTCTTTAGTTTGGAGAAGAGGAGACTGAGGGGTGACCTTATTAATGTTTATAAATATATAAAGGGTGAGTGCCATGAGGATGGAGCCAGGCTCTTCTCGGTGGCAAACAATGATAGGACAAGGGGTAATGGGATCAAGCTGGAACACAAGAGGTTCCACTTAAATTTGAGAAAAAACTTCTTCTCAGTGAGGGTGACAGACACTGGAACAGGCTGCCCAGGGGGGTTGTGGAGTCTCCTTCTCTGGAGACATTCAAGACCCACCTGGACATGTTCCTGTGCAACCTCACCTAGGCGTTCCTGCTCCAGCAGGGGGATTGGACTAGATGATCTTTTGAGGTCCCTTCCAATCCCAAACATACTGTGATACTGTGATACGTGTTCATGAGATTCTCCATGCCATTGGAAAGTTCCACTGTCCTTTCTCTGCTTGTTAACTGCCACAAATCATCTTTTTTCCCTCTCCAAAATGCAAGATACTGTTCTTTAAAAAAACATTCTCCACACATTTTACTGTGATGTGTTACCGTATGCTGCACTTCACCTTGTCACTTTAAAAGGTGCTAAATAAAGCAGCATGAGACATTTAAACTGACATCTGTTTCAAGTGAGCTCACTTGGCTACATGGGTGGTAATGTATTAACTGGATACTGTCAAACTTTGAAGAATGAACAAATGCAACAAGGAAATACGCAGAAGTTAATGTATATCACCAGCCCAACAGAAGAAGCTAGCCTTCACTTCAGGATCTTTTGCAATCTCTATGGCTTTTAATCCTGCAAGACTATCTTACAAACCATACCCAGAGAGCCCACATATGGTCATCTCATTTGCCTAATGGGATTTGCTTACACCTTGGTTACAATTTCAAACCAGCATCCTTATCCTTTCCATACAGCCTCTAATGCTTGAGAGGAGCATGGCACCTCCCTATCCAAGAGACAATCCTCCTTCCAATCCCTTTCTTTTCATAAGATGCCCACAGAAATAGCTTGGCAGACACTGGACTTCCACGAGCACCACCTTACACAGTCTTACTGCTTCCTTTTCTCTCCCAGCTGCTTGTGACCACATACCACCGCTTGTCCTTGCAAGATTTTTTGGGGCAAGAACAGTCTTCTGTTCCATGTTTTAAAGCATGTAGATCAGTAGTCAATACAGACAAATCAATAGCTTTTACACATTTTTGATGGCTTGTTTTTTGGTTTTTTGTTAAGTTTTAAGGATTGACATAAACAGATGATCAAAACATGGTACACAAGGAAGCTGGAGTTTCATATTTTATCAGACGCATTCCTGAGCCTTTGCTGAATACCGGGACACCTCATTATCTTTTAAAAATATGCTTTATTTTGTTCAAATATATTTCTACCAATGGAAGAATAATATAACATTAACTTACAACTATGCTATTTGTGTTATCATTAATTTCTTACGACATATGACACAAAACCCTAAAGAAACCATTTCGTAAAGGATTTTGCTCCCTTCCCACTACATGATATTACTTCAGAAATCTCAAGATATATGAGAGCACAGAAAAGAACAGAAACCTTTTTGCACCGCTGCAGTCTATTCTATTTCACTGGCATGTAAATTGTTTTGAGAATGCATTTTAAGCAAGCAGCTTCAGGTATTTACCAGTTGCAATAGATACTTTCTTCATTTAAAACATTTGTTTTCCTAGAATTTGCTTTAAAATGCAGCAGATTTATTAACTGCCCCACATGTTACCACCACATAAGAGGCTGATAATGCAATCTGAATGTTTCAGCTACCTATGGTATCTGAAGGCAGATCTGGGATTATGGGATAAGATATTCAACAGTTAGTAGTAGTATTCCTATTTGTTTTTATTATGGCCAAACCTTCATTTGTTTCTGTTTGAAAAAAAAAAAATTAACACTGATAACATTGCAACTGTGCATTTTAGCTCAGACAGGAAAACAAACAATTCTCAGATATAAACTGATTGACTCTTTCGTGTCTCGTTCTTTCAGGCTGTCTACAAAAGTCACACACTGGTTTATTCTAAAGTTCACCAACTAAAAGCAGTATTCAACACTGAAAAAAAAAAAAATTACTCACTTTCAGGGCATCCCCTTCATTGCCCTCCATTACTTCCAGAATAAGTGCAGCGAGTATGTTAAATCCTTGACAATAGCCAACAGATTTATTCCACCTGGCATAAGCCAGCAAAACGCGTTTTAATACCACTCGATCTTGCTCTGCCTCCTGGCCACAGTAAGAACTGCAACCAGTTCGGTGAAGGTCCTTTACAGGAAAAAAAAAGAAAATAGACAGAAAATATATGCATTTTCCTTCCCCTTTTAGTTCTCCTGCCTGTCCCAGTTCTCATCCCACCTCCACCCTCCTAATACATATTCTCAAAGTTGATGACAATGTTTCTTTTTTAATCTGCAAACTTTTAGCGCACTGAGGAGAAATAGGTTCAGCGAGCTCTTAAGTAAACAAGTTACCTAAAAGATGTTCCTAAGAAGTTGTCACAGAAGGTACTAACACATATTTACGTTTCAAAGTGGTAAGATGTAATAGCTGCTTAATTGAACAACAAAAGAGCAACTGTTTTTATGGAAGTATAAAAGAACTGGCAGGCAACTAAGTTTTCAAAACATTAAAAACAAAAATCAGAAACAGGATTCTTGAAACTGAAGTGATTTTTAAGTGAAATGCAAACCACACTACAATTGTTAATATCTCGTGAGTAATATCTATAAGCTTAAATAACCAAGTACAGATGACAATTGTAATAATCACGAACACAAAATATTTCACTCTGTGTATTCTAGTTAAGGTGACACAATCTCTCCTAAATAGAGTAATACCTCCTAAATATGTAAATAGACATAGCAATACAAATCTGTTAAGCTCTTTCCCAAAACTGTCCACTGCTTTAAATATTAAATATAGACAAAGGTGCTTCACCATCGTAAAATAACTGCAAAATGCTCAATCGCTGTCTTATAAAACATAGTTTCTAATCCCAGCAAACACTTGTGTTTGTTTATAGGGAATGGAAGGGAAAAAGAGGAGAGGAGAGAAAAAATCCCACTTATGTTACTCTGTCTCCACAAAACTTCAGTGTTTCTTTTAAAATAAGAAAGCAGAAACTGAGGAAAAAAAAAAAAATCAGTAACAGCATTTTTTTTCCCTAGTTAACACTACCCAGACTAGTGTAGAAGGATCAAAGAAGCTGAAGAAGTATTTTGGTAGACCAAAGGGAATTCAGGTGTAATTTTTGCCAAAGCAGTTGCAGAGAACAAAATAAACCCAAATTCCACCTAATTAAAAAAAAATCACTTTTCATTAAAAAATTAAAATAACAAGTTAGCTGGCTACCTTTACTATCTGAATGCCCATGGAGTCATCATCAGGATTACTTCTTTCATTGAATGTGAAACGCATGGTTTTATCCCAGTCGATGGCTATACTGTGTAAGTACTGATCAGCTAGGGTCAGCCAAACCTAAAATACACACAAAGCAAGACAACAAAATGAATTATTTCTCTCATAAAATATTAACAGTTTTCATATGTACTGTTAGATGAACCTCATCAGCTTCACCCATATGAGATCTGCAGTTGAGCTTGAAATATGCAGAACTGCATCTAAAACAATTTTTGCAGAATTAAAGTAGGCAGAAGCCCACCCTCCTGGTCAGTTCAGCCCTTCTAACCTCATAACCAGCAAGGAGGTTTATAAAAAGGTAACACTGCTGCAGGCATTCCTCAGACTCCATCATGGATCCATCTCCTGGAAACCCCACAGAAGAAATCTAGTGGTGCTTTTCTCTACCAGAGGTCTCTTCTGGTCAACTTTGCAGAAGAATAGCGTCCGGTATTAAGCATTTGGGACTGATCTGACATTATCACTTGGATCAGAGTAACTTACTCTTACAAGAGGGCTTCCTAAACTGCTGGTGCTACAGGGACTTCTAAAACCAAACATTTTGACTATATTTAAAGCCTAATAATTACCAGAGCATATTTATGCATCTGAAAAATAAAGGCTGGACCTTTATTAAACATTTGAAAAGTTCCCCAACTATGAAAGACATGAGGGGTCATACAATGACAATATATAACAATAAAGGATCTTTATTGGAAAGGAAATCGAAAGAAATCATGAAAGCAAACTGGTTGAGTTTTATATCGGCCGTTAAATCACTCAAGTGAGAAAAGCAATTCAGACACTTCCCACAGACTTAAACACTTAGATAGCTGTGTGATGGAGGAATTTATAGACAGCTCCCAGAATCTCATGTTTTCTGCATTTAAATGTCCCTTCCCACACTTTTGCAAAGCCACCCATGCAGAGGAATGCCACTGTTCTGCCTCCCAGCAGCATCTGGCACTACTGACACCCTGCTGATGTTGTTTGACTGGATTCTTTATCTCTGCCAGCCCCAGAAAACAAATGTCACATGCCACAGCAACAATGCAGACGTCACCCTGCTCCTTCTGCTGCCAGCAAAGGAGGCAATCGGCACGCTGTCAGCACAAAATGCTTCTTTTATTTTGGTATCAATCTTAAAATAATTGGAAAACCAGGGAATGGCAGTGAAAAGACCACATCCCTTTTCTTGTCACTATTTCTTTGGTTAGCATCATGTGGTCACACATGAGCAAACACAGAGAAGGGCAAAATGAGAAGGAGAAGACAGAGATCTGAGCTGCATGACCATAGAATCATGGAAGAATTTTGGTTGGAAAAGACCTTTAAGAATATTAAGTCTAATCGTTAACGTACCACTGGCACTAAACCATGTCCCTCAGAACCTCATCTAAGTGTCTTTTAAACCCCTCCAGGGATGGTGACTCCACCGCTTTCCTGGGCAGCCTGTTTCAATGCCTGACAACCCTTTCCATGAAGAAATTTTTCCTAATATCCAATTCGAACCTCCCCTGGTGCAACTTGAGGTAATTTCCTCTTGTCCTATTGCTTGTCATTTGGGAGAAGAGACCAACATCCTCCATGCTAAAAATCTCCTTTCAGGTAGTTGGTGACAGCAATAAGATCTCCCCTCAGCCTCCTTTTCTCCAGGCTGAACAACACCAGTTTCTTCAGTCCCTCCTCATAGGACTTGTTCTCTAGACCCTTCACCAGCTTCCTTGCTGGTGGCAGAGCACACCCTCAGCAAGTCAGCTGATGACACAAAACTGGGAGAAGTGGCTGATAAGCCTGAGGGCACCTTGGCAGGTTGGAGAAATGGGCTGACAAGAACCTCATGAAGTTCAACAAGGAGAAGTATAAAGTCCTGTATCTGATGAAGAACAACCCCAGGCACCAGTATCCACTGGGGACCACCCAGCTGGAAAGCAGCTTTGCAGAGAAGGAGCTGGAGGTCCTGGTGGACACCAAGTTGACCAGCAATGTGCCCCTGTGGCAAAGGCCAACAGCCTCCTGGGCTGCATCAGGCAGAGCATTGCCAGCAGGTCCAGGGAGGTGATCCTTCCCCTCTGCCCAGCACTGGTGAGACACACCTGGAGTGCTGGGTCCAGTCCCAGGTTCCTCAGTACAAGAGAGATACAGAGCTACTGAAGAGTCCAACAAGGGATCACTAAGAGGATTAAAGGACTGGAGCATTTCTGCTATAAGAAAAGGCTGAGAGCTAGGACTATTCAGCCTGGAGAAGAGAAAGCTCGTGTGAGACCTTATAATTGCATAGAAATACCTGAAGGCTCTCCTCAGTGGTGCCCAATGACAGGACAAAAGACAATGGAAACAAACTGAAACACAGGAGGTTCTGTCTGAACATGAGGAAACGTTTTTTACTGTGAGGGTGACCAAGCACTGGCACAGGTTGCCCAGAGAGGTTGTGGAGTCTCCATCCCTAGAGATACCCAAGTGCCATCTAAACACAGTCCTGGGCAACTGGCTGTAGGTGGCTCTGCTTGAACAGTGGGGTTGGACCAGATGACCTCTAGATGTCCCTTTCCACCTTAACCATTCTGTGATTCTATGACCTCTCCTGCTCACATACCACAGAAAAGTTCCTGAGAGACTAATTGGTGTGTTGGAAAAGAACACTTCAGGAAAGTAAAAAGGCTGTTAGACAGATATAACAATATGCTGGAGTCATAGATTAAAAATAAAATCATAGTGGTGTGAGGAAAACAATGCTGCTGTAACTCTTCTATTCCTTTTTACAAATTGGGGAGAAGGAAATGGTTTGGTTTAGAAAGACAACCAAAAGAAAATTAATAAGATGCATTGAAAATATATGGAACTACAAGTATTTTATAAAGCTTTACAAATATTCTTTTTATTAAAATTGCATGTTTAAAGTGAGATCATGTGAATTATTTAGCTTCATAGAAAAGATGAATAGACATACCTTTTTTAGGCTAGGGAACTTCAAACGTTGTTAAAGAAAGCAATAAAGTAAGTTTAGCAAAATCCCAGTGGACTCTTTCCTACAACAATAATTTGGTGCAATTTCCCACTAATGGTGCACTCTATCATTCTACATCACTCCTGACTGTGAGCTTCCCTAATTTAAGCAATCTGCTGTTCCCCTATCAAATGTTTCTACAAGCATTCTTGACAGCACCAGCATCTAACAACTTCACCTTCAAAAGTATGACAGCCTACACTGGAGATTTGCTCTCCTTTCAGTTGATCTTCAGCTGTGGGGGCAGCTTCACCGATGCGACTCCTTGAGACTGACAGAATGAAGCAATAACATCTGCACCAGAATAAGTTACCAAAGCCTCAAGCAGAAAGAGCCCAACCACTGAAAACACCATCTTTACCTGTCTCCTCAGGCTCTCCAGCTGCCCTGTGAGGTTATCACTGAATAATGTAAACTGGGAAAAATCCCCAATACAACTTGAACTTAAAACTTCCAAATATTTGTTAAAAAACACTCATAATATTGATGTCATTCACCTCTCCTGAGAAACTGACAGGCAACGCGTCCCACAAAGCATATAGGTCTACCTACCTTTCTCCGCCATTCTTTCGGTATGCCTGTCGGCAATCTGGCCACTGCTTTAAGCGCATCATGCCACTAAAAGCAAAAACATCAAAAAATATAGGAAATCCACCACTAGCTTAATGCAACAGTATAGCAACATTTACAGCACTTCAGACATACACATTCATTTCATTTTACTGCACACATTTCAGAGTTTAACTGCATAATCCACTCACAGGGAAGATACGATATAACAAAAATGTAATGTTCTAGGACACAAAAACTTATGAGATATCTGAGTAAACAATGAAAGCCTATTACATTTTCCAAATGCTAATGGAACAGCTCTTGATGCAATTGCAAATAATATTCTGACATTATGATGACAGATGCACTTTTAAACTAGGGCAAGCACCTTGACTGAAGAGAATCCAGTCCTTCACAAACTCAAGAAAAAAATGAATCAAATTACCTGCTGAAAACCATTTTGACCTAAAGATGGTTCAAGAGTGAATTTCAATTTTGTATCAACCCCTGGAAACAAAAAGAAAAAAAGTAATCACAATCATTCTTTTAATTTAGCTCAGAAGATAAAAATAAAAAACACACAACTGAAATAAGAACAAAAGATTTCAGCTACATGTTTCAACAACTATATTTCAACTTGTTTCTGTGATTTTTTTGTCTTCACAGTGGATTTGAGGCACATGTTAAGTAGTACATGGACAAAATGTTTTTAAAATGCAGTAATGCCCTCTTTAGTCTAATGATGTACTTCTGCACAACTCATTTCCCTAAAAATCATGGAGTTCACTATTCTACAAACTATATTTTTACACTGCAAAATACGATATGCATCCACACGCACACAAAAAAATATACATATATATGTCCATATATATACAGATACAAAGCGTTTCCTTCCATTTGTTTCAACTTCTTGACATTAAAATCACTCAATCCTAATTTCTAACTTTGCAGTGCTAAAATTATTTTATTGCTTGGAATATAAATTTTTATATAGTCCCTCAGAATGCAAAGCACATTTGGTCAGTATTCTCATTTAAGCTTAAATTTTATTTTAGCTTCACGAGCAAATGATTTTCATTGCTATAAAGCACCCCTGCTATTAGTCTATAAAACACGGTGTTACATAAAATGCTACAATTTAAAGTTTGGCTGTTGTCTGGATGCTGATTGTGGTGCTGGGTACAGCAGAACAGGTAGAACAGTAACACTTCAAATGGGCTTTTCCAGGCCGCGTCTCGAAGGGTCAAGTCTTTGGTCCTTCAAGCGCCGCTGTCCAGGGTGGTGGTGCTGAACACCACGACGCATCCCACCCCCTCCCGCTGGGCTTCTGCCATAAAGAATAAAGCCTTCCTTTGTTTTTCCTCCATAATTTATATATTGTTCCATATTTAAAATTATGTTATGAAGAGCCTCTTTTCTTTCTAGAATATCGAGCCAAACGGTTTTGAATATATATTTTAATAGCCGCGTATATTTTAAAATAAAACCAAAACCACACATATTTTAATCCTGCAAGGTTACAAGTATATAAAATCCATGCTAATCAACTCGCCAGCAATACTTAATGCTTTGGAGGACTAAGCCTGTGGGTCTGACAGAAACCCAAACTGTAGTGGCATATGCTGGTTATGGAATGTAAAATGCCTTTCAGCATTTGCATGCTAATGTAGTGATAAGTAATTTTAAAGCCTTACTGCCTGATAAATATAAATTTAAAGACAAAGCCTTCTCCTTCAAGGCTTTTTTTTTTTTTTTTTTTTTTTGCCTTTGGTGCAGGGAGAGGGAAAAGAAAGATAGATAATTCACACAAAAATTAGTATTGTGTAGAATTTTAGCATTTTAGAATTGCATCACAGATTTAGGGATCAGTGCGTTCATTTCCCTGCTTCAGATTTAAAAGACACGCTTGTCGGATCTAGAAAAATAAAAGCTTTGAACCATAATAGAAATGTCTTCAAAAACATTAAATCATTAGCGGTTATTCCTGGAAGTAACTGTTTATTAGTATTCTTGCCCATAACTCCATGACAGTCAGCAGGGATTTCTAATAGATAAATCTTTTCATAATAATTCAAAGCAATGTAACAATGTGAGTAACCTGCTAAGATAAAATTGTATCACGTTTGCTGTAAATGCAAAAAAAGTGAGTCTCATTCCCAAGCAATCTAGTGGTAAATACTAGAAAGCCCTAATACATACAAAAAGATATCATGACCAAGAACTCCTTTTGTTAAGGCAAGAGGTGTTGATGGGTTATCTAACACTGCCTTGCAGCAAAGAAGCCTTCCAAAATAATCATGTATTCATTTCCAACTCAGCAGCCAAATATTAATCACTTTCCCGTTTTCTAAGACTGAAAGATCTCAGTAACAACTTCCCTCTTTGTCTTATAAATTTAAAAGGAAAAATGCAAGCAGAGACAGACAAGTCTGCAAAAGATCAAGCATAGTAAGATACCACTACATGAACATCATGACCATGGATCTCACACAGCGTCCAAGAGAGCTGTGTCTCTTGATTAAATGAGACTGAAGTGACACCCTTGAAACTCCATCTACAAAAGTTTATTAGATCATGGCAGTCAATTAAGACAGGTGTGACAATTACTAGAAATTAGAATAATGTAAAATTATGTGGTAACACGAGAGTACATGGCGCTCTCTCTTCAGTATGGTGAGGAACCCCTCAGTCAGGCCATACACTGTAACCTCTCATAGAAGCTCTGATGTCTGTGTCCCCTTACTTGGTTCCAGTTAGAAACATTCCAAAAATCAAATTATGTGATGATTTTATGAAAGGGGAGGGAAAGAGCCATGGGGAGTGAGCCACAGGCCATACAGGAATGGTTCCTCACTCCTGCCCATTTTAAATAATTTACATTTCCTGAAATAAAAAAAATTACAACCTTGATCAATAAAAATCAAGTAAAAAGAAGCTGCAACACAAACAGTAGAGAGGGAGCCAGGAAAGGCTACTGCCACCCAGGACCTTCCTGGGGCATCTGCAGGAGGGCAACCAGCAAGCTTGGAGCAGCAGCTCACTGCCTGTTACTTGTTTCTGGCACAAGAATCACCCTGCTATGTGCAGTTTCTGCACTCTTCATCAAATTTGTCCTTGGGCTTTAGAGCTTCAAGAAAATTAATGCCTATGCCTATTCCAACCTCTCTTGGTTTCCCAGGCCTTCCTATCTTATTTTTTTCCTAACAAATCTCCCACCCCTGCACATACTTCTCTTTCTGCACTCAGCCCTGTCATTTTCATGCTGTCCGCTCTTGCCTGGATCATCACCAGCCTTTCCCCAGGGCCTCCTCCCACATACCATCTTTTCTCCCTTACACTTTCATCATGTGCTACGCATTACCAGCAACTCCCTTTAATTCTGTATTCAGTTGCCTTTTCCCCACAAACTAACTTGGATTCCCCAGTACCTTCTATACCCACATAGCATCCCGCACCCATCCAACCCTACCACAGACCTTCTATACCCATTTTCACTGTATTTTCTTGTTTTTGTCCATCCTCTATCTCTGGGCCACATTCCTCTCCATTGCGTAAACACCTGGTCTTGCATAAAAGACATCTGGGGGGAATTTTTCTTTCCAGCTCCTCTGCATGGACAGCCTAGTTCCTGCTCTTGGGGACTGTAAGCACTGTCACTACAACTCAGCCCTTTTACATCAAGGCAGCAAGGCTATAGTGTCAGTTGACATACTAAGTATTACCTCTAGGTCATAAACTTTCAACTGATGCTTCATGCTTAAAAATCATATTAACCCATGTATGCAGGAATGTGTTTGGAACACATATGAATTAGCTCTACAAAGGTACAGTTGTTTGGCACAGTCAAATTTCTGAAGGGTAGCAGAATGCTGCAATATGGCAAGTTCAATGCCCTTGCAACCAGGTCACCTGAAAGCACTGCAAAAAAGGCTGTTTAAAGGAGAAAATCAAACCAAAACAAAACTACAACACAACAACTAGCACCGTTAGCTTTCCCACGTAAAATACACTATGACTCCTGACAACAAAAGGTTGTAAGAGGGAGAACGATACCCCTAGGATTCCCAAACCCTAGCAGACTTGCACCGCATCACCAAACCATAGCACAGGACCACATCATGAGCCAAACAAGGGGAGAAAAAATGTTGTGGTCAGCCAAATACCTGGGTGAAGGCACCAAATCCCCACTCTTCACCAATATTAAACAAATGATGGGCCAAAGTCTGGGATTTCTTCAGAAAAAGCATAGGAAGATGACCTGTTCTGATGTATGTATATGAGCTACAGCTTCAAACTTACACAGCACATCACTGTAGGTTCTTGGCTGTACTTAAAAGCAGCTGTTGAAACCTCTCCCATGGAAAGCCAATAAATATTTTATGGAAAACAAACAAGGAAAAAGGCCTAAAGTAGATTCATGTGCAGTGGGAGTCCAAACTTAGGGGAAAAAATGGCAACATAAACTACCACCTTATTGCCACTTGTGGTTCAGGAAGATCCTTAGCCTTGCCCTGTAATTTATCTCTAAATGTGGGGTTTTGTTTGTAAAAAGAGAAATAAAAGTAACATTCTGAGTAACTCTGCATGACATCACTTTTGTCAAGAGCCAGAGCTCATTGGGACGTATCAAAACACATCTAAAATCTGCAGTTTACAGAAACTCCACAATATGAACAGACATCTGATACAGACACTAATAAAACCTTAGGTGCCCCATCTCCATCACTGTATGAAAGCACGCATCCTGAGTGGCATTATTTACTTACATATGAACCACATGAAAACCCCAACTCAGCGGGATTTCCTAGCTTTAAGACTATGGCATTTGTGGTTACGACTCTGATCATCTCCCCCAGTCTTTGTGGAAGTATAGATAAAAGAATGTCATTATCCAGATAACATAATTATCTAGGGTATCAGAAGACTCCTGCAGGAGCTGGGGTGCATGAGAATAACGAGTCAGGAAATGTACCTGGTAACAGCAATCCCATAAACGCATACCTGAATATATCTGAGACCTTATCAATAATAGCACCCGAAACTCAGCTCAAACACAGAAGCAGTCAGCACTGTGTGCCTGACACACACACAGCTAGTACAATGGGAAACTGAATCTTAAGTGTTTCTATGCTTTGTGCTCTCGTTTAGTACAGCTCAGGCTTGTGCATTTTGTAATGCCTAGGATTAGGCAAAGATCAACAGTGTTTTAGCTGCAAGTGACAGCTCTGACGCTGCAAATTGAATTTAAATCTCCAAGACTTCATAAAAAACAAATGATGCAAAATTTGGATGTCAGACAACTAGAATCTAGCATTCAGTACTGATGACCCACCAGTGCTGAGACCCCACTTCCCTGGAGAAAATGCACATTGCTGGCTGACCACCTGGCCCTTACAGGGTTTTGGTACTGAAGCAGGATCCAGAAAAAAACAGCTGCAGAGCTGCTGCCTTTCCCCTGAGGAAAGGCATGGTTACCAATTTAGACAACACCCTACCGCAGACAAAGGCCGGGCAGCAGGAGGGGGCTCTGGCACGTCAGGAGTTAGCAAATACAGCTGTAAAGGTGCGGCGAGTCTGAGGGGAGACCGCAGGGCCTCGGCGGCTTGGGGGTGACTTGGGCGGAAAGCGGCGGGGCCGCGGCCCCTGGGGAAGAAGGGAGAGAGACAGCAGGGACCGGGCACGGGCAAACGGCACAAAAGCGCTGGGAGGCGGCGACGCCTTGGGGAGGCGCCGGGAAAGGAGTCGGGAGAGCTGAGGAGGAGCGGAGCCGCGATCCGCCGGGTGGGGAGAGCGGTGGGAGCCCCGCGGAGAAGGGGCAGCGCGCTGCTCCTGCGCAGGGCCCGCGGACGCCTCCGGCCCCCTGCCTGGGGCCAGCCTGGCTCCGCTGCCCCCGCCGCTGGTGCCTCCGCCGGCTGCCCAAGCCCGGCGGCCTCGGAGGCCCCGCTCCCCTTCCCGAGGCCGGCCCAGCCCGGGCGGCACCTCCGCCGCCGCGCCTCAGGCCGCGGCCACGGCTCCTCCGGCAGGCTGAACCGCGCCGCAGCGCCGGCCGGCGAACCGCGGCCATTTGCCTTGGGCCGGGGCCGGCCGCCGGCCACCGCCCCCGGGGCGCGTCCCCCCCGCCCGCCGCGCCTACCCGCGGCCCTCATCGCCCTCCGGCCGCGTCCTCCTCGCCGCGCAGCCCCCGCGGGGAGGCAGCGGCCCGGGCCCCGGCGCCCCCCCGCCCCGGCTAAGCCGCTTACGGGATTGCAGCCGCCGCGTCGCCGCCCCGCCGCGGGGAGCGGGTTACCTGGCTCCAAGGTGCAGAGCAGGCGCGGCGCCGTCCGGGAGATGCAGCTGCGCTTCTTGAGGACGTTGCTGAGGATGGTGCCCACGCCGCCGCCCGAGCTCTGCCGCTTCAGGCATCGCCCGCCGCGCCGCAGCGAGCCCGTCAGCCGGTCCTGCCGCATGGCAGCCCCGGCCCCTCGCTGCCAGCGGTGCCCGAAAGCTCGTCCTAGGGCGGCGGGGCGGGGGGCATGGCGGGGTGCGGGGCCCGGACCGCGAGGCGCGGCAGCGGCTGAACTGGCTAGCGGGGATCTGCAGTGCAGAGACAGCGAAGTCGAGGTGCGGGAGAGAAGAGGAAGGACAAGCAGAGCCGAAAGAGGCAAAAAAAAAAAAATAGAGTTGCTCCCGCCCACAATCCGAGCATCACTGACTGAATAAACCAGCAGCTTCTCCTCCTCCTCCAGCACCACCTGGGATGCAGCAGGCGAAGAGGAGCAGCAGCTCCGGGTAGAAATAAAGGGCGCCGGGGCGGCAGCCGTGGGGCTGGGCGGCGGCAAAGGGCTCTATGGCTGCACAGGGACCATCCGGCCGGGCAACACTGACACGTCTCCCTCGGCGCTTGTTAACAGGGGCAATATCGAAATTTCCGCCGAGAATGAAACACCCAGCAAAGAGACTTCTCACGTTAGATTCTGGCCTCCGGCTGGACGTGTGTAGATAGTCCCGCCAGCCTTTCCAGAAAGCTGTGCTAGGAAGGAGTCCCACGAGCGCTACCAGAGCACGGGGAGAGCGATGGATGTAACAGCCCCTCAATGCCAGGGCGGGCTGGGGTCTGGCCCTGCGGCCAGGGCTGCTCAGAGACAGCCCCAGCAGCAGCAAGTGGGCTGCACAGCTTCTGTGTTCCTGACTGTCCAGCACAGGGACTTCAAACATCCTACACAAAAATAAGATTTTTCTGTGGATCTAAACTGCAACTACACTTATTATTAATGACGTGCCATGCGCTAAATTGTTAAAATAAGCTATTCAACAGCATTTTATTAGATGCATTTTCCAGTGCTATTATTTGACCTAACAGCATCTTAAAAGGGTTCAGTACAAAATTTCACACTAGTGGCTTGAGTGACAAAAAGGAAAAGTATTTGAAATGACAGCTTTTAAAATCTAAATCACTCGGTGTTTCTATGGAAGGAGAGCAGGTTTATCACAGCACATTAGTCAGGCTCAAAGACCAGAAGTCTGAGTCTACCTGCAAACATCTGTGGCTTTGAAACAAAACCATCTTTTTAATAAAGGAGCAAATTGTTAGCAGCCATGTGACAAAGATAGGAGAAAACTGGCAACAGATAAGCAGCCAAGCCAATTATATAAAATATACACAATCTAAGACACAGAAGCAAGCCTTTTTTTTTTTTTTAGAAAAGATCAGTTATAGCTATCTTTAGAAGTTACTTTTTCAGAGAAGCGTGATTTTGATCATGCCTCTTTAAATATCTGGTTCGGTTTTGGAGAAAAATCACTACATTTGAGCTGCTAGCTTGCACTCTGAATAGATAATTAAGTCTGTGTGTCGGTGGTTCTTTTTTTAACAAAGGTGACACTTCCCTGCTGATGTAGATGATGCAAATCACTTTATTTCAGTGCCAGCTGGAGGTGATGATTTAGTGGTTAAAGCATCAAATTTGAAACAAATGAATCTCCCTAGGTGTACAGATTGTACTAACGGGACTATAGGAGAAATACATAAATTAAGAAATAACCATGTAAGCTCTTTAATATTATTCTCCTTTTTGTTGAGAACCATATGCAAATAGCACATCATTCTTGGATCATTTCAGAACTGGCTAACACAACGCCACATGCTCAAAGGCTCAGAAGCCAAAGCCAAAGTTTCAGGAACCACTTGTTATCCATACAGTGAATCATCCCACTAAACTGAACATAATTGTACGTTACCTTCAATTTTTAAACAGTTACAAATCCGCTCTAAGACGTCAATATTTAACTGATGAAAATAACCAGCCCTGTAAGTGAGACTTCGGTGTCATCATCACTGCTATTTCTCCTACTTGTCATCTTGTCACTGTATAAGAAAACTGGAAACAACCAGGACAATCATTCTGTGACATGGGACATGGCTACTTCTAAGGACCATCATACCATTAAGGATGCTTTCCCACATGCCTGCCAATTAATCCAACATTGATCTTAAGAAAAAAATGGAAAAATGAACTTCAGGAGACAAAATGAAGAAGCTAAGCCATACTAATGGGTTTAATGACTGACTGGATCATTGGCACAAATGGATTTTAGAGATATGGATAAGCCTCCCATTAAGCACACATATACTTTAAGAGCAAGAGCCCAGCTTTTATAGAAGTGGCTGGCATTGGGTTCTCACCACTGATCAGGCAAAGCCTCTAGACATGTTCTGCACCACTCCCTGGCCTTGCAGATATCTGAGCATAACACTGCGTGTCAGCAGCTGGTATAAATTTGCTGTATTCGCCACTGTTAGATTGGAAATAGTCTTCAAGGAGGGGGAAGCTTCAAAGTGTATGGAACATTACAGCTCACAGACAAATGACCACAGTTTCAAGTTGGTGAAAATGCAACAAATTTGAACCTAGAGATGTTACCAGCCATCACAACTCTAGTTTGATCCACCAGTTGCAAAGAAGTCTGGCCATATTCACAAGTCCTCACCTGCAACTACCGACAAGACAGGCAACACTCAGGAAGTATTATATTTGGGGGGAAAAAAAAAATCGAAACGTTTTGGCCAGCCCAGATATTTCAGCTCCAAATAATTTGTAATAATCAACCTGAGACTTTGCTTTTCTGTCTCCTGTAGTTCATATACTCTCTCCCACACAAGAGAGTCACTTTCCGAAAAACCTTACCTCCTCATTTGTTATCTCTCTGAAGTCTTACCACCACCTGCTAACCATGCCTTTTAAAGGCCAGAGCATACGTCATACAAAATACTAGTTCCCACGTATAACTTGCTTAGTTGTTACCGTCGGCCTTATGGTGATCGGTCCTATGATCACTGCCAGATTTTGACATAGAGAAACCAACTCCATTCACCTTAAAACTCCTCATTTATCAGCCCACTTCTCTTCTGTCTGCACTGGGATAAATGAGGTAAAAGGCAGCTAGAAAGGGAGAATGTTGCTGCCCCATCTGCTTGTGCTCAGAAATGGGGCCACACACCAATCTTGCTGTTAAATAAAAGGACACGTTTGTTTGCACAGAGCTTTAACTACCCAAACTGAATTGCCACCTCAGACACCGCAGGTGAGCAGATGCTCTGATCTACCAGCCACCTGTAACTATGGTGTGGATCACCAAGCACAGAGCCTGTAGCACTGTTGCCCATACCCACAGTTGCATGAGCACATGAGGAGGGAGTCTGTGGGTAAGAGTGGATAGACGGATCTTATACAGAAGAAGAAACATGATTTTGGACTAACAGAATCAGTTTGGCCACCAAGCTGGTCTCTGCCCCCAGACAAGTCATCCAGGGTTGTCTTTACTGAACAAAGCACGGTTCCAGAAACAATTAAAACAAAGATGTTTTTCTACCTTATTTGTGCTTAGAGAAAGTTCGTTTAATGCACTTTCAACAACTCAGGAAAATGGTGCTGTGTGTTGACACACCACAGTCTCATCAACACAGCATGAATATTTTAAACTTTTCCATTGCATTAGCCATCATTTGTATCACTTTGTACATAAACGTCACAAAAGAGGTCAGGACCTCACTGTGTCCTGTATTAGATATCACAGACAAAAAGAGCAGAGACAGTCCTTGCCTACAAAGGTATTCAGTGCAAATATAAACTACAATGGACAGGAAATAACATCTATGATTTTCAGAAACAGAGAATTAAGATTTAAATGATTAGTCTCAGGAAGCACACAGCAGAGCTGAGAAACAAATCCAAACACGCTCAATTCTAGCCCAATGCTTCCTCTTCCTTTAGACTCCAGGCACACAGCCTTCTTACTCATTTCCCCTTTCAAAAACTGACAACACAGTAAGTGCTCTTTAACAGTACCTTCTCTTGAAGGAAGCCCTAAACCAGCCCATTTGTTTTTGGAGGATTTAAGACAAACTAGAGAGGATCTGGGGAATTCTTTCATTAGAGTGTGCTCTGGCCATCGGGCCTTGTTTATAACTGTCTGAAAGAGAATACTGTCTGCATGTTGTTTAGCCATTGAAGATTTAGCTATTGAAGATTGATCTTATCATTAAAACAGCACTGCTTAGTGTCATGTGTATCTTCCAACAGGAAATTAATCTGCAAGACTATTGCTCCTATAAGAAGCTCACAGCTGCATATACCTTTTCACAATCAAGATTTTGCCAAGACAGAACTTTGACTCAAGATTCTTTGTTATGATTCTAGCGTTTTTTGGTCACTCTTCCCCTTCTTTCTCATACACACTAGCCACTCCTGCGTTCTATACTACACATGTACACACACTAGGACAGGATCAATGACTGTTGACAGAGGCAGAGAAGGTCCCTTCAACAGAGCCAGCTCTCCTTCACCCCAACATCATCTACCCACAAACGTATGTTGTAATTTATCTTTTGAGAGTGATGGACAGTTACACCTAGTAAGTGTATTTACAAGTTGAATAATACTCATAATCATATTGCTTCTTGAAATTTTTGGCATATAAGATACACCCTGAGAAGTGTGCCAAACTTTTCCAACATCAGTGAAAACACTTGAGATATCATATATCTGTAATGAAGGCATCTGTAAATCAGTTGTGAAAGCAGTTTCTAGCAGCTTACAACACAATGCGATGGAGCTGTGACGACCAGTTTCCATCTAGGGAAGCACCACATTTATAGGCAGTGAATCATCGCAGGTGAGGCTGACTGCAGTCTCTCAGTTTGTAGGTTGTTCTCAGAGTGGCATGAGATGCTTATGCAATAGAATTATGTGGGTGAGAATATTACAGCCCTCAAAAGCATCATAGGTTGCTAAAACAGAAGCACAAACATGCCTGTAACCCCCTTGAACCTGCCTGTCACCTTTCTCCATTTGTGAAGACACAGCTATTTCCATGAATGAGGGAGGTGCAGAAAGACTTGACATGTGTAGAGTACAGGGCTAAGGCAGAAAGAGCAGAAGCGCAAGTACTTGTCTCCTAGACCTAGGCACAATCCAGCAGAGTACAAAGACCCTACTGTCCTGTTGTGGTTTAGCCCCAGTTGACAACTAAGTACCATGCAGCTGGTTGCTCACTCCTGCCCCACTGGCAGGATGGGGAGGAGAATCAGAAAAACAACAAACAACAAACGTGGTTTGCAACAAAAACAATTTAACAGAAAAGCAAAAGGAAGAGGTAAACAATAACAACAATAAAAGAATATACAAGTAAGGAATACACAATGCAATCACTCACCACCTGCCAATGCCCTGCCTCCTCCTGAGCAGCAATTCCCTCCTCTGGCCTGCTCTCCTAGTTATATACTGAGCATGATAGTATCAAATATCCCTTTGGCTAGTTTGGTCAGTTGTCCTGGCTCTGTCCCCTCCCAGCTTCCTGTGAAAATTAATTCCATCCCAGCCAAACCCAGGACATTTCCCCAAGTTGTTTAGCAAACCACTCAGCAGAAAGTTATAAACTTTTAAAATCTATCCTTACAACACAATCACACTGAAAGCTAGTAATATGTTAATATTCAAATGTTTTACATCACAATTAACTCTCCTCACTGTGTCACAAACTCTCACCATCATACCATTAAAAAGCTAGTATTCTGCAGCACCTGGAGTTCCAAGACAAAACTAGTTTTGAGGATGGAATAATTAAATTTGCTGATAATGCAGCAACTCTGAGCACACAAGTGACAGCAACCAGTAGCAATGTGCTAGGTACAAAGGGGGACCTATTCCACTTCAGGCCCATCACTGGGAAGTGACTGTTTCCAGAGCTTAACAGGAGAGAACTGAAAGAATTCCTGAAAAGTAGAAACCAAGTCAGGTTTTTCAAACATCATGTCACAGATCAAAGGCACCTCAAATGTTTCAGAAAAAAAAATCTGCCCTGACATTAAAAAATATATATGATGCAGAAACATTTACACAGGGTTCAATGGCTGCACTGAAAAGATAAGGTAGAGGTTTAACTCACAACTATCCAGGCTGGAAACAGAAGGGGTTTAAATATGATATTGCTTGATCACAAGACAGGAGTAAGTTAGCTCCCTTTATTATGCCAATAATAGAGGACAAACTTGCACAACTGAGTAAGCCTGATATTCTGCTAAAGCTATTTGTATTCACTGCAATGTCCATAAATCCTAATTCTGGGCTGCAGTGTTATTGTAGTAGGTGCTGTACAAGCACAGCAAAAAACAGATCGCCTGCTTTAAACGTAATAAATAAAAGAAAATACATTAGCACATGGAGACAGCAAGATGGTGTTGGAAAGCACAGTGAACAGTAGTCTCAATACAAGAGCTACTATTGTGTTTCTGTAGGCTTCACAGCAAAGATGAGTACCAAGCAACACATACAAAGAAGGACGCATGGGTCGCATGAGGTCGCATAAGGTCAATAAGAGGGCTGAGGGATTAATTTTTAATCATTGACTCAAGTTCAACATGGCTAAACATCTACAAGGAAACACCAACGTGAGGGGAAACTGAGAAGGTGCTTGTTTCAAAATGTTAAGCGTCAGGTGGAGGCAGGAGGCATGAGGTAACTTTGACTACTCAGTACGAAATGACAAGGGTGTGACAACAGAGAAGGGTAGGCTGTGAAGAGCTTTGGATATTGAAGCAGTGAAAACAAGGCATTGACTAGATCCACAATGACCATAAGTGAAGCGTAGGCACCTAGCACTCATGTGAACACCTATGTACAAACACCAGAAAGTAGGTGCCTTAGTCTCTAGCTGAAGTCTACTGCTACATTTAATTCTTTGTACATATGTCTTCCAAAACCACAAAAGTACACACAATAAAAAACAAAACAAACAAACAAACAACTCAGGAGAAAGAGTTTGCATAAGCTTTTAATGTCCCAAATGTTTCCAATAAGTTTTTAATCAGAGAAAAATGATAGATAAGTAAGTGGATGGATCTTCTTATGTTGTAAAATTGGGTGGGGATACTGAATTCAACAACAGCACTCAGGTTTGATTTTTTGTTTGGTTGTTGGGTTTTTTTTATAGTTTGGTTCAATTCTATAAATAAACTCTAAAGTTCTAATTGTCGTTTGAGGAGTACAGTGATATGTGTTGTCCTGATGAAGAAAATAAAATAAAATAAATAGGGGAGGAGGGCAGGACAGGGAGTCAATTTATTTTACTTATCACCTTCATGTGATGACTATAACTGTAAGGAAGATCATAAGCAGCTACATTAAGCAGATCGTTGCATTTCATGATCAAGGTAAGAGATGTGTCATGCAAGATGCAAGTAATGCTAAAGTAACAATATATTTTAACTGCTGTAATAACAAGTAGCATGAAGCCTAAAGTTAACAACTGGAATAAAAGTCATAGCAATGCTTACATGCTTGATAAAATATATAGGGAGGACCTTTTAAATTAAATGTGAAGTAATGAATTGAAGTGAGGTGTCAAAGAGCAAATGCCCTTTCTTTTGTCAGAGAAATTAACTGTCCCTGCTGAAGCACAGAATTAAAAATATTATTTCGGTAAGGAACATACTAAGAAGAAAAATCACTGAAGATGCCTACACAAAAATAATGTTCCCTAACCTTGCTAAATGGTATGAAGTAAATACATCTCCTGGCCAGTACTCACACTCCAGAATCCTGCTTAATGCTCCATGGTAATTTTAAAAAACAAATTACCAAGTCAGTAGTAAAACTAACGTAATACATGAAAAAAGAATTCTGACAGGTATGATTTGTAGGCATGCTTAAGATAATATTTACAGAAGAATGGAAGTCATAGTGGATCGCAGCTCTCAGCTATAAAACTGAGCAGCTCTTCCTTTTTAAGAATCTGATTATTTGCATGGCACCTAGCATGGAAATCGAGTTTTACAGTGTGGATTGCCAGCTTCATTGGTCTGAACTGCTGTTTCCAAAATAGCAAGATTTTAATCCCCCAACATAATTAAAGAAAAAAACCCTTGTGTCACCAAGACAAGATTTATCCACAGACAGAACACTTTCAGAGATCTTAGATTAAAAAATAATTGCCCAAGTTATAAAAATGACTAATCACAAAATGCCTTTGCTTTGGGCCAGAAAGCACTGAGGGAATGGGACCACATTTATACATACAAGTTCTATATGTTATTTAGTATTTATTTGCAGTAATGCTAAAGACATCCATCGAAGACCAGGGTCAGGCTGTGCAAGGCTTTCATTAGACATGTATCAAAGAGACAGGCTGCTCCTACACTGCTTAGGGATATAAGAGTCCTGCTTCCAGCACAGATCTTCCCTCTTCCAGTAGAGATGGCCTCTGTGGACAGAGCTCTGTTACACAGGAATGGAAACAAAATGCCTTCTGGGCTTGGGGAGGGGAATGTGGTTCACTCCAAAAAGACATGCTAATAAGCCACTTAGAGCTCCCAGAACTACTAATCTCGATTAGTCAATACAGAACTGGTCCACCACCACTCAAGTTCTTTGATTACATACACAATTGTTCCCATATGTAGATGCCACTAGTTCTGTAATGAAATGGAAACTTTCCCATTAAGTTCTGGGTGTACGTGAAGCTATTGCAACCCCAAGTCCTCCAGATCACATCATTCCCTTCATCTCCCATGTGGGCCATATCTTCACAGAGCACATTCTCCAAGTGTTGGGAAAGGGAGAAGCTAATGAAATCAACAAGCCTCTAACTACCACCTAGCCCTTCCTGAAAGAAAACACATGCATTAGTCATTTAAGCAAGTCTGAGACAGGTTTTTTGCTGAAGTTCATAAGTAAAATAATTATCAGCTACAACATTCCTATTCCAATCTTTTTAATTACTCAACAGTTAAATGACAAAATTTCAGTTCATAACCCACCCTCACAGGACAAGTTTATTGAACTGGATGTGTTTAGGATTAATCAAAGGCTCATTTAGTACTGAAGTGCTGAACCATTAAAATTGATTTTGAACATGTACAACACCACAGAAGCATGAGCCTTGGTAACAGCAAAGCTGTCATTGTTTGTTTACTACTGTGTAGCTTGGGACCACTCACTTCACTCCTCTGAACATGTGCGTCTCCTACCAGCCTTCAAGTAGTCTTGCTCATTAAAAGTTCGTTTTTCAGAGAGCCTTGTACTGTGTGCTTGTCCAGTGACCAGCTCATTAGGTTCCCGACTATAAATATTAGCAATATTTAATTCCTCAGATTAGTATTTTTTTTTAAATATCAGCTATGTACATCAATTACCTTCCCATTCTGATTTCCTTTAGTCTCACTGGATAATTATTTTTCTCTCAGGATCTAAGGCCCAATAGCTATTGCTGCCAATGACGACTGGATGGCATAAGAAATCTGCAGTAACATATTGGAAAAAGTAAAAAGGGAGAGGGAGAGGGGAAGAGAACAACTGAAACTTACATTAAACTGTTTTAGCTATCAATGATGCCTAATGCAACCCCAAACCCAACCACTGTTCATGCTCTGTATTTTGGCCATATGTATTGTATGGATGGCAGGGAAAACATTGATCAGTACCAGCTTGCTGTGATTTTAGGGAGGTAACTATAATTTATAGAGAACTAAATTTAGCAGCTCTGTCACTGCTGGCAAAACATAGCAAGAGGCTTCCAATTTTTACTAAGAAAGAGAGATAAATGATAGGTTTGTGTCACTTTCTTTTCAGAAAGTGTTCTAGTAAGATGATTTAATGTGGAGATGGAACATGGACTTGACTTCCTTGGCAAATTTAAATGTTATGTGAGGAACACTCATTTACCACTCAGTAAGTCAAATTCAAGTTATTAACAGCTTCAGCGAGAAAAGCATTTTAAAATCTGAGGTTCTCATTTAACTCTTCCTCCAGAGCTGCTCCAGCATAGAATTATAAGCAAGCCTATAGATCCAAACGGACCAAGTTCACAGCCCACTCTTCCAGCATCTCATTTTTAAATGTCAAGCTTTCTCACAAAGCTTTGGAAACATAGCTGCTAGCACTGCCTGATGCTCCACAAATCAGTCTATTCCTAGCACTAATTATCCCAGGCAGCTCTTAGCCTCTATTTGATCTTCAGTCTCCCGGATATCTTTTCTTCAAAGACTAACTCAACCAAAGAACATTCAGCTTGTGCCATATTTGGAGATATAATGCATCTGTGTTACTTAAAGCCCATGTACCCTGGTGGGAATTTTCACCAAAGCCCCATTAACCCTCCTACAAGTTCCCAATGGTTAATAAAAAAAAAAGAGGGGGAGGGTGGGGGCGGGGACCGTTTACTTAGGAAAAAAAGCAGCACAGTTACTTTTACTGAATTGTAATCCCCAGAAGAATGAAAGAGGAGGTAGTGCTAAGCTAGACAAGTGTGAAAGACCGTGCATACAATCTAATTGTGCAACTTTTTCTCTCAGGCTGTTTCCACATGCAAAAGCCTGTCAGAGAAAGATTAAAGATTGCAGTGACATGGTATTATAGTTATGCAGCTCACAGAGCCACCCCTGCTGTGAGCTTATACACCCAAATAAGCCCTTACATCTTCATTGTCCAACATCTGACACAGATGCCATGGCTTTTTGCTACCTGCATGAACCGGAATAGGATCTGCCATCGGTTCTAAAGTGTCTAGAGGATTAGTGAAATATAAATACACTCCAGTGCACTTCTCGGCCATCACTCCGTCACATGTGGCCTGTGGCAGCACCAGCTTCCTTGCAAACTCCCCGTTAACGCAATGAACTCCTGGGTTATACCCCGGACACTGACAATGCCTGGCACCAAAGCGCAGGACTACTTTTGATCCCACCTTGGACTGAGTCACACAGGCCTGTGGGCTGAGCCCTTTGCTCGGCTGGGCCATGGAGCACCCCACTCTTCCCTTCCCGACAAACACTTGCCCTGCCCTGGGCAGACATGCTGGGCTGGAGCAGGATGAGCTCAGTTTCACACTCTTCTTGAACCTACAAGGAAATAAGCACCTTGTCTCATTTAACCACAATAATCTCAAGGTGTCTAAATAAACACCTCACTTTTCCAGGTTTTCGGGGAACTATTAGACTAATCCAACTTTGCCATTTATCATGTATCCATCTGACTAGCTGCAAATGATCAGAGGGAACAGTGGTGTCTCTGAGGTCTCGACTGACAGGGATTGTAGATGGAGAACAGGCTGTTCTGACTGTTGCTGTCAGCAAATGGCAGCATCCTTCCTTTGGGTGACTGCATGCCTCCTCAGTTCGAACTGATCAAATCCCACCTTCCAAAGTTACTGCAGTACTAGAGAAATAAGATATCACTGGTTTGAGAACCACTTTCCTCAGGCAAATTAGTATATAAGTACTACAAGTATTACTTGATAAGTAATAGAAAAACCCCCCACACAATCTATCACATTAATCCCTATTTCCAATACTCAGGAAGTATTTTACGTAACAAGCACTTTCTAATACATCAACTTTTCATGGCACAACTGTTGTGAAAAGCGTAATTCAGTGCACTCAAAACTCTACATGCCTCACAAAACGCATCCTGCAAGGTCAGCTACCGCTTTGCAACAGCAACAAGAGTACCGTTGCACAGAAGAATATGGAAAAGAAGCCAAACCGTCAACCTCCAAGTTGTATGCATACCCAAATAAAACACAATCTCGCGTGTAGCACTCACTCAACCATTTCACTGTTGTTACAGCTGCTAGCACACTGACGAAGAGTATTTACAACATCCTTTACCAAATGTTGCAGGACAAAAATTTGGTAGCAATTCTGCAATCTAGACATTCCTATAGTCAACATCCACATTTTCTGCTACAAACTGGGCCTAGATTCAGGAGCCAGATTATTGCTTATAGAAGGATTTAGTGAATTTACTGTTCGGTTCCATGATAGGCAACAAAGTATTTATCCTGCAGTATAAATTTTTATATTGTAACCACAATCAGCTGTTACTATCCCATCAGGTTTCTACATAATAAAAAAAATACTGTAGAATTATTTATTTGGGAGGGAGAGGAAAAAGAAAACTAGTTGCAGTTAGATAAGCAATGGCTGATTCTCTCACCACCTCAGGTGACCATTACAGCATTACAGGGTGTCCCTTTCACCTTAGCAGATGAGGCCAACTACAGAACATGTCTACATGACACGCTTTAGGCAGGTCAGTTTAGCCCCCTTCACTCTCACCCCAGATGTTTGCCATTTCCCAGGACAAGCATTCCAAGTGGGGGCAGAAGGAAGGATGCAGGGGTATGGCTCTGAATTTCACAGGGCTCACAGCTTACACAGCAGTGGGATACCATGGCTGGTTGACCACAGTCTCCCAGGACTCACCACACTCCTTGGGTCAAGGCCTGGTATCTCCCAAATGGTTAAGCTGCTGTATTCAGCAGCCTCTTGCTTCTGCATGAGGCACATTTGGGGCTAAGTTTGAGGCTTGACAGGCAGAAGAGAACATGCAGCTGAAGGATCTCTCCTCACAGAGGCAAGTGCCTGAGGTCACCTGTCCATTTTACTCAGCTTTCACCTAGCCTTGAACCCCTGGCATCTCCCCTTTCCAGGGAAATCCCACCCCTCCAGAGACAGCAGCTCACTGAACTGGAGAAGGAGCAGCAGCAGAGAGGCAGGAGGTGGCACCTCCCTCAAGCAGGTAATGATCTCTTGGTCAGCAGGCTCCACACTGCCCCCAGCAGTGACTCCAACTCGGAACGCAGCCAATTTCCTATTAAAAGTAGCAGTGGAATCATAATTAAAAGAAAAAAGTGTCAGTCAGGTATATTCTTACACTCCCTGCTGATATCAAGCACTGACCAGTGTCACGGGAAACTCTAAGTACCCAGATCCTAAGCAGACTCCTGGGGTTTGGAGCAAAAGCAATCCCACCTCCAGTCGAAGCAGGCGCCAGGACAGTTTGCTCAGTTAAATCCTGAAGAACGTAGTTGAGGGAGCCCATGACAAAAGCCATTTTCGAGAACCGCGCAAGTTTTAGCCAATGATGGAATATGAGATGGCATTTGTTCAGGGGGGCAGGGAGGTATTTTTGACAGAGGTAAGACACTTCAGCAGTGAGAGTTAGGGACAAAAAAGTATGTGACATAGAAAAGTAAGGACTCATATAATCCCTAAAGATGCAGAAGAAAAATACATGGCTTAGGAATGCATGCTGGCTCCTCAGCCCCCTAAACCAGCCTGGGCAGCCAGGGCCTGAGCTGCAGAGATGCCTGGCTGCATCTTTCCGGGAAGATCTCAAAGTTGATTGGAACCGCTTTAATGGAAACTTTACCATAAAATACCAGCTTCTGGACAGCAAAGTCCTTCACAGCAGAATGTTATCTTTGATTAAAACATATTTCCACATGCTAAAAGCATAATTTTTACTCTTTTTAGGATTTAACTTTTTAACATCTTAGTTGGAAATGTCTCATTACATAACGTGAAATGAAAAAGGGTGAGGTGTCAAAATCTGAACAAAGCATTTTGGTTCAAAAATGTAGGCTTTCAGAATTTTGCTTCATAAGCAATTGACTTTTGTGAGTAGGTGTTTTATTTCATGCTGGAACAAGATATTCTAGTTGCTGTATTCTTAAAGCAGAATTTCCCTCAAAGTGAGGATTCCAGGTTCTGTACTGCTCTAAGCACTAGTTCTTGCCATCTTTTGAATCTGATAGCCTGCAGTGGCACAGACCAAAAGAACTTTTCAGTTGAGATATGACCAGAAAAGGGAAGAAATTTTATTTCATCTTGGGAGTCAAGAAACTGAAATTAGGCCCAAAGCAGCCTCTGAGGGACACCATATCTGCCCAAGCACAAAAACTGCCGAGCTTGTAAGGAAACTGATTGGACAGTTTGCCAATTTAGAACTTATATTACAGATATATTTTTTAGAGTGGAGAGTATCAGGAAGAGAAGGTGGCAGTCAGCTTAAGTATATTTAACCAGCCAGCCAAGGACTTCTATGGACTCACATACGGGTCGGCTTTGTGGGGCAGGCACGAATCACCCTGAGGAGTTGGCTGGAGACAGTAAAGTGGGGTGGTCTTTCCCCATAGGGCTTACCAATGTTACTGCTCATCAAGTGATCAAAGATGTCAAAATTCATTACCTACAAGATCCACGCTCTGTGTGCACATCTCAGCAGCAGCACAATTACACTTTAAGTCTGGGAACTTAATTGATAGTTCGCTAGGAAGAATATCCCATGAGAGGCCATGGAGCAACACAGTGCTGAACCAGAATTTTACTGACTTGCTGCTCTGTTGAGCTGTTATACTTTCCCTCATGCTGCTTCTGAGCCTCAGCATCCTGGCTGCGCCACCCAAAGACCAGTTCCAAGATCATACTCTCATCGAAAGTAAGTAATAATGGAATTCATTACCTAAAAAAGTCATCAGAATTATTCAGTTAGTGATTTGTTGTCAGTCTTTAACGCAGAGATGGCACTTTAGATATGGATAACTTCCAAAACTGCATAAAATACTGTGACCGTAAACTCCCAGTGGCATTTAAAAACAAAAATTGTTGCCCTTGCAAAGCATCAACATTTTGTTCAGCGTTCCACAGTACTGGTGTTATGTTTGATAACACTTACTTTTCTTTCTCACAGACAACAGATATCCAGAATATGCAATCTAATTTACATTATCAAATACTAAACATGACACACACCTACTCATTGAAACGTTTCTTCATGACCTGGTGCACTGCAATGAATGATGCTGTTTGCAGTCCTCCTCCTCCAAGCCTAGCGTTAAAAGGAAAGTAATTCTTCTCAGTCCAGGCTCCCAATGGAATGGAATAAGCTTTCAGATTTCCCAGAATCTTGGCTGGCTGAAGCTGAATTAAATATGGTAATCTAAATAGCATTTAATTTTGTACTCGCCAAAATAGGTGGCTCTTTTTAAGGGTTCTCCAATAATATTTTTAAGTATCACACTATTCATTAATAATGCTGGATAACAATGAACAAGTCAGTTATGACTGCACATCTACAGTCATTTTCCCTCATGCACAGCCCATACCCAAGGGACTGGTAGATGAGCTTCACCACCCAGATCAAAAGAACTCCTGCCCCATGGCCCAATGCAGCTCATGGGCCAAGTGCACAGCTACCATTCCCACTGAGCCATCTCAGGCATCCCTAAATACAGGTTCTCTCCTTTTCTAACTTGTCCCATTACTTCAGTCCTTGCAAATCAGCACAGGACACAGAATGGGTTACAAAATCCTTGCTAACTAATTCTCAGCCCACCTCAACCTCTTGAGTCATAAGTAACAGAGCAAGCCTTCACTCTATTGGGCATAACTGTTTGATGAAAGCAGTAACAATTCAAAATCAATACAAATATTCTATTTATTTCCACATGTGTTGCTACAAATAGGCAACTGCCTGTAAAGGAAATTCAGCCTACTTTTGGCAACAGTTTGAACAACTTAAGATGACTATGAGCTTCCCAAGCTCTTGATTCTGTTTTGTTCCATTTCCCTTTCCCCACCAAAAGGCTTCAAAGGACTATGTAGAACTAAATTAAGAACAATTTATTAGGAAAAACAAGAAGTAGCCACAAGCAACATTTCTTAAGTATGCATTTCAAAAAGCCACAGCATCAATGTAAAGAATCAAATTCATCAGAACCCACAAAAGGTAGAGACCAGTAATGTAACCAAGCATACCAATACAGATAATAGGAAAGCTACTGAACTGAAATATGCAGCCAATTGAGTCACTTGAGGATGACTCACATGAAACCAGATCCCATATTATGAAGTAAACCTCCTATTTTAACCACATCAAAAGAACAATGTACTTTTGATAGATCAACTAAATAGCTATTGCTATAAAAAAGTAACTGAAGCAGATTCATTTGGCTTCAAATGTCAGATCTACTGAGTTAAATTTAAAATGTATTAGACCAACACCTTGAAAATGAGACAAGGTTTTCTAAACAAATGACCTGTTTCACATCCAATTGGAAATCTAAATTAGAGTTGCAGGTGAACACAGCAAGTACATGATAGTGTCTCTTTTAATTGCAAATATCATAGATATTAATATTTTTTATTTTTAATACAGAACATCCTCCTCTTTAATATATAGTTCAGACATTAAAATGAGGAACATGAAAAACAAATAAAAGCTTAAAATTTGGCCCCTAATTTATAACAATGGAGATTCGGGGGGTGAGTGTAAGACAAAACTGCCACAGTAGCAGCATTCACTGCATAATTCAATGCTTCATACAGAAATTTAAAAAAAAATCAACCAGATCAATTGAGGTGTTCCAGGTTAAAGCATATTTATACAACTGCAAGAATACATCGAACTCCTAGGAAGTGAGAAAAGGCAGATAGGCCTCAAGCATCATTTGACCTGCATTAATTATTCCACATGTACACAACTGTTTGCCCCATGCTACAAGACATCTGATCTAGAAAGACAATCATAGAATCATTTCATAGAACCATAGAACACCAGTTCGGGAGGGACCTCAAGGATCATCTGATCCAACCTTTTTGGCAAAAGACAAGATGGCCCAGCACCCTGTCCAGTCAAGTCTTAAAAGTTCCCCAACACTGGGGAATCCACTTCCACGAGGGAGAATATTCCAATAGCCGATTGTTCTCATTGTGAAAAATTTCCCTCTCCTCTAAGAACCTTATGAAGTCAAATCAATATTAGCTGTGTTAATATTCAACTGTATATTGTATTATTGTTCTTAGACCTTCAGAAATTTTAGGTTTTATGATGAAAGTTTGATTGAATATCTGCCTTGGCTTCATAACAAAAGTTGAGGCAAGATGAGGGATGGAGAAAACAGGCAAGAAGACAATTAGTGCATACAGGAAAAAGACAAAGAAGAACATGTAAAGAACAACGTGAGGAAAACTGAAACACAAGGAATAGTCTGACTGAGAGCCAGAGGTAGACACTGCAGGGTGGACAAGACTTAGGGAGGGGGAAAACGGAACAGGGCTGAGAAGTCCAGTATTTGAAGATTGGTATCAAGTAAGAAAAGCTAATAAAGAGTTAGGAAGGGGGACAAAAAAAAAAAAGTGGAATATGGGACAGGACACACAGATGCAGCAGGACTGATGCTAAAGAGAAACTTTGGAGGGAGGAAGCAAGGAGAGAGAAAATAGAAGTTTAATCTAGATGTGCAAGTACTTTTGTGTATCTAAGTTGGACTTATCCAGAGACACCTGATGACGAAGATCTTGCCCAGTCCTCTCCTAACCAGTTCATACAATGACAACATCAGGCAAGGCTTTCCTAGTTTCCCCAAGAGAGTTCCATACCCTGTGAGGAGAGTTGAGGCTATGGAGACACGTTCTCAGAAGCTGAGGAGACTTCAGAGCCCTGTCTTCTACCAGAAAACTCTGTCCATCCCCTGGGAGCACACAGGCTACCAATCTATGCCCAGGCGATGCCAGTTTGTGCTGGCTTTCTATCCAGTTAAGATGCACTCAAAGAGATCACAAGTATTGCTAGTAAGTATATACATAAGCCTCTGAACTTCTGTAGTCGGAATCCAAAACATTCAGCTCACTCAGGAGCTTCTGAATAACCTCCATGACCATGTGGGAATTAATGATCTCAGTTTTAATTAAGAAGCCATTTGCTACCATTTTTCAACTACTTCACATATGGAATCTAATAGTTCCTTTATGAACAACATTTATTTGACACCCAGACTTTACATCTTTTCATCCAATTATTGCCTGGCCACATTTGTAAAGTGCTGCCTTTCGCATTTAAGGAAAGGGTATGAAAGCCACCAATCTCTGAAAACCAGAGACACACCTTTATCTCTGCACAAAATAAAATATGCTGTCTCCCTCTACTGGCTCTGTGTTAAATCAAACCAGGAGGAGAAAAAGAAAAACTAGGAAGCTAATGCTAATTGTTATCTTAGAGAATTCTGTAGAGGAGAAAATGCTGAAATAGCAGAAGAATAATACTTGCTTTTAATCGGTTTCTAAACAAGTATTACAACAAAGAATACTATGAGTCTTTCTGAACATAGCACGAGACACATTTAAAGTTGTCATAGGGACCTAGCACCACAGCTGCACAACACAAAATTGATGATGCTTTTGTGACATTTTCTACAAAAATTATTTCTCCACTAAAAATACAAGAGAATATTAATGAACCTTTTGTGAATATCACTTCAGCTACTTTCATATTGAATCAGATTTAAGCATTCATGCTTACTTATAGCCAGACTGAGTTACAATTGAGCTGAATTATTTTACTTATAAATCATTCATAGATAATACATGTGTGGGAGGTTTTGTTTTGTTTGTTTGTTTTACTAAAATGGCAGGCAACCAAAATTTGTGATTCAAGGAACTTCTCGTTTGTAATTTGTAATCAGTCAAAATACACTTACTAATATAAGCAAGATGTCACCATATAAAATACAGAAAAAAAGAAATGAATGAGATGTCTTCTGCATATTCTTTAGATGATTGCTGCAAAGCCTTTACTTATTTATTTACTTATTTTTTACTGAGCGCTGCTTTTCTCAAATGATATAATGAAGTGCATAAAACACTCTGCTTTCTAAGATAGATTTGAAATAGTTCACAGTGCTACTGAACAGACTTATATCATGTTACTCCAACTAAGTCAAAATCGCAAGAGTAAGAGAAGTATGTGCCTAGAAGCCATGTTTGCCAGCCAGACATCACTGTGATCTCTCTCTCACTGCTTTTCTTCACTGGAGTATTTTATTAAAATTTGAGTAAAAAAGCATTATTAAAATGAAACTGGTCAGCACAGTGAACTGCTTTTGGCATGTATTGAACAGAACAACTTATCCTCCCTCAACTGAGCCTTAGCCATTCATGTTTCTGAACAAAATGCATTTCACTCTGCAGTGAATTTTGTTTTCTATGGTAATACCTATTTGTATGCAAAATATACGTCACCTGCTGGGGATAAAAGTCAACAGTATAATGTGAACAACAGCAAGTTATGAAGTCATCCCTGGCAACAGTTCCTCCACATTTACTCTATCCACTCAGGAGTTCAAATGCTGCATCATTTTTTCATCAGAAAATAAAGGATCAAATTTATCAGCTTTATACGTGCCTAACTAGCTGAAGTTATCACTAGAACTGAATTTGTCAGACAGTATTCAAAAAGGGTCTGACAAAGCCAGAATCAAGCATCAAGACAGAACTTCCATCTTTTCCTGAAACGGTATTTGTTTGCAATTGGTCTGTACAGATTGCTTAAAGGTAGCATTCAAACATCTGAATGTGAACTGAAGATTAATTTAGAACTAAAGTTCTTCCTCAACACAGAAATTTCATTATATGTGGGGAAAAAAAATTCCCAGTGCGGCAATAGCATAAATATACCTTGAAACTCTATATGAAATCAGTTGAAGAATAACTTATATTTTGAAATGTTAGAATTAATTATAATGCAACTTCAAGACATTTTAATTTGCCACTAAAAATATACTTCAAAAGAAAAAAAATATTATAACAATTCTTCCATACTTGATAAAGATTTTAGTACCACAGGACATCACAATGTTATTGCTGTACATGAAAGCACATTATAAAGCTTTACGACATATAACGTTATATTGCAAGTACATACTTAAATCAGAAAAAGCTGTGACAATGAAAACTTCTACAAATTAATTATAAATGTTTTTAATATTTAAAAATGAGAGGGTAGTCCACAGAAAATCTAGTTTCCAAGGGCTCTAGTGGGCAGAAAAATTCTCAAACATTTTGGGGTGGAAGGGAGGCATGTATTTTTTTCATGTTCCATCACATTAACTGCTCTTTTAAAAGTTAAAAGAAGAGAAAATAAATTGTTCCACTGTTAGCATAACAATTTTGCTGAGGCTTTAGGACTTAACTACAGACTCAGCAGCTGCACTTCTCAAGCTACTCTAAGCAATCAGCCTCTCCTGTGCATCTATTTCTACTGCCCTCTGCAGAAAATGGAAACAGGGAACTGTTACAGAAAAGAAAAAAGGAATTATCTTGCCAGATCACTTGTCCAGTTTGATTCATTATATCCCATACAAGTGTTCCTACTACTACCACTACACAGGAAATAATACAAAGGCAAGAATGAATAGCTGGAGGTAAGACAACAAGTTGTGCCTGCCTTTGGACAGCTTTTGATCAAATATTGCCTCGAAGGCACAGTTATCAAGAAATGTAAAGTGTACATCCTACAGCAAAAGTTTATTCCTGCATTCTCTGTATAGTGCTTGTACATTTAAAGTGAGCAATAAAAACATGGTCTCAATCTATTCCAAAGTAACTGAAGTTATCAGGAGTCATTCGGCAATTCACAGTACCTTTGGCTTAGATCTTAAAGCATAAATAACTAAGCTTTTAGTGCCCTGGAATACATACATCTGGATTTTCAGAAATACAAGCTGAAAATCAATACGAGATAAATATGCTACATAAGTAATAAAAATATCTTACTTAAAGAGATGTAATATACAAACCCACACATACAGTCTTCAAAAACCTCCATGGACATGCATGGATATCAGGCAATAAACTGCATTACTTTAAAACTTCAGCTATCTGAGTTTTTACTAGCACATTTTAAACATAATGCCACATTAATTTAAGTGTAAAATAGTACCTGAAATTTCTAAAAACACATTCATATATAAGATGCAATCCTATATGCCTTTCAGTCAGTAGGTTTTTACCTAACAAATGAGGTTGGGATGCTCAGACCTTCAGAATCTATAGTCAAATCATCTAAATACTTAAACACATACAAAATCCAAGTAGTCTCATTTTAAATGAGACTAGAGTATATGCTTAAGTGTTAATGGCACAGAGGACTCAATTATCAAGCTGACGTTGAGAAAGAAACAGAATAGGTGAGAACAAGAAATATGGGTACACAGTACATGACAGCCAAGAACTTTCATGCTAGTTTTAAATAAAACAAAGGAACACTTTAAAACACTTAATGTTTCACAGTGATAGACAAACCCTTAACTAAACTACATTAGCACATGCCACTACAGTAAGATTCTTTAAATAAAATTTCTACATGCACCTCAAAGCTCCTACAGGCATTTTTGTGAAAAGACCATGCTTTATTTACTGTACCTGAACATTTCTGTACCTGTCACGCTGCATGTTAATGAAAAAATAAGACAGGGAATATTAGGTTATTTTCACATGTCCTTTCTAAAGGTATAATTTCTATTTATTTTTACATACGACATTCATGCAGTTTCACTTTAGCAGAGCTAACAAAAGCACTTCAGCCTATCTTTAGATGACAACTTTGCCAAGTTAAATAAAAAGGTTTCACTGTGCTGGAAGAAAAGGCTAAACAATTAAAGAACAACATTTCTCTTCCTTCCCATACACCCCCTCTGAAACCCCAAAAAACACAGGTGCTGATGAAGAGTTTTGAGGGAAGTGAGTTTGTTTTTAGTAATACTCTTTGTCTTACTTCAACTTGATATAAAGGAGTTACACTCCTTTCTAACAATGCTCCTGGAAGACAATCACATATGCTGACTATAGTTTCCAGTTCTAACCTCCTTTATAATCATACGAAAGCACACAGTTAAACACAGTACACACACCAAAAAATTGAGCTTGGGCTTCCTGTGAATTAAAGCTGAAAAGGCCTGGCAGGCAATATACAGTAAGTCCACCGCACCAACACACAAAGCGGAGGCTATGGCACCATTCCTAGCCGAGCTAGTTGAACTTTGCCTGTTCCCAGGTGCCACTGACATCACTGGAAGCCACTCATATCTAAGGAATAGGATAGCCTGGCCTCTCGACTTTAAATCAAGTGTGAGGACTTAATTGAAATACTGCCCACATTAATGAAATAAACGGGTTACACCAGTACACACGCACACAAAAAGTACTTACTTCGTTTCTGGGAAACTGCCTGTAAACAAGCTGTGACGATATCGCAGTTCTTCTGGACTTTATGTACAAGTCTGTCCTTCTGCTTCAGAAGACGAAGCAACTTTGCTGATTGAACAGAAATTCTATAGTTCAGTTCTCGTTTTATAGTTTTTAATTCATCGACATCTGCCAATAGACAGAGAAAATAACTTCGGTACAGAGTGAAACATGAACAAACAGCTTATTGTAGTTGACATGCAAAGGGACTTCCCCATAGACATTTATATATACAAACGTACAAATTACAAGTTCTTTTGTCTGGGATAATTCCCAATTATAAATATTTTCAGGATCTAAGCCAAAGTCTTTTAATTTTGTTTTAAACTCAAGTACTTCAATTTATTGCACAGTGTATGAATCTTAGTAATTATACTGTCATAAATTGGAAACATCATGACAGATGTAGCTAGAATATGCCCATAGCACTGTAACCAGGGAGCATAGTTTAAATACAGTACCTTCCAGAAACTGCCTGTGGAAAATGTACATGGGGAATAAACAGATGGTAACAAACAAAGGAACATTTTCAAGAAGCTGCCTGAAAAGCTCGACATGCAGCTCCGAGGTGAGCTCTAAGTGGGAAACTCCACTGAGATGCAAACAAAGTGGCTTCAGTCACAGCCTCAACTACTTCCACTCATCAGTCACAGTGCCACCAGATCCTCTTAGCTCACCAAAATGGCTCAGCTTATGTCTAATATGCCTGTTGTCCTTCATGTAGTGAGCTTCAGGTCCAGGAAAAAAAGGAGTTTTCGAGCAGATGACTAAAGCACAGTAATTTTTTGAGTACTTGGTGCTGTTCTCAGAGGCACACTCCCCAGTCAAAGCTTGGGTCATGTCTATTAGATTCTGAACTGCAAGAGCTGTGAGTTTTGTGGCTCTCGGAACCCTAACCCTCATGGCAGCTTGGTCCTCAGGCTCAGGTCCCCACATGCATGGGTGGCCCAGATGAGAAAGGTGTGGAGGGAGTGGTGTAGGTGCAGTGCCATGCTCCCCTTGGCATGCCTTTTGCACCCCAGCATCCCTGGAGCTGCAAGCTTTGTGGCTCTAACCCCAGCCCTAAGTATTCCTGCCACAGCCCGGTGCAGCTTTCCACCAGCAACATAACAGCTTGCTGTTGTTCCCTGTGGGTAAGTTTTCAAGTGGTATCACTTTAAATCCAATTGTGCCTCCCTGATGCTGGAAGAAAAATCAATCAAAAAAAAAATCCATACTTGGGTAACCTGATCCAGTGAGAAAAATACGTATGCATTCAGAAAAAGGTATTATTAGTGAAACAGTGAACAGCTCAGCTTGTATGGCAGAACTTGTTCAATAATTCTGTAGAGCTTGAAGAAAATGACAAATTAGGTTGAAATGACAATCAATCATGTAATACTAAAGAGCAAAGAATGACTACAAGGAAAAAGAGCCACTTGAAAAACAGTCCTGTATTTTGTCATCTCCACCTTGTTTCAGCACCCACTGCTCTGCTGGCACCCCAATCACTGGTAACAGGCAAGGCAACTTAAAACCACATCTATGGATTTTGAGAGCAAACAAATTATGTTGTATTCCTACTGACTTAGCCAGTTACCACAACAGTGAGCTGAATTGCATTTTTTCCCACTCATGCCGATTGGCAGTCTCTGGAAACACAATTACCTTTGCAGCAAAATTAATTCATTTAAATTCTACAAAACATATTCCTGAACAAGCAAATTACTTGTTGAGTCCCAGATTGCCACAGGACATGCAGAAGCATATGAGCTATATCTCTTAACATCCAGATGGCACATCACCTCATTAAGAAGCCAAATATGGAAACAGAAAACTGCACAGGTCTAAAAAACAGGCACATTTATTCACTTCTGGCTTTTTTTCCTTGTCAAAAACAAGAATGATTTGACATCAGGAGATGAGAGGCCTTTGTACAGCCCTCCTCACGGGGTCAGCTTCGAGTTGCAAGTCTCATCTTTTCACAAACATTCAGTATTATGGCTACTTCGCTTTCATAAGAATTCTTTAATAGGTTCATTTAGATTTTGCCTAGTTGACTATTGCATTTATATTTTTATTACACTTCCCCCTTCCCCGCCCCCCCCCCCCCCCCCCCCCGAAGACGTGCTTACCTAAAGACAAGCTTTATAATTGTCAGGTTTAGTTTAAGTCTGTTTCCCCCAAAATAAGACAGGGTTTTATATTCATTTTTGCTCCAAAAGATTTTACTTTTTTACATATATAGCTGCCTGGACACTATTTAAATTGACTTTTTAAATGAACTGTAATTAAGGCTTATTTTTGGAGTAGGGCTTATATTCCTAGCATCCTCAATAATCCTGAAAAATCATGCTAGGGCTTATTTTCAGGAAAACAGTGTATGACTAAAAGGACCTGGAAAAAAAAATGACTACCTCTTATGGCACAGTATGTGCAGCATCTCTTCTAGTTTAAGAAAAAAAAATAGCAAAAGAAAAGGAAAGAAAATAAAAGGAAAGGAAAAAGGAAAGGAAAAGAAAGAAAGAAAAAGGGAAAGAAAAAAAAGAAAAGAAAAGAAAAGAAAAGAAAAGAGAACAAGACAGCTGGTCATTGATTTGTTACTGTAAGTTAAGAAAAGCACTGATCTTAAAGAAGGACAACAGCTTGTGTCATCAGTCACAGAACGACTGGTAGCAGGTGACCGTCTTTTTGCTGCCATGGCACCCAGACCGAAGGAGGAGGGAGCAGCACAGAGATCCGGGTTTGGCAGAGACCCCAGCTAAGTGTGCAGGAGCTTCTGGGAGAGACGGCCACAAGTAAAGGCTGCGAGAACAAACGGCGAGGGACAAATGTAGGCACAGAAGCAGCAGAGAGGGCACTGTAACTTCTCAGCAGGACTCCCTTGCAGGCAGAGAGGAGGAAAGAGGCGACGGGGGCACCTCCCAGCCCAGGCAGAGCCCAGGGCAGCGGGCAGGGCAAGGCAGGCAGGGTGGGCTGTACCTTTCAGTCGCAGGTACTTGACCTGGCTCGGCCGCTGCTGCAGATCCTGGAGGACACGGGAGCGGGCGCTGCCCGCGGGGGCGGCCGCCTCGGCAGCTCTGTAGAGCTCGGTGAGCAGCCCGCTCACCAGCGACGAGGTGCGGCTGGACCGGCCGCTGCCCGGACCCTCCTCATCCTCGTCCTCCTCGGCCAGGCTGTCGGCGCTGCTGCCCGCCCTGCCGCCCAGCCCGGGCTCCCCCACCTCCATGTTCCGCAGCCGCCGGCAGCGCCGAGTTCCGGGCTCGGCCCGTTCCACAGCGAGACGCGGGGGGAGAGCACGCAGGGAAAGGAGGCGCGAGAGCTGCGTGGTAGTGGCGGGCGGCGGGCGGGGGGGGGGCGTTGCACCTGCCGAGGGGCGGGGAGGGCGGGCTGGCCCCGCCTCGGCTCACGGCGGCGACCCCGAGGCTGGTCCGACGTGCGGCTGCACTGGGGTGATCCCCGTCCCGACGTTTGCCACGGTCCTGCTTCCTCCCCGGTCTGGTTCTGTTCGCGCCGGCTAAACATGAGCCAGCAGTGTGTCCAGGTGGCCAAAAATGCCAACAGCATCCTGGCTTGTATCAAAAATAGTGTGGCCAGCAGGGCTAGGGAAATGATCATCCCACTGTACTCGGCGCTCGAATCCTGTGTTCAGTTTTAGGCCTCTCACTACACGGAAGACATTGTGGCGCTGGAGCGAGTTCAGAGGACGGCGAGGAGGCTGCTGAGGGGTCTGGAGGGTCTTTACAACTTCCTGAAATGAGATTGTAGCATGGAGGGCGTTGCTCTCTTCTCCCAAGTAGTGAGTGATAGGACGAGAGGAAATGGCCCCAAATTGTGCCAGGGGAGGTTTAGATTGGATATCAGGAAACATTTATTCACGGAAAGGGTTGTGAAGCACTGGAACAGGCTGCCCAGGGAAGTGGTGGAGTCACCATCCCTGGAGGTGTTTAAAAGACACATAAACGAAGCTCTTAGGGACATGGTTTAGCGCTAGAGTTAGGTTATAGTTGGACTCCATGATGTTGAGGGTCTCTTCCGACCAAAATGATTCTATGATTTTACACACTGTGCCTCCTCAGAGGAAGGCCGAGACGAAGCTATGAGAAATGTAGGGCATAACTTCAGTGATGTAACCGTGAGACTGTAATTACGCTGCTGTAAATCACTGTAAAACAACGTGTAACACAGAGTTGATGACAGGGTTCGTATGGCCACCGGAGCTGGGTGCAGCCCAGGTCTGGCTGAGGGAGCGGTGCCGCTGCCGCACGGTGCGGTGCCCGCAGCCCGAGCGCTGCGCTGGGTAACGCCGCCGCGGCTGCAGCCTCACCCCGGAGCTGCCCCAGCGCACCGCCCGCCTGCGCCGCGGACAGAGCCCGCCGCAGCTCCCGGGCTGCCGCTGTCGCGGGTGTCTGAAGTGCCCAGCGCTCCCCGTGCCCCCACTGTTCTCCTTGTCTGTTTTCCTCAATATCGATAACGCATTTTCCTTCAATTTGACGATTAATTGGCCGGGACAAACGAAGGCGATGGCACTGCGGGCGGGCCAGACGTGTTTCCCCGGACCGACGGGGTCAGCGCGGCAGCCTCGCCTGACTAACCACCGGAATTTGGTAACAAAACGCGGTATTTAACAACTAAACACCTCCCTCTCAGAAGAAACGCTGAGGGACAGCGGCGGCGCGGGCCAGACTCGCGCTCGGGGAACCGCCCCCGCTCCCGCCCCCCACCGCCAAGCAACGGCTTCCCCAGGGCGCGGGAAGTGGGCGGGGACACGCCACAGGGGGCGGGGCCAACCGGCGGCACGGGGGAGGGCGGGGAGCAGGCGGGGCGTAGGCGGGACGTCTCCGCGCTGGGCCACGTGACACCGCCCCATGCCCCCCCCGCCGCTCTCCCGGGTCATATGCCGGGGGCGGGGCGGGCCCGCGCGCTGCTCCTCAGGGCTCGGCCGGTGGCCCCACCGGCTCTCGTCTCGTCGCGGGGTCGAGCGGTACCGGCTGCCTCCGTCCCTCCGCCCGGCGGCTCGCCCGTCCTCTCCACTGCGCCATGTCCCCCGCCATGGTAGCCCGGGGGCTGGCGCTGGCCGCGCTGCTGGTGCTGAGCCCCGCGGGGGGCAGCCCGGCAGGCGCGGAGGCCCAACGTGGTGCTCATCCTCACCGACGACCAGGACGTCTGCCTGGGCGGCATGGTAACCCCGTGGCTCCTCGGCCCGTGGCCTCCCGTGGGCCCGTCCGCGAGGGGAGCGGGAGGGGCGGTGTCGTGCGTGGGGCCGGTGGGAGCGTTGCGAGGGGCCTCGCCGAGCCTCGCCCGCCCGCCGAGCTTGCACAGCCCGGTGCGGGCTGGGGGCAGCCGGGAGAGGGCCCGGCCTGAGGTGAGGGTCGCTCTGGCCCTGAGTAGCGGCGGCCTGGGCCTGGGGTGAGAAGCGGGAAGCCCGGGCTCAGCCCGGAGCCGGGGACAGGTTGTCCCTCTGCGGCCTCAGCCCGAGTCGCACCGCGGTCCCCGCGGGGCCGCTGCGGGGAGTGTCGCGGTGGGGCTTCCTCAGGCGAGCGAAGTGGCTCCGGGAAGCCACCGAGGCTTGGGTGGGTTTGGGCTGGGGCTTTTCCAGTGCAGCCCCTGCAGCTGCAGGTGGTTCCTGGAAACTCCCCATGCTTCTGCTCTCGGGGCTGACTTGCGTAACCACGGTCCTGCGGGGCCCGAGTGAAAAGGCAGCTGAAGTGGCTTGCCTGGGATATGTCTAAAAGCTGTGGTACTGGTAGGCCTTCGTATGGCTTCTTCACCTCCCATGCTTTGCCTTGCATCCTTACATTTTTAGCTGATTTCATTTTGGTACTCTTTTTCCAGACCCCCCTAAAGAAGACCAATGCTCTTATTGCGCAGATGGGAATAACCTTCCTAAATGCAGTAAGTGTTAATGTGAACTCGTAGAACTTCTGAGGTGCGTGCCTTTGTGCGGTTTGTGCTTTAGGTAATCTAAAATCTCAAAGCTGGTCATAGTTTTATGAAGTCTGTACATATGTGTGTGGGTTTTTTTAATTCAGTCTCTTAACTACTTTTAGGTCTCAAAATGAATATACTTCAAGGTCTTGTTTAGAATCCGAGAGGCAAAGTTTCGCTTCCTAAAAGCACTTGTGCTGACTTCCTTAAGCAGTAAAGTAAAACTGTATAATTTTAATGTTTTTACTATAAACTGAGAAGTATTAGAGGAAGCTGCTTAAAACATTCTGCTTCCTGCATGCTGAAAACTCACTTCACTCTTTTCATATTCTATTGCCGTGGCTGAAATAACGGAGTGAATCAACTTTCCAGCAGTATTTTAATGGTTACTTGCTGCTGTGTAAGAACCACATCTAATCAGGGGGCAGGGGTTGAAAGGCATATGTTGCAGAAACCTTTAACCAGTTCCATGTGCAGCTTTTCACTAGTGAAAATACTTGGGATGTATTCTGTGTGTCCAGAAAGAAGAATGCTTTAATGTTGGTGAATTTGTTAACCTACCAGCTGATATTTCAAAACTATAAGTTTTGAGGAAAAATTGTTTTACAAAGTCAGTCATGTTTATCTCTTCATCCTGTTTTTCCAGTACGTTCCCAGTGCACTTTGCTGTCCCAGTCGAGCTAGCATTTTAACAGGAAAATATCCACACAATCATCATGTTGTCAATAACACTCTGGAAGGAAACTGTAGCAGCAAGTTATGGCAGAAGATTCAAGAACCTTATACCTTCCCAGCGCTGCTCAAAACTATGTGTGGTTATCAAACATTCTTTGCTGGAAAGTACTTGAATGAGGTATTTTGTGCTTATTTTCTTACTGTTACGCAATTCGTTTGCATTTGTCTGCCTTTCTAAAATCACTCAGTGATTTTTATATTTGTAGCTAATGGTGGGTCCCCAAAATGTTTTCCAATTCTGTTTGCTGAGATGGAATAAATACAATGCAAAGTTCTAATCTTTAACTTCACTTGGTTAAAATCAGGTTCTGTAGGTGCCTAAACATTTAAAAAAAAAATTTTTTGAAAGGATGATGGAATCTGAAGGCTTTTTTAGTATGTTCGAGTGTGGTAATTTTTAGAAATTATTATTTTAATGACTGGGAGAAACAGATTGGCATGTGGTATTGAAGAACACCATCAAGATGGTGTGAGACTGAGCACAATGTTACAATAACATTAAAGCAGAAATTTTTCTCTCAGTATTCCTGACTAATGTATGCCCTCGAATCAGAGGATTGTTTTATTTTTAGAAGTTAGTATAACTTTTTAATACAAAATGTCCACTGGGGCTGGGGATCCCATTGGGAGAACAGATATTATTGAGCTCTTTGCAGAGACTAACCAACACTGTATTATTGAATCACTTACATGTGTATGCTTTTTATTTCTGTTTTTAACTAAGCTGTGGTTTGTCAAAGTATACAGTAAGCTGTAAAATTCAACACTGAAAGATCAGGTATTCCTTTTGTGTGATGAAATTGTATTTGGAGCAAGATGAGCTACAGGGTTCTTAACAGCATTATTTTCCTTGCATCTCTTGGTGGAAAACCATCAGTGGTATGATGGAATAATGGAACATGAATTTTCATAACCAGGCACAGATTCTGTTTCTGTTGATGTTACTGAGGCAGTTAGGGGAAGGGAAACTTATCTGGTTTCCTCTGAGCATCCCTTGACTCAGCACAGTCTCTTGTCCCTGCAGTTGGTCGAGCTGTGTAGATGGGAGAGGGCAGCCCTGAGAAAACCCCTTGTGTTGCTCTGAGGCACCCTCTGTTTTGAGCTTGGCACTGATTCAGCAGCAACTTTCTTTTTTGCTGGCTTAAAGGCTAGTTGTTGTGAATTATTTGGCACCAAAGTGACAAGAGTATTGCTTAAAGTTTGCACCCCCTTTTGGTGAATGATAAAGGAACTTGTTGGTCTGTGCAAAATTTTCTGTAGTATCTTACGAATTGTTATTCACAAAGTCTAAGAGTGTCTTGTGGTATGTGTGGTTTTTTTTAATCGCCCCTCATTACCTGATGATATGTGTTTTCCAGGATCTCTGCATATTTACATGTGTGGAGTAGAAAAGGGTAAAAAATTTAAATTTTATTGGTGAATGGCAAGCTTTCAGTTACTGTCTTTCCAGTTATTTAACCCTGGTCTCTTTAACAGGCTATACGTGTGTTTTTATATGCCCATATAGTTGGGTTTTTTCCATTCCGAAATTGAATTTGGCTTAATGCAGTTTCTGGCTAGTGTTGAACAAAGCACATAAATGTGAAACATAATTTCTAGCTTTTATTCATCATAATTGAAACTGTGAGTCATGGTCTTGTCTTTTTTTCAGTACGGAGCAGAGGATGCAGGGGGAGTAGGTCATGTCCCTCCGGGATGGAGTTTTTGGTATGCTTTGGTATGTGACCATTCTTTCTTTAAAATACTTAAATTTGGTTGCTTTGTAATCCAACTCATGTTTGAACTTTGATCATGAAGCAGCAGGCAAAGAGCATCTAACAACTTAATGCACATTTTCTTCCTTTTTTCCTCATTTGCGTATCAGATACTTGGCTTTCACAAAGGCTACTTCTACTAAGATGCCTGGGGAAAAACCCCAACTTGTAAAGCCAAAGCAATGTGGGATAATAATAAAACAAGTTTTCTTGTTGGAAACCTGTTCTGAGAATTCTTGCAGTGTCCGTATGACAAATGCTTATAACCTATTTGACAACTTCTTGTTGGCAGTTCATTGTGATTATTTCGAGTAATCAGTGTACATACTACTTTGTACAAATATGCACGTCTTCTCTTTTTTGCAGGAGAAGAATTCAAAGTACTACAACTACACTCTTTCGGTAAATGGCAAAGCACGAAGGCATGGTGAGAACTACAGCGTAGATTATCTGACAGATGTACTGGTAAGAAATTTTGTAACCTGTGTTACAGAAGCTGCTTATGACCAGATAATGCCTCGTGCTGGGGGCTTGGGGAAGGGTGAGGATGACAATTTGTTGGGCTGCATTAGTTCATAGATACATGATTGTGCTGTTATGACAGTGGGTGGGCATTAATCAGCAGAACAGGATTCTGTGTATATTTAGAAATGACAAGTTTGTGGGTACAAGCTGTGGAGAGAAAAGGGATTCCAACTGTCCATTTGCTGGCCAGTAGCTTCGCTGAGAGGTTAATGCTGACTGCTACGGTGTGTGAGGAACGTGATGCATGTAGGCAGTGTCTTAAATTACTTCATAGAAGGATGTATTTCATCGCAATACACAGCTTCTCTAACAGATTAATTGGGCCAAGATTTCAGTGGGAAGTTATGCATGTTAAAATAACTTTACACCGTGTTGTGTTTGTTAGGTATTACAATGTGTTGGTATCTTGGAATCTGTAACTAGTCAAGCTGATAACTTGGAAATATCAAAGGCTCATCAGTGCTTCATAGTGTGTGAGGGCAATGTATGGACTGTGCCAAAATGCGTAGCTGACCAGGGGAGTCTTTAACCCCTTTATCCTCTTAAGGTAAAGAGAAGTAAAAAAGATAATATACTTAAAGGAAAGTTGGAAGAGTTACTTTAGTTCTCTTGAGGCCCTGTTTAGCAAGTAATATTAGCTCAGAGGTTTGGGGTATGGGGGAAGGAGTGTTCCCCCTGCCCGCCAAGCTGAAGTCTTAATTTGGCACACTATTTCGGTGTATGAGTTGGTAGTACTGGGAGCTCGCATGCAGCATTCAGGAAAATTCTTCACTGAGGCGTCTTCTCATGCAGTTGATTTGTAGTCTTCCACTGACACCCAAATGAGTTTAATTCCAGTGGGTTCTTGAACACAGCTGCTTGCTAGGAACAGAACTGATTGATGTTTTTCAGGGTACTGAACAGCTGTCTGATTAAATTTAGATTTACACTGTCTAAAGCTAGATTGGAATTGATAAGCCAGAAGTGAGACTATCCTATTACTGGCATTGTACTGGCCTTTTTTTGATCCTTCAGCACTCGTAAGCATTTTGACCAACAGGTCATTGCCGCATAAACCTCTTACTTGTGGTGCGTTACCTATTGATACAGCAGTGTATTATGATTTTCAGTGTGGTGCATTCTACCTTCTGTCCATAGTTACCAAATATGTATTCAGCATTTCAGAGCTAGTGGTTGAGTTTAATTCACTTGATGGGCAGTACACAGGAGTAAAATGCTTATGCAAAGTTCCTGTGTTGCTTGATGTAATGCACAAGCTTCCTTGTCCTGACTAAGGACGTCTGGTATTAAGAATCTGAACACTCAGATCTGTCTACTGCAGTTCTGACATTGAAGTTTAAACTCCCAGCAAAACCTAAGTTGGCTACCTCTGGGAGTTTACCTGCATCATACTGATTTCTGAATCAGGTTTTCAAACTTCACACAGTTCTTATCCTTTCATAACTCTGTTGTCATGTAACTGAAATCCAGCCCCACTTGCTTACATGTTGAAGGTAGGAAGAGGAGGGAATTCCTAGTGTATTGTTTCTTCTAGAGAAAGAAAAGGGTATCCAAAATGGGGTATACTAATCAGACAGGAAAGGAAAATGTTGCAAAATTTGAATAGTGAAGAACTCAACAGTGAGTAATACCTTTGAAGCTTTAATTTCAAAGGCTGACCAAGGGAAGGCCAACAGGAAACTCGCAGTCTCTTCTAACTTGCTACTTGAAATTGTGTATAGGCAGAAATGAAAATGAAAGTGCAGTGAAGTGGCGTGAGTGAATAGTTTGGCACTCTCCTATGTTAGAGCTTCCAGCTTCACCAGCAGAAATGTGATACCCCTTAGAAACTAAGTGTTTGCTACAGAATGATCCTACAATATAAACAGAGGGGCTGAGAAACTTTTTCAGAACTATTGCTGTTTCTGAAGACAACTGAAACCACTAAACTGAGATCTATCAGGCAGGAGATGGCTTTTGAGAGCCTCAGAAAGGCTTAGACTGTGTTAAAGAAAGCTCCAATTTTACTTGATGAAAGCAGAGTTTAGGTGGATTTTGTTGATACTTGGAATAAGCACAAACTTTTGAGCTCTCCAGGTCTAAATAATGCAAAGATGTGAAGTAGAAAACTGTTCAGAAATGTGGGACAAATTATTCACTTAACATGAACACACTGGATTCATTTTATCACAAGGTGCTCTTCTGGAGACTCGTAGACGAGCAAGCAATAAGTTGCTGAAATAGTTTAAATGTTCCCAGTACTACTGAGCTCTAAATAAGTTATGAATGTCTAGTTTGGATATTTCAAATACTTGCTGTTTTCCTTTGGAGGTATGACTTTTCTTTTCCAACAAAACTGTTCACAGGCTAACATGTCATTGGACTTCTTGGAGTATAAATCTAATTTTGAGCCTTTCTTTATGATGATCTCCACCCCAGCACCACACTCTCCTTGGACAGCTGCTCCACAGTATACAAAGAGCTTTCAGAATGTCAGTGCACCAAGAAACAGCAATTTTAATATTCATGGAAAGGTAAGCTAAATATCAAGAGTCTGCTTAGATATTCTACTAGTTTATGAGAGCTGTAAGCAATGATCCTGACTTGCATATGAAGTTTAAACAGTGAGAAGAATAGGCTAATACCATGACTACTGGTTATTTGGTTGTGTTAATCAGCCTTCCACAGTAAGATGTGTTTATTGGGACCTTGAATTTTTGCATACCAATATCTTGTAAATAAAAAAAAAAACAAAACAATAGTGGCAAAAATGATGAAGCAGTACAATGGAATTATGATTGATAAATGGGAACAAGTTAATTCTTTGTCCAATTTCCAGACTGTTCTGAAGTCCTTAAAATGTTCTTTCATCGCTCTCAGTATGTTCAGGAGAACACACAGGTAGTGGCTGCACAAAGGCTCAGGTGAAGAATGATGAGAACTTTCTCTTTCTGTGCACATCTGCTTGTCTGGGTGGGTGGTCTGTGGCTTGAGCTTATGGCAAAGCTGCCCCTAGTTGACAAGTATGTCAGGCTAACCAGAGGACTTTGTGAAATCATGAACCACAGGGCCCAGGGCCACTAAGAACTTTGAGGACTTGCCTTTCATTTGTTGAAATAAGCTGTAACCAGAGTTGCTGAGCCTAATGTTACAAGTTCACAGACATCCTTGTGAGAGGGCAGTACATTCCACTGCCAGTAAACTTGGCCAGATATGGTCCAGCTCAGGCTAATCTGCTGCTACTTGCTCTGCCAATAAGTGAAAGTCACAGTTAATCTGGTGAGATATTTTAACTTAAGGAGGTTTTGTGGGTTTGAATCAATTAGTTTAAAATATAAAACTTGCTACTGTTCAGCATTCAACTAATGCACTTCAAAACTTGCACCTAATCTTAAGTGATACTATTGCCTAAATGTCTGTCTGGAGCCCAGTGATACCTGTTTTAAGGTCACTGTGACCCATGTTGTACACAGTGAAACTTGGTTTTTAGCTGAGGATTGTAGCTTGTAAAATGACCATGTGCTTATCAGCATGACATAAAAACATGAATGAAAGGGGAGAAAAGGGTTGAAAGCAGTAATGAATACAGTAGCCCAACCTGTGAAGTTTTGAACTAGGGAGCGGGAATGAGACTATTTCTTTCTTTCCATAAAAGGATCCCTGACTTTGTCTCAGACTCCATTGCTGTAATAACTGAACATTTTCAAAATAGTGAGCCAGAAACAACTTGATGGGCAAAGTCAGCAGCTAGCCAAAGCATAGAGTGTGGGAGTTCCCTTCTGTGGAGCAAAAGCTCTGCATATGCCTATATAATACAAAGAAAAATAACAGACTTACTTAATATTTGTTAGTTGTCTGTGGATACAGCAGTTTTTACTACATTTCACAATAGGAACAGACCAGCCTTACCCTTCTTCCTAGACACAACAGCTGTGACCATTAACAGTGCACATTTCTGTAATTAGCAGTGTTGTGGTCTTGAAGCCTAAGTCGTCTTTGAGCTTCAGTGTTTTCTAGGGCAAGCACAGTTCCTGCAATAGCAATACACATGTACGTAGGCTCAGACCCTCAGGTCATTGATGTTGTAATGTTTGCTAGAGTGTCTTGCATTGTATAGTCTTGATTTCTAAATTGATGTTGCCTGGCTTCCTTAGACAATATGTGGACAAGGGATACTAAAAGGAGCCATCTAAGCAGAATCTCTGCATGAAAAATAGGAGTTAAGCTGCTGTCAGATTCTGCACTTTAACTTTTCCTTAGGATCTTCAGCAATGAAATGCATGAAGCAATGGGTGCCTGCCTGGTTTCCCAAGCAGGACTGCTGATAGCCCAGACAAGTGGTTTGCTTAAGCCAGGAGTGTCAAGTTCATTTTCACCAGGGGTCACATCAGCCTTGTGGTTGCCTTCAAAAGGCCCAATGTAGTTTTAGGACTGTGTAAATGTAATTACTTCTACATTCATACAGTCCTAAAGTTACATTTGACCCTTTGAAGGCAACTGTGAGGCTGATGTGGCCCCCGGTGAAAATGAGTTTGATGCCCCTGATGTAAGCTGTTCTGAGAGAGAAGCTGATTACCATAACTATTGGGTATTTCTCTTGCATACATTGTTTTTCCTGCAAAATTGAAGCAGGACTGTGTTCAGATTCTGCTGGCAAGATATGGTGTGCTGGCTCAAGGTCTCCTAAATTTTCTTGGAGGATGGGACACAGGGAGGCTACAGGGTTGATGGACAGCTTTGTTTGTAACTGGTGGAAGAGATTTGGCAGGGACTAATAGGGAATGAAATTTGAGGACTCTGAGTTAGTGTGAAGTTTATTGGAATCCACAAAGGTGTTTAGCTGCTGTGTGAGATTTTTGAAACTTCATAGAAAGGTAGGAAGAACAACATACCCCAGAAAAGTGGAAGATTCTACTACACTAGGTGACTTATCCACCTGAGTTACCCAGCACAGTTGTGCTTTATGGAGGGCCTGTCCTGTGCCTTCCCCTTGTGAGGCGGCTGGTACAAAGGGGGCATTATCAGCTCCTTTGTTCTCTGAAGAACTGCTGTGCTGGGGGTGGGGTTTGTGATGTCTTTCCTTACTTTTTCCTCTCTCAACCAACTCACAAATCCTAGATGTTGGTCTTAATTATGCTGTGTTTTCTTGCTGAGATGGACTTAGCGCCTCTCCATGGAATCATTTTACAACTACTATAAAAGAGAGATCTGAATACAACTGAATTAAAGTAAACTGGATGTGGTATTAAGTCTCCATGCCGAAAATCTTTCCTTCAGTTGGCAAGAGCAGAGAACAGGGAACTGAATAATTGGCAGGAGATCTGAGTCACATCATCGTGAGTTCCTAAAGCCTGAGCCTGTTCAGAGTCACTCGCTTGTGACAGGAGGGAAATTGTGCAATGGGAGGCTCTACAGAGAGGAGTGACCAAGTAAATACAGGCTCAAGCTGAGGGTGATGAGTAGGTCATCTCTGACCTACTACATAAAAGTGTCAAGCTGCATTGACATGACTTTCTCCTTTATTCTGCTCCCCACTAATCACTAACCTTCAGGTTGTTCACAACAGACCTTCCCACGTATTTGTACAGCAGCTGACCCAGTTCAGACTGGTGCTTCAGGATATGGGAGCATCACTTTTCCTATGAGCTTGATCATCTCTGTTACTTGAGGGTTATGGGTAGGAGAGGAGAAAGGGAGAGGCTGTTTCTGAAAGTTGGGGATGCAGCTACAAGAATCAATAACACTTCAACTACATAAACACTCTTGTTTTGGAGTCAAAAAATCCAAATATAATGGTAGTATTTCTGCTTCCCTCAGTAGTCTCCAGCCCTGATTTCACAGGCTACCAAGAATCTCATGGTGGCACCATTACATATCTTTGTCCTCACCCATCCGTAAATTAGGTTGTTCTAATTGCTTTTGATGCAGGAGTTTCTCCCCACCTCTCCACCTTTGTTAGGATGCTCACCAAAAGAACCTCACTTTGGCAGCCAAGTCCAATCTTACAATGCTGCTCAAGCCTTTGGGGTGTTTTTATTTTTATCAGATCTGTCTCAAGCTCTGGACTTGTATCTCTGGGAGAGCCTTCCCTTAGCTACTTTCACAAGTTCCTTCCCTGAACAGCTGTTTTCTTCTCAGCAAGGGCTGAGCATAATGGAGCTGCAATATGTTCTATGCTTGCAACTTGAATTTTTACATGAAACAAGGGTGAAAATTGGAGTCAGGTCAGTTTGATGACATTGCCTGGCTATCACATGGATTTTGCAACATTTTTTGTGATGATTGGTCTAGGAAAGGTTTAAAAGCTGGTACTTCTCTTCTACACTAATTGTTTTGCGTTTTTTTCTTTAGAACAAGCACTGGTTAATTCGACAAGCAAAAACTCCAATGACTAACTCTTCAATACAGTTTCTTGATGATGCTTATAGAAAGCGGTAAGAATTGTTTTGTTGCTTAAGATTTCTACTCAGAACTTTTTTTTTAAAGGTATTTTTTTAAAAAAGATTGTAATAAGTCTGGCAATAGATGTCAAATTACCTGTAATAGTTCTCTGGCATCTGTCTCAGGAGACCTGACTATCTGTTAACTTTTTGCAAAGAAACTTGTCATTGACTTCAGAAATATTTTGCTCCCAAATGCTGCCGTCATTTATCGTAAAAAGACCAATCACACTTAGTGTCTGTGCTGCTTCTCTTCCAAGGCACAACAGGTTTTAATTAAAAAAATCACCTTGCCTTCTGCTTCACTTGAGTTCCAGACTCTTAGATGATATACATTAAATGTGATTGATTTATCTGCCAGCTAATTCTGATTTATTAACCTTGGCTCTGTCTGTGGTCTTTTTACATGGGAAGACCTGACTGGCCAAGGTGTGGGTTCTTGATTCGTTTTTATAAAAAGAGACGTGGGGAGTAATGTACAGATACAGCTTGTTCCTTCTTTTTAATGGGAAGGGTATTTGTTTACATTGTAGGTGTATTTTCTTTAAAAGGTCTGAAACAAACATTAGCTTAACTTCAAGTATTAAACTCCATTTTGAGCAGTTATCGGGCATTAGTGTGTCATTTTAGAGACAGAAAAACAAATTTTTTTCAGGCTCTTGCTTTATAAAACATAAAGGTAAAATTATGGAACAAAATCTTAAATTAAACCTGGAGAGAATAGGATGCAGGTATTTAATTACTCTAGTTAGTTGAGAGTAATACGAATCCATGGAGGCTTGTTATTGACTTATCAGAAGCAGTGACTTGTCTCCCCAGCAAGCCCCATGACAAAGAAGAACTTGTTCAAGGCTTTAGATACACTGCAATAATAGTCCTTGACGTTACATGAATAATACAAAATAGCTGATGTAGTTTTCAAGCAGAAAGGGTCCCATATAGGCAATTAAATTCATGGAAGTCTTGTATTTTAATATTAAGAACTACATATAAAGAACTAACAACAAGTGACCTTGCAGGAGATAACTCTGACCCTTTGTGACTGTGTTGCTTCAAAGTTGGTCTTGACTGTCTCCAGATAAGAAGTAATCAGCATTTTGACGTCTTTCTCAGACACTACAGAATAAAACCAACAAGAACTGAAGACAAACAGTCCATTTTTATCTTAAATTGCAGCCTCAAAAACTATGGTGTAGGAATCTACAAAGTTTGTTTTCGCAATTTGGAAGTGAAGTAATCCATTTACAGCACATACACTGACTTGAAGCAGAATAAAAATGCTCTACCTGCAGTAAGAATTATACATTTTTCATACTTTAATATTAATTACTTTGTTTCCGTATAGGTGGCAAACTCTGCTGTCAGTAGATGACCTGGTAGAGAAACTAGTGAAGAAGCTGGAACTAAATGGAGAGTTAGACAACACGTATATCTTTTACACATCAGACAATGGCTTCCACACTGGTAAAGTTTTCGCTGCTTACTGCACCTTTGTAGAAGGTCCAAGAATTGCATAACGTTTCACGCTCATGACCACTCCAGAAAATGGGAACAGCAGCTGTTGAAAACTGTATACATAAGAAGTACTGACTTGAGTTGCAAAACGATCTGGAATTGCAGTGTGGGATGTTTAGGAATTTTATCATTTGGTTGTTTTTTGCTTGGTTGCAGTTTTTAGGATTTACCTCTACCACTGTATCCTGGTATATCTAAAATCAGGACAGAAATGGAGGAGGAGTCTCTGTGTTCTGTAGGAAGAGTTACCACGAAGGAGTTAACCAGTAAAAACTTCTGTGTCTTGTATCATATTGTACAACCCAAAGTGCAGTATCTAAGCTGTTACATTTTGTGAGACACAGCTTATACTTCCAACTTGCTGTTCCATTCCTCAACGTAGTTCAGGTCAAGAACCCCTTCTGACTTAAATTGTCTGCTGGAAACCATGTAACACAAAGCTCTAAAACCATAAAACAAGCAGCCATTTGACTTTTCCTGTTTTCTGTTGTATAGGCCAATTTTCTTTACCCATAGACAAACGGCAGCTGTATGAGTTTGACATCAAAGTTCCATTGCTAGTTCGAGGACCGGGGATAAAACCAAATCAGACAAACAAGGTAAGAAAGAAGGGAAATCTGAGTAAAGATTGACTTTCAGTGTTGTTTCACAGTTATCGACTTTAGGTAATAATTTATCCTCCTGCATATATATGTATCAATTAAATGAAATATAGGGAGTGGTAGAAAGTGCAAAGACCTCCTTTTAAAAAGCTGTGTGCTCTTGCTTGAATTAGTAAATTTAAGTAATTGCAGGCTACAAAAGTAAATGAAGCATGAAGTTCACTTTCCAAAGACCCTACTGTTGCTTTTGAATGTTACAGGGTCCATTGGCCTATAAGAATGAAATTAAGTAGCATTTAGATGTACCTAAAATTACAAGTACTTAAAATACAGAAGTCTCATTATTACATCTATTAGGTTCTGGTCTTCTGAAGTCAGTTTTTCTCCCCTTGCAGATGCTTGTTGCAAATATTGATTTGGGTCCCACTATTCTGGATATCGCAGGGTATGACTTGAATAAGACCCAGATGGATGGGATGTCACTATTGCCACTGTTGGTAAGTATACAGACAGGGATAGTAACTGGCAGTTCTTGCAGGGGTTATTCTTCAAAGTGAATACTATTTCCTTTGATAGACTAGGTAGGCTCATAACCCAATTTCTTCCCCTGATGTCATTTTCATATGGGATCTTCATACCTTAGTGAAAAACATAGGCATCTTGTTTAAATGCAGTTATATTTTCATAAGCCCTACAACTTTGTGGTTATTTTGTAATAGAGAGTTGTGTCATTCTTTGGCTAATCCTGCCATTCATAAGAATTCCTGTTTCAAAGGCTGTGTGTTTCCACCTTGCATCCTCCCTCCCCTTTTCCTTAGAATTTCTCAGCATAGACATAGGAGAAAAGCAGACTGTTCTTTCTTACATCTTTGGTTTGCCTCAATTTTCAGTAGAACTGGTGTTTCCTGAACTCTGGGAAAATGCATGTGGTTCTATAAAGTAAACCTGACCTTTCCAATAAGCAAGCAGAAGCCTATTTAAATAAAGCTGCTTGCAGTTGATCCTTTTAGTTTTAATTAAATTTAGTCTATAAATTGAAGGCAGCTTACTTGGAAACGTAGGAGATCATCCAGATTTAAAACAGTGCTTTGCTTTTAAGACCTTGTATCCAAACCTTAAGCTCTTCTTTAGACAGAAGCAGGTAAAAGGCATCTAGTTTAAACTCTGATGGAATCAAAACCGTGAAACTCATTGTTTTGCTGTATATGCCTGTGATGGTGCTGTATATTAAGTAAGCTTCCCACTCCCTTTGTCTTTTAAGATGCAGCTACAAATAGAGCAGCTTTAAACTTAGTTGCTTCTTAAAGCTGTTTATCTTTTCTTATGCCAAGGGTATAGGTATTTCTCTTCGATCTATTGCAATAGAATGATATAAACCCAAGAGAAACAGCCATGTTACAGGGATCTTGTCTGTAATACAGTAATATCTGGCCACGTGGCTTCTATTTGGTATTACTGCATGATTCTTTATAAATTGAAGATTGTACTTTAAACCTTCATGAGAAGGTGGAGTAATACTTTTGGAGTTGGATCCTTGTCTTTTAGTTACACAAGACATTCTAACCTAAGGCTAAATCCTATTTTAAGACTGACTCAAGCTAGAGATCACAACTGAAACTGCCTTGTAAGCAGTGGGCAGTATTGGTATTGGTATTACACCAGGCATGGAGAATTTCTTCTGTTTTATGTTAATCTCTTGTCCTAGAAAGGAGACAAAAATGTGACCTGGAGATCAGACTTCTTGGTGGAGTACCAAGGAGAAGGATACAACGGCAGTGATCCTACCTGTCCTGGCCTAGGACCTGGAGTCACAGTAAGCAAGATAAGATCTGTTAATGTTAGAAAATAGCTGCTGAGTTAAACCTCTTTGCTGTGTGGGCCAACCTGGTTCTGTAAGTAAGCTCACAGTGTCTTGGTAAGTAGGTGTTAGCTCCATAGGTCCTGTGCACCATTTAAGAATTGGGGGGAGACATCCAGCTGTGCAGAACTGTTGTGTCCATATGGCCATACACAACACAGTCACCCTTTCAGTGGGAACCTACAGGGCGGCAGGGCTGGGCTATCATGCAGGAAGGTGTGGGCTCAGCAAAGTGGGCTGCAGTGACATCATGTTCCTTCTAAACTTCCAGTAACCTTGTCACACAGTTCTTATCTGCAATTATTAAAGTCCCTGGCTACTTCCTGAATAAAAGGCAGCTTGCTTTATGTAAAGCTTCCCACTGGTGTTCTCTTTAGTAGAGTGTGCTGTGCTGTTGTCTCCAGTCGATGTACATTAGCTTCCCAGACAAAATTCACTGAATCATGGTGAGTTTCATAAGGACACTTTGCCAGATCTAGAAGAGCTGAGTTTTTGCTAAAAATCCCCAGCGGGGACTCGCATGTCTTGCAGACTAAGATCCTGGTGTTCATCAGTTAACTGCAGTTGGCTTCAGCTGATATAGACTCCAGGAAAAGTATTGCTGGTTCATTGTTTTGTTTTCCTGCTCTGAAGTTTTTGTTCACTGCTCACTTCACAGCACTGCTTCCCAGACTGTGTCTGTGAAGATTCCTATAACAACACATATGCTTGTGTGAGGACCCTGTCAACTACCTGGGACCTGCAGTACTGTGAATTTGATGACCGGGAGGTGAGTCTCTGTCTACCTAGCAGGTGTGAACTGCTCACAGCTGTGCCAGCGACTGTCTGCACTCTTATCTGCTCTCATGGCTTCCATAAAGTACTCTGAAAAGCAGATTAGTAAGGCTTGCAGGATAAACAGTGAAGTATTTATCTGCTGGTGAGAATGTTTGACCAAAACTCTGGGGTTCTGGGAAGAAGAAAAAAAAAAAAAACAAACAAGGGAGGAGGAGAGTAAGGAAGGGACAATAACCTAAACTATGATTATCACCTTCTGGCATCACCTGACAGCCTCACAGGGTTATGCCAGGGCACAGTGTCTCTATCCTACTCTAACTCCATGCAGCAGAGTCTTCTCTAAGACAAGTACTTTCTGTTACACTCTACCTCTGCTGTTAAGAGTAAAGTTCAGCTGCAACTCTTTTCCCAGGCTGATAATTTTTATTGCTCACTTGTTTGCCTGGCAAAACAAGTATTTTAAGTTACAACTGAGAAAGGTCTCTAACCTTATCTTAAGTTGTTTGGGTATCTGGGACATAATGTCCCCCCTTTAGAAACTCTTCATATGTCACTGGGGGACCACCTGCTGTAAGTACAACACTTGGTGTGTTATGGAGCAGAATCTTTTATTTATGCCTGTTTGCACACAGTTGCTCCAGAGAGCATGTTGGGTTTGAACAACCTGCTCACAAATCTGATAAACAACATTGTCAGGAGATGTACAATAAATGCATAAACAAGGGTATCCCCAGGCATCATGCCACCACACAAAATGTTTTCTAGTATCTACAGTGAGCAAGTTAAAGCAGGGGAGTAAATCCCACAAGATATTTTTTGCAATAAGATAGCAATAAAGAGTGTATAGGAGACCAAGATGCTGATCAGCAGACCCTGCCCTTCATTTTTGCACTTTCTGACAACTTATGATATAGTTAAATGAGTGTTGCAGCTTTTTCTTTAAACATGGACTCCGAAGTTGATCTGATAATACACTTTATGTCACTTTTTTTTTCTCTCTCTCCAGTAAGAAGGTATGGCTGTGGCATTTCTGGGTCACTCAGCTTACCTAGGTCAGCTAATTTAAGACTAACAGTACTGGGAAGATGCAGCAATGTGGCTTTTAAAACCTTGCAGTGAACCTTGCAAATGAAGTCTGTCTGAATGTATTGTTATCTAAGTTAGACACAGCCCCACCAGTGGAATCACTATCTGCAGTCACTCCTCCTACTCTAGCGGAGACAAAACCTCAGCTGAATACTTGAGATATGTTTGACTAGTATTTGTCCCGCAGGATAGTTTAGAGATTTAATGTACCAAAAAACAACTCTGCCCTAAAATCCTGTGGGCAAACCTTCTCAAAGCACATGAGAAACCTTCTCAAAGCATGCACACACAAAGCTTTCTTTTAGTAAGGTTATAGCATACTTGTATTAAGCATTATGCACATGTGGTCAAAACACCTGTGTGAGCTTGACAGCTAGAAGTAACTGATGAGCACATAATGGTGATGTGATGGTTATGAATATGTGTATTTTTTAGATACATTAATGAAAAGACAGCTTAGCCATGGCCTCTTGCTGTGGTCTTACGGTCCTAAGATGGGTTCCTTTTATGTGTTAAAAACCTGTGGTGTAGCAGATAAGTACTTCAGGTGGAAGTGAAAATGTTTCAGTACTGTACTGTCACAAAACTTTAGTGTTACACACTGTCCTGTCTTTGACCACTGAGCCACATGGCTATATATGGCTTATGTGTGGGGATACTGCAGTGTAGTTAAATAACATTTGAGACTATGTGCTGCCATAAAGTGTTTTTCCCAGATAATATGATTAAATGTTAATTAGCATTAAGGATTTAATACAGTGCAGGAACTTTCTTCTGCAGGTGTTTGTGGAAGTGTATAACTTGACTGCAGATCCACACCAGATCAATAACATTGCCAAAACAATTGATCAAGAAATTCTAGAAAAGATGAACTATCGATTAATGATGCTGCAGTCCTGTTCAGGAGCAACTTGCCGTACACCAGGTGTCTTCGATCCCGGGTAAACACTGATTCAATTAATTATTGTAATACTTTACAATATAACTATGTATTTTTAAATCTAAGCTTTTAGAGAGGGTATTTAATAATATAATAATGCTGACATACATACTGTTGTATAACACAGATGCTTTCTTGATGCTTCTATTTTTTAATGTTTAATCTCTATTTAAATTTAACCTACCAAATGCAACTTGATGGAGTTAATACTGCTACTTTAATCTTGTCAGCCATTGTTGACTTAGAGCAGCTGAAGCTTACAGCTACGTTCGGTAGTCAGAGACAAGTGACCTCAAGTTTGGGTACAAACAAAAAGGAAAAGCTCTGCAGGAAGGAATTTCCCATATGCTTCCTTTAAGCAAAGAATGTTTCCTGCAGGACCTAAGCTGTACGTATTAGTCAGCTGTTATAAGTAAATAGCACTTCTTACCTCAAAATTCAGTAGTCATTTGGACCAAAGTGTCTTTTAAGCACTATTTAAAATATCCTTACACTTTTGCTATGTAAGTTTGTCATTTGAGGCAGCAAAGCTTTCTGTTAGAATGCATCTCTGGAATGCTTAATGCTATTACATGCCAAAATGCTGTTGGTATGTTGTAGCTAATATTTATTTTTTTGGAGACTATCAGCTGCTTAGTTCCATGTCTTTCTCCATATTGCAGCACATGAATTATAAAGATCATCCCTACTGCACACTGTTAAGAAAGCAACTATTTATGTAGTTCTGTACCAGAGCTATTCCAGAAATAAGCTGTTTCTAGGAGTGTTGGTCACCTGTAGCTCATGCAGACTGTTCCTTTCTACAGGTACAGGTTTGACCCACGCCTCATGTTCAGCAATCATGGTGTTCGGGCTCGGAGGTTTTCTGCACAGCCCTTGTGAGGCATTTAAAGCCTCTTGGAATCAGCTCTCACTGACCAGTTTCTCCAGTGACTGCAGCAGGTCTGTCTCTGTAACTCGTTGATTGCAGCTGGAAGACTGGGCTATTCAAACCCTGTGTGGAAGAAGACCCCTTGTCTTTAGCTGGTTGCCTTGTGCAATATGTATATTTTACAGCTGAACTGTAACTTAATTCTGAATCATTAGACACAGCTAATCTGTCTTGCTCAGATAGTTGATTACCACCTTTGTCTTTCAAGTACCTTTTCATATCACTGACACAGAGGTCAACCTATGCCTATGAATCTGAACAGTTTATTTTGTTCTAAAAATCAATAAATGCATATTTGAGTTGGGTTAGGTAGGCAGGTGCTATTGCACAGTAATGCTCACCCATATTCAGTGTCATACTTTGTTAAAAGCTATGTTTAATTATAGGTTTCCTGTATCAAGCTCAGAGCTGTTAATGACAATAGTGAACTAGCCCAAAATAGTGTAGGAAGGCATTAGTCAAAACTGTAGCATCTGACTAGCAAGTGTCTTGTGCAGAATTAAAATCCATGAGCTAAATTTTCTTTTTCAGTGAGACCACTTCAAATGAGACCAATGAATTTTGTAGGTCAGCTTTGGTAGTTTGCAGACAAGAATGTAATTTCAACCTCTTTCTAGTCTGAGATGCTGGAACAGGTTACTATGTACTACTGAAAAAAACCTCTTAGGGTTTAATGTAGGCTTCCTAGTGAGTTAAACAAGAGTGTTGAGACTAACAAGTATTCAAATACGTGTGCCTGTGTTTTGAGCTAACTCTTAAGTCTGTTTTAACACATGAACAGAAGTAATATTAAAAAAAAAAAAAATCCACAAAAAACCCACCCAGAGCACCACAGAGTTGATCTGTCTCTAATCTCTAAATGTCTTCGATTGCCTAACATATTTTGTTGATTATATTCTTGAAGGTAAACTATTTTGAGAGAAAACTAGCTAAAAAGAAAGAAATTATCGCTCATTAGAAGTTAGGCTGAGAGGGCTATTTTAGGCAGTTTGAGTGCTTCATAGTGTTGTTTTTTGGTTGAGACACAACTACTCAGAGCCTGCAGTAAGTGGCCTTCACACCAAAGGACTGACGTCAGATGTCTGACTGCAGTACCTTATTTTGGTTTCCCTTTGGAAGGGTGGTGATGTCTTTTCAACCTTCTGATTAGGCTTATCTGACATGCAGCCAGCGCTTGCATCTTGAGTATCTTTTCTAAATTTTGAAAACCACCTAAACTTGTATTGGCAAATAACTTCTGTATAGATTCATTGGCAAAACACCTTCCAGAAACCCTGAATTGTCTGTCTTTTGCAAGACAAGTTCATGTTGCTTGTGGGCAAATCAACTGTGTTATCAGGCAAGATAATCTTTCCATTGGCAAAGAAATTGTGGCACAGCTGCTTAGTTTTTAGTTATTTCAGATCTTTTATCTAAATACAGAGCCTGACGATCTCAACTTCTGTCACACAAAACCTACTACTAAGTAATCATTAAGTAGGCAACAAAGTGTAACTCTTCCAAAACTGTGAAGTTGCATACCCTGGTGCACAGAGCCTCAAACTGAATACAAGCAATGCTACAATAAGATAAGTTCAACTTTCTTGGCTTTTAATTCTGAAGCACAGAAGTTGTCCTTCATGTAGCTCACAGTTGCAAATTTCTGTGGTGGTCTACAGGTTAGACTTTACACAGCTGTTGTGTCTAACTCATTGTTTTAAATCTCCAGAGTGACCAAATATTTGGAGACAAAAAAAATTGCTTGAAAGGTAACTTTTCAGCTAGAGCATCTGTATAAATGCAGAGGCTTTTGGATACTCACTCTTTATATGCTTTCAAATACTCAGGACTCTTTTTCCTCCACTACAACTGTAGCTTTATCTTGTTCTTTGTTTCTCAAGCCTTAGTATCACCCATCAATATCCTTCAGACTCTGTTTTGTCTTCAAAAACAAAACCAAAGTTGTTTTCATATTCTCAAGCATTTTCTTGCACACCAAGGTAAACCTGTAGTTAATTTATGTAGTATTTTGCTCAGATAATTCTAGCAACTTAGACTTATTCTTTGTTTAAACTTTATTTTAGTAGCTGTGTGGAGGCTAGAGTGGAATACAGTGATTGCTGCACATTAAACCCTCAACAGTTCTGTCAAATCTAGGGCATATGTCAAGTTCCTACTTATGTTTCGGTGCAAGTAATGTGCATTATGTTGCTTCTTAAGAGAAAAAAATACCTTTATTATGGGTACAGGTGTGTAACTCTAATATGTTTCTTGAAGTGATCTTAAGCCATAAAAAAGAAACTTTCTTTTGAATGATTTACTGTTTGCCTAATACCTAACATGAAAGTTGACAGAACTGATATAGATTATTCAGTATGTGTGACCTGATGTTTTACCCAAATTAACACTCTTGCTGTCTGTGCACACCTGTAAAGCATTTTGTCTGTAACTAGGCTCAATGACTTAACACACTCACTGTCAGAGAACCACATTATACCTGAAAGCTGTCATAGGTAGTAAATGTATCAAATTGAAATTCAGAATGAAATTAGTCCTTAACCAAAAAGAGAACATAGGGTTCAGGAAAGTATCTGCTTCACTCCCTCTTTTGATAAAGATTTAGAACTGTTCAGCAAAAGCAAGTGGTTGAAGGAAGAATAGGAACCAGCAGCTGTCTGCCTTCCATTGCTGTTAGAGGGGTTTGTCACTTGTCTGGTGCCTGTTTCCATGAAGCAGTTAATTCTGGGTGTTTTTACAGCCTTGAATGAACAGTGTTAGTTCTTATCCTTGATGATTAAAAAAAATACTATGAAGGAACTTTGCCTTTTACCCAGATCTAGTTCCCAACTAAGTGATTTCAAAACTAAATGGTCTTCCTGGATATTCCATTTCATACTGCTATTTGACCATGGCTGTATCTGTACCTTGTTACTGATGGCATTTGTGTTAAATGAAAAGGCCTTGAAGGTACAGAGTTGGGTTTAGGGAAAATGTGTTGTGTTTTGTTTTGTTTTGTTTTTTAAATCATTATTATCAAAAGCAGAGCTGTGAATTTTCATTATCTGGTAAAGTAGGTACTACACAGGGAGAAATACAGTTAATAACTTTGACATTATCTTAAACCAAAAAACATTCACTATCATAACTTCAGTGTAAGTGAATACAGCTTGGTACATGCTCACCCAGCATAGGCCCGGTAAAAATTGGGCTTCTTCATTCTACAGACTAAAGCAGGGACATACATACCCATACAAATACACAGCCAAAGCAGGTATAATTCTTTTTCAATCAAGTTAAATATAAGACTGATTCTACAATACAATACTTCATCATAATGGAACAGTTGTCTTTTATTGTGATTCAATTAAATGAATTTTATTTGTATTACTCTCTGTATGTGAGCATACTTTGCTGTAGCATGTTGTGAGGATACTTCTGCTGTTTTAAACATTTGTTTAGAAAGTGCCCTTCCAGAGGACCCTGTTCACTGCTGCACTTTTGGGGAAAGAAAAAAATAAACTGCCTATCAAACTTGCTGTCTTTGTTCCTGAATTTCAGTTAAGCTTTTCCAAAGGTTCAAGCTGTGTCACACTTCCAAAGACTGAATTCCTAATTTCTAAGCCTGTTCTCTGCTACTTCCCTGCTACTACTTAACAATGGCTACTAGTGAACTTCTTGTTTGGGCAGGTTCCCTGTGACCATATACATGTGACTATTTTGCACCAGAAAGAAACACTGAGGTGACAGAACAAATTTAAATATAAGCTGTACTTGCTCATATTTCCTTGGAAACTGATGTAAGTGAATAGAAGGAAAACTTTTAACAAAAAAGACAATGGAGAAACTGTTGTTTGTAATTAAAAACAGTATGTTCTGCTGCTGCAAAAAAGGAAGAATAAAATCCTATGTAAGTCTTTTTCCAGACTGGGAACTGTGAGCAACAGTAAGCTGTGTGCTACTTAGTCACCTCAATCCCTGTTACAGAGTTGAATTCCTTGGATGATTTTGTGCAACTGTTTAAAAATATGTAAATAACATTTTTCTGAACTATAGAGCAAAGTGATTTGGTACCTTTAACCTATTTAACTCAGAAGCTTTCACAAGCTTCTAAAACAAGTGTTTCTGCATTGTTTTCATTTCTGCTTAACCATGTGGTATCAGTTTCATTTCTCCTTCAGTGGTGTAGCAGTCTTTCATTAAGTAGAGAAAAATATTTAACAGCTGCTGGAACCAACGCTGCTATCCTACTTTTGATGCTCCAGCTTATGAGAATTTGAAAGTTTACTGCCGCACTACAAGAAAAGGCAGGTCTGTATTACCTACATATACCTTCCCATCATGCTTAAAGGTGTCACTGACAGTCCGAGTGACACTACCATCGGGGCCATGGAAGCTTGCCACAATGTCTCCTTTGTCATTAGTTTCTAAGAACAAGCTGTGTTTGTGAAGAAAAACACTGTAGAATGATAAAGGAGTCACCTGTTTTAAGAAAAAAAAAATACAGTGTTAACATGTCATTCAAGGGAGGAGCTGGGAATTGTATGAGTAAAAATAAATGGCAATGCTAGCATACTGCTGTCCAGATGTTGCTCTAGTCAGATTCAGCTGCCACTTTTTATAATACCCACTGGGCTATGTCTAAAGCTGGCAGCCCAGTAATTGCTCACTAATCTTAAGGTACAGTCAGTGCCTGCTTGCTCAAGAAGGTGTGCATATTGTTTGAACATATTTCAACTGCCCAAAGCCACCCACTTTCTAAAAACAGAATGAGAGAGACTTGGTGGAACACAACTGAATCACCCACTTCAGTGTTTTTTCCTGTGCAAGTTTTAGGGAAAAGGCAGCATGGTTAATTGCAACCAGCTCCATGACTCTTGCTTAGCAAGAATGACTTTGCAGAGGTTGACTCCTGTCACAAAATCCTCATAATTTGTGTAAAGGGCTCTTCACCTGCATTGACAATATCATGTTACTATAAACAATGGGCTGAGAGCTTGCAACTATGAACTACTTTTGTGAGTACTTATTTTTCTACTTTATAAATGGGTTCTCAGTATTACCACAACTATAAACCTGCTGTGTTTAAATATGTGAAAAATAAACCAATCCTCAAATGTTCAAGAAAAATCAAAGTTAGTATGTGTTGGGATGCTGGCTGGTAAAGATGAAGCAGTCATCTCTTGTGTTTCATAATGAAGAATAACAATTTCATACTTCAAAAAAAAAGTCAGTCTTTTTCTGACACCAATAATTAATACTACACAGTCTCACAATTACCTTTGTAATAAATCTCTTCAGGAATGGATATATGGTCCTAAAGCATCCAGGAAAGGAGAAAAGAAACCAGGAAAGCGAGTAGTAGATATTCCAACTCTGTATAAGCTCATGTTTGATAATCTGATGTTGTCTGGATACCCAGGCAGGTTGTCCACAAAAACTTCTTTTTTTCCTGTATTAGCTCCACTCACCCAATAGCTGCAAAAAGGGAATTTTGTATATGTATTATAGTGGCTGCTGCAAAATAACAGCAAACTTATCAGCATGGAAGATCCATCATCATTTTGATTCATGCAAGGAATTTTTCAAAATACAGAAAAGGACTCTGCAGGCAGTAGTAAATGCAAAGAGGGACTAGAGTAATGATGATTGGTCAAAAAGCTCATCTTTCTACATGTAACAGAAACAGTAGCCTTTCTGCATTCTATTAAAATCTATTCATACAAAATGTGCCTATTAAATGAAAATTAATGTTAAATTTGGCTTTAGAACTTCCACAAAATAATAGAACTGTTAAAACACTGGCTCCCTTTAAAATGGGAAAAATGGGGTTTGATGCTAATCATAATCATGCAGTGACACTTGTCCTCTGAGGTCTGTTTTAACTGTAATAATGGAATTATCAGGATAATTGCGATTATGGCTGAGGGAATTAGGGCCCAATATATCAGTAAATTGGTAAAAACAAAACAAAAACATTTGACAGTGGAAAGAGCAACTGTTAATCTCTACCTAGAATTAACTCAAACCTGGGACTCTTGCAAAAGAAAAAAGTAATTTAGACCAAGTTTCCAATAGCAACCCAATTAACTGCACATCTTCAGTTTACATTTTTAGAAAAGGAAAAAGAAAAAAATAAGAACATGACAATCATGTTTACAAATTGATTAAAAACATAATATAAACTATCGTAATATTTTATATCTAGGAGGAGAATGATGTTCAACATACCATATGAGTCTACATATGCTGGTTTCTGCTATGAATATGTGATCTTCATCAGGAGACAATGCAATCCCATTTGCCATGTACAAGCCACTGAGCAATGTTCTTCCTCTTATGGTTACAGGGTCATAGGCCAAGAGGCAACCCAGATGGTTTGTTTCGATCACCTTAATCAATACATCTAATGAAAAACTAGGCTAATCAAAATACCTGGTTTCAATTAGAAAATATTCAGAATGCGTATTAACATAAGTTAGATAGAAGCAGATTTGAACAGAATGGCATCTTTATAAAAACACTAAGCTCACACCACTAAAGACGCAAAGGACTTTGTCCATGCTTTATAGCAGTCATTTCCCAGATGGATCACAGCACTCTTGCAAAAACAGAGGAATGTGGGGTTTATAAAGCCCAGAGTTCAAAACATGTTATTCTGCTGTTCCTGCTTTAGCAAAATATTGAGACCTGTCAGGCTTCTGTGAACAATTACAACTTCTTCAAATCACACCAGAATGTATTAATGAACGTTTAGCTAGAGCAAGTAAACAGCTCGTGTTTTACTTCTGATATGAAATAATGTGAATAAGTTTGTTCTGTTAAAAATCTGCAGGGCAACTTTGAATTTGATAAACGTAAACCCTGTTGAGAGGAAACTACTTTTATGTTTGTCATTAGTGCTGTCAAACCCTTGTCAAGTCTGAAATACTAAATAGCAAAGATGATGTTCTACCAAACAATAATCTGATAGCTTTAAGAAACAGCAAACAACACGTAAGAGATTTCAGCTGTTCTTTTTTTTTTTTTCTTTAATAATTTGGACCTCTATTCTCATCCCTTAAATTAAATATATTTCCCTTCCTGTGATTTTTCTCCTTGCTTAGTTTTATCCAAAATTCGGGTAGTAAAGACAAGACTCAGTGTCTTGTCCTCAGTGTCTATGTCCTCAGTGGATTTCAGCTTTACAAACAGTTTTTTCTAGAAAAAGTTTTATTCAAAGGCTATGACTACACAGAAAAGATACCTTCAATCACACCGGGAATTTGCTACCTTGCATTTACTGCAGGATGAGAGCATGCTTGTAGGCAGATACCAGAAAGAAACCAATGCTACTGTCTGGATTTTTACAGCGTGTATCACATGATGATTTTTTTAGGTAGTCATACTGGGAGGGTTGAGGTGTTTTTTGGTTTTGTATTTTTTTGTTGTTGTTGTTGTTTTGTTTTTGTTTTTTGTTTTTTTCCAGAAGAGCAGCTACAGAATAGCACAGCCCTTCCTCTGCCTCAGGGCTTGAACCCACTGCATTCATAGCATGCTTGGCTAAAACAGATAAGCAGAGGCCAAGCAGCTTGTCTCTTCTGCAGCCTGGTACACAGTGCTGCCAGCACAAAAACTGACACTTAAGCTGCCTGACAAATCCCCACCAATAACTTCTCACCTCATATCTGTGGTGTCATCGTTCCCACTTGCTACTTGAATCCATAAAATAAATCAAATTTTTCTTTGATATTTCTAATCCATTTAGAAATTTGAAAGGAAGTCCATCCACACCTAGTTAATAAAAATGACTGCTAATTAAAATAAGTACAAAACCACCAAGTGTTCAAAATTATTCAGATCCACACAAGCTTAAGATTTCAGACACGGCAATGCCAAATCTCATTGTTAATGCTTTCCTTAGTTTGTCCCAGGCTAAAGTCCGAGCTCCAAGTTACTTTCATTTGCAGGGAAATATGTTCAGGTTGCAGCTCAACATAACATATACCAAGCTAAAAGCCTCTGACAAATACTTTTGTTTTCGTAACTTTAAAAAAAAAACAATTTGTTTTCTTAATTTGTTTTTTAAACAAATCTTAAAAATACAAAGCAAATGGACTTTCAATCAGTCTCTGTCCCCACACTCACTGGTACTGATCTGAACTGATAAAAGCACCTTGATCTTCCAATTTATATATAGAGCATGAGGACCAAACCCAAGGTCAATTTACTTCCCCATGAGTTTCCCCATCACCTTTTTCACTCGATAGCAGGAGGGTTTTCTCTCCTGTCCTTGGATTGACTTTGTACAGGCCTGAATAAGAATCCATCACAATCAGGTTATCGTCCTGATCCATTCGGACTCCATAGGGCTGGCCACACACTGGTTCATAGTCTGGAGTTCCTGAGATACAAACAGGAGGATGTATAAAACCAGGGAGGCTGACAAAACAAAGACCCCAAAATGCAAAGGCTGAAAAGGACTAAACTATCATCCTTCAATAAATCAAATCTCTAAAAGCTTCCTTAAACTGTCTCTAAAAGTAACTCACAGTGTAATGTCAATCTAGTTGCTGCTCTTCCTTGTTGCTTAGGAAAAAATTTGCTCCCAACCTTCAAAGAAGTCCAGCTCTACTCTGTTTTCACAAAAACTTTAAAGATGACTGAAGAACTGATAGGATTACTAAATCAGTAAAACAAAATGCATTTAGCTGCTGTTTAGTTTATGTCCTTCAAGTAAAAGATTGGGGGAAAATTGCTTGTAGGAAAGATTTAACTACTTCCCTTCAGCTGAGGGGCCCAAGTTTCACACATCATATGAGAATCCTGTAAGTAATCCTCAGATAAAACTACAAAAAAACATTCTACTATGTTCAGTATTTTCATAGTGAGTTGTTTTCCTGAAATCACTGAAATTAGTAAAGCTTGACACCCTACAGTTTTGTGACACACTATACTCTGAAATATATTTTCCCCCAGTACTCTAGTAAGCAAGGGACAACATCTATTACAGCTCACTAGAGCTGTAACATGCCAGTAACAGAGGCTGACTGACAGCTGCCAAAAAAATAACAGAGTTCTGGTCTCACTCTGAATGGATTGATCATTTTGGTCTTAGAACTTCCACATAGCTGATTATTTACATTAGACTCAAAAACATTCAGTAATCTTTGAGAATTCTTTCAAATTCAATTGAGATTAACCCACAGCACAGAGACTTGAGGGAAAGCACCTACACAACTGTCACATATTCAGGAAACCAGGCTAAAGCCAATCAGCTGGTTTAATGGTTTTCAGGCCGGCTTACCATCAAAAAGCAACAGGGTAAAAATGTAAACATTTAGGTGTTTGTCTTCCTCATTTACAAGTATGGAAAGGAAAAAACCAACCAACCAAACAACAACCTTGTGGTCCAGTTACTGATAATGGTACTGGGACATGCTATTCTGAGTCTCCGATTCCTTTGTAAGATTTGAACTGTTTTTAAAATACATTTTGACCTTGAGGCAGGAAAATAATTGGATAAATCATGTCTTTAGACCACCCTCAGAAAGCTTTATACAGAAGGACTTCAATAAAATCTTATTCTTTATTTAAATGTCAAGCCATGGCAAGTCTATTCAAGTGAGTCTCAAGGGCTAGAGCAGTTTGCCATTACATATTAATTCTGTCTACATGAGGAAAAACCAAATGATAGCAGTAGGCTTCTCTTACAGATTTGCATAATAGAATCAGAAAACATTAAGAGTAGCTAAAATAGCACTTCAGTTTCTCATTCAATAATATTTATATTAACAAGTTTGTTGTCATTTTCACATCAAAACCATCGCTTACCACAGTCAGGAATATTCTGCCCCATTTGAGTAATGAAATGCAGCTGGTCACCACTGATCATCCTCAGTTTCCCATCCACAGTACCAGTGTAGATATTACCTTAAAATAAGTACAGTAGAAGACTGTTTTAAAAGAGACCAAGGCAAATAAAAATATATTAAGAAGGATATTCCTCATTATTGTGAGCCCTTCCTTCTTGCTCCTGATTTCAATATTCTGTGCAAAAACAAAGCAATCAAACAAACAGGAAAACATACAGTATAAAAACATGTTCATATTTTTCTAAAGCAGAAAGAGCAATAATAAATGGGAGATTAGAATAAATATTAGTTGTTCATATGTTTATTTTAAAGAAACACATAATAATACATTGAAATTACCTTAGGACCCTTCTGGGTTAGCAGCAAACAAAGCCATTAAGGATGGGACTACAGATTCATCGTGATATTCTCATACTGTCAGTAAAAATCAGCAAAAGCATTAACAAGCTCACATGATCTACCTTTTTGTCCTGAGGGTTCTGCCACATTATCAGCTGGTCAGAATGTTCAATAGATGAAAGGAAAAACATTACAATGTCTGATCCAAAACAAGAATGTAACCCTTCTCATAGGACTTTAAAATCCTAAGCAAACAACCAAAAATAAAGACCACAAAACAAACAACGTGGTTTGTATTTTTTTTTAGCTGTGATGCTTTGCTTTAGTTTTGAATCACCAGAATAATACCAAAAATGTATAAGCTTGCATTGAAGGACTAAGAACTTCTTTTTGTTGGATACCTGCTTGGCAGTTGCTTTCTCTTCTGCTTTTAAAGCATTTAACACCTCATAGAAAGTCCTAAAATCTTTTGATATTACATTGTAACTCAATCATCATCTGTGCAGAGTGAAAAGAGGAAAAAAAAAGTGTCCTCCTATCTTTTGACTAGTCCAGGCTCTGAAATAATTGAATGTACATCACCAATCCTAGACTTACTGTTCAAGAAAATACACTTTTAGTGTAAAGTCTGTTAACTGGAAACATTCCTCTGATTTGTCTTGTATTTACATAGATTGAATGAAAGTGGACATTATTTTCTTTACATGTGACCTACATTTTCGCCCTAGCGTTGTTTACATTTAAAAACATGCACTGTCACTTGGAGACAGGTGTTAAAAGATACTCCGTAACAGTTATGCTACCTTTCTGTGCCAATATTACTAAATAAAACACAGATTCTGACTTTGTATAATGATCCCTTACACCAGAGCAGATAGATATAAAAATGTCCAGCATCTGCTCACTCACATCTATGGAAAAATGTTACAAGCAAATAGGACAGATTCTCAAAGTATCAGCTGTCAACTCTAGATTAAAAGAATTGTCTAGAATTACTGGTGTACAGAAAGCACCTGTTTAGCTGAAGGGGGAACTTCAGAGCCACTGTTCAATACAACAACTTTGTGTGGGGAAAAAAGAGAGGCTAAACTTTGCTGTCATTAAATATACTGGCATAGTAACGCCTCCCAAGGCATGTTGGAAACAGCTGAAATATCTGATCACATACCAGATTCTGTATTTAAAGAGAAACCTCAGTCTCGTAATACTATTTTCTATCATGCTATGCACTAGGCTATGATGCTATATTTAGATTTATATAGCTAGTGCAAGTGGGTTTTGGACTAGGCTTGTCTCATGGGTATTTGTAGTAAAGTGAAGGCAAAAAAAAAACTACTCACGTTACCCATAATATCCTGTCTTATTGATATGGAAAACAGCAGGCAACACTTATTACTATCTTGATTATCTTGTATGATTTGAACTGACTGAATCCAGTCTGCTAAAACATCCTTTAAAAATTCAGGGAAGATCTACAGTAGAATTAAGACACTTGAGAAAACCAGAACCAAACCAGTCCTTTATACAGCATCAGGAAAGAAATCAAATTTGGAAACACAGAACTTTTGCAGGATTAGTCCTCAGATTTAAAATATACTCTGCAAAACTCCAGTCATAAAAGCTACCCTTCCTAAAAGTTGTAGAGGAAGAGGTGAAGAACAAAAAATGTGATAAAAAGACTGTTTAAAATAGCACTTTTGAGGAAAGCAGGAAGGAAACAGCTTCTGAAGACATTTGCTAGGAATAGGTGCATCAATGCAAGGTGTTGAGCTCGGTTCCTTCCAGGCTTATGCTGCTACAACTGAAAACACTTCTAATTTCAGCCTGCACAATGGCAAACAAGAACATTCCAGATAATTATCTCTCACCTCTGTAGGACACAAGACAAGACAATATCTTTCAGACAAACATGTCCTGAGCTATTCAATATTTCCTTGAAAAATACCAAAAAACTAGTAGCAACAATCAAAGGTGTCTGATCTGCCTGACTCCAACTTCTCTGGACTGGGAGTTGCCCATTTCTCTGTACTGGCTATTGCAGGAATCTGTTTTATCCACTTACACACCAAGAAGAAAAAAAATCCTCCAGAAGAGGTAAATCCTGAGGCCACAGCACTAAATCTGTGTCCTAACCAGAAGATCACAGTGTCTCTCCTCCATTTGGCTTGACGTTTCATTGCAGTCCCTACTTCATTCACACTCTGTGTAGCAGAGTTGTTGGAAAGATGCAAAACGTGCTACTTATCGCTGCTTCCCACCATCCGCAAGGTTCCTGCACCTACCGCTGTGCCACCTCACAGCTGCCAGACAACCAACGAGTTATGTGTATAGGTAAGAGGCTTTATATTACAGTGAAAAGTTATTTCATATACAAGCTGCTGTAAAAATACGTTTTCATAACTACACAAATGTTAAAACAGCTTCATTTGCCTCTCTCTTTGGCTCCATGTTAAATAATACCTTTTCAAATAAGAGCATGCTCAACTCAGTAACCGAGCTCAAACAGCAAATCAACACTGCTTTTGGAGACCTGAAACAGGAAAACAAACATAAAAACAAAAATCACAAAGGCAAGCTTATCACTATGTCAAAAGCCCAAGCTTAGACTCACATTTGGAAGAATTCCCACAAAAAATTCTTTAGCTGTTTTTGCATTCTACTTTAAAAGAATATACCATTTTACACCTTTTAAAAATCATATTTTAATGCAACTTCTATATATTGCCATCTGTGGCTCTGTATGTTTTAATATAGCAGTAGGACATTTCCTGTGTCCTTGGAAGCAGCAGACAACAAAATTTTCCAGAATATTTCCAGTGAAAAGTGTACAAATGTAAAGACATGGAAGAACATACAGCTATGTTAATATTTTTTGAGCAATCATTTAACAAACATTCCTATTTTTCTTTCTTTGGATTTAAACTTAAGTCTCCTCAATAACTCAACTGTGCAGATGTATAATGTGTAGCAAATGTATAACTTTATCCATTTGGAAGTTATCTACTTGCCTTCGTCATCAACAGTAAAAGACTCAGGACCTTTCAGTTGTCCCATGAAGATTCTTTTTTCACTTTGAAGCTTTTTATTCACTTGCAATTGTCCAACTAGGACAGGAGGTGGCTTTTCAAAACTGCACCAAATGACTTATAAATAAGATGTAAGAAACAAGACAACATTGGACTATAAAATTGTCTGAAGGAAAAATAATAGGTACCATAGATATCAGTAACCAGGTTTTGTTGTTGTTGTATCGTTTTGGTTTTTTGTTTGTTTGTTTGGTTGTTTTTGTTCTGTTTTAATAATTTGTTAGAACTATCACTTCAAACTAAATTAACAATTTTGTGGAGCTTGCAGGCCCAGGCTGAAAAAGATACAGACCTCTCAGGATTTTATTTTTTTCTGAAATCAACGCAAACACAACATTTCCATAATCTTATAACATTTTATTCCCCATCATTATTCTGATATCTACTACCAATCTCTCTACACATATGTACGAATACTGCACTGGCCAGCATTGTTACGCTTGAACTTCACTTGTTTAAAAAAAGTGTTTCTATTGTCCGATTTTATATGAGAAACACAATTTCTCCTGCATACGAACTTAAGCAGCATACTTTACATGCTCCTGCAGGATGGAAAGTATAGGATAAGTTTTGAAAGCACAGATATTTCTCAACCTAGGTATGCTATTGAACTTTAAAATCAGACAGGGGAACATACATGAATGGCTCTGGATCAATGGGAGATAGTAAAAAGTAAATGCTGGCAAAATTTGCAAGGCCTGCAGCTGGAAACCCCAATGCTGGCAACCTGCGAAGAAAAGAAAACAATTGTATACTTATGCACACACAAGAGGGCAGGAAGAGAGTAACAAGAGTCTTTTTTTCCAAAAGTTAAAAAAGTTCAGTCTTAAAAATTAAGACTGAGGGAGCATCAAGCAGACTGCAACAACCTGGTGATCCCCACCGTGGAGACGAGTGTTGGAGTATTTGCTGTTAACATGTTTTTACCAAGTGCGTACATAGTCACAGTGTGGTTGTTGCACCCATGAAGCGATGAGGTCTCACAGGAATCAATATCCAAGGCACTGGTCAAACCATTATAACGTGCTTTGCTTCGGGGCCGCAATGCCCAGGGGAGGGCAGCACAGAGACCAAAGTGAACACCAAAGCAGCTCCAGTCGAGGATTAAAGTTTTTGAGAAACGCAAAATAAGTAACCAGAAAATTAAACATACACATTTCCAGAGAAAACCACTGAAGAATCTTTAAAGGCTGTGAGACAAAAAGGGGCGAGAGGCGCCTCCTGAGGAGGGAGCTCGGGCACCACCTGCAGCCCGGGACATCTCCTCCCTGCATTCACCCGGGACATCTCCTCCCTGCATTCACCTCGTGTTTCTGCAAGTTTTTTTTACGAGAAGAAACCACTCGTGCGCTTTCCCACCCAGCTATGGCGGGACAGCATCCAATACGACTCCTCAGTGGCAGAGGCCTCTGTGACAGAGGAATGTCACGCTCCCCTCGCGTGCCTCTTCCGTGAGGTAAAACATGGCGGTCCCGCTGCCCTCAGCTCTCCGGCTTCCCTCACTGCTGTCCGGCCCGAGGGGGACCGCTCCTCCCGCACCCCCGCCGGCCCTCACCGCCCTCCTCCCGCCCACAGAACCCAGCGCCCACATGGCGGAGGACGGCTCGGCAGCGGGCGGGCTGACCAGCCGTCCCGCCGAGGCGGGGGCCGCCCGCGCTGCTCAGCGCCGCCCGGGCGGGACGCGGGAGCGCCCCCCCCCCGCCCTTCCCGGGCAAGCGTGAGGTAAATGTGGGAAAGAAACCGGTAACGTTCAACGTATGTGCGTAAACTGCAAAGCACGGGTTTTGTTTGCCTTCACAGAATCACAGAATGCTTGGGATTGGAAGGGACCTCTGGAGCCCATCTAGCCCAATCCCCCTGCCAGAGCAGGAACATCTAGATGAGGTTACACAGGAACGTGTCCAGGCGAGTTTCAATGTCTCCAGAGAAGGAGACTCCACAACCCCCTGGGCAGCCTGTTCCAGTGTCTGTCACCCTCACCGTGAAGAAGTTTCTTCTCAAATTTAAGTGGAACCTCCTGTGTTCCAGTTTGTACCCACTGCCCCTTGTCCTTGCTGTATTTGAGATTTTTTTTTCCTGTATTATTCTCTATCAAAAATCAGGAAGCATAGTTAAAATATATATACTGGGACCCATACATACATATAGACTGGGACACATACACTGAAAATTTATGTTGTTCCAGGCAAACAATTTATGCTTAAAGCAAAACGCATCCCCCCCCGCCACGGTATCTTGCTACGAGGAAGCTTCATTCCACAAAGTAAACACGAGTTTCAGGTAACAGAAAGAAAGAAAATAAACACACATCACATCACTAAGTATTGCTAACTTCAACTTTAATAACGGAACCATCACTTTTTTGCCATTTCAGTAATAACTTTAAGGGGAATAAAAACTTCCCTACAAAAATAAAGCTAAGCTTGTCAAAATTATAAATAGTTTTAACTTTTTTTTTTTTTTTAAAAGACATACAATTTAATGTTTCCCTGTGTTCCCCCTCCCTCCTGTATCATTTAATCATTCTGGTACCATCCTATAATGAAATGAACACAGTTTTGCAACAAAAATATTTGACAGTTCAATTTGAGGCTAAAATTTTAAAAAAGAGAAAAACTGACTAGGCCTGACCATTTCTCTTTAAATTAAAGCTGTTGTAATTGCCAGTGTGTAAAAAAAAAAGAAAAAAGAAAAAAGAAAAAAGAAAAAGAAAAAATAAAAAAATTAAACTCACACACAACATCTTAACAATAATTGACTATGGACTAAGACAAAATTAAAATAGAAGTTTATTTTGGTCCCCCACCCCCACCCCTTCACCCCAAATCAAGACTCATAGTGCATACAACACTGATTGAGGTTTTTGGCTAAAGTAAATGCAGATGCGCCCACTTAAAAGACTGATAATTTAGTTCAAGTAAAAATAAAATTCACATATTTTTATACTCCACTTCTAGACTCAAACAGTGTTTAAATCTGAGAAACAAATGGTTCAATATTGATAGCGATTATGTAATGATTACAGTGTTACAGGCAGATACATAAATTAAGTAGATGTTAACAGAATACCCACCAAAATGCTGCTGCATTCGTAGAAAAACAAATTGTAACAAAACATAAAAGCATTCCCTGAACCATTATAAAGTGTCTCACTTGAGGATAATGTTACTAACTCACACATGCACTACAATGTTACATGTGAAATTAAAAAACAAACAACATATGCCTTATATATACTTCATAGTTAGTCCTACTCTTAATTTATCTTAACATTATGATTGTCTCATTACGTTTGCAAATTTTTTACGAAAACAAATTGCAAAGAGATTTTTTTTTTTTTTAATGTCCTACTAAGGAAAGGAAACAAAGGCACAATTACATCAAATTAAGGGGAAGAACAGAAGCATCTTGGAGTTTCACACAGTATCCATTAGATGTCACCAGAGTTTTAACAATTCCTTGGGAATTTAAAATGAACGCGAAGAGTGGAGGGGGGAAAAAAACCCCACCAACTTCTGCTGCTCTTAAATCACTAGTACCCCTTCACCTCCCTCCTCCCCCCAAAATATAACTCATTTCCTCTCTGGCATTATGATGACTAAAGTATCAGTTACTCAAATCTGCCTCATGCTTTTATTGCACACCCACTTCTTTGGTTTCTTTTGAACGTGCTTTTTTAGATAAATAACTCTGAAAGAACAACAATTATATTTACAGTAAAGTAAAAAGTTTTCTTGCTACATTTTTCCTACTTTTAAATCAAGTAAATCAGCAGTCTGCAGAATTTGATAATCAGTTTTTCAATTAAGAACTTTAAAACCAAAAGGAAAAAACCTTCTGAATTACTAAAACAAGAGTTCCTAAGCTCAGTCACCAACATAGCCAATGAATGCTAATTTTCTGCTAAGCTGGAAACATGAATAATAAATTCTACTTTCTTTGCCTGACTGAGCCTTTAACAAGGAAGCAAAGGAAGCTATTTTTGTCTTTCAGATATGGTAATTCAAAATTATCCAGCCTAAAAATGGATCACTGAGCCAGAGGGAAGATCTGACTTAAAGACCAAACACATCTGTAGTTATAGCTTATGTCTAAACACTTGCTGGAGGGGCATTTCTCACAGAGTTATCTGAGACATTGTCCACTTTTCAGAATTCAAGTAAGCAGCCACCTTTTAGCTTTGCTGCAGTTTTCAAGCCCCCATTACACATTTATGGAACCAGCTTCTCCAGTAGTGACTTCTATGTGCAGCTCCACTTCCATTCTTATTTAGCTTTTGCCTCATTCTTTCCCATTATTTCTATTAACTTTATTTCTTTTCCAGTGTGGATTTATGCAGTTAAAAAACCATAACACTTATTCACAATATTTGAACATCCTAAAACTTTAATCCTGTAAATTAGTACTTCAACTTTCCTCTGTATAAATACTATTTCCATTTAAAACCAGTCCTCCTGTCAGCTGCTAAAGAGTTCTCCTTCCTCAACTCTTACCTTCTTTTCAACTTTCTCTTTACCTTCTCCAGAAAGACCACTTTAAAGCCTTCCACAAATTTCACAGAACAAACCACAAGATACCATATGCCTTCCATCTACAACAGTTCTCCCACAAATTATACAGTAACTATTTGAAAACAGAAAGGTAGTGCAAATCAATTTCATCTCAAAGATAGTGCTCCAACTAATTAACCCTCGTCCAGATAGTTTTATTCATTTTTTAAACCCATTAATTTGCACATCCTTACCTGTAAAGCTACCCTTAAAGCAAAGAAGAAAAAATATAAAGTCTTATTTCATAGCATTCTAGAAAATTGATTACAGTTTCACAGCTTGCACCAAGATAACTTGGAAAACTCTCTAGGCACACAGAGGGTTGCAAACTGATGTACAAACATGCAGAATCCCTTACTTGTGGGTGCAAGATGCTAAGTGACCTGGCTTACGGAACTAAGTCTATAGCAAAATTCAGGTACCCTGGCATCACAAAACAGTCTTCTGAATAAAGAAAACTACTCTCTGCTGCTCTTTGTACATTAGGTTTGGCATGCTATACTGACATTTGGTAGCGTGCATTTTTCCTGAGTGTCGTTTGGCCCCTTTTTAACCAGGTTTCCACACCCCACCAAGGGCTTCTTCAAGTTTGTCTCTGTAAGCTGCATAACGCTTCTTTAAGATTTGCAGTTGCTCGTTTTCCTCTTTGTCCAGTATACGCAAGAAGTTTTGCAGTTCAGGAATAGTAAAAGCTTCCCACTGGAAAGAAGAAAATAGAAAAGGATGGATGAGATGAACACAAAATACATAAATGATTTATGTGTACAGTATTTTTAAACAAAACCTCAGACACTCAAAACAATTTCAAACTGAAACAGTACCAGGCACCTTCCTTGCAAATCTCAGGGATCTCAAAACATTTTACTCTCTTAAACTGTGTTTTGTTCTGCAAGTAACAGGGTTTCAGTCTAACCACAAATGACATATTTACAAAGGCACAAAATAAATATAATAGGAAAAAAAAAATCTGCTTCCAAAAATCAGATCATCTTTGTCAGCACAGATCAAACAGGAGCCCACTCATCTACGAAGTTAAATAAACAGAGGCAGTGTTAGGCTAACGGTTGGACTCACTGATCTTGATGGTCCCTTCCAAATCGAACGATTCAACAATTCTAAACACACAAACCCAGCACGACTGTAACCTACCATGACTTCTCCAGTTTCGTGCTCACGTAGAACAAAACTGAGCATTTCTGTTCTAGGGCCTGCCACCAAACGCAGGTAGAGGGGACGTTCTCGGTCCGACAGCTTGCATGTATAAACTGCAAGGGGATAAAAATCACAGTATTTATCACCTCTACTAATGATGTTTCGAATGCTTTGAATGATTAACACTAGCTAATGTTAGAAAAGTTCAGAGATATGCATGTGTACCCACAAAATTTACATGATCTACACACTGTCTACATACGAGTGTTGAGCAAATGAGTTTTAGGGAGAAGCTGAGAAGATGACTGATGGTAACAGTGCAACACCACATTCACACAGGAATGAAACGGTCTCTAGCCACGACAGTACGCCATCTGAATACATGCAGGGCAAAAAACACAAGGAAAAAAAAAGTACAACACAGATCTGTTGCTATAACTAAGCATTTAAGACATCAGAGCTGTGGTATCACCATTCTGATACCTTTTCCACTTAAAATCTCATACACAACGTCTAAAAGACAACTCTGCCTGCCTGGCACGGTTGGTGTGACTGACAGCCAGAAACCTCTGAACTCCTGAAACTGCTCTCAATGTCCACAGAAGAAGGCAGATTCTAAGTGCAAGAACACAATGTTGGCAAAAGACACTTTTCACTAAAAATACCTTCTGCATCTTCTGGTATTTCTAGACACAATACACAAACTTCCAACAGCAGTCAGCACACTGGGAGAGCCTCGTGCACTAGTTAACACACATGGGCACAATACATGTGCCTGTGATACTTGTCACCTCGAGCGCCATCTGCCAATGCAGGGACTTCAGGCATCACAGACACCAAGGTTTTTCTTTTTAAAAATCCACCCTGTAATCTAATCTCAAAAATCTGCAGTATATCAGGCTAGCTGAAATTTAGAGCCTGATATGGGGGCATTTTAAATAAAATATAATGGACTGCAAGGCACAGAAGATCTTTGTAGATGGTTTAGTAGGTTACTTTGTCTTTTGTGAATTATCCTGAAGTATCCCCAAATCTTTTACTCTTTTACACATGCTACTTTACACAAAGAAAAAAGATGAGAGCGCTCAGGACTGTCACCTCCATTTATCCAAGTTCTTCTACCCTACTTATTTCAAGTATCCTTGTAACACAACTCCCTCCCCAAACCCCTTCACTAACAAAATGCCACAAGCCCAACTTATACCTTGGTCTTCCTTGTGACAGCGCTTATAAAGTGCAAACTTCGCAGGGTTGTCAGCCACGAAAAACTTCTTGAGCAAGGCCTCGATAACTTCACGAACAGTGTTGGTGCTGCTGATGTGCAGGGTGTTCACACAGCCATCGGGCAAGTAAAAGGCAGTTTCATTATTGCTGTGAGCACTCCTGCCCTGGCTCTGGGAAGACTGCACAGTGATCGGTCTGCATAGTTCCATCTGGACTTTGATGAAGCCAGTGTAAATCCCATTCGCATTCTGCAACAGGAGGGAAGTATCGGACTGTTAAAAGTAGTAATGACCATCTGTGACATGTTAGTGGATTTGGCAGATTAAAATGGGCACAGTGAACAGGATTTAAACACCACTGTAATACGCGATGTCTCACAGGAAAGATATTGTTTCAATAATTCAGACACTTATTCTTTTTGGTATTTTTGCTGAATATTTTATTTTTTCTTAATTATAACTACCAAATTCTAAGAGTATTAGGATCTCATTAAACAAGAGGTACTACAAACTAGTTATAAGCTTTCACATTAGGAAAGAACGATAAAGTGAAATCAACCACTAACACAGCTTTAATAACAGATTTTAAGCACACATGTGCTTTTATGTCCCACATATTAGCTGTGCTTATCAAATCAGTCTAAGGCATTTAGATGATCAAATCCTGTTGCAAATCATAAAGAACCAGAATAAATGCCAATCTAAACAACATTTCAAATTATTTATTTCAGTTGTTTCTGAAAGACAAAACAGTAAAATTGATCAAAACTTACTAAGCTAGAAAACTTTAGGCAATCTGGTTTTAGGCATAGTAAGTCCCAACCCACAAGCAAACGCGTAAGAAAAATCTTTTTAGCACATACTTATATGGTTTAGGATATAACAGAATTTCAAAATTTCCATATACTATACACCCACAAGAACATGTAATGCATCAAAAAAATCTGGACAACACAACAACCGCATAACAGCTTGCAAGCCAGATAGATATGAATTTTATTAGCATGGTCTGCAGTAGGCTGGACTGAGTCTTAGACCTGGTCCACAATATCCTTGGAAATGAAGAAATATATATGCATTCTATTGTCTGTGTTACGGGGGCAGGGAGAAGGAAGTCTCATGCTGAAAATCTGTATGACTGCAAATTAAGTCTACTATAATAAATACTAAATGTTTTAATTTTCTCATTGGTTGAACATCTTTATCAGAGAGATACCCGACAAAAAATTATCTACACAAACAGGATAAGTGTGTCTTTATGTTTACCAGCTGATGGTTTTCATCTGCCAAATTTACATCTTAGTGCCAACCAAGAGTTTCTTTTAAACACACTTCAAATGACGTATTTTTTACTACTAGAGTCTATTTCAATCCATATAAAGAGAGCTATTTTGATACAAACATTTCACATGTGAGATTTAATTTCCAGATCTAAGAAAGAGCCTCTTTCAAAGCCATTAAAGCAGAGACAGTTTCATACATAAGATGCTGAGAATAAAGTGACTCATCATGCACTACAAAGCTACAGTTTGATTGCTCCTATTGAAAATTACAGGAATCCTATGCAAAACTTACCAAGGTCATCTTTAATTTATCAGTGACAGATGAATTATAGCTTTGTATCTTCTCTTTAACTTCTTCTTCACTGAGATAAGCATGAGGTTCTCTCTCCTTCTGAACATCCTTCAACAACAAGAGACAGTAGTTTTAGAATACAAAATAAAAAACAATAATTTATGACTTTGGATATGATGATTCTTTGTCCAAATGGTAATTACTCCACAGAGGCTCTACATCCAGTAATTAGCTGTATAGCAATATAAAGTCACACAGAACACTTGAACTGAATGAAGACAGTAAAACCAACACACCCAAAGACACTTGTGTCTTTTTTTTTTGGCAACTGTTTTCATTCAAATATTCATCAGCAGTATGTAAACCAGTTCAGCTGATTTTATTGCTTGATTTGCTCATGTCAGTGCTATGCAATATTGTTAAGAATACAGTTGCAATTTTCATTAAATACTACTTGGGGCACAAATGGGTATTTCTAAACAAATGAAGAATGGACACGAAAACAGCAGCACGTACTAACACGTAACACCAACAATCCTCATGTGTGCCAACAATGTAAGAGCACCCCTGCATGGCAACGTGACAGCATGTTACGCACAGTCACAGTCACGTGAACTACCACAAGTAACTCTCTAGCTATATAATGTTACACGAAATTCATATTTTTTTCCATAGTGAAGGCACTAACTATTAGACTTTTTTGAACTGCCGTTTTTACAAGCTTGCTGTGGATTTTACATGAAACAGTAAAACCAATCCCTGGAGTTGGATTATATCCAAACAAACATTTGTTCCCAATCCATATTCCTGCAAACTAGCATTATAAATACACCCTGGGTTCTACCACTGGCACAAACGCCATATATAGTATGGAAGAGTTTCAGCCCTCAGCTTTAGTGATTTAAGACTTCACTTAGAAAGGGAGAAGCTTTGAAGAAGCTTGTAGCTTTCAGACTACATACATCTCAACACAGGAATATACATTTCACCATACAGAAAAACCACCAAGTCACAGTGTTCCAGTCTGTCCTCACAAGCACATCCCAGAGGAGCTTACCCTAAAAATGGGTTTCTCTGACTTCAGTGGCCAGTCCCGTATCACGGTCTTTTAGACACCACTCAGCACACCCTTTGCAGGCACTTCGGTTTGCCAGAAACGACCCCAAAGATGAGCACATCCGGTATGGAAAGAATCTGCAGAACTTTTTCTGTCTCCTAATTTGAAACCAGCTAGTTTTAGCTCTTTTCGGTTTAGTTTTCCTTTTCCTATATGGTATTTCACTAAATGACATGCTGGAACGGACTTTTTTCCCATAGCTATAAAAAGAAAGGTGTGGTCTGAATGACAAACTGAAAGCCAGAAACCTTGAATTCTGATCTGGCCTCAGATACTGATTTCCTGCGTAACACAGGGAACGTACCTTTATTTCACAGACCAGTAAACCAAGGCAAAGAGGAACACCAGTCAAACACAACTCTCCTATTAGCTCCTTAAGCACACCTCTACAATTGTGCAGCATCTTGCACAGTTGCCAGACCCCACCTAGTCTATTGCAAAATACCAAATTACTAAATGTTTTCAGAATCCAAGTCTCCATTCTCACTACAGAAATTAAGCCTCCTTGCCCTTCTATTTTTCATCTTCCCTGGCCCCCAAACCACCATAACACAGACAGATAAAGCTTCATCTAAACTTCTCACCTCATCTCCCCAGATGCCCTTACAGTTTTGTAGTATTCTATTTGGGGGCAGATGAATAGTCATAAAACAAAGCAGGCAGAGAAAAAAGATATGTAAGTAGTAATTTTTTTTCTCTGAAACCAAATTGAGTGTTACTGCTGTTTTCATGCTTAAAATAATATAAATAGCAATGACCCATAGTTAAGAGTCTGGAAACGTGGGCACTTTATATGTCGACTTCAAGTAATGCTGCGGGAGCGGACAGAGACAACCTCAGCAGTGGATGTTGAAGGGATGGGGAAGTCTGCAGTCCTCTGGCCACAAAGGTCTGACAAAGCATTTGCCATTTGACTGACTTCAAGAATCCAAGCTTTAACTTGGAACATTCCTACCCTGTGTAGCTGCAGACAATCCCCTTCAAATGGACACCAGCCAACACTCAGCTCTAAGAGATGATCATGTTGTGGAGTTCATCTCTCTCCAAGCTGATAACACTACTGATACTGACCTTCCAATAAACGACACCTGTTTCAATATTTATCATTATCCTATTGTTATTTACTCTGCTGGACATACACAACATAGAACCATAGAATGGTTTGGTTTTGAAGACCTTAAAGATTGCCTAGTTCCAACCCCCTGCCATGGGCAGGGACACCTTCCACTAGGCCAAGTTGCTCAAAGCCCCATCAAGCCTGGTCCTGCATACTGCCAGATATGTGGCATCCACATCTGCTCTGCGCAGCCTGTTCCACCACCTCACCATCCTCATGATGAAGAATTTCCTCCTTCTATCTAACCCAAATCTACCTTCTTTCAGTTTAAAGCCATTACCTCTCATCCTATCACTACATGTCCTTGTAAAAAAATCTCTCTTCAGTTTCCTTGTAGGTCTCCTTAGGTACTGGAAGGCTGCTATGAAATCCCCCTGAAGCCTTCTCTTCTGCAGGTTGAACCACCCCAAATTGTCTCAGCCTGTATTGATAGGAGAGGTGCTCCAGCCCTCTGATCATCTTCATGGCCTCCTGGTGTTTTTGCCTGACTTCTTCTTTGTTGGCATGCATCACTCCTGAGCTTGGAAGAGGTGATCCTTGAATATTAAACAGTGTTCTTGGGCTCCTCTTCCCTCCAGGGCTTTATCCCTAGATACTCTATCTAGATGATACCTAAGAAGATCAAGTCTGCTTCTCCTGAAGTCCGGGGTAGCAAGCCTGCTGTGCACCCTCCTTGCTGCCCCCTATGGATCCTGAACTCCACCAGTTCATGGTCACTGCAACCAAGGCTGCCCTGGAGCTTCACATTCCCCACCAGCCCCTCCTTGTTGACAAGAACAAGGTCCAGCACAGCACCTCTCCTAGTTGGCTCCTCTATCACTTGGAGAAGGAAGTTATCAATGCATTCCATGAACCTCCTGGATTGCTTCTGTCCTGCTGTGCTGCCCCTCCAACAGATATCAGGGAAGTTGAAGCCTCCTCGTGAGGACCAGGACTTCTGAATGTGAGGCTGCTCCTATTTGTTGATAGATGGCCTTATCCATTCAGTCCTCCTGCTGGGTAACCTGTAGCAGACCCCCACTATAATGTCACCTGTCTCTGCCTTTGCTTTAATCCTGACCCACAAGCTCTCCATCACTTCCTCATCCATCCCTGGGGTGGAGCTTCATGCTCCTCTGCCAGTCCTTTCTAAAGAGACTGCACCTTTCCATTCCAACACGCTGGTCATAGGAGCCATTCCACCACACCTCTCGTGATGCCAGTAAGATCATAGCATCCACTATTATTAACAGAAAACACTAACCAGAAATGAGGAAAACATCTTTCCCATGTTCAACCCTCAACCATTAAAGAAAAAACAAACACCAACAAAACTTTGCATTAACTTCTGTGCACCTCAGGAGATTTAATAATTAAAAAACAAACACACACCCACCAAACAAACAAACAAAAAACCCACAAAACCCAAACCACCACAACACCAAACCAAAACCAACCACAAACACAGAGAGAAAAAAAGCTCAGTAAAAAAATTAGTCAGTACAAACAGCAACAAATAACTTTCTCCTATTTTCATATGAGCGAGTTTTCATATACATTTCTGTTCTCCCAAGAAGTCACATTTTTCTAGCAAAGTGACAGAAATTTGGTTAGGTTAGAAAAGGCAAAAGCCCATGAGATCACTCTAGTCCAAAGGATTGCCACAGGACCAGGCATGATGAGTGAAACCCAAGCACAGCACCTAAGCAACCTAATTTCTGCTGAGTTTGGTCTGGTGATGCCTTGAGTCAGGTCTGTAACGTGTATTGGAGACGGCAGCACCAAACACTAAAATGGCTCTTGATTGAGCCAAACACATTTGCAAGAGTGAGTCTGAGGGTGCTGGAACTGATAGGAGCACAGGGAGAAAAAGGTGATGAGCTAGAGGTAGCAGCTCCATCGGGCTGGTGGTGTGGGGGGTAGAGAACCAGCTGGTGTTCAGAGTAACGCCAGTCTTCTCAGGTGAGGCTCTGCTACAGAGCTGCAGATCACTGGGCATCACTAGGGGAGATCACCGTCCCTCACTGACTTAGACATGATTCCCTACTTGAACATACCCCTGGAATTTCCATTTTCTTGCACTGGCACCAGAGGCCAGGCAATTTTGGAAAAGCTTAATTCAGCACACAGAAAATGCAGAGCCCTGTTTATGCAAAAGCTGAGATAACCTTCTGTAGCATACTGGCAACAAATGCAGCTATAACTTGTTTTCTAAACGATCAAAGCCTGTGCCTCAATTTTAACAGCATATGGATTATGCAAAACTATGAACTGAATGCAAAAAAGGAGTACTAGAATTAAAACATGAGAGAATACACCCAAATCCATTCAAGAAAAATGCTCTACACAATCAACAGAAAAGCTGTTTACTTCAAAGATCATTTTCACCCCAGTCCACCATCCTTGATCATCAAGACCATAAGAGAGTGAACAGTGGATGATCAGTCACAGGAAAGGAAATATTGACTGAAGAAAATCTAAGCCCAAGAACTCCATGAATGAATCTGGAGATATTCTCCCACTCTCAAATAAAAGCTTAGAACACTCCAGCTGCACACGAGGGCACATTACGTCAATCAAGCAAACAAAAACTTGTCACTAGCTAGGCACCAGTGCCTACCAAAAATCCCATTGCTGTCACATGGACCACAGAGACAGTAAATCCCACATGACTGATGTCAGGATAAAGCCAACGCAGGAATGCCTCACAGAGTTTATTACGAACAAGAAAGCCTCAGTCCACTATGATTCACCGGATCAGCTGCTCTCCGTGAGTACCATTAAGTAGCACACACAGATTTGAGGCACCTGTGTGTTTTAATTTTCCTAATTATACGTAACCAACATGCAAAGAGATGCTGACAAGATGGTACACAGGTTTTTTTTCCCCCAACTTTCCTGCAGCTGAATTACTCTCATTATACAATGGCATTTAACCTTTGCCATACAGCTTTGGCACACCATGCTTTAAGTTAAAATAAGTCTTCTTTGACCAGCGTACTTAGGTGGGTGGAAGAAGACTTGGCAAACTTAGCTCCCACAATTCTCTTATAACCTTCTTTATTTGTCATCTTGTGACAGGTCCCACTAAAGATAAAGTCCTTTGCTAACTCTACTTAGGTCCAGTGGACCAAATTCCACTTCATTATCTCACTAGGTAAATTTATTACCCGTAGAAGACCTTGAGGCATCCAACACAACAGCAGAGTAACAGCAGTAAGTAATTCATATCTACCATGCTTTTACAGTGTGTTCACATCACATTGTTCTGAAATGACCACCAAGTAGCTGAAGCCACAACTTGCTCAGAGTGGGACCATTGGAAAGCAACTACTCCAGCCTCAGCTGGAGTGAGATTTAGATGTTCCAGCCAAGTACATCTATCATCAGTTCTTGTGACAGTTCTGACTGGTCTCATGAGCAAAGCAGCCAGTCTGCGTCACCTAGTGGCTCACCCAGCCCAGGACAAAAGCCTCTTTTTCCACCCATGTTCCCCAGGGATGCTCTTCAAGCCCTGGCACAGCCCCATGGAGCCAGTGCCCTGCTGGGGTGTGAGGGGCAGCAGCTCCAGCCACCCATCCATCCCCAGACCGACTCAGACACAGTTGATTCATCTCCAGCACCCTACAAAACACCCTGTGTGCATGCCTCACAAAACTTGTAGGCTGGGAATTGCAAAACTGCCTTTCTTCAAAAGTTAGGCCTGGTGATGAGTTTCCTAACCACAAATTCACGAGTACGACACAACAGTAGAGTGAAGTATAGGCGCAGTCAGTTTACACCATCTTCTTCTGACAGCCAGGACTTAGATGTTGCTGGGCTTAACAGCAACACTTCTAAATGCTTGTGATATAAATAAATAAATAAATAAATAGAAATAAAAAGGAATTTTCTCTACAAAACAATGCACATAAACATTCCAGTGTTATTTTTGTGTATATAAAAAAAAAAGAAAATCATCAAACTTAGCCAAATTATATTCTGAGTAGTGGCTGCCATGTTATCACCCCTTCCTCCTCCCAGCCCAGTGAATGTGTTTTCCTCCTCAGAGCTCCCCGTCTCCTTCCATTCCCTGCTTCTCATTGTTATCTGCTACATCACCAGCCAATCACAGATGTGAAAGATAAAAACTCATCTCTAGGAGTCCATTGAATACATCAGAATCCATACAGATTATATATCTGGGTCCAACACACTACTACTAGACCTAGTCATTACTTTATAGAAAGATCATGCTGTCCTTCCCAACACTTAACAGTGCAAAGCACTGGTGGCCATGTGTATTAAAGCCATTTTTCAGGTCAACCAAAGCAGCATTTCATTCTCAAATGAAATTCCTAAGCAACAGCTGCCAATGAGATGGAAATGAGGCAAGTGATTTCATTTTCCCAAGGGGAATAGCTGGTCTTTCAATAGACCTCATGATGCAATGCCTCTTCACAGTTGAGCTTCCTCTCAACAAAACGGTAGAAAATGGTTTTTCTTATCGCCTCCACCCCCCCGTGCATATCTCATTTATTGTATCACAGATGTTTAGAGAAGCAGCACTCTCACGTTTATGTCAAATACAAAGCCCCCCCTCGCCCAAGACTAGTTCAGCACGAACCTTCAAAGTAACACAACTAAAACTGCGCAGATTACAACTGAAATGAACTGCAAATCAAGCTGTAGTCCCCCAAAAAGAATCCCATCACATCTGGGACTTCCACGAAGTCCAAGTCCCATGGTTACCGCCAAACTCCAGTCCTGCATGCAGTAAGAAAGCGCAAAGCTCAACAGCTAGCAAGCTGCTATGGGATGAGGCCGAGAAAAAGTTCCACAAAGAAAACTCCAGAACCCTGAACCCCATTTCCTCAGGATCCTTGTCTTGAGAGAGATGCATGGCTTCCCCAAACTGCTACTATTGGCTTTTATTTATAGAGAAATCCTACAAGAAACTCTCTCTCTTCTGTTTAGTGTCCTATTTTCACAAAACTTATAGAAATTAGCATCTCCTAAGGAATGGGGAACCAAGCTCCTCTTAACACTACAGGTTGACAGAAAAAAGGAAAATAAAGCAGACAGAAGGTTAACCCATCCCAGGAATGTATCAAGCATTATCATAAGAAACCAAAGACCTGTGAGAGCTCAAGCTAACTTTTAAGCCACCTCAGTCCCTATACCCTGCCCTCACATTTTATATTCATCCCACACATATAGTTACCCTTAATTCAGTCAGATGAATGAAGATGCCCTGATCTTGCTGTAAACTGTGGCCAGGAATAATTTCTGAAGTAAAGCACCGAGGCTTTGACAAATGCTAAATGCAGCCTAATCTACTCTAAGAAAAAAAAAAAAAAAAAATCTGTCCTGTTAAGTCATAAAAATTGCAGCTAAAGCATACTATTTACATCTTGTTTGCATTAAAGAAAGGATTTAACTAATACTGCTATCACATAATTAAAAAGCCTAGTAAAGAACATAAGAAAGAAAATAGAGAAAGGGGCTTTTGATCTCAATTGTTGTTGCTACTTCTACGAGCAAGAACACTCTTTTCTACAGCCTACCAGCACTCCACAGGAAAAACAGAAATTGAAACCTTGCAATTAAATTATTTTGAAACAAACATCTTGCTGCTTCTTCATCCTAACTCTGAGAGGAGAGCAGCTTTGCCAACAGCAGCAATTCCTCCTTCCGTTATGGAGCAATCCGCACTCAAAAGATGTGCTCTTCCTTCATCTGAAAGCCTGAGAATGACCACGTAGAGCTGCTACTGGTCATGCCCATCCACAAACAGTCAGGTATCAGTAGCCAGAAAGGTATAGATGACCAAATAGGGACAGGGGTGGCAGGAAGAGGTATTAGCATCCAAGTATTGCCCCTTCTCATGTAGCTGCACCGTGAAATGTTTGTGTCCTCCTGAATGGGGTGAGGTTGCTCTGCTCCCTCGACCAGGGAAAGGGGAATTTTCTGACAGGATGGATGCAGGCAGAATAATCTCTGTACCTTCCTTAGTACCCTTTGCCTTGTGCACTCAGCGTGATCCAGTTCCCACCCCTGCAGTGGCACACAGGGCAAGGAAGCAGTCTCTTTTTTAGAAAAAGACTTTTGTTTCTCTAAGCAGGTTTGTCTGACCTCAGTCTTAAATAATTATCCTGACAGAGCGAGTTCAAGAACAGCCCGCACTGTGCCCTCCTGGGGCAGCAAGGGAAGCGGCACCTCCCAGGCCAGGTGTATGTGCGGTGCATCCAGCCTGGTACTCTGCCTCCCACAGCAGCTGAAATAGAGGCTATTTAGAGCGAGCACGTGAGCCCTTTCTGCAGCCTCTCCGCTGGCATCCACAAGCGTTGCAGAAGGAATTTAGAGGGCACCTCCCTTCCGAGCCTGTTCAGTGTCCATTTATGGACCTGGTGTCTAAGCAAGCACATAAACCCTTTTTGAACCTGCCAATATTGCCAGTCTCTACACCTCCTGTGGCAGCAAGTTCCAGAAATTCACGACTGCCATGTGAAGAAGTACTGCCATCTGCTTTAAGTTGATCTATTAGGGCAGAAGGTAACTTCCACCAAAGACATTGAGCACCCCTTAATCCCAATATGGCAGGACCTGGTGAACTCGAGTTTCATGTTTCACTTATCCATCGCTTTTCTGATTTTGTAAACCATGATCATACACCTCCTTTTTTTCTTCTCCACAGTGAGGGACCCTGGAGGACTCCTTAGTCTTTCCTAAGGTAGCTGCTCCATCCTCTCAATCACTCCAGAGAACAGTAACTAACCGCAGTATGCCCTTCCCAAAATGTGTTGACTGGAGCTGCACGCAAAACTCATAACATGGGTGCAAAGTTTAGGTGCCCTCTGCTTATTAATTTGTAAACTACAGGTCACCGAAAAATCTTTACCTAAGATACCTGTGACAGAATGTGGTCTCTCTTCCAGGGCACTTCCAGAGTGGTTCAAGAAATCCCCGTGCAACTACCACAGCTTATAATGCTAGCATAATTTTACAAGGTACAGGCATCCCAGTTAGAAAACACTTGTTACTTTCAGAAAATTTTCAGTTTTTCCCAAATACCATCACAACATGTGGCTTGGCATGCTAATGAAAGCACTGAAGGGGTAAAGCAAAGCCTTATGGCTCCTCTCTGATGTAAACACTCAAATGTTTATATGGTGAATATTTTTAAGTAGCAGGGAAACAAACCAAGAATTCTAACTTCCCTTTATTCCTTTTAACAAATTGTTTTCCTTCAAACAGAAGCCATATAAACAGTTCATGTTCAGGTATTGTGAAAGAAAGGCTAGGAAAATAAATCTATTTGTTGGTGACATCAGCACTGCCGCTTAAGTTTCATTTAAGTTTATCATCACCTCACCTCTGAAAACCCCTAGTTACAAACCCTGTCATACCCTATATGGCTGTACTTTAACTACTGGCATGCAACCCAGTTTTAAAAAGCCAGTCATCTGTTTAAAGTGAAAAACAGCTGTATGAAGAATAATATCTGGGGTCAGAATCTAATGCCAAGCCTCAAAGAGGCAGCAGGTTTTATGCAGATTTGTACTTTTTTTTTTCCCCACATTATGACATATTTTAAAAGCAATACATTGCATGATTTAAGTAACATTTCACAGCCTTTTCAATTTTGCAAGTTTCAGTAAAACTAGATGTGAGAAACATCACAAACAGTAAGTAGCCTCCTTCAGGTTTCTTCTACAGAAAGCTTGTGAGTTTTGACTACTAGCTATTTAAGCAGATAAGGGGTTTAATGAAGTAAAATGGATTATCAGCCTCTTTGTGACCTGTACAACAAAATCTAGCTTTCAGCAGACAGTTAGGAAACCAGCTTATAAAAGATATCGTATAGATATCTATGAGGGATTGGACTAGATGATCTTTTGAGGTCACTTCCAATCCCAAACATACTGGGATACTGTGAAAACTAATTAGGGTATCTTGAAAAGAAGGTTAAGTACGGTCTAGAGCCTGAGCTATTAATAGAGTTAGCAATCAGACAATTAAGTAATATTAGGATATCACAGTATTTGCACATGACCCTGCAATGCAAGAATCCAATGTGCTCCATCTAACAGAAAGCAGGAAGAAGTTGTTTGCAACAACCACCTGCAGCTCTTCAAACACAGCTATCTAGATTTTACATTAAAATTGGTGTAGGAAACAAAGTAGTTGCTCCTGGGGAAGCACAGGGCAGGAAGAGAAGCCTGGTGCCAGACTAAGGTCTTCTCTCCATGATTCTCAGCTCCGAGGCAAGTTCAGCCACAGGCCCGGTCCCAGCAGACGCTGGGTAACGTGCCGGATTTCGCCATATGCCAAGTGCCATTTTATCTTTAGGGAAACATTCCCTTCCCAGGTTTGGCTGGGTAGTTCAAACATTATGTCATCAAATTATTTTTTAAGCCTTCTGACAAAGCCTGCCTGCATCGAGATAAGGCAATAACTTCCCAACCAGGCCCAGCTTCAGGGCTGGTGTTAGAAATGGTGAGCCTGCACATGGCCACGGTCCCACCAACCATTTTTGTTTGGATTTGTTCTACTTGAATGAAAAAAGAAAACCAAACCTCTTAAAAATTGCACGGTAACAATTCTCATCTAGGAAACATCACGTAACGCATTTGCTCTTTCAATATGGTGCAACCCTGAGAGTTTTTCCCCTGGTCACAGATATGTGTTATTCAAAAAGATGCATAATCTCCTCAAGCAAATACTGACCATGGGGGGAAGTTCCTTGTTTGAGGAACATACAGTTCCCTAAAAAATTAAAGAAGTCACTGTTATTGTCTCTCTCTTGACCAACCTGGCTCTGATGCCATAGAATCATAGAAGAGTTTATGTTTGTAGGGACCTTCAAAGGTCATCTAATCCAACCCCCTCTCATATTTGAAACTTTTCAGAAGGAAAAAACCCCTCCTGTACCACACATGCATCACAAAACCCCACAAAATTTAGGAACTACAACTACCTACTTTTCAAATAAAATCTGCATTTTAAAGGCCTCAAAAGCCTATAACAGTAACTTTGAGGGGTAGAAGTTAAAAGCTGTAAGCAATCACTGGTATCTGTAGTAAACAGACATCCTCTAAGCCACAGAATCCAAATTATCTTCTTTGTATGTTGAATATAATCAAAATAAAACCATCACATGCATTTACAGCCAACTTATACAATGTGACTGCTGCTTTATATACACACGTATCAAATGATAAGAGCTAAAAAACTTAATGCGGTTTTCAGTGACTGCAGCTGTCCTTCAACAGAGTAAGCTAGGTTTCATTAAATAAGCCCACAGGAAATAGTTTTATGCCAACGCTACCTCTCTCACTGCCACTTTGTGTAATTAACACTCTACATAGCCTCCACAGGAATATTAAAAAAGCAACCAGTCTCTTCAAATAAGCATCCAAATTAGATATTTCACAAAGTGCAGACAAAAGGAGGCACCCCTGCGTCTAGCCCGCATGAAGGGTTTCCTTCTCCTTTTACACTACAGAAAATTTATATCACCCGGCACAATTTCATTAACAGCTAATACTGTACAGCCTTGATATTAGCATGTTTTATTAAAAATAGGGTAATATCCAAAAGACATTTCTGAAGCAGCACACTACAGTTATTAGCTTTACTTATTACTGCCAAAACTGGTCTAGCAAAAATTCAGTTTAGTATTTCAGGTAAGAAAAAAGGAGAGGGGCCAAACTAGGCAACCATCTCAGTACCACCGCCGTGTACTGCTATAGCCTAAACCTACATTTACCTTAATGATAGCATTTTACCTCTCTTATATACCCAGCCTTAAGATGTCAAATGCTAAAAAATAGATATCAGTGCCCTGTAGTTGATTATCTACATCAAGGCTGCAAGAAACAGGAATTTTTTGGTTCTTTCCCCACCTTGGTTCAATATGACTGGAGTTCCCGTTTGAACTTTCTAAAACTTCAGAGCTCAGATTTGTCTGCTGTTCCAGTAAGAAGGAAAATAAAGAAAAGGCTTGAACCAGTCTTTGACCTGACTTCGCGGCAACTCCCTGGTTTAAGTTATTCTTCTCCTCTTGCAGATGATGAATGCAGTTGAGGGGCTTAGATGAGAAGAAACTGGCAAAGGCTGTGGGCTGCTGGACCCTGGCCATCCAGCCGCGTCACAGCCCACAGCAGTTCACTGTGGCATCCTAGTGACCTCAGGCTTGCATTGGTAAGGGGGGACTCCATTCTCCGATCTCTGCATCGTGAGGAAACTGAGCAACCGATTCAATACAATTATGCCTTGAATAACCTCATCAACATGGTAATAATAACCTGATTTTTGAAGGGTTTCAAGCCCTTGTTTTTCTACACCCTATTTTTATTATTCACACATACATTTAAACAGGCTACCAAGCACTTCAGCTGTGAGCAGAGTGGGACTGACAGAAGGACAAGTTTTGAAGAAACTCATGTGTTCTCTAAAAAGGAAGACTAAACACACTACTAACATTATGAAAATGGAAAACTGCCACCAACTTATTTGCCTCAACCCTTTTTGCAAAATTACACTTGCTGCCTAGTTTCAATATGAATTTGTTTTCCAGAATATACACACACATTTATTTCTCACAAAAGAATCCAGATGCCTCGAGTTGTAGACATCCATGCTGGGACAACTTAAAATATTATTGCTTTTAGCTGTATGCCTGCTTCTCTTCTAGATGCTACTGCTGCCTCAGAAACCAATGTCAGCTGTCACAGCCCTTGTCCAGCAACAGACCCACTATCAGGCTGCAGATGACTTCTACAAATCCAGGAGGCTCCTTTCTTAACTAGGATGAGCATAGCATTTTTTCTTTTTACTGGTGAAAGAGAATGGATAAACAAATTGAAAACAAAAGAACTAGCAAAGGGAAGTGGGGGCAGAGGTATTTTTGTACAGGTTAAAAAAAAGGGGCCACAGATTATACCAATAACCATTGAACAAAATCTGCAGCATAAGGGAACTACGGTACAATAAACACTTTGCCACAGGGGTTCCAATGTACCCAAACACTGTGCTAGCCTGGTGCCAGCCATCAGCAGACAGTTTACACCCCAGCATCTCCAGCTGTGATGGGAGCACATTGCTCCCTCCAGATTTACTCACCACGTCTGTCTCAGGGCAGACAATTCTGTAGCAGTGAGTCACTTTAGAATTACATGGCAATTGTTACAATTAGACTTGATTTTTTTTTTTCTTATGACATCAATAAAAAAAGTGGGGTGATACCAATGCTATTTAGATCAACACTGGCAGGACACAGTGGAGGACAGAGTAGGAGATCACAATGCATAGACTTTCAAGGGAGGTGTGAACAAAATACTTCAAAACGTGGTTAATGAGTATCCCACTGGAAAAGCTGGATAAACAAACTTTTCTTCTGAGGAAAGGTCAGGAGAACAATTAGGCTGTACTGGAGAAAAGGGCTTGCTTGGTTACAACCTACGTCATGGCCCGACTCCAAACACAAGTTATTTTGCCATGCTGGAGAATGGCCACCAGGAAACCAGAGAAGCGGGAAAAAGATTACATGTTTTTGTTCTTAAGCAGCGAACGGGAGAACGTGTTGATTTTACAACAAAAAGTTCAAAAGTTGTTCTTTTTTTCTTTCCAAACAGCAGTTTCCCTGCTTTTATGGGCAGGATGTGACAGGCACAAGGAAACGCTGCTGCTACTCCACCTTTCCTTATGCCCAACTTCTACTTCAGGAAATGTAATTATGAAGTTTATACAGCATGAGATCTGCTAGAGCTGATACGCATTTCAGGTGGAATGAGAAGAGAGCCTACTAGAATTTTTCATTAAAAACCTACCCTTGATAACATTAAAGAGAATAGGGAGAATTGGTATCCATCACACCCTCTGAAAAAACTCTCATAAGATGGGACACATTAAAAAGGACAAGTCACCTCATGGACAAGCATGGGATAAGCTGAGAATAGTAGAAAGTTTCCTCAAATAAAAAACAAATTCTGCAAAGCAAAACCACAAATTAATTGCCTTTTATTAAAAGTCCCTGAAATACTCTTGTTTATGTTTCCTATGTTTTAACAGAAAATACTAAGAACCTTGATGTTTAATACATGTTTTTAGGGGGCAAAATAAAGCAAGCAACCTGATATCAACTCCATTTTGACATGGGATCAAAATGAAAGTTAAAAAACAAACACAACAACATCACCCAATTGGAAACACAGCCTTTAGGTATGCCTGTAAACTTGTCAAGTTAATAAATTATACCACTAACTTATCTTATTAGAAGCTTATCAATCTCAGGAGCCATTCTTAACTTACAAATATACACATGGACACCTACAACTATATAGCCAAGTGGAAGCTCTTCAAGAGCTGGAAAAAATAAGAACAGGTCTGGAACTCCTGACAAACACAAAAGCGTTAGTCCTGTAAATAAAAGTCAGTTCACATCCATTCTTCCATTGAGCATATGTAACATCGGTCCACTATCAAGACCTCTCTAACTGCAGACTTACCATGTGTGAAGGATCTCAGCTTTACACACCTAAAACAAACCTCTAATGAACATAAAAGCTGTTTTTTTTCCTTCTGTTCCAAAGCTGTACAGGCAATGCAATCAAAACACTGAAATTCAACCAAATTTTGTTTATGTAACCTGATTACAAAAACTCTTCAAATTAACAAATGTCACAGGTTCATGTAAAAAAACTCTTCTGTAATGACCAGTTGCACAGGGTAGGGAAGGGGGAGAGGAACACGCTGCTGTTTCCTACACCGCATCCTGGCCAGGCAACAGCATATTACATTGCAAGACACAAAGAGCAGACCTGCAAACTGCAGGCAACAGAACAGTGCAGAGAAGGTATTCAGTTTTCTGGTTTTTAAAAGGTGTTAATTTAGCACCCAAACAGCCATTTCCATCTCACCGACTTGAACTACGAATGTGAAAAGTTACAGTACCGTAGTAAAAAGTGCCACCTTTGCACACAAACAAGGCACCCCTGAGCCTAAGAAAGTTCCCAAGATGGCAGAGCCTAGTCCTTGATTATTAGGGCCATTCATTAGTAAGGCCTAATGAAATCAGTAGAGTTATTTATTAGGGCAATTAGTAAATCTTAATGAAATCCATGTAGTTACTTACATAGGCTCTATAAACATACCAAGGTGACATACAGTGATGCTCATGTGTGCACACACAGAGTAAAGATATGTTTGTAGAAAAAATAACATGTCAACAAAGTGTGGAAACACAAGGACTTAAAGGGAGCTTACTACATGCTTTTAAGAAAATGTTTTTAATGATGCAAAGTGGGAAGAAGCCAGCCACAGCTGGCTGTGATCATATAAAATCAGCATTTCAGAAAAAGAGCAGAGACAATCTGAACAAGCAAACTACAAAGGATGCAAGTGATCCTAAGAAAAGATAATGCTGTGGGGTGTACAACTTGAGATCCTACCACACCTCCTGGTTTTGCTTCAGTAAGCTGCATTTTGTTTATACTTTCTCCAACTAGTGCGTCTTACTAATTTATATTACTGGAAAAGTAACAAAAGCCCCAAACATCTTACAGGCTTAACCAGGCTAGGAAATACCACATTTCTATTAAGTTATTAGAAGCTTAGTCCTCTCCTAAGGAAAGACACAGATTAAAACCAGCAACACTTGATGTTACTGGTAACATAGGGAGTGTGTGCTCTCCCCTCTTTGTACTGCTAAGCAGTTTTACATGGCCACATAATTATACTAGAAATGAAGCACACCTGCTTCCAGCCACCTTCCCACACAGACACACGGTGTTTCGGGTCATATAGCCCATACACAGGACAGACGAGGAGCCTGCTCTGGGATGTAGCTTCCCAAAACACCCTTTGCACCCAGCAGAGGGGCAGGTGCTGAGTGGACCCTCCACTGCAGCCCCCAGTCCCAGCTCCGTGCCCCAAGCCACAAAGGATGAAATCAGGCAAGGAATATTTACATTTTCCGACAGATTCAGTCCTACTGAACACCAGTTACAGAGCTGCACTGCTTCCCTGCACTGCGCATCTCGGGATTCCATCACCCACCGCTGTTTGTTTTTCCTGCCCGTGCAGGACACCTGCACCCAAACCGATCTCAAACCACTTCGAAGGGAATTCGTATGCATGTCAACAGGCACGTGTAATGTCACTGAGGAGTCATGCCCTTGTTTTAGTTAGTTCAGTCCTGTCAATAAAATAGGTAACAGTAACTTTCACCGCAGAAATGGATTCTTTTATATCTTACTAATACATGATGGGTAGATGACCAACTGACTGCTATAACTGGTGGCAAGACTGGGAGCTGGTGCGTAGACAAGCACCAGCCCTTTGCGGTCTCTTGCCCATAAACCGAGAGCATTGAACATCCTCATAATCATGCTCCTACCCTCTCTGGGATCTTTTTTGCAAACTACTACTGATTAAGGGAATCATTTGCCAGCACAACTGGAGATTCCTGGGAATGTTTTGCAAATCAGCTGTAAACAGGAGGCTTAGCAAACCCTTTCTACAACATTACACATAACAAGGGAACATTCTCCCTACACCCATAACCTCAGCATTCCTGCGTTTCAGTTTACAGTAAGTCCCATATATCTGTTTAACAGAACGTTTTGAAATACCGTGGTATCAGGGACATTGGCAATACAGTACCAGGTTTTTGCACTAACTTTTCTAACATTACGAGATCTTGCAGATCTGACTGCTTTGGCTCAGAAAGAGCACTCCTACTGGAAAGGCTACCACCGCCTTCTACCATGACAGCTGTTTGCAAAACGTGATCTCTCTCTGTGTCCAAAACTTCACTGATATTTGCTGTCTCGATCCAAGCTGTTTGAGTGACTGCATTTTGCTGGTAGCTCTGGAGTACAAAAAGCGCTGAACAAACCCAGCATAGTAAGATTAAAACCTAAGAATTAGCACTGGAAAGTTGAGCCAAGAGAGCAAAGCAATCCTCATTTAGATTTATAAATAACAGAATACAACTCTCCCCACGCCCAGACAGACTTAGAAACTCCCAAAAATCCAGCTTGCTTATTAGAAATAAGAGCCACCAAAATGCTGCCAAGGGACACCTGGCCCCTTCAGAGGCCTCTCATTTACTGTCTCTGCAGCTGGATAATGGGAAAAGTCACCATTTTTCACTCCCGCACTGAAACCAGGAATGAACAGCCAGTTCAGATTTTGCCATAAATACACATGTAGTTTTAAGGAGAAGTAGTAGTCTTTAATTGTATGTCTTGGGAGTAAAGTGCTGAGCAAGCATAAGCTATAAGCTTTACTATGAATTTGAACACAACCAGTAAGTAGTAGGTTTAAGAACATTTGATTGGAAATAATGCTATGAAAAGGTATATAAAATGCTTTCTGGAGACAAACACAGCACACATACAAGTGTCAAATTTCCAACAGTAATCTGAAAACCAATTATTCAAAAGTAACACAAACCATTATCTTAATTGCTCACAGATATGTACTGACTGAAAATGTGGCAGACAGCAACCGTGATTTTTCAGTTGACTGCAGCTTCAACACATGTTAAAAGCCTGAGCCAAGGTTCACAATACTACATATCAAGACATTTTTCCCCTCTCAAAATCCCAGCCAGAACTGCTCCATTGTAGCAGAGGGAGAAGCTGCAGAAAAGATGAGGTTTTGTCAATGATGGAAATTCCTGTGAGTGCCTCTGGAGCAGCCAGGACTGTGAAGGGAGAAGAGCCGTGGAGTCCGGGAGGGTGACAGGAATTGGCAGGGAAAGGCAGCGCAGGCACCGCAAGTCAGGACCGCACGCTGAAGGAGGTGCATTTAGCTGCGTTTTGGAATTGTTGCTCAGTCCAAGGTCCACTTACTGTTTAAATAAATATTTCTGTCTTTTTAGCACCATCATTATACTTGTTATCAACAACCAAATAAAACCTCAGAACAGACTAATTCATTTATGGTTTAACATCAGTATATTTTTCTCCACATCACACATAGCACTGTTTTCCTCTCACACCTGCAAACATGAGCGTTTTTCAGTGTTTGTGGCAAAATTTTATCAAGCAACTGTGACTGAGGCTGGGTCTGCAAGATCCCTTGCTGCAGAAACTGGAAGGAGCCCAGCAAAGGAGGCAGAAACAGCAGGAGGAACCTCTCGGGTGAATTCAGCTTGGCAGGCACGAGTTCCACCCCTGCCCTGAAAAGGAGTTTCGAGTACAAAAATATCCACAGATGATCACTAATAGCAGGTTCTTTCCTTTTAGGGGAGCTGGTTTGAGACCTGATACTAATTAGGATTTGCTGGGTCATGAACATTCACATCTGCAGGCAAAGCAAACACGTGCAGGATTTGTGTGTTCTCTGCAATGTGAGGTACGCGCACAAGTCTGGTTAGACCTACAGCTGCGACAGATCAGAAGCAGAAGATATTTCTTACCACACAGAGGAGGCAGCAAAGAGGGGGACAGGATGGGACATGAGACCCTAATCTGGGTCAAAACATCCAAACAGTTTTATTCCCATGCCAGGTGATACAGGAAGACAGGAGGAGGCAATTCCACCAGACAAATCCAAGCACCATATCTGCAAAATTCTAGTGCATCTAAGATGGCCTGCAAGAGAGCATTAGCGGGATGCCCACAACCCATCAAGTGGCAACAGGAGACCAGGCAGGATACCCACTTTACCCACAAAAATGCCAGATACCTCTGGCTTAAACAACTGAGTCCAAACCCATACATCGACTTCATGGTAAGCCAAACTGCTCTGAACTCCGCTGCCAACATTGCCAGTGAGACACTTGCATTCACACACCTGCATGTAGGTGTTCTGTTCCAGAGCTGAATCCTACCCCAGTAACACCAGCAAGAGGCAGACTCAAGAAACCCAGTAAGACAAAGTGGTTTTTGCAAGTAATAGTTGATCTGTGGAATTTCACATCACAAGATGCTGTGTTTACATGGATGTAAAAGTAACTAGAAAATTCACAGAAGAAAACAACCTGGTCTGCAAATCACAAGAGGCTGGAAAACTGTTCTGGAAGAAGACCACTGTGTGTTTGTCCTGTTTCTCTGCTCTGCCTGTGGGATACTGGTCTAGCCAGATCTTGCTTTTGACTTTGTATGGTTATTCACACATTCCTTATGTTTCAGCATCCACTATGGAATGGGAATATCACCACTGAATGAAACAGAAACAAACAGCAGGTCCCAAACCAAAGCCCAGGTAGCCAAGGTGACCGCCAGACAAGACCTGCACAGAGCCTGAGGTGAACAGCTGGGGATCACCCAATTCAATCTGAACACAAAACAGACTTCTTAAAGCCAGAAACATGAGCAGCAGTGCACTTGCAGATGGGAAGAAGCTGCTATTAATATGTTATTATTGGAAGGCACGTTCACAAACATTTGTGAAATATCATAGGGTAAAAAAAAAATCCACATTGAAATGATTAATTCTTCTTTTAAAGAAAGCTTTGAGTACCGTGCAGGAAATTTATGGCTTTATGCCACATATTCCACAATAAGGAGAAGGGGAAAGACTCATCAAGATTAGCACCATATATTCTGTGTACTGGATGAGGCAGAGTCTGTGGGAGGGATGCTGGCAAGCAATAGTGTAATTAAAAATTGTAACCTAACCCAGAGAGACAAGGAGAAATAATGTTAGCTTTTCCAAACTAGAGACAACCTGACTTAGTTATCCAGTGTTTTTAAAAACAAATACACACTTGAATATGGTCATTTATAAGATAATTATTTTATTATCTAGAATGCATAACCCAGAATCAGAGTAGCATGGAGCTAAGATTCACCAAAAAACTAGGAAGAATGCGATGAGACTCTACACTTAAGGACAATTAGATGTTTTCAGATGAGAACAGTCACATTTAACTTCACATGACTAAGCCCTGGCATGCATATTCACATATATATATATATATATATATATATATATATATATATATATATATATATATATGTATATACACACCCTCCTCAACAAGAATTCAGCAAAACAACTATTTATTTTTAAAATATTTAAGCTAAACTGAAAGACATGGGACTTGGTCTTGAATGAAAAAATAACTGCAAGAACAGATGAAACACTGCAAAAAGCGATCATGTTTTCTCACTTCCCTCCTTATGAAAACAGACTGCAGCATATGTAACTTTCTTAGACTTTTTTCAAAGGGTTCTCTCTTGGGGGAAGAATATATTTAGCTTCTTGTACAAATTGCCTTCAAAGCATTGCATTTTCATGCTTCACTATAGATGTTTTACTTAGTTATTACTTACATTGTTGCTTCCAATGAAACACTGCTATAGTAATTGCTTTTTTTCTCATTACCAATGCTCTCCTCTGTTCCTTCCCTGCACTGCATTAGCACATTGTCCAGCCGAGATGGGAGCTACCTCAAATTCAACAAGATTGTAATGTACTTGTCTCTCCTGTTAAAGTTGCACAAACAACTTTCAAATAAAAGTCTCAAATATTAAGACAGTGCTCTACTATTAAAAAGACCCTCATTTAACCTGCCAAAGAGACCTCCACTCACCCAAATAAAGCCTGGCACTCTGAATAACAGGATAAGCTTCAGATAAGACAGCTCTTGTTTCAACCCAAGAGGCAGATATGAAATGTTTACAGCTGGCTTTCATTTTGACAGGTCAAGAGAGATCTGCAAATTGTTCACACTTAGAGCACATGAGAACTAATCTATCCGGCCAGGGCAAAATGAAGAGCAAGAATTACCCCCTCTGCCTACAACCTTCAAGGAGGACAGAGGCTCATATTTCCCAAGATCTGCCTTTCAATTGCAGCAAGCATTAGCAGCCTTCTATAAAGAACAAGGGGGGAAAAAAAAAGACCAAAAAAAGACAATTTCTGCTCAAATACAGGCAGAGAAAGAAACAAGGAGAAATAAGGGGAATTAAGCCCGTAACATATATGACCTTAACTAAGTAGGGATATCAAGTAAAGAGTGACCTAGAAGAAAAATCAGTTGAACTACCATCGATCTTGCTGCAAAGGATATTAAAATATCTGGTCAAGAGTTCAAGACTGCATTCAAGTTTCATGGGGTAATCGGATACTGCACGGAAACCAACATAACGGGATGCCTTTCCTGAGCAGAGGAAAAATTACCAGCTGGAAACTAAGAGGACAGCTTCTGTGTCCCTGGGTATTACTGGGAGGACCAAAACCCAGTTTGCAAGGCAACCCTCACCCAATTCCTCAAGCACAGCCTGCAGCTAATCAGCAGAATTAATTCCCTTCTTGCAAGACAGACCTTTTCCTAACCAAAAGGAATGCTAATGGGAGAAGTGAATGCAAATCCTAAGTGTTAAAAATAACTCCCTAAGAACCCACTTGCACACTTGTTACGTTTCCCTGGTCTTGGTAATAAAGCAGAGCGGTTCTGGTAGAGGCAAAGAGCCATGTCCAGCACCACAGAAAAAGGAAACTGAAGGTCCTGTGGCCTTTCCCTTGAAACTGCAAAACAAACAAAAAAAAGTCAACCTTCCTTTGTTCATTTTCACACTTTTTTCCAGAAAGTTGCATTGATGAGGAAGTTAGAAGAAGAGGAGGAAGTTGTTTGAAAGTACTACTTGAATAAAAATCCACCTCAAAGAATCCCACCACCATCTGTTGCAATTTACAGCACAGAAGTATTTTAAACCATACAATCCCCTGAGGCATGCTGCTTCTATCACTGGCCCCTCCTGTACAATTCAGAGAATTCTGCCATGAGTTGCAGGAACACAGAGCTAACTCCTGGGTAATCAGATAAAATGGAAGATGTGTCTTCCCGTATCTTCTTAAGTCAGTGAGTGTGTCTCAGCATTTTGCAAGTTCTGCTACAACCTCAATTCAGCTATTTTCCCACAGAAAATCTTGGGCTGAGGCATGCATGGGGAGACAATAGAACATTAACTGTCCCTAAATTTTGGAGAAGTGAAAAGGAGGTTGCACATCAGGATAGCATTGCTCCAAGCAGCTGCCAGCAGGTCAGAAGGGCAATGTATGCCACCTGGAGACAGGGTAAACCACCCCAGTGACAAAGCACCCCAGTGATGGCAGCTACAGAAAGACATAGACAAGGCATGCCTAACACCTCTCCCTTCCCACAGCAGGAAGGGGAGTAGAAGTCTCTTTGACAGCTTCCCTGCAGGAAAAGCTTCTCCTGACACAACTTTTTACCAGGAGAGCTCTGAAGGACATCTCACAGCCACCCGCAGAGCAATTGACTCTGTGCCCACCTCCTTGGAACAGACCAAGGGAAGCCCAAGCACAGGTAGCTCGACACAGGATGTGGCTCCACAGACCCAGTAAGGGAGAAAAGTCTCCTGCAAATTCATCTGGTTGAAAAAAAATCAGTGGCCTCCTACACAGAGCTTGTGAAAGGGACAGAATCCATAAGTGTAAATTAGCTGGTTGTCCCGAAAGAGGGTGGGTTATAAAAAAAAAAGTGCAGATCATCATCTGACCTATCCCACAGGAATTAAGAAATATTGGCATTTGGGGAAAGGAAGCAGTGACACAGAGTAAATCAGGGCAGCAAGCAGCTGCATGGAGAGCAGGTAAGTAGCTGGTATCCGACAAGGGAAAGCCGACAAGGGAAAGGAGTGGCTGTAGGAGGTATCAGAGATCAAAGATTCGGTAAGTAGAGCAAGAAGAGATTAAAGGGCTGAGCTGCAGACACCCACTCAACTCAGGCTGACTCAGTACAACAGCAAGAGAGAGCTCAAGCCCTGGTGGAAAAGGGAGTCCTGCTGCACCCAGGAGACATGCAAGCAGAAAATCATCATAGGGAGCAAAAAGAAAAACAAGAGTCAAGAGCAGGCTAAAGAAGAGGAATGAAGATACAAGCCTCTGGTGTGAGTGGAAGGCAAACACTGTCACTGCTCCTACCTCACAAACACTTCCCAGCACTGCAAGTACCTTAGCATCAGAATGCCACGTCAAACAAAACTGTCTTCTAGCAAAGTCACATCACCACAGTATCCAAACCCAGGGGAGGAACCACTTAAAGCAGCAGTCAGGAAGCCATTTATATTGTATCCCAGTATAAGTGCTCAGTGGTCTGGGACATACAGATTCAGATTCTTCTTTTCAACTCTAGGTTAAGGATCTGCAATAGAAGGCCAAGAAATGGAGCGCTACACTTTGGACTTCCAGCTTTCCAGAAGCCATCCCCACCCTAGGGAAGGCTCAACCCTGGCTTGCAGCTTATCCTGCTGTCTGCTTTAGCAAAACAAATGTGCTTTGATCTCCCAGGAGCAGCTGCTGTCTTCCTGCCCTTCCCCAGCCACTCTCAGAGGGCATAGAAGAAGGTAAGATACAGGAGCCTGGCCTGCAAAAACATCACTGCAATCCTCCTTTCTTTAAAGATACACTGCACAACAAGCAAAAAAGCAAACGGAGATAAAGAAGAGCTGACTGCAACTAGTCAAGAGACTGGTAAGTCTAGTAGTATAGTTTGCTTAGTCATACAACAGGCTAAGTAAAAAGAAAACTGGAGGCAGTACAGGTTGGTGACCTAAGGGTACCTGAACAGTAAAGCTGGTTGCTCCCAACTAATAAAGATGGAGATGAACCTGTCTCTCCTCACTGTGAAAGCCAAGGAAAAGCAGCAGCAATTCACATTTCTACAGTTAAGCAGCTAAAAGGCTTTAAAGTGCATGTTAAAGGGAACGGAAAGCCACTTATTTTCCTACAGAGATGCACTATAATTCGCCCAATATCCTCAAATACCTGGGGGCTGCCATCACTTCTGGCATGCACTTACTGCACCTACTAAATGTCTCAGAGGAAGCTGCTGGGTGTCACTGACTAACTTCAAATTAAAGCACAAGTCAAAAGCAAAGTTGTTCCTACTGCCACATGTGAAACAAGCTTCTAAGAAAAGTGCTGCTGCCAAGTCTATTTTGTTTAAAAGTACCTGTCAAAACAGCTAAGCTGTTTTAGGAAGAATAAGCTAAACACAGTGCTAAATTTGAGGCTTATACACCTCAAGTGCTTTTGCCAAATTACCTTTCATTTCAGTATCCCATTCAACAGGCCAGAATATAGAAAGGCTTTTCTGAACTTCAGGAGTTAGAAGCCTGTTTTTGACAGGTGTCAAGTGCTTGGACTTGTCTGAAGGCATAGGACAAGAGAGCTGTCAGTTACACTAAGGAAAAGAGAAAATCCTTTAATCCTTTCCACAGAAGACAAACAAGTAACAACAAAATGTATTTGCACAGTAAAGTCCAAAAGGACTATGAATTTAAAACTTAATCCTCAGTCTTGTCTTTACATTTAATACCATGGCAAACCTGCAATCACACTGAAAACAAAACACCTCTCATCACTTGCTCCAAGTTTGATATTAGTGCATATGTCTCAAAACATATTTAAGGTCGCTTTGGCAGGCAGACTCAACATGGTTACAAATTACTTATGCATAGTGCAGATTACATTCTGACAGGTATTTTTTAAGTCCTGAGCAATGAATGGTTAGATTTCAACAATGAAATAAGGTTTCTCTCTGATTTGTTGCCGTTTGCAGTGACAAAAATGACTATATGGAAAAAGACTACATGGTGGTTTTGTCTGGATTTTTTGTGCTTTAAAATGAAAATCCTAAGGGATTCCTCTTCAGTCTGTCACTTTGAGTAGCCAAGAGAGAAGATGGAGAGCACTTACAAGAGTTGTTTATGAAATGACAAATGCTTTGAAGGACCTATTAGGTATGTATTAGAAGATCAATTCAGACTAGCAGTAGAAATTACTTCAGGAAAACACACACTCTCCGGAAGATAAATAACACATTGAGGCTATGCATCCAATTTAAGATTTCCCAACAGCAAGTGATTCAAAATTGAAGCTACCATTTATTTCCTTAATGCTCAAGACTTACAAGCAGTAGGTAGCGTTACACGGTGGAGTACATCCCTTTAAACCATCAATGTATAATCAATCCTCTACTGTGGGAAGCTGGAAGGAGAACAAGGGGAGTGGCAAAGCACAAGCAGTGAACAGCATGATGCAAAAGAAAACCCGTGTGAGTTGTCTCCATGCTCTGAGATGGCTGGTTTTGAGCTACTGTCAGCAAGCTCTGCTGAACCCAAGGCGGCTCCTCCACAGACACCAAGGTAACCCTGCAACACATGTCACTGTAAAGAGCTACAGCACAGGATTTAGTCCACGCCTTGCAAAACTCCCACACCCCAGCCAGCCCTCTCACATCCTAGGCATCTTGACTGGCAAGGTTAGAGCTCCAAATGGCTATATAGTCTTTCTGCTGGCAGACATACTCCAGCAGCTACACTCCCTCTTTTTTCCCAGATGAGTAATACTACTGGAGTTCCCTGACCTTAATATATTGCAGCCCCACCAAAAGCTGTATTGGCTTAAGTGAGGGATAGAAGGAACCACTGTTACACTGAGCAACACAGCCACCAACGGACGTCACACCGTACTTTTAATGGCTTTTATTTGCTCTAGGGAGCAAACAAAGCATTATCACCCAGACGTGGTCAAACATGAGTGTTAAGTTCTCCTAGGTGGTGTGACGCAACCCAACAACTTGCTGCTCTCAAGGGCAAATGGGATATTTCACTCCCCTTCCCTACAGCTGTGAGGCGTCCCTGGATCTCAGCATTTATTCAGACTCTCAGTGAGCAAAACTCAGCTCATTAACCCATCAGAAAATTAACTTGAGAAGAAAAGCTAAGCTAGAAAAAAAGCTAAGCTAGAAAAAACAAGGTCCAAGCAGTACAGGAGGTGGTGCATGGACAAGTAGGATTTTTTTTAAGCAGCTTCAAGCTGCTCTACCCAGTCCTAACCCACTCACACTGTGTGAGACAAATGTCCTATAACAAGGTTTCTGGTGTTTGGGTTGGTCACTTCTTAAAAGCAAGAAATTGAAGGTATTTCCACACAAAACTGGAGATACACACCTTAGTCCTCATTGGAATCCTTTACGTTACTGTACTCTTCAGAGAGTCTATTCCCCCCAGAGTTTGAAATACTATCTGAGCAAATCAGTAAGTAAAGCAAACACTCAGTATGTATACAAGTTTAAATCTAAGGATGTGGACCCATCAGATCCAGAAAGGAATTCAGGCTTCAGGCACACTCATGTGGGTTTTGAAAGAGGGTTTGTTCACCACCAGGGAAGTCACTTGGGAAAGTGCACCATACTGGCTACAGATGCAGAATTTCTTCCTTCCTGGTTTTATTTATTCTTCTCAGCTTCAGAGAGACTGAAGGCCTCAAAGGGCAGCTCCAGTAGGAAAGCACAGACACCAGGACTGAAGCTGCTTGTTTCATCAACAGGAGGATAGTCCGAACAATTGTGGAAGACATCATCTGCAACAACCCTGTGCATGGACAATCCTGGTCCTGACTGCCTAAGCAGACAATCGGCAGCCTTGGAAATTCAACACGCACGTTCACACTTGGCAAACCAACCCTTCAGCTGAATGTTTTTGTCACTGGGAGCCAACAGACAACCTCACAGGTTCTCTGTGTACCAAACTGGACACAAGCCTGTGTGGTTTTGCCCACTCCGGTCCCCAACACTTGTGCAGTCAGACATTCCCCCTGCTACCAGAGCGAGCTGTCAGCTCTCCAGCAAGGGACAGCTGGGATGTCTATTAGATAAGCACCATTCAAATTTTGACTTGGGGCCTGCAGCGAAGAGCATTAGTATGGGAAAACGCTACTTGAAATGACGCAAATCACCACGTGCCCTTTATATTACAGGGTCGCTGAGATAAGCTTCACGCATTCCAAAACTTTCACGCATTCACTTAGAAAAGTGTACACTTAATAAATATAAATGCAATCTCATATGTGCAGTTTTAACTATTAATATTAAAAACAACTGCTACTTGAAACAAATAATAGGAAACGTTTATCCAGAAAGTATTTTAAAATTACAGAACTGCAAATGTCATCCCATCCTTCCGCATTTAGAAAAACTATTTCCTTTATTAATCTTTATAATCAGACTAAATGTTTAAAGTTTCCTACTGTGCTTCACGATTTGCCTATAAATCATTTGTTTATAATCCACCCTGCAGAATGAACCATCTTTCTTTAAAGCATCAAAGTAATCTTATGCAGTTGATCAGATGTAACAATAAAGCGAAATATCCTCAAAGGGAAAGGAAGCATGGTTGCAAAAGGCAGGCATGCAGAAGGCACTGAAACTAAGCCAGATAACAAACACGAATATTGTTATTTCATTCAAAACTACTTCCCTGCTTTAAGGTATTTTTACTGAAACTACAAATACTCCATCTTTCTTCACCAGTCTCTCAGTTTACTGATAACCCAGAGTACCATTAAAAAAGGTAAGAATTTAACATGCTTCCTATCTATCAACTTGCTGCTAAGGACAAGCATAGTCATTTGCATGACCCAGCTAAAACATGTAATCAGCCACTTACAATAACAAAGAACTCAAAAGGAATCCTGTTTTCCAAAGATGGAAGTAGTAAAAGCACCAAAGAGGAAAAAAAAAAAAAAAATAGCGTCCTTTGCTCTGACATGTAGTGTCTATTGCATGTGACTAAACCCTAGGTCATACATAAACTTCACAATTAAAATTTCCCCCCTTTTTAAAATAGAGAAGATTGCATCAAACAGAGGGACATTTTGTATACTTGGTTATAAACCATAAAATTCTCAACCCTGTCCCTCTTACATCAATTGCTGGGTTAAAACACAAAAAAACCCAAGACATGCTGTTCTCATTGCTTTATTTTAGAAAAGACTGGTGTGACCACAATGATGACAGATTTGATCCCTTCTTCCTAACAAAGGATTTTCCAAGGTTTGCCTCACCTGGAGGTAACCAGTCCAGTGCAGAGCCATTCGGTCTCTGCCATACACCATGAAGGGGACCTACACACAAATTTTTCTCAAAAGGTATCATGGGTTGTTTAGAGTACTGGTGACTGATAGATTAAGCTGTTCCAGAAAATAAGTTCTGTAGAAATGAACCATCCTGCTTCTAAACATCATTCCTAAATCCCACTCCTCAGTGGAAATCATCTCCAATACCACGGGAAAGGCTTGTGCTGCGAGATCGGGGGAAGGAGCACACGGCAACTCTCAAGTCCAAGGGAAGCCAAAGCACGGGATGGAGAGCCAGATGCCTGCTTTAAAAGAAAGCTGAATCCTTTGAGGTTTATAAATCCATTAAAGATGTATCTGTCCACGTTTATCTGTGTCTTGTGATAGGAATGGTCAGTGGAAAGCAGGCATTCGTAATCCTGACAGAACGCATAAGGGGCCTGCTGCTGAGGACAGCTAGCCCCGGAGCTCCCCAGCCAAAAAAGCCCTTTGAAGGAAGTCCTGCAGCACTTCAGCTCAGAACAGCTGGGGGATGGGAAGGAATATCTGCCACTCCAGAGGGAAAAGAGGTAAAGGGGCAACCTCAGTACTGCAATAAATACACAAAAGTCCAGGGGAAAGGTAACATCATGTCTCCTTCAGCTGGAGCATTCACAGCTCTCCACCATTTTGAGTTAAAAGCAGATTGCCTTCTCTTAACTAAGCATACCCCGGACTGTCTAGGGCAAGAACTGAACTCTGCCAAACCACTGTGTAAGAGAATAAACATACACAGAATGCTTACTTTTCTCTAGATAAACACACAGAGCCAACAACACTACAGCCTCAGCCAGCAGGAGCAGAGGGACCCGTTTCCCTTCCCCAGGCCGCAGCTGCCATGGTGCCACCCGCGCCCCAGGGAAGGCACAGGAGGGGGCTGGAGGTAAAAGCCAGAACAGAAACATGGAACAACGCTCCTGCTATAGTCCCTGCCATGAAGAGTCCAAGCTGCTGCAGGTCATGCAAACACAGTCTTATTTACTTAACTTTTCAAAACTTCCAGGTCCCCCCTTTGTTCTAAAAAAGCAAGGCTGTTCTAAAAACATCTTCTGACTCAAATGAACCAAGGTCAGCGACAGCATCAGCGCCATTTAATACTGGAAATTCTTCCAGTAGCCTCTGAAAGGGCAACAAAAAACCCCAAGTGGTTTGTGTGCAAAGGAACTAATAAAACCTGGTTTGCTACCCTCTTGCACATGATCTACTTGTAAACTAAACCATAAGAGACTTCCATATGAATGGCTACAAAGGAGTAACTTGTACTTACAGCTTCACTTAAGATCTGTAGAAGCTTCAGGCCCTCATCCTTTTGAGAGATCTGGTTAACACACCATCTGCCTTAGGAGACGGATGGGAAAAATTGCAGAAGTCTCACTTCTGCAGGAAACAGTGCTAAAAAAGGGCAGACAGGGTAGTTTTTATATCCTACCACCAGCAGCAAGTCAGGATAGGTTTTGCATTAATTCATACTTCCAAAGCAATGACTGATTGTGAAAAGGCTACACATTACATTGAGAGACAGCACAAGGCTACTCGTATTTGTGCCACCCATGCTCATACTTGTTCCATGCACAAACAGCTTTCAGCCTCCCCAGGCAGGAGCCGAAGGCTCTGCACAAACACTAAGGATCTGTTATGCCACATGACTTTCTTATAGCAATGAAAAGGGAGCTTAAGAGGTTCAGAAACACCATTCTTGTAGCAGCTCCCTCTAAAAGGCTACTGTTCCATCAGTAGTGTGGACACAAAAGCACAGAGCAAAAAATTGTCCGTGCACTTTTGTGAATTGTGAAAGTATTCAAATAAAAACAGAAAGCAATTCATTTTGCTCAGAGATGAATGCAAGATGGCAGGTCACCCCAAAAATAAGCCATATCATTAACACAGAACATTTTCAAATTAAAAAGGAAAAAAGAGGCACCATCAAGGTTAAAGGCAAAAGAACAGTCTGGAACTGAAGAACAAGACCTCCTTGGAAGGAAAGCTTTAATTGCACACCCTTTGCAGCAGAGGTGGGGGTGGGAAGAGAGAGACTTTGAAGTGGGACACGGAGCTCTAACTGTATGGGCACTGCTAAGTAGGTCTGCATTTGCTAAGTAGGTCTGTGTATTCTGTTGAGCAGAATAATAGAAAAAACAACTCAAGAGATAAGCGCTACAGCCTGCATAGGGCTTGGACACCTTCCCAGAATTCAGGTCATAAGCAAAGACTCTCAATAAGCAATGAAGGGTGCCAGAGCAAACACTTCCATGCAACTCGTCTGCATTTGCCTGTCTAGCCAAAAATTAAATGATGCACTTTCTCTTTTTATTGGCAAACACGTAAAAGTACAGCAGCTTTACAAATTTCAGTCCCTCACTCACTTTAACACAATATGACTGTAAGTCAACACCAAAGTTTTAAATACTGCTATACACAGTATATAGTTCAGCTACTAAGGTGTGTTAACAAAAAAGAAAAAAATCCTGCATTCTACATTTACTTTCAAACAAGCTCTCTAGAGAATGGCCAAAGTATCCTGAAGTCTGCTGGAGAGTCAGCTGGATTTCCAGCACAGTCACACTCTGATATCAGCCTGAAACTACATCTAAACACTGAAGTATGTGACCTTAATCTTGCAAAGGAAGTCAAGGGACTGGCATTGGGCTGTGGTCACTAGACTTCAGCTTGGAGAAGCATTTTAACCATCTGTCAATTATCAGCAACCATCTTCAAATTTCCAAGAGAACAGCAGCCAAAAAGGAGGGATTTACAGTTACTAATTACCCGACATACCAGTATTTACAAATAGGATTGCTTAACAAAAGTCTGGTAAGTGGTATCGATAAACATTTGTCTGCAGCCAGGTATTGTTCTGAAACCTCCTCAGGCATCACAGCCATGAAGGAAGGTGTTTCAAAGAACACACAAAATACTGAAGGTTGAGTTGGTGATCTCAGATCAAAGCCAGTTCAGCCAGTCCTGACAAAGAAAACAAAATAGGTGGTGAAGAGATGACCAAAAATAAAAAAACCCACACACACCTTTCCCTACATATAAGCTGCTCTCATGAGCATCACAGTTTGTATAGCACAGACTCATGGTGCCTTCCAGATCAGGTCACCGTTCATTTTCAGAGCTCCCATAAATCCACCACCTGCACCACTGCAACAGACACCACCATCTCCACCCACCATCACTACCCACAACGTACAGTTTCCACACAAACCTCCGCTCCATTTCCCAGCAAGAGCTCTCCAGACTCCTCTCTACCCAAACTACAGGGCTCACCACCACAGCCACAGTGGTGAGCTGGAGCACACACCAGGCTCTTACCTCTGCTCACATCATCCCCTTTGCTCAGGGTAGACATTTTAACGTTTCATGTAGTCACTGCACAGAGAAGCTTTGAGCCAGGGAAGAAGGAGAAGACAGAGGTCAAACAATTTCCCCTGGTCTCCTCACCGTGCCCATGACAGGCCAAGTGTCCCAAAGGGGCCAGATGCACCCATGCTCTTCCAGTCCGATGGCTGCTGATGGTCATTGCTCCCTTTTCCAGCTCCCAGTAAAACTTCATTTCTAAGAGATATTACTAATAGGCAGAACTAAAATTTATTGTATGTAAATCTAAATATTTATACTCATTTCTCAGTGTCCCATTGCATGACATTCATCTAAGGGCTGAGTTCAGCAACTATTACAATGAGAGTGCCTTCAAACTGCCAAATGCTGTCCAGATCTTGGAAATGTCATCAGGCTTTGGCCCTTCAGCTCCTGCTGGTACTACCCAGTCTGCTGGTTGCATCCACACTTGTTCCTTGTTTTAAAAAAGTACTCAAAGCAGATTCACACATTCGTAGAGAAATATCTAAGAGAAGGAGGAAGAGAAGGAATGTCTCATTCGATAAAAATAATCAAGGTAAAAAACTAGATCAAATTTGCAAATAATGAAGTATCATTTTATGTATTTTTTTAAACTTAGTACTTTTCTTACCTTAATACCATACACAGCACTGCTATTTACCACGATCCTGACTATACTACTGCCTTACTCATCTGAGTCCTGTCTTATTTTTCATTGCCTTGTCTTGCAGGGAAGAAAGAGAAAATAAAATAATAAAGGGGAGTGGTGATGGTGATGTTGAGTTCCAGTTTATCCAGAAACTCCTCAGGCAACACTCTCCTTATTTGAAATGAGCAAAATAAATTATTAAGCAGTCAGGAGTCAAGACCCTGAGGTGTTCCCAATTCGTGATCAGCAAAAGGCAGGAGGGCACAGCCTGGCCTTCCCTCCTTCCAATGGACCAGCAGCAGAACAAGACCTCCCACCGAGGGGAGCTGCCTCTTCTGTTGCTGTAGCTTCTTTTTCACCTGCACTTCTGTCTTCTGTCTTCTGTCCCATAAGAGACACTTTCTTCCCCTCAAGCAGCAGGAGTGTCCAAAAAGCTGCCCCTATTTACACTTGTGAAAACAACAGGTACTGTCATGCCATAACCAATAAAGCCCAAGTAAAGTAAAATCAAGGCATAAAGTTGATTACTGCAGTAATTACCACAGGCAGATAGTTTCAGCTGTGAAACTTTTAATGAAGAGGCATAAAAATGGATATTGATAATACATTTATCAAGCAGATTAATAAATCCCTTCCAACCTTCTCCCAAAACTAGCAAGCTTGGGAACCTACTGCAGTTTCAAAAGGTGAGTAAAGGACTAAGACCTGATTTCCATTTAAAATTCAATTCAATATGCTTAGAATAGTGCCCTTGACTTTGTACTCTAAATGGATGAACTGGCCTGTAAAACCTTTTACAGGAAACAACTAAGGGAGGATTCTAAAGCCACAGAAAATACAAGGAGCTATAAATACACAAATGCATGTGTTTTTAAAATCAAGAACCTGCAAGTAAATCCAAAGTTTACATTGCAATCCTATTTGCTGCACTATTTTCTGTCAAATACTAAAGCACAAACAGTTTTTTCTAATCAGCAGGCTCTACTGCTTTCTCCTTGCTTGTCTCGTTTCAGAAGCATTATTCATTTGAAAAAAAAAAAAAAAAGACAAACTAAAACAGCAGAAAACCAAAAAGCCCAGATTCTCCCACCTTCTGCCTACCTGTAGCATCTCTATCCAGTTATGAAACCTGTTAAAACACTCTAGGGCACCTCTTCAGTGCACCATCTACTGAGTTTCTTCCTCCCAAAACCCAGCTCCACAAGGTAGGCCAAGCCCAGATGGGGCTTCTTGAGGTCCCACTCTCTCTGTCAGCCTCCCCACCTGTATATTCCTCTACCTGCTCCCGCACCAGAACTGCTCCTCTGGCCACCACACAGACATCTGGTTCAAGCAGGGCATCTGGCAAAAAACTAACTTAATGAGTTTAAACTGAAGCTGTAGTGGAACCCCACCCTCTGCTCAAGTGATGGCAGCCATGCTCCAAAACAGCCTGAGACCTCCAGCATTCACCTTGCAGGTGGGTGGCTGTGATGTTACAAGGCTCAATCAATGGAAGAGGGATGAACTGCTGCATGATAATCCCTTCACGTTCTGCCTTGCAACACATTGCTTGTTGCTCTTGGTTCAGAGGATGAACCCAGGAGATTGGAAACCTGGCTGTGCTCAGCACCCTCTACAAAATGTCAAAACCAAAAGAGGACTGAGTTGCACCAGGCTTGTGTTTTGATGCAAGTTACACTCTGTGAATCAACCTGTGCTTAATGTTTAGTTTACCATGTCTTCACCAAAATGTTTTGTATACATATGCCTGTACAGAAGTGGAATATGAAGTTATGAACCCAAAAGAAAATACCACCTACCTATTTACAGATAATGGGTGTGGATTAGCAATCCGACAATTAACATGGGTAAAAATTATAACACAGTTAGAAGATTTGTTTATGAGCATGCAGACATGAAACTGCACAGAGATTGAGAGAAGAACGAAGAGGGATCAGAGCAAGCACTACCCAGGGAAGCATGTCCTGGTACATGTCTGAAAGACAACGGGATCCAAATCCAGCCCAGAGTTCCAGTGGGGCATCCCTACCATGTTTCAAACTTTTTTGCTTGCCTTTGTTGGGAACAGTCAGATCAAAGTTGAGATTTCTCTGGGAGGGTAGCAGAGAGGTTCATTTTATACTGAGGCCATAAGGGAGAATGATAAAAGATCTCTGGAATACCTAAAAAAGCAGTTCCTTTCCACATCCAGGGAATGGCACCATGTTTGTAATTATTGCACTTAGCACACTGTAATGCTCATACCTGCAAGATAATGAAATACCAATGCTAGTGTTAACAATGCTGCTTCTATAATCCTTCTGGTAACAAACACTCTTCTGCTGCCTTTTCTTTCTGACCCAATCACTACCAAATGCAAAACAGCTTCTGAAAGATGTTCCCCCCCCATATCTTCCAGATCTGTGAAGATGAAAACATATAGGTTATTACTTGTGTAAGAGGTTAAATCCAGACACACAGCAGGGAGCTCCCATCTTGAATTCTCCACATAATGTTTGGACAACTAGATTGTGCAGTATAAGCTCTCTTACAGATTACAAGATTTTTCCAGCATTCCAGCCTAGCTAAAAATCAAACTTGTTTTAATACAGGACACTTGACTAAAGTTCAAGGGGGAAGGGAGAGGGGGAATAAAACAAAAAAAAAAAAAAAGAGCAAGGGTGACATACTAGCATCCTTACCAAGCCACTTCAGGAGCTGTTTTGAGCTATAAATCACTTAAAAAAAAAAAGAGAAGTCTGCCATCAACTTTGGCTGTTACAAGAAAAATCACTAGGTTTATGATTTTTTTTTTTTTTTTTTTGGCCAATACCACGTTATTTTCTCATAACATGTCATTTTATCATCTTATGAGGTAAACACCTACTTCACTAATGGTCTATTATTGTCACAGCTCAAAGCTACATCTTCATATTCCAGTGGTAACTTCAAAAACGCCTCAGGGAGGAAATCACCAAATCATTAAAATCAAATATGCTTTGAAGAATATTTGGGGTCTGTACTTAGGGGTGGGGAAAGATGTGCCTTTTAATTATTATTTTTATTAAATCATCTGTGAGTTTTAAAGTTCAGAGCATTAGAAACTGCTTTGATGTTTCACTTCACATATCAACCTTTTAGCACAGTATAAACAATCATGTTTCCCCATCTTGAGATAAGCTTCACATCATGTGAACATGTAACTGAATCAAAAGCAGCTGTCAACTTAGACAAACTCATCAACTCTACACATGAAACAAAACAGCCTGTGATATAACTCTATTAAATCTTCTTTGCCCATGACTGGGCAAATGCACGCTCTAAGTGGAAGACATTTAGAAAGACACTAAAGGCATTTTGTAACTTCTGTTCTATTGGAGTAATCTGTAACTTATTTAAATCCTTTCACATTAATATTAAGGCATATCTTACCACCTTGCAGTCCTGGGAGAAGCAACAGAACAACAATTTGGGTTCCCAAAACACCAAAAGTCTTCTTGTGACCTTCCTGTGACCATCATATCAAAGAAGGGTCCCTGAAGCCCCCATAAGCAGGATGACCCTTTTCAGGGTAGCATATTAAGAGAAGAAGAATATTAAGTCTTTTGTAGTATTCAGCTCAGCAGGTGCCACACTCCCCCCAAAAGCTTCCATGGCCACTGGTGCCCCTGGGGGACAGGGTAAGGGCAACTGGAGAACCAAAGACACACAAACAAGAGGGTGCAGCCAACCGCACCAACTGAAAACACACTTTGCAAATTCGTCTCAGGCACAGGTGAGCACAAAGCAGGGTTATTTTTTGTGACAAAACACGGGATTAACCTCCTAGGAACCTGACTGCAATTTGGTGATCAAAGAGAAGTCAAACTGATTTGCATTACACCACCTGCCATGTTTCAAGCCAACTTACATGATTTTCTGACAGCTGGGCACTTCTATAGGGTTACTGTTTTACAGACGGCTTCATTCTGATTCAGAACTCAATAAAGGTGTACACCAGGAATTATTTTCCCTCTATTTTATAACAAAACTGCCACCACACTATCAAGGCAGCTACAAATGCCCTATAGTTTATTAAATCAAAGAAGAAATCCTAATGGAATATGCTCCACTAGCAACAGAGCCACTTCGTATTTGACATACATCATCTTAGGAAGCACCGCTGGTTTTTCTCCTCACCTAAATACTTGGCATTTATTTGGGATAATGTTATGTGTGCTGTGATAAGGTCTACAATGCAGAAACTGTCTATACTGTGTGCTGGCTAACTGGTACCCGGCCTAATTCAGAATATAAAAATCTCACCATACAAAGCATATGAGCTGTCTGCTTCATTTTACAGAAGATCAAGTATTCAGACCAGGGTGACAAAAAGCCAGATTTTTCTACTCTTTGATAATGCAGTCTACTGAGTACTTTCTCAAGAAAATAGTTGCAACTTAAAGCACAGAATTAAAAATTCGTAGAAGATATTTTCTGTAGTATACTTTCATTAAAACACAGCAGTTTTTAGTCAAGTTCAATTTCATTGTGCCAAGATTATACTTTTTTTTCAAAAAGCAGTAAGAATACTCCTAGGCAATCAAGAGACCAAGAAAAGTTCAGAGACACGCATCAAATGGTCAGCTGAACACTAATACCGTTTTTCAAATTCTATGAAAACAAACTGGTTCCCATGAAGGTCAAATCAGACCCCAGAGCAATACTTTGCAGCTCATATAGAGAATGTTGAGAGAAGGTATTTAGATTCATCAGTGATTCTGTTATAAACCATAGCACTGCAAGTCACTCCCAGACTAAGAGGAGAAGGAAAAGTAACTGCACCCAAAGAATAAAACAGGTTCTCACTTCACCTTGAAGAAAAGAGGGAAAAAAAATAATTCTGTAAAGAATTATTTCTCTACACACTGTCAGCCATGGAGCCCAAAGAATCAAACTTAAGAAAAGCAACTCTTCACATAAATTAATTCAACTTTAGCTTCAACAAGAACAGAAAAATGTAGTTGAAAAAAATGTGATGATCTAATTCAGAGGCCTATCTGACCGATGTCCAGAAGCACTGGCTGTCTCCTTAGACTGCCATCTGTACATGCACTAATCTTTTAATTCATTGTAGTGGTAAGAGACAAGTAAATCAATCCAACAATAATTTAAGAGTCATTTCCCCAGGGAAATAACTAAGTTCTATTAGTAAACAGAAAAAGATGGTCCAGTCTTTGAACTCTACAATGGTCCTACTTCATGGAGAATATCTTATCTAGCTACTGTGAATTCACCCTCTTAGATCCTGAGATCCACTTACTGGGCTCTAAGAGCAGCTAAATGGTTTTCATTATAGAAATTGTTGATTAAGACTCCTTTCATCAGCCATCACCCCACATTGCATGTTCTTCAAAGGAGAAAAATGTGTTCCCTTAATTCAACAACTAAAGGGGCCCTGAATATCAAGTTAAATACTCCCAGGATTCTGTTTATTTTAACCTGACCTGCTAACTCATGCAAAAACTACAGACAGTCCCTGGGATTAAATTTTACACCAAAATTAGCTCACAAAGATTTAGAAACACTTTTAAATACAGAAAACAAGATTGTAAACGTACCAGTTTAGGCAGACACTGAATAAGAAAAGGAATGCTGTGCTAAACTAGGCTTCATGAGAGCTACAAGTATCATGACCAGAGGAAGGTTACTTTAACTAAAGATAAAATTCTCCTTAATAAAGTGGACTTCTCATGTGCAGATTACATGGGAGCCTGGGCACAGTTCACACCAGGTTGGCTGCACAAGTGACATTCCCCTGACTCAGTGTCGGGTGTTCTGCTACCGCCAGCATCTGTGTGTCAGCACCTGACACAGCAACTGCTCCAACTACAAACTTTCTATTAAACTGTCCCTTTTTGTACGGGACACAAGACATCGCTTACTGGTGTGGAAATACAAACAAACCACTTTTTAGCCTACACTCACAGGACAGACATAATAGTTTTTCCTTTCTTCTTTAGTCGGAGCTGCTGAAAGACAACCAAGTCACAATTCAACCCCACATCTCAAATGAGACCTTTATTGTTCCTCACGTGCAACCAGGATAATTTGTTCCAATTTGCTCTCAGCAGCAGACAAGTGTTCCTATTTACCAACCTGCAACAGATAGGCAAAGATTCCTTCCTTCTCCTCCATTCCTTAACTACCAAATACAAAAGCAACACCTACTTCAAGCCTTCAGCTGCAAGGGCAAAACTGCCAGGTCCATACCTCATGGAGAGTTATGGATTTCCACAGTTTTCAGGAATACCGCCCATTGAGGCATTTACCCCCGTACTGTATCACAAAACAAGAGCCATCACATCAATCTAATTTTTGGATCACAGGTACTCCTGCTGACAGAAATGAGGAGCCTGCATGTTTGACAAGATTGTAATGATCTTTTTCTCCCGCTCTTATTTCTGTTCCTCAGTCTTCACTTGGGTTAAACAGTCTAGCCGGATGGATCCAGAAACACTTCTGCAGAAACCATCTCTCCCACTGCTTTCCAAAGTCAAACACACATGCACAGTAATAACAAAAAAACGGCTGACTACTCTAAGTCACCAGTCTGGACAGGTGAGGATCAGCTCCTGCAGCACATATCTGCCGTCTGCTTTAGGCACAGCCTAAGTCACTTGCCACTTGTCCAATTTCCTACTACTAACAAGCTAACCAGAGCTGCAAAGAAAAAAAGAAATACTACCCTTTACTTCAAAGGGTAACGCAAGATGCCTGTTTATGCCTACACTACATAATCTTTGCACACAGCAATAACAACATAACAAAAAAAATTATACTATAGTAGTTCAAATTACACCTTTCATGAAAAAAATGCACTGACTCTTATGCTGATCTCACACCAGCATTGAACACCGAACTTACTCATTTCAGACATTAGGACAAATGATACAGGTCAATCCTCCCATGACGCAACACGCAACCACCATATTCTTAAAATTTTAAGCAGTGTCAAAGAATATGCCAGTTTCTGTACACACAAGCACTATGGGTCATGCTGAAATCCCTAGTGCAGTTGCTACAGGTTATAAAGCTTTACCAGATGCTTCTCAGATGAACCATGAAGACATTTGGCAATTAAATTAATAGCTCTGAACAAAAAGACTTTCACAATCTTAGCTTATATATATATATATATATATATATACACACACACACATATATATATATGCAAACACACTAATTCAAGCCACTGGTGGATGAAACCGCAAGATATGCAGGTTCTGTTCCCAAGGAGCAGAATTCTTCAGAAGAGAGCGACCCAGTAAAAGAAAAGTAATGCTCTGTATAGAACATCTGAAATAAACTTTTCCAAGTTTACAGCCCAGTTTGATCCTAGGCACAACTATGTGTAAGAAGTGACCGAGAAGTCCTCTACAATACAGGCCATCAAGCTACTTCTGCAGTATTAACAAACTTGATATACCCCAAACTTTTCTTCAGGAGGGACAAGCCAGATCATGGTATTCCCTGATTCAGTGGAAATAAGATTAAGCACTTAATTATTTAGCAAACCGTTACCTTCAATCAGAACAGAACTTGACCTACAGTATTTATTGCTAATTAGCCTTTACAGAGACCCTGTTGATTGGGTACTCCAAACACAAGATACAAGGACTGTGCACTATGAGGAAGAGCACAGCATGGTTGGATCCATGCACTTGATCACACCTTGGATGAATTAGAATGCAGAACACAAGACAAGCAGTCCTAATTATACACAACAGGGATAACTACAAAATATTACAGACAACTGCTTTTGTAATTTGCCCCTACTGTATTACTATATGTAATTTCTAACAGAAATGCACTTGCAAACAGCGTTTTCCACAATTACTTTGTGGGCAAAGACTGAGACGGAGAAGCTGACAACCAGCACGCCAAGTATTCCTATGTACCCAACACTAACACCTGATGCTTCCTCTGAGGCAGATGGACCACTGCTGCTTTTACTATTATTTTCAGCACAGCATAGATTCCTTCATATACAGGAACACGAATTCTTCTCCAGCACACACACAGATGAGTAACTAGAAAATGATCTTAATTGCTACATAAATCACATGTGGCTAGTTAGCATAGCCAAATATATGTTTGCATAGGAAGCACTCTCCTCAAAACTGTCTGCAGTATTTCATCAACCTTGCAAAAGAGCACGTATGCCAAAAAAAACAAAACGAAAGCAGCAGTTGCTCATCCCAGGTCAATTCACACCTGTCTACAGAAACATGTGGGCTTTGTCACAGGCACCCAAACTCCTACAAAGGCTGGACAATAGTCAGGTAAGCGCTGCTCTGAAACTGGAGGGGATAAGAGCATGCTGTGCTCGCTCCAGTCTCACGGGGTGCGCCCCTGAAGTCAGTGGGACATGCTGGTTTTAAGACCTTTCATGAATGTTGGTGTCAAAAGTACAAATCTTTCTATGTGTGTATTTTACATATGTACGAAAAATACATACTGTCCTCATTTTGTTAAAAACAAGTTTCTTTTTTAGTGAATTTGTCTGTCAGCTAAAGCCTTCTTATTAAATGCACTCTCCTGAAAGTTAGATAGATGTTTTGGTAGACATAGCAATGGAATGGGAGGTCATTGATAAGAATGGATGCACATCTCATGAGAGGGGCAACAAGAAGCAGGTGACCAAAAACTGACCAACTGAGTATAACATCCTATTCACATGATACTTCATATAAAAGTGGGAGATCACAGAGATCTTGCCCCTTTTCCTTATGGCCAACATTAGGAGAGGACCTTGTGAGTCATCCCTGTGAACTGAGGCCTAGTAATAGACTGAATCCAGTTCCGGTTGGCTGCAGAGTCCAGTCCAGGACTTTGGGTGCCAGCTCTACATCTGCCAGAGCAGTTGCTGGGACTTTCAAGATGGGTTTTGTATATTTTGTATTATTTTCTCTATATTTATTGGTAGCATTAGTAAAACATTTTTAATTTTTCCAACTCTCTTCTCTCTGTCCTTCTTTCCCTCCCAATTGCCTGTCCTTAGTGGGAAGAGGGGAAAGGGACAGACTAAAGGCCGAGAAGGTGGGGAGAGGGGGTTAACACATCTGCCACGGTTTTATTGTCACCCCGCAATCAAAACCTTGACACATACATAAATTATTCTGTTGTTGTTTTTGTTTAACATGCATATATAAATACATAGATAGATAGATAAACCCCCGCTATCTGTACCTGGAAGGACAGTGCTGTACGTACTGAGCAGCCTGGCCAGATGTGCAGCCTGCAGACGTGTCCGAGGCCTCGGCTGCCTGTCCATGGGGAGAGCTGAACGACGGACACCTGTCACTCTCACTTCTCTCTCCCTGACGCTTCTGTTGCTTGGCTTGGCTCACAAGGACACTGTCACAGGCAAATGCTGCATTACAGATCTACCGCTTTATCTAAAATCCTCTGTTAATCGGTTTATTTGCAACTGTTAATCCAACACTGGTGCCACTGGCTCTTTACACGAGAGACAAACTGCAGTATCTGTTTTTTACTTCAGTTTTTCTTTTTATTTTTGCTCTTACAGTGGCTTAATATTAACCATCAAGAACATCTTCCAAAATAGTTATTCTGATATTGTTCTTATACACAGGTCTACAGCTCAAATAAGAGGTCAAGAGAACAGGGCATCAAATACTCTCCTTCTTTAAATAGCTGTTGTCTGATTTGGTTTGGACTGTGTTTGTTTTTAACAGATGATCCTGAGCTCCGTTGCTTTGCATTTACCTGAATTCACCAGAGTCCTCAATTTAAAGAAAATTCCTTGTGTCTGCATGTCTGCTCATGAGTATAAGCAGCCTAAAAGTCTAAACCTTTTGGGCCATAAGGCTATAGATGCCCAATACTTTTGACTACAATGAAAGTCCAAAGCTCCAGCAGTTCTACCCTTTTGACTTTGCACTTAGATAAAGTCACAGGATTATCCCAACTCAATTACATTATTATTCAATTCACAAAACATCCATACAAACTAGGTACTCCTGAAGTTACCAGCGAGAAGCCTAGCTACTATATTCCAGAACTCAGACACGTGAACCAAAGTCTTTTTTTCCAAATAAATGACCAAAACAAACAAACAAACAAAAAAACCCCACAACAACAAAAACAACAAACACCAGTGCAAACACCAGTGTTTATCTGGCAATATTCAAATAAACATCAGTAACACACTGCTGGTACTCCAGAAGTTTATGCCAACATAGAAACAGAGATGCATCTAATATTGCGTTAATACAATAGACTAAAGAAAAGAGTGGGAAGATAAGAGTTAGTCACCATAGCCTGAATACCACCTGCCACTGTTGCTGTATTCATGACCCTTAAAACAAATTGCTGAATGTAACAGCACTCATTAGATGTTTTAGTGACTCGAACTCTTCTTGGGATAGTACATTAACCTCTCCTAAACATGTTTCTTAATTTTTTGTGTGTTAGTAGATACCATTTCGTATATTAAAGTCCCCAAAATTTAAATTGATGACTCTAAGAACCAACAGTGATTACAAACTAGCGTAAAGCAAACAGTGTCCTCTGCACAGTGCATAAATCTCAGCTCCGGAGATGTCAGACACCAGAAGGGGACTCTTGAGTTCACCCTAAAACAGCTACCACACTCTTCCAAGCTACACACACACACCACAACAAGCACTCTGGAAGCAAGGCAGAAACACAAAATAAGAACCGCTAGTTTACTCGACGTTGACATGGGCTTAAAATAGACGCGATCTCTACCCTGCTCATTACTTCAACTCTTAACTTTCAAGTATTTTAGCCGTGACAAATTTTATCCTATAACATTCACTGACTGCCAAATGAATTAAAAAAATAATAAAAGAAATAAACACTACTGGATATTTTTAGTGCTTTCTTCTCGCTTTGTGGGCAGTTCTTGTTGTTGTTTGTTTGGGGTTGGTTTGTTTTTTTTTAAATAAGTTTCATGACTACACGTCAAACACAAACCTAAACTTTTTGGCTCCAAAGCAAGCCTATAATTAGAAATCTCATTTGTTCTGGTAGTCAGGAGAGCCATTTTCCCTGGGGAATGTTACTGGAAGGAAACCCGGGAAGAGCTGTAATGTCCAAACAACGTGAAACTTATTAATAACGGACACTGGTAACACAAAGCCATCCTAAGCAGTCCTGAGCAGTTACGCACTGCATTTTATCCCTAGAAACTGCTTTCTTCCCAAATAAAACACTCCTTTTGTCTGTCTTCCTCTCAATGAACTGCCTCGAGCCATTGTGCAAACTCACACGGAACAGATCTAAAAAAGGCCTTCTGCACGCAGAAGCTTGTCTACTTTTTCACACTTACACCAGCTCACCCATTTAAAAAGCAAAAAAATTGCTAGGTCTTCCCCTGCAAACCCCCTCTTCCAACAGTGGAACGAGAGATGGCTGGTTACCTTGCCAGGACTAGTTACAGATGACTTTCACCCTCTGCCTTTTGCCTCTCACCTTCATACCTCCTCTGCTCTTCTATATTCGCTTTCCGTTTCCAGCTTTTTTAATGAATTTCCTCTCCCACCGCCATTACCACACCTGCAAATTGCACTGACGCGCAGAGAAGACGGTCACAAACACAATGTCATGGCAGGGGGCACCGGGCGTGGGTGCTGGGGAAGGAACTAAGACGGCGGGTCAGGAAGGCGTGAGGGCTGAGAGAAGCAAAGCGAAGAGAGAAGGAGAAATAAGATTGCAGACTGGGAAGGACCGCTGTTGATAACGAAGCAATGAGCACGTTCTCATGTGCAGGAGGAAAGAGTACATTTCTGGAAACTGCCAACAGAAGCAATTGCATTTTTCTTGCAAGCACTTTTACAGAGCCCTATATGGAACAGTGCAAAACTGAGCATAAACACACAAATGCTTTTTCCTTTAAAGATATGAGCAGCACCCAAGTGTCAACCTTCATATCTCAAAGCTATTTTATACTAGACTTCACACAGAGCTCTCTCGTATTTTGCACGCAAACTACTCACAACAGGACGCGGAATACAAGCTGTAGGATTTGCTCTCTTCTAACAGCTGGGATCCATGATCTACACAGCACCACTAGCTTCTGCAGCACTGTTTTTCCTAAAGCACAGTGGTGTCCTCTCACAGAGCCCTCACATGTAAGGGCAGGTACAGAGACAGAGAAATCTCCTGTTTCTAACCATTATGGTTACAGCCCAGGGGAACATCAAAACACAGAGCAGGCAAAACCAAGCACAGGGATGTCCTCAGGTGTTTGCAGTGATCCTCACAGAAAACAGGAACTTAGCAAGACTGGAAACTAAGTCAGACACCAACCACAATGCTTGAAAAGCCACCATCTACAAAGCCAGCCAGGAAAGGAGAAGTATTGCAAGCATTTACATCAACCATGTTCAAATTGGGAGAAGTAGTGCATGGAAGGGAAGCATAGAAAACATACGCAGAAAGATGTGTATCCCTCCAACATATGGTAGGGCTCACAGAAGCAGGCGCGACTCTTTTCACTTTTCCTGAAAGGATGGGGGTGGGTGCGAGGAAAGAAGCAGAGAAAGGGGGCAGCTTTCAGAAGTTTGCAAAACACCTTATTTTGGTAATTTCTCTACAGGCAATGGATGATTTCCAAAGGCTTTATCATACAGAAGCACAGGTCTGACCTTGCAAAAGCTTACGTGCATGGGTAACTTTACCTCACATGAGTACTCACACTGGCAGGACAAAAATATTTACAGTTCCTCCTTTTTCATTTATTGAGTCATTGCAAATATGAAACACAGCCACACTAAGCTTAATCTCACCTCCAACAGTTAAATTTTACAACAGCTACAGAAGATAAGAAACCTTAAATAAAACTAAACTTTCATGAGCAACAACACAGTGTAAAGCAACCTGCATTTTACGCACATTGCCCTCAGATTAAAGTATTTCTTGCTTAAGAAATTACTTTGAGGCCTATAATCAGCCTCAACACATCATGCTGCCTGTCATACGCTGGAATGGTTTTTATGCTTCTGTTTTTTATAAGTGGTAGGGCAAGAGGAGGAGACAAATCTTTAACCACTCAACAGATGATTAGGCATCTTAGGCAAAGCCCAAAGCTACTATCACAACACTTTTACACCAGAATTGCTATCAGTCCATTAACCCCATTTTAGCTGCAGGAATTGAGGTACATAAGTAAGCCCACCCCTGCCGCATTAAATTAAAGACAAAAATTCACTCAGCTACTTAATTTCCTTTTTTCCTCCTTTTTTTCTTTTTTGGTAATCCATACAAAACAAGTCCAAACACTACTACTGAGTTTTTCTGCAGGCACAGCCACAAGACAAAAGCTTGAAACAATTTCTTGCCTGTGAGAAAAGGGGCAGAGGGAGCTGATGGAGGGATGAAAGTAACTGCCAGCACTTAGGCCTTCTACAAAAAAAAATAAAACACACCAAACAACAACAACAAAAAAAACAACAAACACAAAACACAATACACTTCAAAAGTTCACTACAAAATTATCTGTACAGTTGAGAAAGACACAGAAACAATAACTAACAGCTCCCCTCCTTCCTCTTTGCTCTAGGGGACATAGTATGCATTTTTTTACTAAACCTCAAATACAAACCAAAAGTAACATCCTCATCTGTACAAAGAGGCTTATTATGACTGTTATTGCTGGAAGGGGAAACTCACTCTTACTGGCCACATGACTGTTGAAATCTACATTCAGCATTGTTTGGGGATTCTTTTTTTTTACTTTATAACTCAGCAGCTCAGAGCAACTGGTAATAACTTCATGACTACAAACATTTCGCCGAGAATTTCTGATGCTGCAGAGTCAGCAATGCAGATGAATTTGTTCCAGGCTACTCAATGCATACTTAAACATGTACCCTGCAGCACCTCACTGCAGTATTCTTTTGGGAAACAATACTGGAGCACAATATCAAATTTCAGGGTTTTTCTTCCATCCCCCCCCTTGCTTGGAAACATTAACACTGCATGCAGCAGTTTACATGTTTGCACAATCTCTTATACAACTAGCATTTAGTAAGGCAACTCACAAAACCACGTTATAAATACACAGATACGCTTTTAGGATCCGAATCAAAACCTAAGGCTTCTCACATCTCCTGACACAGCAGCCAAGCTAAACCTGACAGCAGTTGGGTATCTGTTTGCTCAGCACTGTCACACCACGGTCCTCCTCTGTCACACACAGGTGGCAGCCAACGCCGGACAGACAGGTTAGGGAGTGAAGTTCAAGGACACTCAGCAGGACTTGCCAGCTTGCACCGAGGCCATCAGGTTAGTGGGAGGCCGACTCTCCAGATGGATGAGAAAAACCCGACCCCTGAGGAGGGGCACAGCAAGAAGCACCTTAGGTAAGCAGCCATGACCTGATAAAAAGCCAGTCCCAGACTATTTGCACAAGGTGCCTGAGCTCAGGTGCAGGCAGAGGGTGCGCCCAGGCTCCCTGCCAAACTTGGCTAGGGAAGCTAAAGCTCAAGAAACCTCCGTGCGCTTCCTTGAACAGGAGCTGGAGTTTCCCGAGGGGCAGTTAGAGGGCTTAAGTTTTGAGCAAATCACAAACAGGGCATAACAGATGGAGAACCTTGGAGAAACAGAAACCAGTGTTGGCCTTCTGCAGCACAACAAAGCCTAGAGGAACAGCCATGGGCAACTAATGATGAGACTTGGCAAGCCCCATGGGTGTCCCAGAGGGCACCTGAGGTATCCAGGCTTTGATAAGCAGGTTTATAACTAGGTCTCCATAGTAGCCGTAATATTGACACCAAAGTCCAGTCAGGAAAAAACACCAGAAGTTTGTACAAAGAAATAGGCACTGAGCAGAAAGAAGCCACAGTCGCTGGTAGACACAGGGGAAGAAGAGCTAGCATAAACAAAACAGGCTTGCTAGCTTACTGTTTCCAAAGCTATAAACCACCTCTAGAAAGAGATCCTGCGCTTTGGGAAGAGAAAAATGAGAGGAGGCTGCACTGCTCAGCTAAAGAAACGTGACGTTTACCCTATATGGTTTAACGACTGCTCTGGATGGGACAGGGACTGTTCCATTTTGTATCCCTGACATGAGCTTTGCTGCTAGGGGAGAGGGGCTGGTTTTGGCTCCTCAACACAGCAACCCCCTCACTCTGCCTCCAGCCCCGCAGGTTCCCCACCGAAATCCCAACGCTGACCACAAAAGGGGCTGGTTTGGGGTTTTTGCTTTCTTTTTAATCAGTTCTTCACTTCAAAGCCCACTTAGCGTTGATATCCTGCGCTTGAATACTTAAACCAAGGCACTTAAACACTTTTGTGGGGCTTTCTCTGCCAACAAAACAGCTGAAGGGGCTGTCATTCATCTCGAAACCAGCTCTGAGAGCGGTGAAGAGGCAGACCCCACCGTACCCGGCGGAGAGCTGCCGGCAGAGCCGATAGCAGGGCTGATAGCACGGTTACTCACCGCACAAACATGTGATTTTTGATCACATCCCCAGCCCGCCGGACTCCCAGAGTGGGGGGGTCAGACTCGCAGTCTGGCTCCCTCGGGCCGGCTTCCGAGCGGGACACCGCGGCGGGGACCCTTCCGGAGCCCAGCCCAGTGCGAGCCCCGCTCGAAGCCCGGGGAGGGAAGCCGTCCCCGCCGCCCGCTCCGCGCTCCGGCGCGGGGCCCGGGCGCCTCCCGCGGGTCTGTCCCCGTGGGGGAGGGGGCGGCGGACACGTGGAGGCCGAGGCCAGGCGGAGGGAGGCGGCGCGGACCGGGACGGCCCGGACCGGACCGGACCGGCGGCAGCTGCCCCGCGGGGCGAGGCCGCCGCTCCACCCGGCGCGCAGCACTTACTTGCGAGGCGGTCCGGGTCTTGCCCGGCGGCCTCCTGAAGAAGGAGGTGCGGGCGGTGAAGAAGAACTCCTCGGACTCCTCCTCCTCCAGGCTGCTGTAGCCGCTGCTCATGCTGCTGGTCCAGGTCATCGGCGGCGGCGGCGGCTGATGGTGCTGCTGGGGCCGGGCGGCGGAGAGCGCCGTCCCGGCCGCCGCATGGGGCCCCGCCGCTGCCGCTCCTCTCGCAGCGCCGCCGGGCCCGGGGAGCAGGAGGAGGAGCTGCTGCTCTGGCGGCTCCGCTCCCGCCCTCTCCTCCCTTCCTGCCTCACAAGTTTCCGCGGGCAGCGCCGCTCCGCGCCCCGCCAGGCGGCACCGCCCCGCCCGCCCCGCGGGGCGCCCGCCCCGGGCAGCAGGTGAGGGGGCGGGGGCCGAGCGCTTCCCGCCCCCAGACCCCGAAACTCCGGTCCGGCGGGAGCTGGGGGTCCCGCCGGCACGGCGAGCCCAGCAGGCGGGGGCCGGGGCCCGACCGCCGCGGGGCGGCGAAGGGGGAGGCGGTAGATCAAAGGACGGGCGTGGACTGAAGTTACCGACCCTCCTCCCGGCCTCCGTGCTGACACCTCAGCATCAACCCCATTAATTGCGAGCAACGAGGGGGTCCTTGCTAAAGGAATGAGTTCTGAAACTCTCCTCTAATAATTACCCAGTTTCACTCTCCTACGTGCCTGTGAGAACAAAATTATTAAAAAATAACCAATGGCAAAATAACTGCAAGCCTTTCCTGTATTGTTCTTCTAGTAATCTTTGAATTTAAGCTTTGCAACTGGTAGCAGACCCTGTCGTGCTGAGCAGTAACAACCTGGAATCCCCGCAGCTGCCGTGGGCGGCTGGCCCTGGCCTCTCCTTGCACACGCGATCAGGCCCACGGACTATTAAGTCAATGGAATTCATTGCCCCAGGATGTAGCGAGGCTTGTGAAGACTCAGCAGAGATTAGATATGTGTACAGATAGCAAGAATATCCAGACCTGCAACTAGGAAACATATTTAAAAGCACAAAAGTTCTGATAAGACACCGTATACATCAAACTCATTAATGGGGGAAATGACAGACAATGCCTGAAGGCCAAGTCATTCCATAATTACCTGCTGCAGAGTTTCTCATGTCTTCCCTTAATTTATCTAGGGCTGGTCACTGTCACAGACAGGATACAGGGTTTAAGGTATGGCTTCCTAGGGCTCTGCAGCTGCCCAAAAAAGCAGACTTGCCCTTCCTGCACGCCCTCAGCCCCGCGTTCCTGCTGTCCCCCCATGCCACAGCAGTGGTCCCGTGGGGGGAAGTGAGTCACATCAGCCACTCATGCCAGAGCAAACCCCTGGAGATGGGGCTGTGGGGATCCGGAAGGAGGGCAGGTGACACCTTTCAGCAACACCACAGCCCTACATTAGTTTAAACAGATTTGAAGCTGTGTGTTTACCAAACCATGACCTAAGCCAATACGTCAGTTCCTGTGGTCTCAGCACTCGGCCACAGATGTATCTTGGATGCCATTAACTGACGTCTCCTTTCCCTCTTCCTCATCCTCATCTCACTGATCCTTCACAAACTCCTCGTCTGCTTCATGCAGCCATTCCTGTCATCCCCACTCACGTGGGGAGTGGGTTTGCTTCTGCCAGTTAGGTGTTCTTCCCACACCAGTATGCCATATGTATTGATAAAGTCACCTCAACACCAGCAAAACGACTCACACTGAGAGCTTAAACCAGTTAATCCGTTTGGGGCGTGTTAAACCCTCATTTTCCAAGCACCTCTGATTCTCACAGATTGTCATATAGAATTTGGCATCTGGCAGATTAGAAGGCTGCATAGCTTTTAAAAACAGATAATTAAGTCTAACAGTGTAGACGCGAATGTGTCAGATCTTGAGCCTACTTGTGAGCACTGTAAAGCCCCATGGTATTCAAGACAGCTTTAAGTTGAACACCAAGTTACTTGAATGTGACTAAAACATATTAAAATGCTTGCTTTTGACAAATAAACTTTGTGTGACCTGGCTCACCAAGACCAGCCCCATGCTAAAAAGAATCCCCAACAGAGATCTGCTGGGCTTGCCTCTGAACCTGTTGAAGACCCAGTAACCTCAGTTTACAAAGGTTTTGGATCTAACACCCTTGACCATGATCATAGCTAAGTTGAAGGTTTTTAAGTGACTCAGGTGTGCTACAAAATGGGATTTGTGTTTCTCAACTACAAAGGTGTTTTTAAATGTTATCCACTGGCACACTTGACGGACTCCCCAGCAACAAAAGGCACTGTGTGCACACAGAGCTTGTTTGCCTGGTTGCAGGCTCAAACCTGAGTGTGTGTGGGTGGACCATCAAACTGGCAAAGAGGATCATCAATAAACTGCTGCAAAGCAGCTCGAGTCCATCTGTGCAAGATCAGTTGCAAGTCCTAGACTTGAGCTTCTACGCTCTCTGGCAACAAAGCACAGCATTCACCTTGTCTGTGAAGCATCATTTATATTGATAACACTAACAGTATCGTTTTCTCCTGCTGCAACAAAAAACAGTGGACAAACTATGTCTAGCTTCCTTGTGATATACCTTCCAATAGGATTTCACTCCTCAACTACAGCTCTGGTTTTAAGTCTACTAATTTTGACAGTGATTTTTATTTTTAATTTGACAGTGATTTTTTACTTTAATTTTTTTTTTTCAGATGTGACACTGAATCAAACAATTCACATGAAGGTACAAACAGATGTGATGCCTTTCAATTTTGATTTGCTTGGTGTTTTTGAACAACATTTCCAAATACTATTGATTATTTGCAAGGCTGATACTTGAAGGTGAATTGGTGCCCCTGTGGATTTCCCTGTTCCCAAGCTATTCTCTGTTCATATTTTTAAGTTCTCTGTGCCCAGACAAGTACTTTTCCACCTTCTCAGATTGACTTCTTGATCTTTTCTAGGTAAAAGTCATCCAAGGCTCTTTGTCAGGTGCTGCATTGAAACCTCTACACTACCAGCCTTGCATTATATTCAATTCACTCTGGCAACCCTTTTAAATAGTCAACAAAAAAAAACCCCACAGTGTAATGAAAACAAAGGACAGCCACGTCTCAAGATAAAGTTACTAATGAGCTTTCTGAAATCATACTTGTTCTTAAGGAGAATTATTGAAGCATTAGCTAAAAATAATGAAGTTAAAATCCAAGGAATGTGGCACAGGAGAGAGATTTAAAACACAGATAAGCACTATGAGGCTCTCAATCAGTCCTTCTGAGAAAAAATTCACTCCAGCGAGAAATTAAGTTGGCAATCAGTTATCATAGATCACACAGGCAGTTGGCAAGAAGAGGGAGATACTTCTGTTTTTATTTTTAATGAATAAGTTCAAGTAGCAAGTAGAGGTAGAAAGACTTGTGAAGAAGAGAAGAAACTTTTTTTTTTTTAACTAAAGCTTGATGACACAGATATAATTTCAGAATATTTTTAAACTATAGCCTACTCGAGCCAGTTTAAAATTGTTGACTCACGTAACACAACCGAACATAGTAATGGGGACTCTTTTCCAAAGCAAGAGTCTCATGAATAAAATACTAACAAAAAGCAATCACGGGCAAAGATAACCTGTGTGATACAGTTGTTTGTTGTGTAGGAGGGAAAGCAGTATTTTAAATCACTGTTACATTCGAGGATAAAATTCAGCTTTAAATCACTTTGCAGTTTTGGAGAGTCAGTTCAGAGAAATGAAACATCAGGCATAGCTTCCAGAAAAGTGGAAATTAAAGCTGAACTTTCTAAAAGGCAAAACAGGTGTGAATAATTTTATTAGTTTGGCAAGGATTATGACTTTCAACTACCATAACTGAAATAACCCTTAGCACCAGATATCAGATTTCATAAAGGTGGACTGCTTCACAAGGTCCTGCAGCTTCCTTTGTTTATTTGTATTAAAAGATCACTTTATCAAAGTGATCACAATACCAGAGCAAAGCACAGTTGAATGGGATTACAAGTAGTTCAGTAAATCCACCCCCTGCTCTGAGGAAGAACCAAAGTATTTGCACCGTCCCTAAGAGACCTTTAGCTAACTTGTTCTTCAAACCCAGCACGGTAGTGTAGCACTGCCCCACAGGTCATCCTTTCCAGTGTTTAAGCTACCTATTGAGTTAGAAAGTTCTTCTTAAAGATCTCATAGAAATCCTTAACCTTGCTCATTTGCTTCTTAGCAAAAGAGACAGAGAACCGTCCATTGCTGTTTTTTATAGCAACCTTTTGGGTATTTGAGGACTCTCCTTGTTACCCCCCTTTCTTCTCCTTCCCAGACTAAACAAAGGGGCAACTGATAAACCATCCTATAGCGTTTACATTAACTCCATCAGCAACTGCATGATGTTTACATGCTTCTAAAACATCCCCTCAGACCTCTGACATAGCAACTGGGAAGACTCATTAAAATGGGAAAGCTACAAAACATTCATTCCTCCAGCAATGCTGCATTGAGCACCAGACCAAGATGTTCACATCTACACACAAGCCTTGATCTTTTGTCCAGATTTTTGCCAGACTACATCAAAAAGCAGTGTGTTAAAAGAGCAGAAAAGCTAAAAGCAAGACAGGGCATGGACTCAGACAGTCCTGCAGCATTTCAGACTACATTTCTATTAAAATAAAAACAGTAATGTGGAGTTCTCAAGAAAAGAGTCTACGGATTCCTCCTTTCCTACCTCCCCCCTGGGTAAAACCCTGCAAGGATGTTTGTGTCCCCCAGTAACAGGACCTGTGGCAGCCCTGCAGCTGTGGGCAGCAGCCTCCAGTGGGATGAGAGCCATAAGGGAAGCGGGACCTGCACTGTGGGAGGGAAAGGGTTCCTGCAGGGACTAAACTTCCTCACCTCCCTCTAAACCTGCATTAGTACCCCTTGGTTTGACCAGTGTTTTGCAGGAAGAGTTTCATTAATGACCCTAGCAGTATTTATAATTGCTATGAATTTGCAAGATGCCCCAGCCCCTGTCTGCTTCAGGAACCCTTTTGGTCACTTCTGGAGTCCTGCGGTTTGCTCTCTCATAATTAGTCCATATGGGAGATACTAAATCTTAAAATACACTTAAGACTGAAATCCAAAAGGCTTATCTGTAATATATTTACATGGAAATATAATTATTCCATGATGTCCATTATGCAAGTTATGGCTGCATAGCAAAGACTACCTAAAAACAAGTTGCAGAGGAAGAAAAGACAGTTTGTAACAGACTATCCCTTTAAAATCAGAAAAAAATAATTCCGCTATCATGTGGGTTTAGTTTTTTTCTACATTCTATCTGAAAACAGTGGTAAATTCAAATGATCAAAGCAAAGCAATAAAGTTGACATACAACCCCAACACCGAACATCCACTCAGGCCTGTAGTTTCCTTACACCAGTAAACTTTCTGTTTACTCATTTCTTCCATTTGTCTTGAATTAATAGCTCAGGTCTGTTTAGTACCACTGGCAGCAATGACAATTACCCTTTGATTCATACTCAGTGACTTGTTAATTCAAACAAGGTCATTCCAGCCACACAGGCACATGAGTGCAGACTGAAAACAAACAGGAGCCAGCTAAGCAGCCTCTTTCCATCTCCTGGCGAAGAAATGCCATGGGGACACATCCTTGCTATGGCAGATACAACCTTAGACAGCATTGTTAGGAATCCTGTTCTAGCTCCTAAAATTCTTAACGCTGCCCAGCCCTTGGTGCAACTCTTTCATCTAAAATCCTTAAAACAAAAAGGAAACCTGGAAACTAAAAATAACCCACATAATCGCTTTGTTACATGTTCACACACTTGCAGTCACGCAACAAACGTGGTCTTCATCTACCATACTTGGACTGGTCAAAAGATAACAGAACCCAGAGCAAGCTCACCTCCCCCATCCCATCTGGAGGTTGTGCTCAGAGCAGTCAGACCTATGTTATTTTGAAGGGAGATAAAAGGAACAAGGAGATTGCACTTGTCTCCTTTTTTATGATGCTGCATACATGTGGCCACCTGCCTATGTGCATAGTTTTACTGAAATCAGTAGAGCTACTCATAATTGTACATATACACAGAGTTCGGAGGACTGGGGACTTTAATCTTGGTTCCAACCAAAAGCTATAGAGTTAAAACTGTACCCTTCCTGACAGTTTTGGAATTACCATCATCCTCGGGTTAAAGTTTGACAGTTTCCCAGAATATTCAAGCAATACCTCTTTTTATCTCAAAAAGATGTGAGTGTCATCAATGCAGCCTAGCAAGATGACTCAGTATTGCCCAGTGTAGGACTACAAATACATCCTTCACCACAGGAGTATTTCTGCAGTTTGAAGACACTGCCATGGAGTATGGCCTCATCATGTGGTGTGAGCACCAACCGTCCCACATCCTGCCCTGGCCCAAAACCCACTGGGACCAACTGAAAGACTCCCATTGCCTTTGAAAGGCTTTAGATAAAGCTCATGAAGCCAGTAGTACTAAGAGTTCAAAGCTGAGTGCCACATTACATCTGGCAGTCCATTCCCTGCAGCAATGGCCTTCTTAGCTTATACTGTAGCCGGCCCTAATAATGTCAGATCACAAGTCTGTCAGCACCCAGATGTAGCCCAGAAGCCCTGACTCAATAAACAGGTGAAGAATTCATCTGTACTCGCACAGTCCCATTGATGTGAATAGTCAGACAGAAGTATAACCTAAAGTTGGCGTAGGAGAAGCTCAGAGGCCTGGGAGTGCTGTCATCTAATGCTCTGTAAGCACCCACGCCTTGCCAGGGTAAGCACTAGAGCTGCTATGTAAGAAAATATAATCTTAAGGAAATATTCTATAATAAACTGTACAGAAAACAGACATTCTCCTACTTTTAATTAGGTTCCTAATTGCTAACAGTATGTAAAAATACTCGGGGCACTAAAATTAACGAGGACCTTCTGGTTTAAGTATAGAAACCACAACTGTGGAAGCTCAGCATGCTTTGTGGATACCACGAAAATGTGAGCCCTAATGCACTGTAGCTGCAATCTGATTCCCAGCATCTGTCCTCAGACTGGTGAATTGGTGGGGGAAGGGGCCTTCTGGTCAGGGAATCACATCCACATTGTCATTTCCTAGACAAAGAACAAGAAATTGTCCTGTCATACTGCATACGAGATGACGTTTTGCTCTGTTTAATAAGCCTGATTGTGATAGATAGTAGAAACTCCCTAGAAACTGTCCCTGCAAATTCAGGACTTTCTAGTAAATCATCTTGACAACAGACCATAAAGATGAGCATCCCAGAAAGACAGCGCTAGTTCACAGGACAACAGATCTGAAAACTTGTTGCTGGAATTCTTATCTACTCTATCCAGTCCACCTTTAGCTGGAAAAATCTGAAAAAAATTAGCCTCAAAGTGCAGCGCAGTGTGCAGGCTGGGCCAGCCCTACCAGCTGAAGTGCTGGGGGTGCAGCAGAGCGGCCCCGCTTGTGTTCTCCTGCCCACCCGCCCACCTGCTTCCCAGCTTGCAAGCCCAGCAGGTGATGGTGGAGCTGCTAATGCAAGGTAATTATTATTTTTTCACCCCCTGTATTTCTATAGTGCTGCAGAAGATTAACATTTTTCACATTTTCAGCAGGATGTGACCACCTTAGAAAATTTTGCCCTCAATCAGTCTTTTTTCTAGCTAACTCTCACTAACTCCGTTTACGTTTGGTCCGTGTTCCATTCACTGGCCTAAGGCTTCCCAATTCCCACCTTTGCTGTCATGCTCTTCTTCCCCCACTGTGAAAGCACCAGCGCACAGGGAAAAAAAAACAAAGCAGGACAGCTTAAAGAAGAGATAGGAGTGCAAGGACTGGAGAAAACGAACAAACAAAACAACAAAAAACAGAAATCAGAAATCTGCAAATTGGCCAAAGTAAAAAACAAACAAACAAGGTAATATTTTGAAATAAGTATCAGGTTTTTCTATCCAGAATTCCTGAAAACCCCAGAACAAATGATCAGGCAAATTTCTGCGTGGAAAAAGAGCACATGTCTAGGTAAGCTGAGATGTGTATTTCTTATTTTGAAGGAAGATTTAAAGAAAAAATATACTGAAAAATTAAAAAGGATAATGATGGGAAAAGCAGACTACATGGAAGGGCAGCTAAAGAAAGTGCACGTGTCAGAGGTGAGAAGATACCGGAGAAGTAGAAAGGAGAAGAGAAAAAAAGACTATATGGTCCTTCTTTATTTCTTTCAAAACTGCAGAAAGATGTGCACAGCATCGTGAGTCCTCAGCTTAGGAGGTTTAAAGTCGACTCCCTGGCTTCACATACAGAGGGAAAGGGAAAGGAGGGAGTGGGCACCTTACATCAGTGAGAAGTCCAGCGGATCTGCAGACTGCACGGGGCTGTAGCCTTGTGAGAGGCTTCTTGCTTCTGTGCAGGCTTTGCTCTCCTTTACCTACATTTTATCACCCAGATGTAGTGACAGCACTTTAGAGAAAAAAAGAGATCACCAGAGGGAAAATAAGCAACATTTGCACTTAGATGTGGCAGAAGAACCATTTCACCCTGAGGGAAAGAAGTTATTTATGCCTCTGCCTGCTGCTACATCTGGTCCTGCCACGGGTGAAGAGGTCAAAGCCTGAGTACTGGGCTGATACAGGGCAAGTTGACATGACTTATTCTTATCTATTTCATTAACAAAACCCCACAAATGTCATAAAAAAATAAAACGCAAACAAAGGCCCATACTTGTAAGCTGGGAAATGTCTTCTCCATCACTGGCCACCTTGAGCTTAACACACGCCCCGCCAACCCTGCAACGCAGGGCATGATCAAGACCCCCGTTACTTCTCTAGTTTCCAGCATAGGTCAGACACAGGCCAGTATTCGGGTCATGAAGGAAATGGTTAATCTGGCATTTTATGTACTTTTGCCTATTTGTTAGAGATAGCCTTTTATGAAGAATATGTATGACATGACCTACTTATAGGACTTGGACCTGTCCTGCCAAATAATTCAGCTTTCCAGCTCAGTCCCAGGGTGTGGTGCAATGATAGTCTTATTTTACATTTTAGTTCATCTATGGGCCCTCTTTTACAGCAATTTAGTGCATTTCCTTCAAAACAAACCCCAGAAGTGCTTCCAGGGGCAGTCAACACCAGAAATCACACGATCTTGGCAGCATGGACCCTCAGCCTTCCTCTGCTCTTCGCCATCCTCTTATGCCACCCCAGCTGGTGCCACCCCCTCAGCCTCCCCTCACGTTTTCCAGGCAATTTGAATGAATAAAACATGCATGCTGTATCTTGAGATCCACGGGTACTGGGGTGTAGGACACAGGCTGCTCTAGGAGGGGGCATCTCTAAGAAACGTGGACCTGAGCCACTCTGTACTACCCAAGGCCAGGGGTCACTCCCGGGGATGGAGGCCTTTGGCTGTAGAGAAAAATAATCATGGCTGGCTCAGAATTTGTGCCGCATCAATGTGTTATTTTTCAGTCTTGAAAAGCAAAATACTTAATTTTGCAGTCATTGCTTATGTTTACCTTGCTTATAATACTGAGCTTGTTTTCTAAAACCAGAAAAAAAACCCCACTATTCTTAGAAAATAAAATTCTTGTAATATTTTACTAAGCTTGGGTGATTACTCTTCACTGTGATTTGAAAAGGGATGATCTGAAATTTTAACACTGTTATCATTTGGATGGAGAGAAATGGTGGAAGAACATGTAAAAAGAGGTTTCACTCTGCAGAGCTTTTAATATGAAATTTTGCCAGTTGCAGGACATAGCAAACTGTACAGAGATCCTACCAAAGCAATATCTCTGGTATTTTCCCACTGCAGCAATGTCCAAACTCTGATGCCATGGCCACAGATTGATTTTTTAAGGCTTTAAAGAGATTCTGGAAACCAAACTAGTTTTCAAGTAAGCAAGATTTTTATAAAAATCACCTGTAATTGTTATCCATTCCTTTTTCTTCAGCCATGGCCACAGACTCACTGCACAGAAGCATTATTTACCTGCCACTGTTTAAGAAATCAGGCGGGTTTAAGGCAGGCAACTACATCGGAGTGTTATACAAGAACAGTCTGTATTTGAGCACTGCCTGTCCAGCATGACCTGTGCTTTGTGGAAACTTCGTTAAAAATCACAGATATCAGTATGTGTGAAGGAGAAGCTGGGGGAAGGCAAGCAGAGGAGATGAAGCAGATGTGTCAGACTCAGGCTGTTTTACAAGCTATGACTCCAGCATTCAGTACCGAGCATATGCTATATTTTCTACTTGAAAGCTGACTGCCACTTCAAATGAAAATGGTTTTGTATGTGCTGCACCATAAAATTACACAGACACAGAGGTCTATACTAACTAGCTGTTTACCTCTGTGTTCTACCACAGCACATAAGTTATAATCGGAGGAAGGAAACTCCTAGGAGATCTGAGGGCTTTAATTGTTTCAGCGTGCAGATGGTTTGCATTACAGCAAATCGACACAGCTCAAGGCCAATTCATAGTTCAGCAATAGCTGCTTCGGCAAGTGAATTTCGTTTGTTTACACCTCTTCTGGGGAAGGTTTAACTACTTTGTTACTTATTTTATAGATATTTCTAGGCTTAAGAAATGCCGCAACAGGTGAAACTGGAGGAGCATAGTTTGCCACAGCCATTTCCTTCATGTCTGGTACTAAGCAATTTTTAGAGCAGCTAAATATAGCTGTTTTCCTACAACATTTGAACACTTTGTTTCGACATGTTCCCTTTTCTGCCACTGACATAAAAATGTTCTCTACAGACCCACAAAGCCATCTCCCACAACTCTGATTTTGCTGAGATTTGCCCTGCAATCGCTGTACCCAGAGACTGAGGCCTGATCCAAGTCAGTGGTTACTCTTGCCCTTAGCTATCAATCCGAGCTGCCCCTTTCCCAGAGGTTCCCAGTCCCTTTGCATGGGCAGCTCAACTGTTTGTGAAGCAGCTGCTGTACCGCCATAATTTAGGATTTAGATTGTTAGGATAAACTGGAACCAATTTCTTTTTTTTTAATAGCACCAGGCTGAAATCTGCCACAGTACAGCAGCTGCTTCATCAGCTGAGCCATACTTTCAGGAGAAAGGGAGCTCCCCAGGAGGAAAACACACTGGGCACCAGGGCAGGGGAGGCTACTGTAACGATACCAGGGTAAGATGTCACCGGTCAGAGGTTGGAAACCTCCCTGTAGGAGAGGAACACAAAGTACTGTGGGGCACAGAGCACCAGCCTGCTTGAGCCACAAGAAATTTCTACTGCATATACTAACTGGATCCCAGATCTGTCTGAGTAGCTGCCACTGCATGGGTAATCCCACCAATGCCAACTCCTAAAAAACACAGGTAATCCCACCAATGCCAACTCTTAAAAAACGGCATTTGGCAAGAAGAATGCATGATTTTTGTTTTAAAAGGGATGGTCTTTGTTCCTCACACCATGCCTTTGAGTTCTGCTGATAGGGGTTTATGCCCATCAGTTATATGCTGTCTCCATCATCTACCATCTACCTTTTGTCCTACAGGGGCAGTGCCAGACCCCCACAAAACTGTGGGGCAGCACCATGTCTTCCCACCTGCACTTGGTGTCTGGAGTGACAGACCTAGAGAGAAGCCACAGAAATGCATTGCAAACTGAGGTTATGTTGGTGTGACTCAACAGATGTACCGATGTGTGTACGTGCAGGTAATTCAACACTGCGGATGCTCCTCCCCTCTCCTAATATGTGACCACATTAGCAGAGTCACAGGATAATTGAAAGATGGGTTATACCTCAAAGACAGAAAGTAATTGGTGAACTTGCAGACCTCAAAATATGTCAGAAATGTCACTGAATGTGTGACATCACAGTAGAACTGCGCTAAAGAGCTCACACTCTGCTGTATGCATTAGGGTGTCTACCTTGATTTTGTTGAGGTCCGAAAGTCATTTTAAAAGCTAACTGTTTCAAGACCTGTTTTGAAATTAACCTAGGAAAACTCTGCAACACTTTTTAAAAGAGGCTTGTGGCAGGGTTGTGAGGATTTGAAACACAGATTCACACCAACATTGTGAGCCGTATGTAAGAATTTCACATCCACATCCAGGAAGCCATCTGCTGCAACAACCCCTCAACACTGCACTCAGCGGTCCTCAATGTGGCCTTAACATCTGCTTCAGCATCTTCTCTTCTGGGAGGATCTGACTCTACATGTTTTGCTGTTTTCAGAGGTCTGCCTACTATTGCTCAGGCCGATCTGTAGTTGGGCAGATACCCTTACAAGGAAACGCAGTGATTTGTCCCCCTCCTCAGTGGGAGTCCAGTTGGTACATCCACCGCTATAAATCCAACTTTACTGGGTCCATCTAAAATAACTTCGGGTGGCAAAAGGCAGCCTGAGCTTTAGTTCTAATTCTTCACATAGATAACAAGCTGAGGTGCATATACAGGACAGTGTGTAAAGTTTGTCTAGCTCCTAACTTGGACAAGAGGCTGCAGACATCTGGGCCAGAGGTGTGGGGCTGCCAAAACAAAGCAAGCGGCTGGAAGCAGAGCAAACTGCCTCCAGCAGCCCTGCCAACAGATTCTGCAGGTCAGCTATTGAAATGATTTGCACATCAGCATATTTCAAATTTTGAGTGCAGTCTTTTCCAAAAGACCGCAGCAAGAGCGTTTGTAAAGAAGGGGCTGTTCTCAGAGGAAAGCAATTTCACAAAGAATGCATTTCCTTACTCAAACACCAGAAAGGTGAAGGTTTTCCTAAAACTGGCACCAAGGGCATATCTGTGACATGGAGATAATTACTGGAAGTAACCAGTGAAACTGCCAAATCAAACTGCAGCAGAACTGCCAGAAATTTTTTCCTTCTTAATTGCAGCCAAAAACCACAGGTGCCTTAAAAGAAAAGTGTGGGGAAGAGTGTGGAATGACCAGGCAAGACTGCTCTTTGCATGGCACTTTAGCACAGTCTAGAGGACTTGTCTATGAAATGCTGCCAACCATTGGACCATGGCCAACTCATCTCTAAATTCGGGTAGCCTGATGGTGGATGGGAGGGCAGCACGCACGCTTCCCTTGCCTCAGCAGCCCCGTGTCTGCTACACTCTCTTTCTGGCTTAGGATACTGTGCCGACTCCCCAGCAGGCAATCTCAGTCCAAAGAATGCTCAAAACTGTGAGCTGAGGACACAAAAAAGAAGATAGTTAATAGATGTTTACAAACTGACATTGAAACTGGATCTGTTGTGGCAAAACTATGCTCTCACTGACTCCACTGAAACCTCCATTTCGTTTTTCACTGTCTAACCTAATGAAATGATTCTCAGACCCAGGACTGAGGCTGCCCTGGGAGGTCCAGACTACATGATGGGAGACAGAGAGAGACAAGAATAAAAAAGCCAGATGGCTCCTGTCAGCCCCTCTTGTCCCTTTTCTGTTTCTCTCTTCCTCTTTCTCTACCAGTGAAGGTCTCTCCTCTCTCCAGCCCCACCATGGGGAATGTGCACATGGGGCAACCTACTCCTGCATAGGGCAGCAGGACCTGCCTGGCACAAGGTGGGGGGAGGCCAGTGGCTCCTGGGGTGCGGGTTGATGCAGGGGAAGCTGTGGGAGCTGTGCAGCTCAGCACAGCTCAGGAGGATCCTGCTGGGAGATGGAGTGCAGGATCTCAGAAAGATGGTTCAGCCAAAGGAAAAGACCCCTGACCTACCCCTAAAGAGGTAAGGATGCTTCTCAGACAGGCGGCAGCTGCCTAATGGCAACTGGAAATATGGATCCTAGGTATTTCCAAATCACTTATTTCTTGCATGCATTCACTCCAACAAACCGTTCCTGTCTCTAGCTGTATCTATTAATTGTGGGGAAAAGAATCTAAAGAACTCAGTAAAATCATAGTTAAGAAATGCAGATGAGAGATTTTACTCCTTTCACTTTCTTATACTGAGTTACCTCTGAATTTACCCTATCTGTAATCCTCAGTTTTAAGAACTCATGCTTGCTTTCCTTCCCCAGATTACAGATTCTTTAACAAATGCAGGAACATTCATAGAAATTACAGTAAAGCATAAAGAAACAACCAAGTTCTCAGAATGTAACTCTGTGCCACACTGTACATTTATTCACCAGTAATACTTTGCAAGGAAGAGCTCATCTGCAGTTCAACTATAAGTGGCAGATAGGCAAGGAACATTATTCACAACGTCACCATTTCCAATAACAACTTCTGCTTCTGACTCCCCACACTGAGACATATTTGAGGTAAAATGAAATAGCAGGTTTGCATACTGTGGACACTTACCTCCCCCTAGAAGAAGGAAGAAAAGAAAGTTGGAGGTGAAAGACTAGAAATTAAATCAGCACATCTGAAAACCAAGGCCAAATTGACTTGCTGAAGGCCATATCTAATCAGTCATTAATAGAGCAAGGACTGCAAATCTGGCTTCTTCAGTCCCAGTTTCACGCTCTAATTCCTACCTCCAACAAATTGCTTTATAATAATCATAAGACCTTAGTGATGAGTCACATATGCAGATAAGGAAATCTCTCTTCAAGGTTACTGTAAAGGAAAATATTAGCTAGGATGGCAAAAGAAAGGTCAAGGGGAGAGGACAGTGCAAATGGAAAACTCAGCGCAGACCATGGACTGAATAATGTTCCTTTAAACACAAGCTTAGGAGCATTGGGAAATGTAAAAGTAGTGTTGAGCCTTGCTATACACTGTTTTTCCTACCCCAGAGAATAATGTTGCAGAATTGTCTGGTGAGGTCATTGTGACAGAAAAGCTTAGTGAAATCAAGACAACATAATTTAGTCCCAAAGTCAGGCAGGTGAGGTCATGGCCAGGCAGGATGCGCAGTGCTGACCTCATACTGCTGCCCCATGGTAACTATCACCACTGCTTAGTTCTCACTTAGGATTGTAAAGCAAAGATAATCAATGATGGTTATTTATCTTGCTATAAAAATACACTCTGTCAGAGAACACAAAGCCTTAAAAGGGGGTGGACCATGGCTACATACACACTTGCAAGCACTGGCAGAGAAAGAGGTGGAGAAGCATAGGATATGATTTACGCAAAGCAAATAATTGTATCCAGTTATCCAGCTGACTGCAGTACATCAGTAGGCAAAATACCAGAAATAGGCATCTGCAGCTCTCCATTGGTTCACAAGACTAGTTGTAACATCTGTTCTTGAAGATCTCTTGGGGTCCCATGATGAAAGTTTTCTTTTCAAACGGAAAGGGGAGATGACTTTTTCCATTCTTCTCTAGAGATTAGCCATATAGGACAGGCATGCAGAGACCAGCTGGGTTTATCTTCTCAGGGCACTGTCTGGCATCCAAGTAGCTTGGCTCCAGGATCATCTGGGCCAGGAGCTGATCCAAAACTCATCCTTAGGAGAGGCCTCCTGATTAAGAACCACATTGCAAGTCATAAGAATATAAAGGTCACAGGTGAAAGGTGATCGAGATCCAAAATTACCTCTGGATCAAAAACCTCATCCGGAAATCACAACTATAATGTAAGGTGTATGTCTTGAATGAAGCAATGAAGTCACTTTATCCCATTTTTGAAAGGGTTATTACATCACTTGTGTAGCTCTGTGTCTGCATTCAGAAGAAGCAAGACAACAGCCATTCTGTGTATCTGTGCAGCTTCTTTTGCTTGGCTGTAAGGTCTCAGAAGGTCCCAGGAACCAGAGGTGCAGGATCTCCACTGGGACCTATGCTGCTGGAATGGAGGCTTACAATAGCTTAAATAAACAGGGAGAAGGAAACACGACAAAGTGACTATTGCTCAAGATCTCCCACAAGTCCTATGAGAACCCAGTATGTTATGATCCTGGGAGAGCCAGCTACTTTATGTTTTGAGTAGGAACAAGAGGACTACCCCTGAGAAGTTTAATTTGTATGACTTCACCATTGTTTTTAAATGACGTTTAACAGGTGAGAGTTTCCTCCTTCCCAGTAAGCATTTTGAAGCATTAACACTTACTACATGGCTGAATTTTTACATGCTTATACACTCTATTTGCAGAGTAAATAGGGAACATATAAGTTCTTATCCACACTGCCTGTGGAGCAGACTGACAGGAGGCAACATATACAAGAATGGAGCTTCACTGTAGAACAAGTGGGAGAAGGGGAACCACCACAAAGCACACACATGGAGCTGGGGAGAAACAGAGCTCATGCAAACAGGGAGGCTCCTCTGCACCGAGGGAAATCCTGAAGGGCAGATCTTGGGCAGCATCCCCAGGTAGAGGAAGCCATGAATCAGTAAGGAAAAATGCTACCTCCTGTCGTTTGATTCCCAGTCTCTGTGAAACAAGGCTTTACACTCCTGTAAGATAAACAGGACTGCATCAGAACAACACAGGGCTCTGTTCTCTACCTGTTTTCCCAACAGCTGTCTGTGGCTGCTGGGTGGCAAGCTACTTGCATCAAAGACTGGGAACAAATATTTTCATATCTTCACCTAGCAATGTTATCATTAAAAACAATCAAAACCGCTCCCTACCTTCCTTCCCCACCAGGGAAGGTTTTTGCATCATGGCCTTCCTGCACTGAGTGGAAAGGCAGCAGCAATCTCTTCTCTGTATATTTCCAACAGCTGCTAACGCCATAAGTCAACAAAAGAAGCCTGATACAGTAGCAAAAAAAAAACAACGAGAGGGTGTGAAGCTCCAAGAATATTTTAAGCAATCGGGATGAGAAAACGGGATATGATTTTCACAACAGTTATGATTTTCTCTTCTAATCAGGTCTCACTGCCATCTTGTTATTTGCTTAAGACAGGTGTACGTGGCATGAATTAAGAGGTCTGTAGTTGTGTTACCAGCCCAGCTACCTTCCTGAATATTCAAATGGAAAATAAAATCAGCCTCGTCAATAAGCACACTAGAGACTGTGTGATATTAAACATTTCTTTGGACCGTTGTCCTGCTTGGAAACCAGTCACCACTGTGGTTTAATAGATGAGGACAGACCTGATGTGGCTGCTGGTAGTTCCAATTTGGTCAATATGCTTTATGGATATAAAGTAAATAATGAGACAGTCTGTAAAGGGAGAGAATGAAAACCGCTGTCACTCTGTTTAACAGCCTATCTCTAACAGAAAGGTGAAGTTTAGTTGTCTGTCACAGCACAGGGACTTTTGAGAGAAGTCAGTGTTAGGATTGCACCAAGACAGACTCACAGGGGCCGTTGTTCACTCCCCACTTACCAGTTTCCCAAGCAGCACTCATTTGCATGTTTTGAGGGTTGAATAAGGCACTCAAGACCTACCTTGAAAATAAGACCTAGTGTGATTTTTCAGGATTTTTGAGGATGCTTGAAATATAAGCCCTACTCCAAAAATAAGCCCTAATTACAATTCATAAAAGAAAGTCAATTTAAATAGTGGCCAGGCAAATATATATGTAAAAAAGTACTAAGTTTTGGAGCAAAAATGAATACAAGACCCTGTCTCATTTTCAGGGAAACAGGGTAGTTAGTGATTTATCACCCAGCAACAGGGCAACTTCCACGTACAATCACAACCCACAACATATACCAGCAAAATACCCCTCTTCAAGCACGCACGTTTTGATGCAGGCAGCCAAAATCCATTTGCCTACACACGCCCCATCAAAACCGATCATCCTGGTGATCGTCCTGATCTCTTTGCTGCAAACTATCATATGCCCAGCCCTCGGGATCCTGGCTTGCTCAGGCAGAGCCCGGCCACCCTTCACATCACTGTGCACCTATTTCATGCTGTATACCATACACAACACATAAAACATAATGATTTAAAGGACTGTTTCTCCTTGAACTTTTTCTCCAACAAGATTAGGCAATGCTATTTGAGCATTGTAGAACCACCTAGAACACACAGGATGTCCAAGCCTATATTACTGTATTAAATTTGTAATGTGATCATCTGTGCTCTGCTGAACATGCTGAGATACTGGGAAGATATTAATAACTTTGAATCAGGAAGAAAAGTGCCATAATAAAAAAATGCAGTTGATATTTTACATCCTACACCTGGCACAATACTGACAGCAGGAACTAGAAAAGATTGTGGAAAAATGTGTGCAGTAAGAACCGTCTCTATTAGAAATAAATGGTGGAATAAGAACATCAATCTTCTAACGACAGCTGACAAAACAGCAGGTTGAAGCTGGCCACATTACCAGAGAAACACATATTGTTTTCTATGGATACTATACAAACTTTTTGAATATGAAAACACATAACTGTGCAAAAATCAAAAGTGGATTTTAAATGTTCCCATTGTCTAACAGCAGTATTCTTCTGTAATTTGAAGCCTTATCTGCTTCTTCTACGTAACTAGGAAATCAGAGCTGTTTGACTGGAGTTGATCTCGTTGCTAAACAACCTATAATTGATCTTCCCTGGGTTTCAGCAATATGTTCTTTAAGCAGTGAACTTGCTGCCTTCTGCTTGAAAGGTCAGGTCTGTACTCTATGCAAGTTAAAAAAAGAAATTTAAAAAATTTAAAGGTAGATTTACTGATGTAAATGTGTGATTTTTAAATAACGTTTTATAACCATAGTGGTGTAACAACATTATTCTCATTGCTTCTACGGGCTGAAAATTCCCACCAAGTGCCAACAAGATGAAGTCCGTTCTGTTAAAAATATTAATTCTAGTATTATGTCATTTGGTGGTATGATGATACAGGTCCACTCAACATGTGCCTCATCCAGTCTTTATCGACTGGACTTTAAGATCCACTTTTCATTTTAAAAAGACTCTCTTGTTTAAATGCATCTTTTGTATTCATCCTACTTGCAATATTCAACTACTGCCTCGTCACCATTGGCCCAAGCATTTACTCGGTCTGATCTAGCAAATCTGACAGACTACTTCCTGATGCCTACCCCAGAGAATACTAAAGAAGCCTAAATATCTGATACAGTAAATTAGACTTCTTAAAAATGTTGCGAGGAATATATAATTTGAAGAACTCCGGTCAGTACTGTGCAAAGCGTATATTAGTGATACTCCTGTGAAGGAAAGCTGCACACAGTGGCAGAACAGTTGTGGATATTCTCAAATTATTTTTGAAAACTTGGGACTAATTTCCAGTCCATATCATCTGTCAGGGCTTTTATTTATGCCAAATGGATTTCCCTAAAAGTAGCCTGAGCAATATTAGAACTGAAATCAGCTCCAGGTTTAGTTCAAAATTTTTCCCAGTCACTGGTAAAAATGAAACTAAGCTCCACCTGCCAAAACAAACATCATTCAGTTTTCCTCTTTTCCTTTCAAGTACTACCAAGCATAGTCAGGTTTAGCAGAGATCTGAAATACATAAGCCATAAAAACCATACCCATTGTACATACAGAGTACACACCACTACCAAGAGTTAGTGTGGGAGAGCAGTCAATAGCTCAAGAGTAGCTTTCATTATTAATCAAGAGCTGTATACATCTCCATCATGATATTTTGCTCTGTATTGTCCAATTTTTCCTAAAGGAGATCTTTTTGAAGAGATGTCAAACTACCTGACTTCTGAGTGGGAAGAGGCGAAACTACTTTCAGTTCCAGTTACATTCAGATGGTAACCTCAGTGCACACACAGGTCCTGATGTTTCCGCATTTGCACTGAGATCCTCTCAGTCTTCTCTATAGCAGGCTCATGGGGGTTGTTATTATTCAAGTCATTTGGGACAGCTTATATGTCTTTCTATACTTTATCAAGTGCCTCTGGTCTTGTACAAACCTCATCTCTGACCATCTCTGTCTTTGGGAAAATGTGAGTGCAGTGAGACGTCTTTGGGACGGCATGCTGTCTTGAAGGAGGAAATAAATTGTATCTGTGGATCATACACAGGAAATTTTAACATTTTGATCCATCTGGGATGTAAAAGGCAAAAATGAAAGTCCACATAATGGCTTTGATACTTCTTAAGAGTTTGAGAAGTCCTGGGCAGTGTCAGTCAGAAGGTGTTGGTCCTGTAACTGGCAATGTGGTAGCACAGGAGAAGATGGCTGGGAAGGGGCTCTGTTCATCCCCCTCTGCTTGTTCCTGGAGGAAACTGGCACCTCTTTACACAGTTCTTTCTGAGTGCTCTGTTGCAAGGTCACAGAGAACGTATATCCATCATTTCCTCTTTAATTTCTGTAGGAAGCCTTCTTGCAAGCGAAACATTTAAGGCCACACAATCAAAAATATCATCCCCTAGTCACCTGAGCCATGTATTTCTGCAAGTAGGTACTTGCAGTATGTTTGAAATTGTGAGTTTCATTTACAAATAGTCAGCCCTGTAGCCCCAGCAATCTCTCAAAAATAGCTGCATACTGGAATTTCTTAGACCTTTTAAAAATGAAATATGTGTGTATATGTATATACATAAACACACACAAAGTTCAGGCCTTTTGAGCTCCAATGACTTGTTAACATTGTCAAGCAGCATGTCCATGTTCCAGATTCTGAAACTATTTGATGGCCCATGGGTGCACCAAAGGGCTCCAGTCACTGGCCGAGTTGCACAGGATGGAAATTCCTTGTAAATCTGTTGACTGCATTTGCAAAATCACAGAATCACAGAATGTTAGGGATTGGAAGGGACCTCAAAAGATCAACTAGTCCAATCCCCTTGCTGGAGCAGGAACACCTAGATCAGATTACAGAGGAATGTGTCCAGGCGGGTTTTGAATAACTCCAGAGTAGGAGACTCCACAACCCCCCTGAGCAGCCTCTTTCAGTGTTCTGTTACCTCCACTGTGAAGAAGTTTCTTCTCATATTTAAGTGGAACCTCCTGTGTTCCAGTTTGAACCCGTTACCCCTTGTCCTACCATTGGTTGTCACTAAGAAGAGCCTGGCTCCATCCTTGTGACACTCACCCTTTACATATTTATAAACATTAATGAGGTCACCCCTCAGTCTCCTCTAAGCTAAAGAGCCCCAGCTCCCTCAGCCTTTCCTCATAAGGGAGGTGCTCCACTCCCTTGATCATCTTTGTGGCTCTGCGCTGGACTCTCTCCAGCAGTTCCCCATCCTGCAAGAAATTCCTCTTCCCCACAGAAAAATCCTAAACCCAGATTCTCAATCTGTGGTTCAACAAGATGTTTGTTCAGTGTTATTTGGAGTTCAAGGTGTTCCAGCCACACCACGACACCCAGCCCATTGTGCTGACAGGGCTGGTCACAAGCTGTGTTGCAAACTAAAGAGCTGACTGGGCTTTGCAAGAGCAAACATTGGCAGCCACACCATTTCCCCTATCCATATTAAAACACATTGTCCAAAAGCAGCAGTACTGGCACCCCTGGGAGTGGAAGGGCATTGGGGAATGTGTGACAGCATGAATGTGTGAATGAGCATCCAGGACCAGGAGCTACAGCCGAGCCACAAGCTCTGCTGTGCTTAGGGTGCCACGAGGTCACTGCAGCAGGACAAAGTGCAGTTTATGTCACCCAGAGCAAGTAGGAGATACACTCACCTTGCCCCACTAGCCTAAAATGGTCTTACGCCTTACAGAGTCAGGTCTCAAAGCATTTGTCTACCATCATACTCAGAGAAATTGTCTGCCTGTGTGGAAGAAGTCACCAAAGTATAAAGGTGCTGTGGCCCTTCACAAGGAAAGATCTAAGCTGTACCAGCACAAGAATGGCAGTATAACAACTTCAAACTAGCACTTTGCCCACATAAAATTATTTTAACAAAAAAAAACCCCAAACTTTTCAAAACAAAATGGTCATCCCAGCAGGAAGAAAATGGACAAAGCTCAGGACTAAGTCTTGTTAGCAAGGCGTTCCTCTCCATAAATACTATAAATATCCAGCAGTTCTCCTAAATCCTTCCATATTTTCAGTTGATGCTCATCATTTGGGTCGGATATCCCCAAAATACATGTGTGGTGTTTGCAGCTATGCATTTTACTAGCATAGCTCATGCAAAATTAACTGGTTTTGCAATGTCACAATGTAGATAAAGAAGAATCAGGCATCACTGGAGCACTTAATGGTTTGCTTCTTGCTGAGGACTGTTCTGTGCCAAGTATCTGATGCCTACATTAGTAAATACTGTGGTGCAACTCCAGCAGCTCTGTAAAGCAAAGCAAGTGGTGCTGAGAACCCCCAGTCCTCAATATAAACACTTCATAGGTTTTGCTTAAGGTAATCTCTGTTTTGATGCTGTAGACTGAATGCCCATTGTGGTCTGAGCATGTCAGGTGGGCTCCTGGAGCGCCTCTTCTCAGAGGCTTCAGGAAGCAGCTTGATTTTCATCTGAAAGGGAATTAAGTTTATGTGCTGTAAGACTGCTTGCTGATACCAACCAAAACAAGGGAAGTGAGGACAATTGGAAGATTTGCTTCAAAAGCACACTCCTGCATCTAGCTAAAACCCTGCCGACCAGACACCATCCACAGAATAAGGATGCAAGAATAATTTTGTAAAGGAAATAGATACAGCCTTTTCCCCATCCCCTGTCTCCTTCATTATCTTATACTAAACACCTACTCAGTTGTGTATGTGAGATGGAGGTTCAAAGGAAAAATCACCTTAAGACTAAGTCCAGAAAGTTTTAGCATGGAAGGAATAATTTTGAGAAGGCGGCTGAGCAGGGAGTTGTATTTGATTAAATAGTAACCAGTAAATGCCAGCTCTTGAGACAATGTTTCCAATCACAGATCTTAAAATTATTTTTAAAAATTCTAGCTCCTTTTTACCTAAAAGAAGTCTAGAAAGACAAAGCGGAACAAGCAGGTAAGTAGCAGAGCATGGAGCGAACACGAACCTTGCAGCCTCCATCAGTGGCTGTGTCAGCGCTGTGCACAAGGGACAGCCATGCACAAAGAAAATTACTTCACCCAGTGGGAAACATTCCAGGTTTTGTGCATGGTAATGATTGCTGCTTCAAAATCAATGGATGATGAATGCTGAAAACAGCATTTGAATCCTCACTTACTTCTATCAGTTGTCAGACACACACTGACCCAGATACCAGTGAGAAAAACTGAGATGTGAACCACTGTCATCCACAGCAAACTGCCAAATTGTGACTTCTTCCAAGAGAAAGGAATCAGTAGGGAAAAAACAGTACTTCTTTGAAGCAATCTTGTCACACACAAACAAATGCACATGAAATTTGGCTTCCCTGAGTACTGTGAGGCTCAAACAACAAGGAACAGTTTCCTTGCTCAGTATTCATAGCCGCCTCACCCAAGACAGCACTAGCGCTTTTTCAGATCTCTCATGGTCAAGCTGTACACGCCTTTTTGAATATAAATGGCTTTTAATGGTCTTCTCTTTCTGCTCTTGTAGTATTTACTCGCTGATAGTCACCCACACTTTCAAAATCTGTGTTGCCATGTCCTTCCTCCTCCTCCATCCCTGCTGCTCCTCCTTTCAGCATTTGAGTTATTCTCCTTTGCTCTGCCCAACAGCAAGTCACCAGGAGCTCACAAGAGACACTGTCTCCTCAGTCACAGTTTGGGTGACTGGAGCAAGGATCACCTCTACCAAATAAATGTTGCACTTGCGGAGAAAATTCAGTGCTGACCTGGACCACATACAGCAAGCTCAGCAAAGGCACTGAGAATTCTGATGCCCTCAGAAGCTTCTACTGGCTAGGTGTAAATATTCAAGGGCTTAACATCTGATTAAGTTTGGATGGACTTTTGTGGAGGACAGAAGGTAAATGTATTTGAAAATGCAAAGAGACACGAGCTAATTAGCACAATACAACCTTTGCCACACTGAAGGTCTATGGGGCTCATTATCACTGTAGGAATCTCCTTCTCAGAGAACGTCCCCTGCTTTGTCTGCAGAAATGTGCTGCTTTGATGTGCTCCCTGAACAAAGAGAAAGGCCCTGATGTCAAGGGTGAAACACAAGGAGTATCGTGCTCTGTGGTGGTTTAGGAAAGGAAATGAGGAGGCACATTGTGACCCACTGAAGCTGCTGGGGAATCCAGGCAAGGAAACTGGAAACAACCCTAAGAGGAGTTTGATGTGAACTGAAGGATTAACACAAAACCAAGACAAAACTAGTAGGATCTTTAATGGTCACAAATAGCCAAGCCCTCGGTTTTATTTATCAACTCGTGGCACCGCACTCAGCAGCAGAGGGCACCTGGGTTCCGAGCTCATTTGTGAGCTGCTGCATGCTATGGCCAAGTCTGTCTGAGCATCCAGCTTCGTGTTCCCATCCCCTGCCATACATGCCTGCTCTGACCCCACAGTGGCTCAGTTCAGGCAGCCAAACCAACAGGAAAATTACCTTTTTGTGGAATTGCTTTTCAGCCAGTTTAGCTGAAAACTAATTGGAGCAGGAGCGACCCAACTGGCAGCAGCCAGGCGTAGCTTGACCCAGCTGTACTGTAAAATCACTGCCTTGGGTGGGAAATTCAGCTTTGCTGGCCCTGCCTAAGTGAGACATTATTCCTGAGCAGTTGGGTAAGGCAGGCAGGCCATACTTCATTATTGAGCTGTCAAGAGAAAGTGGTAATTACGTGAACACGAGATCTATTACCTGACCATTGCTGTAAGATGGCTCTAAGGTGTCCTGTGGAGCAAGGCAGTCCATTAATTTCCCATTCCGCCGGCAGCCCAGGTGCACCAGATCTCGGCAGTGGGCATGGCAAGTGTATTTGCAATCTGAAATGCACAAGACACACACACACACACAACTAAATTAAAAAAATACAAGTGTTTAGAAATGCAGTTGCTGCGGGCAGGACCTAGAAGCGAGGTACATCCTCATTTGCCACGTGACCCCAGAGAAACTACCATCTCTTGACTCTACATGCACAAGTAGAGATAATAATAGTTATGTATTATTGGAGATGTAAATTCACTGGAGCAAAGGTGACAGTGCAGCACACCTCGGGGTCACACTGATGCGGCTGCAGTGATGCAGCCCAATAGTTAGATTGAGGCTGCAATGTTTTTGCAAAAAGTCTGTGCCACATACTGTGTATTAGCTGCTGTCATGCAGGCTCGAAAGGGGCTGTTCTCAGAAAAGACACAACATTTATGATTTTCAGGTAAAAATTTCTATGCAAGTACAATCACTGTTACAGGGTTTTACGTGTTTTAAGCTTAGGTTCTCTTAAGAATATGCACATGAGTATTGAAAATATAATAAGAAGCTTATCTGAAGCTGCAATTAACTTGCTAAATCATGAAGTTGCCTTCAGGAACAATTCAGAAATTTCACTTGATGGCTAGCAAAATCAACTGAGATGATAATAGAGGCAGATGGCCCTATCTCTAGTAAGAAATCAGATGATTCATACAGCCTCTCATCTCAAAGACAGAATTACTTTAACAGTATTTACAAAAGCAACCTGTATTTGCTCTGAAGCCATGTTGAATTTGCTGCTTTTCTATGTAAGTTGTGTAGAGTTCATGATGCCACCTTTGTCTAGCACTGACTGTCACTTTCTATATTTAGTTTAAAATTGTTCATCATTTTGCCAAAGAACAATCACTTCTACTTCAAGTTTCCATGCTGGGGAACATCATGTTTGTTTCAGTACACGGCAGTTTAATTCAGCCTTTCCAAGACTGACTTTTGGAGGAAATGCTTTCATTTTCCCTAAGTAAACTACTCTTAGAAATACTTGCTGTTGTTACAAAGCTTTACACTTCCCCGGTTTATAGCAAAAGCTGAATTCTGGATGTTTGGGGGGTTTTTGTTCCCTTATCTGCCTCCCAAAAATCTCAGTTTCCCTTATGTTTGATTATATTCTCGCTACAGTTCCTGAAGAGTATATTCTTCAAGGCGCTCATTTCCAATCCATACTCACCAGCAGCGTTCTGGGGCAGGGCGGCAGGGTGTTTCCTGCAATGCTGCTCCTCTTGGCTGGGGACTGAGTCTCTAATGCAAGATCCTGCACCAGCAGATCATCCAAAAGCAAAAATGTTAATGCGGATCAGGTGTAAACATGCAATCACATTTCTGTGCCTCATACAGAATTTATGCTGTGCTCGCACTAAGGCAAGAATAGACATATTCTCTTTGGCACAAAGTCTGCCAATATAAAGTCAACCAGTCAAAACTCTTCCAATACTAGTGACTCAGCATCCATATTGGATCAGATAAGTGGGATGTTTCTGATCTTAAACCAGACTGACTAAAACGCCGTAATATGTGTCAAGTCGCACTCCTCTTGGGACATCAGCACACAGTCAGCCATGTGGCAAGAAGGACCCTGTTGCAGTATAAATCAAAACACTGACAAAGGCTATAACCCTCTAAAATAATTTCTATATTTAATGCAGGAAAATAAGAAGCAAAATAGGCAGAAGACTACAGGGGGAGAAACGCACTATATGTCTACCTTTCTGCCTTGCCCTGTAAATCTGGGAGAGCTGCACAATTTCAGACACAAATGGTCTAAAAGTTAATTACATTCATATGAGTTTTATGAAAATTACCTCCTGGGTAAAGGAGGGAGACCCAAACTAAAACCCGTGCTCAGGGCAAGCACACAAAACTCAGCTGTTATGCCATTGTCTGACAATGCCTGGACAACCAGGTACTGCACATCCCCTCCGTGGTGAGGAGATCACAGGGAATGGGGCACAAATCTGTAGGAAACCAGGCTTCACTAATTCCCCAATAATTACTCAAACATATATACTGAGCATGCACTCATTCTAAAGATGGTTTTTCACAAATAATATTAGAAAAATATCTGTTAGCTAAACAGTGTTCTGAAACAGGATTACTAATTAAGTTAGGAAACATTATCTCTCAATGCTATTTTGTTTGTCATTTATATTCATTTTAATTTGCCAGTTCATAATGTCATTTGTAAGACAAGCCCATAATTTCCGCCTGGCTATTATAGACATAATTGCAAGAAATGTAAAAGCTTCATCTCTGAAACTCTTTCAATCATAAACTAGTTTTTAATATACTTATTCTAAGTTTAATGAACAAGACAAGAAAAAAGGATGATTTTTTTCTGGAACAATAATCCTTAAGCCTTTTTCACCAATGTGTTTTAGCTTTAAACACATTATTTTATTCCATTCATGGCATACAATGATTCACAAAGGCCCAGGTAGCATCAAATTAAAAATAATCTATTTTTCTAGTAATCCTTTACTGGACCACTCCCCAAATTGCCATGAGTTCAAAAAACAGCTATTATTCTGGAAAGGTTGTTTTCGTCATCAGATTGTGGATTGCCATATTATATCTGCTTGAAAGCAATCAGAACCAGGTGTTCTTGCCTGATGTGGTCTGAAATGAATGCCGTCCTTTGAATTCAAAGATCTGGGGGCTTTAACTGGATCCAGTTGATAAAAGCATTCACTGACATTTAGAAAAGCTAATAAACAGGTTTATTTTACTAATACTCAGACTGTCCTATACACAGAAGTTATTTATGAAAGTGATCCATCAATGCACACTGAATATGCATAATTGTCCTGCATCATTAAGAAATCCAAAGTAAGCATGTATTTATTAAACATACAAATATTATCCTTTAAAGGTTTCATTGTCAACTACTGGAACATAATATAACACCTTATCATTTATTATTCTGTTTCAACGATGGCTTGACTAGAGTCATAGAAAAAAATAACATAGCAAATTTTACAACTACATGAAATCAAGACTACTCCTATCTCACCTTCACAAGGGTGAGTTATAAGACTTCAACACATTCATTTTTCATTAATAGTCCCTACCTGATGCTTGGGTTTTCTTCACCTGAAACTTGATTTTGCATGACAGCTCATAAATAGCTGTTCCTGTAACTGATTCACTCCAGAATGGTGCAGCAGAAAGCAAGCAAGCAGAGAGCAACACAACAGATGCTCCAACATCAGACCCCAGTAACCGAGTTTTACTGAATCAGGCAGTGGCTCGACAGCAAAATCTCTCTATCCTGCCGTGGGCCTCCCTGCCTAGGAAATGTTTGTGTTTACTTCTGTGGTGGCCCAGACAAATTTAACTTCCAAATGGATATGCAAAATGCATGTTGTGCCTGAGCAGCTGAAGCACATGGAAAGTTCAAAGCCAGATTTGTATTACATTTCCATTATTTATCAACTACAGTAAAATTGAATAAGTCTTTATTAGAAAGTGCGAGGAGGGTATACAGCTCCATCCTGCTACTGTTTGTATTAGGAAGTTAGCAAGTAAAATCATCTTTACTTGAGAGCCTGTGGCTTGGTTCCCAGCAATCAGAAGAGCGATTACTGCTGTGCTTGCTCTATGGAAAGTATGCTTGTAAAGCTTCTTGGAAAAATATTCAAACTACGTAAGGTGCTTAAGGCTTTAATTCTTAATCCATTTTCAGCCAGGAGGTCACAAAAGGAAGGAGAATGAAGTTCAGCAATATTTCTCCTGCAAGGCAGAATTACAATATTTCTATTTCTACAATACATTGATATCAACATCTCACATTTCGGTTTGCACTAAATATATGTTGTGTTGTTTTCCTTTCTGCTTATGCTCAAATTTTGTGCTGAAGTTGCTACCAAGATCTTTTTTAGCAGTTGCACTAGAAGCTGTAATGGAATGAGAAACCTATTTGTATAAACAGCTTTCAGAACGTGTTAAGCATGGCTGCTAGGGGGTGGAGATCTGCTGTAACATCGGTTTTATCTCTGTGCAATTCCCTTTATTTTAAATTATTTGTTTATTTATTAGTCTCATCTAACATCAGTCTGAGGTTAAAATAAAGTTAATTGTAACCATATTTCCCAACTAGTGAGTTATGGGTGATTTTTAAAGGATCACAATCATTACAGATGAGACAGACTTTCCAAGCTCCTTATGGCCATCCTTTTCCCTGAGGGATCTCTGTGCACATTTTGTGCTCTTCGCCAGTTGTGGAGCTAAGCGAGGCTCAGATCAGACTGTAGTCCAGCAAAGCCTGCATCTTCCAGACCCCTGTAAGGTTGTATCTGTCCACAAGTACCACTTTGCTTCTTAAGGTCTCCTAATCTGCTGTTTCTCTGTATGCTCTGCCTTCAGCAGGTACACTGGCCATGGCCACAGCCACTGGCCATGGGGCCCTGTATATGGAACACACGCTTCCCATAGAGAGGATTCTCATCTTCCCAGGCACAGGAAGAACACACAGTTGGGCTAACTTACTTTCTAGGGAATTGCTGCAAGAAGCCGGCTACAAGAATCTCTAAAAAGACAGTGAAACCATTTTGTTTCTGGAGTGGCACCAGGCAGGCTGAATTAGGCCAGAAGATGTAACCAGATGTGCCTTCTCCTTCAAACAGATGAATACTGCCTGCTGGAAAGCAGGTGGCTTCTCATTCAGCTCCTGCTTCCTACAGCTGTCGTAACTCACTCAAAAATATTAGCAGACAAGGATGGATAGAAACAGAAAAGGATTAAGACTTTTGAAGTGCTGATGCTAAAACTTGGCTTCATGATTTATAGTTTAAATGTCCACACAGAACTGGAGTCATCATCAGAGGCAGTGACACTGATTGCTTATAGAGCACTCAAAAGAAATGTTGGGTGCTCAGCATCCCAGACAAATGAAGCCATTATTATTCGAGTGCCATGGTTGGAAAGTTGCAACCATTGTGTCAAATTTTCATTGTCCGTTCCCCTCCTGCACTGCAGAGCATGGGAAGCTACAAAATCAGCCTCAGCTTCCTTCCTGATGCAAATACATAAACTGCCATGCATAAGCCACAATAGGTGAAGTATCCCTATTTATCCTTTCCTTGCTGCATAATAACAAAGAACATAATATCTGACATACTGCTTTACAGAAATATGATGTTCACTCTGAGAGAAGTACTAGACCAAACTTCAAACATCAGTAACATTAGTAGCATCTTAGTATCAAAAGGATGGTAGACTTGTAAAGCAGAAGAAAAAGACACAAATTCACGATACTTTGAACAGAAATGCAAAAGAAGCAAATGAAAGTAGAAGGAGGCCAGCTGACAGAATAGCCTGCATTGTATAAATGCATTTTTTCTTCAGTTCCGCTAAAATCCTCATCTTCTGTTTTCACACATCTGGCAAATATAATTTGAATTACAATCTTCAATCAGTAAAAATCAAACAAAAGCCACTGAAATGTTCATCTAGTATATTCACACATTTTACTAGTTAAATAATAGTCTACAGTATATTTGTGACAAACCCTAAAACTGAAGCTAAAAAACAAAGTAATATAATTACAGATACATAGTTTACCAAGAAGAGTTAAACCATGATCTGTTGATGACTTTAAAGAACTGCACCTTTGTTAATACTAGTCTATGCAAAAGCATCAAATTACACACTAGTCTTTATGTTTAATACTGATTTACCGAACATAATAATTTTGAACAGATAAAGTCATACTTAAAAACTAAAATTAGACCAGTTATGGACTTCAGTAATATTGTCCTTGATGAAAGAGGATATACTGGCTATAGAAGCAGGTTTCCTATTACAATATAAATCAAATGCAGACATGGCACTTTAAAACATTCTCAGATCAATTGGCTCCTATGAGGAGAAAAAATTTCATATGACACGAAAGTTACTTCCAAGTTTAAATGACTATTTGGAAACAATTGCATTTCTGCAAATTTGTATCTGAGATCATTGTTTGACCTATATCTTTCTGACTTCAGATCAACAGAAGCAAGAATTACTCTGGATCCTGGCTAGAGAATCAGAATTCCAAGGTTCCCCTTCAGAAGGGCAGGAAATTAAGAAAAAAACCTGAAGTTCAGTTCCCATCCTGCAGTCCCACCAAGTCAAAAAGGGCACCTCTGGAAGTTTTTGTGCTTTTGAATCACAAGAAATGATTGATATATGTTTATGCTGATTTTTCAAAGATCTCTACACTAGCAATCGTTGTTTCTTTCTGGCTGCTAATTTTTTCAACCCTGCGTCCTAGCATTGTGCAACCCCAAACATTTACATGCACACAGATAAAACTGAGTCTCTGCCAGGCCTGCAACCCCATCTGTGACTGCCGCAGCCCCACTCAGGGTCAGGAACCCTGGCCTGAGAACAGGATAAACTCCTGGAACAGGCTCTATTAGGAGCTACTCATGTTGATCAAGATAAAATTAACTAGAGTGCCTATGGCACAGACCTGCAAAATCATGTATTTGCATACATTCGGACCTCAGCAGAAGGTGGGTGCTTTAACTCTAATAGAACAGTCCAGGACTCAAACCAAATGCTCACTGGGTTTTTGTCTGCAAAGCATCTTACCAAGCTAGAGTTTGAGTGCTGCACACACAAAAAATAAATAAATAAAGCTATATTACTCAACAGTTTAACATTCAGAGTTTTTAGATAACAGTTTATCTATCATCTGGGCAGACAACAACCTGACTTTGCCAATCCAGAGGACATTACATTTGCAAAGCAGGAGGGAGTGATTAGCTTCTTGATGTGAAGATGAGAAAACTCCTTCTTGAGTGAATCACTGACTCCAGGGAGGTGTGAAGAAGATGAAGTGTAAAAATCATCAACCTCCATGATCCTGGGACTGCCTAACATCCCTGCTGCCTGGGAACACAGGGACCATATCTCTGATCACATGCAACAGATAGTAAATAATTGGTTAATAAATAAATCCAGTTTCACAACTGCAAAACAGGATGGACCAACAGGCATTTTAGATTAAACAGCCTAAACCAGATTATTTTTCAGTTTCAGTTTGTGAACCTCTACAGTCCTGCAATCCGTTTTGGAGCTTTTAAGTACTTATTTTTGTATGAGTTTATCTTATCCTGGTTTGTTCTGGAGTGTGTGGTAGATAACTGGTAAACACCAAGATACTTGAGTTCTGTGAACATGGTCATCTTTAGCAGGGGGCGGTGAGACAGGCTCTCCAGGACTGACATACCAGGGCAGCTCACCAGCCTCCCCGAAGAGTGGAAGGAGACATTGCCACCTAGCTGCATGTTGAAGAACTGGGATGTAGGAGTTGGCATGAATGAGGCATCCTCAGGTGACCACTGTTAGCCAGATCAGCATGCTGGAAGCAGCCACAGAGAAGGTCCCTGATTGCTGAGAGAGGATTGTCCACTCTTCATGCCAGTGACTGTAAAAACCATGCATGAGGAAGGGTTAATGCCTACCGTCAGCTACTCAATCCTACCCTGGCCCTCAGATGCTTAAATGTCCCTGAGCACCTGGCCCTAAATGATGTATTAAAATAAATCCCACTGATTTGGAATCATAGAATCATAGAATGGCTTGGGTTGGAAGGGACCTTCGAGATCATCTAGTTCTAATGCCCGTGCCATGGACAGAGGCACCTTCCATTGGACCAGGTTGCTCAGAGCCCCATCCAACCTGGCCATGAACATTTCCAGGGATGAAGCACCCACAGTTTCTCTAGGCAACCTGTTCCAGTGCCTCACCACCCTCACAGTGAGGAATTTGTTCTTAATAACTAATCTAAATCCACCCTCTTTCAGTTTAAAGCCATTACTCCTTGCCCCATTACTGCATGCCCTTTGTAAAAAGTCCCTCTCCAGTTTTCTTGTAAGTCCCCTTAGGTACTGGAAGGCTGCTACAAGGTCTCCCTGGAGCCTTCTCTTCTCCAGGCTGAACAACCACAACTCTCTCAGCCTGTCCTCATAGGGGAGGTCTTTGTGGCGCTACTCTGGACTTGTTCAAACAGATTCATGGCCTTCTTATGTTGGGGGCCCCAGAGCTGAACACAGTGCTCCAGGTGGGGTCCCACAAGAGCAGAGCAGAATTGCCTCCCTTGACCTGCTGGTCATGTTTCTTTTGATGCATCCCAGCATCCAGCTGGCTTTCTGGGCTGCAAGCACACAGTGCTGAGTCATGTTGAGCTTCTCATCAACCAACACCTCCAAGTCCTTCTTCTCAGGGCTGCTCTCAATCCATTCTCCACCCAGCCTGTATTGAAACCAGGGGCTGCCACAACCTATGTGCAGGACCTTGCACTTGGACTTGCTGCATCCCATCCCTCCAGCGTGTCAATCACATGACTCAGGTCTGTCTTGTCAGCAAACTGCTGAGGGTGCAGTCCCACTGTCCACGTTGATGACAAAGATGTTAAACAGCACCTGTCCCAGTACTGAACCCTGTGGAATGCCACTCATCACTGGTCTCTACTTGGACATTGAGCTGTTGACTGCAACTCTTTGAGTGCAACCAACCAGCCAATTCCTTATCAACCCAGTGGTCTATCTGTCAAGTCTGTGTCTCTCTAACTCAGAGAGAAGGATGTCATGCGGGACAGTTTCAAATGCTTTGCACAAGTCCAAGTAGATGACATCAGTTGCTCTTCCCTTATCCACCAACACTGTAACCCCATTGTAGAAGGCCACCAAATTTGTCAGGTACTAGTCGCTCTTAGTGAAGCCATGTTGGCTGTCACAAATTGCCTCCTTACTTTCCATGTGGCTTAGCATAGTTTCCAGCAGGATCTGCTCCGTGTTCTGTTCTGTGTTTTACTCTGGAGCTATTAAAGAACTGAACTAAATTTAATTTGTTTGTAAAGCTCATTTGTATTTTTTTTCAGCATGACAGCAGTCTCAGGTCTTCTTCCTCCTTCCAGCTCTTGCCAACAGGTTCCAGCTATGACTTGTCACAGGAGACTCTTGCACAAACCTGGGATCCTATACCAGGCTGATGCTCCTGAAAACTCCTACACTTCTTTTGGGCAGATAACGCTCTGTGTGCAGTCCTATTTACAGTCACCACTCCTGCAGAAACAAAACACTCATGTTTGCCAGACCAACCTGAGATAATAACAAAATCTGTTCGCAAACAAGGCTGAAAATTTTTACTTCATTCAGCTGAGGTTAGAGTAAAAACATGAATTTACAGTAGTGGATACACTTTGAAATTAAAAGCACAAGACATGTAAATGCAAGTTTAGATTGTATTTACTAGTCACAATCTCCCTTATCTGTTTCAGCATCACAGCCAGCTGGAGAGCCAGGCCCGTCCCCTCCTCAGGTCACCCCAGGGCTGTTGTGCTTTTGGGAGCTCATAGATCTACCTGTTTCTGGGAGGGAGCCTGAGGGGCACAGGCTGAGCTCTCCTTCCCCAGCCTCAAATTCCTCCTCCCTGTAAGGGCTCCCCTGGAATTAACTGGGCACAGGATCACCACGCAGTAATGGCAGCATTTGAAGGAGAGGAGATACCTTGTTATTCCTTCCACTTTAGGTTCTCTTGATACACACACATCCACAGCATTCTTTAGTTAGTTTAACTTCCAGGCTACAGCTTTAACATGCCTCTACTTGTACAGCCTTCTGAAAAAAAAGGTCTGAATTGCAATGCACATCTTGAGAAACAGGCTCCTCAGGCTGATAACGTTCCTTCTGTCCTGAGCTTTGAGACCAAACATGAAATTATGAAATTGGGAAAGTGGGGTTTCAATCAAGCAAGCTTCTCCTCCCCATATACCTGGCTAGTCTGCTGAAGTCCCCTTCTAGGGACACTGTCACACTCTGCCAAAAGCCTTAAGAAAACTTCAAGATTTAGCAGATTTTTTAAACACCCTGTAGCACTGTAATTCCTACTGTTTTCCAAAGCTCCATACGTGAACACAGTGAGTCCTGGTAAGACACTTACCTGGTAATAAATGCAAAGACTAGCAAATCATACCCACATTTCACAGCAAATGTGAAGGGAATGACTAAGTGCTCGGCTCCCACTACCACTTTTACAAGGATGAGACCTCAGAGAGCGAACTGCTTGTCCCAGTCAGAAGATAGAGCCTACAGCTCCTACTTCTCCATGCCAGACACGGATGGAGAGACCAAATTCCTCTGTGAAGTAACTTCAAACAAGGGATTAGTGACAAAACTCAGTAGATATCTTGATGTATCACCTTGTCTATCCTTTCGTGACAGACTTCAGAGACCCCTTTTGTACTGCTGACACCAATCACATCCAGGCTCATGGGAGAAAACACCAGCGAAAATCTGATGGATCTGGAGAATGAAGGCTTTACTGACCACATATGGCGTGACAAAACCAAGGTACCACAAAGCAGCTGTATTTCTTCTTCAGTTCAAAAGGAAAAGGACTATGTTTCTGGAACAGAAATCGTATTCTCCACTTTTGCTGTTGATGAACTGCAGTGAAGTTATGCCAGAAAAAGGAAAACGTGCCCTGTAGATAAATCCTAGATTCTACCTGCCCTGGAGAGCAGCTTGCAATGACTTATTTACATTTTATTTCCCATAGAACTAGTAATTCTTCCTATTATGCTTATTTGTGTGAGACTGCAGTAGTTGCTAGGTATCTCTACAAACTGTTGAGAGGCACAGTGCTGAGCCCCTGGCTGGTGGCCACCTTGCAGTCCTGCCCTGTGCCACACGTGGCCACACAGCCGGACTGGAAGCAGGCACAGGGACTGCCACCAGTGGCTGCCCAACAGCAGCTGCTTCCCTTTGCCTTTTCCCACCCGCCCCATGGGGCCAAGCAGCTGGAGAGGAGCTGTGGTGTTGCGCTGAGCTACGCTTGCAGCAGCAACGTGGCTGCAGCGTGGCTATGATGGTAAAACACGAGCTACAGCCCCTTTCCTCTGACAAATCTGCCCACTGGCATTCAGATCCCAACTACAAGACCAAACCTAGTGCATTCTACAAATTGCTAAAGACCAGCCCACCTGAATTAAATTAGATTTTTGTAAGGAAATCACACAACCCAGCAGCCCAGAGCCCAAAGTGGTGAAATCCCATCCCCTGAGGGAACAGAGTCCTGAGGATACGCCAGCTCCCTAGGCCTGTTTTTCCCTTTGTGGCTGCTTCAGAAAATACCTTTAAAATCCACCTTTGAGAGAATTAAGGGCATGAGATTTTACATTCAATGAATGCCTGCACAGGGAGCATATGGCTGCATACACTTCTGCACTGCAAATGTGATAGAAAGCAAGGGAAGAATTTAATACAATTAATAAAAAGTCAAAAATTGATCTGTGTCATGCTGGTATTCTGGGACTTTTGCTTGCTCTGTCAGCCTCTTTCCAATGTTAAAAACCTAAACAAATGGGAAGAACCCTTCCACATAAAAAACAAACAAACAAACAAACGAGCTTTCTCTTCTGTATGTAAACCCAATACCAATACTGTTTTTTAAAAATCGTTTACTCTAGTGCCCTCTATTGCTGAACCCCCCAAACAGCCCACACAAAGTTAACTCACAAATGAGCACTTTCTTTTGGTTTTCCTTTAGAAGAAACCTGACCAAGAAGTAAAAACTGGAAAGTATGGCTTAGACCTAGCTGCCTGCGCTGCCTGACCAGACTTGAATCAATAAACTACCTCTTCTTGCTGGATTTAATAGCAGATAAATTCATGGAGAGGATGGATTATAGAAAATCAGTCCTAAGAGTTCAGTAGAGACCTGATTTGCTTGCTTTACCTGGCCATAACACTGGGAGTTCATGCTGAATCACTGCTGAAGGATCAAGTATAAGGGGGAGGTAAAATCAGCAATTATATTCTAGCAGAACATAAGCCAGACCTTTAACTGACAGATAACATGAAATTTTAAAACCTGAACATTCTGCCAAGTAAAACCTGCCATCTGTTACCTTTAGACTGGAGATGGAAAAAAAAAAAGTTGAATCAAACTCATCAAATTCAATGAAGCTTAATAAAAAAGTATTTGTGTTTGTTTGGAGAAGCAGCAGATGTATGCACCTCTGACACTGGATACAGCTCAATTCTGAGGATGCTTGTGCATGCTGCATCCAAGCCTGGTCTGTGTTTACATATCAGGCTCTAATGTTACATTACCTCTTTAAAGCAGGTAATTCCACACTACTACTTTATTAACATTCCTCTTCATAAATGACCAATCCACAGCTTTTATTTTAGATGTTACAGGTCATCATTCCCACCCTGATAGTGGACCTTGATACATGACCAGCAGATATATTGGGGAGGTGCTTAGTTTAATGCACAGAGTTGGTCACTCTCTTTCCTTCCTCTTATCTTCCTTGGAGCTCTCAGGGCAGCAAAGGGATGCAGTGGAGAAAACCAGCATCTCCAACTGCTACTGCTTGACATTGGCCAAGAAAACAAGAAATGTGGCAGCAGAAAAATAGAAAGTAAAATTAAATATTCCAAAGTACCTCAGAAGAACACGCACACAATAGGCACAGCGCATGCCAGCAATCCTGGTGATACTGACTGACATCTCCCCTGTGTTATGGACATTGACTTTGTTAATTCTCATCCAAGAGCAATTGGGTGCATGAGTTGATGTTCAGTCTCTGAACAGACTTTTTTTCTTACATTTATTACAGGCTGATGAAAATCTTAGTAACTCTCAGGGTACTCAGGATTTTCCTTTGGAAGTGAGGCGGAGCAAGCAAAGAGACTTGTCTTGTCTCATTTAAAACCAGTAGAGTCAAGGAAAAAGAAATTTAGTCACATTAGTCTCATCTCATTATCTGAGAAATGGAATAAACAAACACATGATGCAATTTGCAACAGCCACATGACTGGTAAGAGCTGTGAATGATAACCACCATGGAGAAAAACATACCATGGATTATCTGAACACTGACAGAACACTGACACTGTCTCCCTTGGAAAAATACAGACTCACAAACAAGGGAAAAACTAAACAGCTATTTAATGGGCGAAGAATTACACAGAAATCAACAATAGTGAGAGAGGTTTTCATATTCCCTGTTCCAGTATTGCACTTGAAAAACGCTAGAACAGATGGATTGGTTTAGACCAAAGATCTACCTAGGCCAGCAGCCTGTCTTGGGAAGAGCCTGCCAGTAGATGGTTAGGGAACACGCATAGGGGAAAAAAAAGTGAATTTTTATGACCTTCTACTCTGCAACTTAAAAGAAATGAGACAGAGGCTGTATCTGCATCTCTTTATTTAATATCCCATTATGTCTCTTTCCTACATTAATTTATCTAATCCCTTCTCGAATACAGTTATGTTCCTAGCATCCTCTGTCAGTCAGTTCCACAACTGAATTATGTGCACCCATATGCACATGAAAGGGTAGTTTGTTTTAAGCCTCTTGTTTGGTCATATCATGGCATGGCCTTGACTTTTACGCTATGCAAAATGGTAAAAAACTATGCTGTTTTCAATTCTCCACACTACTCTTATTACTACAGAAGCATATTGTCTTGCAGCTGCCTCTTACCAAGCAGAAAAGCCTTGGTCTGTACGAGTTTGTCCATCTCTTTGATAATCCAAAGTCTTCTCTTGTATCTCCAAACACTACTGTACCTTTCAAGAGGGCAGGGTGACCAAACTGCTTCATATGGACCAAAATGCTTCGTATGGACTAAACTGCTTGGTATGAACTAAACTGCTTCATATGACGTGTGAGCACTGGACGGTTTTCTGGGTTTCCACTGCATTTCTTTCCTAATATTTTCATATATTCAGTTCCCTTTTAGCTTGAACATTGAGAAGAGTCTCTTCAGAGAACTGTCCATGCAATTAATTCTGTTTTCCAAGTGATACAAGCTAAGCTAGAAGCCACTGTTCTATATGTGCAGTCAGCATTTTCCCCATATGGTTTAGTTCATAACTACCAACGCTGAATTATATTTTACTGGACAGTTACTCAGAATGATGTTTCTTTCAGCCTTCTACAATTAGCTTTAAACTGCCCTGATGAGCTGTTAACATTAACATCCCACACCCACCTTCTTTTTAATTTTGTTAATAAATGTATTTTACTTACCGGCCACAGCATAGCCTCCTCTAGAACTAGATAAGTGAATTTTTATGCAGGTAATAGCAAAAAAAACCCAAATAAATATATACCTAAAATTCTAAGAGATAGAAAACCACATATAGAGATGTTTTTAAAAGGAGTCTAGAAACTAAAATCATGCTTTCACAACACAAGGGATCTTCAAATGGCAAGCTTCCATTAATAATCTGTGTTTTCTTAAATGAAGATTGAAAACAGACTATTAAATGACATTTAAGAACATTCAAATCAAGTGAGCTGAAATGTCTGAAGCAGATGAGCAAATATGAACTGCAAGGACTGCACTCAGTCCTAACGCAGGCAGAAAACCTGCATGTATGGTCTGATGGTAAAAGGCCATGATCTCCTACCTGCTGCAGTACCCAACTGCTTTCAACCTGCTGCAGTATCCAACCCATCTCCAGCACTATGTAAATCGTAGCCATGACCTAGATGTTCAGGAAATAAACAGATACAGCAGTGGGATCAGAAGTCTTGGTTACCCACCCAAGTAGGTCCCAGTGAGATGCGACCTCGGTTGCTGGATCCACGCTCCAGAATGGCTGGCCTTGTCTGCTGCCACGTTAGGTTTCAGTAGAACTGATTCACATCCAAGCTGGTTTCCACTGAGTGTCCTTCTGCTCCTTCGCCCAAACACTGCTAATTAATCCTTTAAATGATATTCCCTTGAAAGCAACTATCTCGTCCATCCAGGTGAGCTTGAACACTCTAGAGCCACAGCTCCCAAATGCCCCTACACTCCATTTATCCCCTGTGTTGGGCCAAAACTGTCTCCATCATCCTCAGAGACAGACACTCTCCTGAGCACCCCTCTGCCAGTTCTGCGAGCCCTCGCTTGGCCTGACGTATCCATCACATCAGAGAGATGGGGGCCTCAGTGAGCTGTGGGGATGGCCAGGTGAACCGTTTTCTACTAAAAACACAGGAGTCACACAGGTGATCACCGGACAGTTGCAGGTGTCTGTGCAGGAGACATGGACCTGACTATAGGAACTGTAGAGGTGTGACATCTGTTCAATGATTTCCCAGCTACGTAGTCTGACAAATGCCAGGTACGCTGCCTCTACATACCCAAATTGTTCTCAGAATAGCTCAATTAAAGAGGTCGAGTAAGGACACAGGCACTTACAATGCAAGCCATCATATGTTAGCTGGCCAACTATAAAAATAAGAAATGAATTCACAAATAGTTTAAAACAAGCCATTCTAAATGGACATATCACACCAAAATTATGTTCTCCCTTCCCATGTGTGCTACAGGTTTATTTTGTCAGCTGGATAAAGAGAGTCCAAAGGCTGACTTTTCTCTTTGTCTGATCAGTTAGACTTTTATATGTGAATTCTTTTAGGAGGTAGCAAGTTTAAAGCATATCACCATACCTCTGTACAAGTTTCTATTTGTTTTGTATAACACATATTCTTATATAAATATGATTTTATAGCGGATGCTTGACTTTCTGATCAAAAATCCTTCAAAATCAATACAAATACTCTATTCAGTTTTATGTTGAAGGACTAAAGGGCAAGAAAGAGCAGAAAATCACAGAAAACCCCAAACAACAGCAAAGGGTAAAAATCAACTTCAGGCTCTGTGAAATCCAGTTAGTTGAAGATTTTGTCAAGGAATTTTCTCTTTCTGTCCCCTGAAAGAGCCTTCCTATGTACCTGGTAGGACAGTAGCTCAGCCTGATGAGAACCGTCCTAGTGAGAGCTGAGAGTAAAGCTCTTTGTGAGCCAATAGGATTTGGTGGGAAATATGACTACAGAGGATCTCTCACCTCAGACTGACTTAACTTACTGTATTTATTTATTATAATGGCTTCAGAGCAAGCAGGGTTGGCCACTGGGGGAGATTTGTCAAAGTAAAATAAATGATAGCAAGCATTGTGCTTTTTGTGTTTTCCACAGGATAGCATGAGATGCTTTTCTAAACAGCCCTAGAATCTGGTTTTCTCCTGTATAAGCCTGAAAAATGTCATAAAGGTTTCAATCAACGCAGATCATAAAATCATCTCTACCAGGGGTAAGCATTAGTTGCTTAACAAGAAATTGCAAGAAACAATAACAGTTGTGGGATCTGAGCCACAAAATTATCTCAAACTAGTCTCTAATTGTTAAAAATTAGCTTAAAGCCTGAAGCAAGAAGATTTATGCCCCTTTCAAAGCTTTTCTTGTAGCTTCAATTGTCACAATATTGAATATTCTTATTCTTCCAGACCCTCCTTAAATCTTGTTACATTCCTGACCTCAGCAGCATCCTCTGGTAATGAGTTCTACAATTTAATTACATTCTGAATAAAAAATAAATTTTAAAAATCCTTTTATCTGCTTTACATTTGTCACCCCTCACATTATTCCTCTGCTACAAGACAAAGAAAATAGGAGCTACTTGTCTATTTTGAGTTTTTTGATCATTGCTTTCTATAGTTTTGTCATGGATTTCTCCGCTACTTTTCTCTAGTTCCTTTGTATTTCAATACCCTGCCCTGTGTGTTTGTACTTTACCATGATAATTCTTACAGTAACATGATGTGTCAACACAAATTCTGCTAAGATGTTGTAGGAAAAAATTCCAAACATATTTCAAAGAAATAAAGGTTCCAGAACACTAAATACTACATCTCTCAGTTTAAGCTACTTATAAAATATTATATACCCATAATTAAACTGAAGGCACCTAAAACATTGTCATCTACATGTCATATATTCAGAACTACACCTAAGACATTATTTTAGTCCTTCAGTAAGTAATTTAATCAAAACTGGTTACTGAAAAGCACGCTCGATTCTTTTTTCCCTCTTTTAGAGCTTAGAAAGAAGCATGTTAGCTGTAAGCAGTAGTCCGTGGCCAATAATCCCAAAGTATCCATCTAAGCACAGACTGGAAAACTAAGGATTTTTAGGAACAGCACCCTAATTATGCTTCGACAGCTTTTTCTGAAGTTGCATCAAATGCAACTTCCTGAGCACAGTGACCTACAACAGTACTAAATTCACTGTCATACTTAAAAACTAATTTTGTGCCTTGGCAGATTTTGTTTGTGCGTCAGGCAGCAATGGCGAGGCATCCTGAGACACAGAAGCAGAATGAAAGCAACACGTCTGGGGGTACTGTGCCCATCTTTGGGTTCAAATGATGTATGACTTCATAAAATCCATGACAAAGCAGGCTAGAGGGTGTAATCTCTATTCTTCCTAACACGTCCACATCATTGAAGTTTCAGCTTTGTTCTTGTTAAAACACTGATATATTTGTTAGAGTGTAAGTGGCTAAAAACTATCAGTAATTATTATTGAAAGCTTTGATTGTCAGCTGGGTTATTCACATGTGGAACAAGCCTCATGATGCAGAATTGTTCTGCTGGCTCATCCTGGCTGACCCAACCAGAAAATTGTGTTAGTGCCAACACAGGAGCAAAACCTGGCACGAAAAACAGATGCAGAGATGAAGAAAATTAAAACTCTAGTATGCTGGAGGCAAAAGTAAAAGTAAAACTCTTTGTGTACCAAGGTAACTAGATGATCAGCGCTGCTCAGACTAGGCTTATGTGTTGGAGAACTCTCTCAGAAGGACAGGAGAGCAACTTTGCTAAAAGTTACAAAAATGTGGAGTTTCAGAGTTAAGGAAGATGTAAGTAATCTGGTAATTCCTCAAGAACCCAAACAAAATTCTGGTCACCCAAGAAAAAGGTAGGAATATTGATGGACTTGGGCATAGCCAGGGTTTCATACCACTTGCTCTCTTTGTAAAGACTCAACAGGAATTGTCCGTGCAAACGGGAGCTGTATCCCCTCCCCTGTGAGATATCACCAGGGCTTCAGCTCCCAGTTTATTACAGACGTACTCAAAGAGATTGGCTTCTGTAAAGTTATGAGAAGTTTGAGCTGAATTTTCACACAGAGATTTTTTTTCTGCTTGGATGTAATCTTGTGCTAAGATGTCACATTTCTACCGAAACCACAATTTTGTGATAATCATCTCATTGCACAGGTAGAAAAGAACACGTTGGGCACTTCTGACACTATTCACAAATTCAGTTCAAAAGAGAAGCCAATACATACGTTAAAATTACGGTAGATAGGTGAATCTTATTCAAACCACTAGCTTTAGAGGGAGATGAGAGAAAAAACACAAAGCGTTAATTGTAAAGCACTCAAAGTTCACATTGTTTCTTGTTACAAGTCATGGATGTAATTCTTTTGTAGTACTGAGGGAAAAGACAACTGGCATGTAAACAATTTCACATGCATGTAACAGCTTGCAATTAAAGCTCTCAATAGCATTCATTGACACTTTTTAGCTGCTTATGCTTTTATGGTAACAAAAGAGATATGGGAAGATCTGATGTGTTATGAGGACTCAAGATGATGTGATGTATTAGGGCAACTTGAGAACACCAATATTCAAACAGAGGTTAATTAAAACTCTAATTTTGGTCAAGGCGAGTTTCGCCACAGACTTCAGTGAGCCGGGATTTCCCTCTGGATATTTGAAACTTGTGGACTCCTTCACATGGGAAGAAGTCACATGTCACATGTGGGCCAACAACATTTCTACGACAGATTTCAGATGATCCAACTTGGCCTTCCCCTCTCAGACTCACAAATCTGTTATTGAAGTACAGCACTAAATTGCTCAACTGCAGAACTGACACAAATCTCATCCCATACAAATAAAAATTTGGTATTAATGTTGTAATACTTGCAGAATTGACAAGTTCACCATTTTAGTCAAAAGAGTCCCCATCAAAATAGAATGGATCTTGTACAGTTAGTCCTTTAAGAAGAACAGAAAGAACTCAGCTTCCTAAGCTATGGCAGTGCATGTTCCTTCAAACCCTTAAGAATATGCCTCAGCTCCAGCTTTAACAGACCATGCTAGAAAGATAAAACAGTCTTTGGGCTTTAAGGGTGTTTCTGAAAACGTTAATCTGAGATGCAAATGCTGCTCTGCCAGGACTGGGCAAGGATCAGAGCCCTGAGCTGTTGTTAGGAGCAGTGCCTTGTACTGCACTTCAGCTGGTAACATGGGAGCTAAGGACAGTGCGTTGCTGCAGAACACGGAATAATGGGTTTAGGTCTTTACTTCAGTCTTCACACAGCCTTCTAGACCAATTAACAGGTTAAGGCAATTCCAAATAATTTTCTGGCAGGTATTTGAGTCATATTAGAGGTTCCATATACATACCTAAGGGTATGTATATACTCTGGTTTCTCTTCAGATCATATAAATCTTTTGCCTTTTACTAAAGATTTCCATGGAGAGGAACAAGTACGAGTATCGATACCTAAGGGAGAAACAAGGTCTACAAAAACAAGACACCAAATATCACTGACATGAATATTAATAAAAATAGACTACAGATCTGCAAGAGAATTCTTCATCTGAGCAAGCTGAATGAACCTTCTGTTGCATTTCCAGAATATTTTTGCAACTTTGCCTAATGAGCCTCAGAGAATGGAAAAAAGCAAACAATGCTGGCCTGGAAAAGTTAACCAGTAGAATGAAAATAAATGATTTTTCCCTTTTAAATTATTTTTAGCAGGAAAAAAATCTCTTAAGAAACATAGCAGCAGACTTACCAGCAGACTTCCAGAGAAGTTTTACTGTCCTCCTCCTCGAACTGCTCAATGACTTGGGAAACCAGTAAAAAAAACGTGCTATCCTCCTGATGGTTTTGCTCAAGTCATTTCTTATTGCCATGGCTGGAAGGGCTCCACAGCTACACCAGCAACACGTATCCCGACATGGGAGAGAGGAAAGCCCACGAACACCCGCAGAGAGAGCGCTCGCTCTGAGCTCCGCGTCAGCCAGCACGTCTCAGGACCACCTGTTAGCCCTAAATCCCCTCCCTCTCCGTCACTCCGCTCTGAGCCCTCCAGACCTCCCTCTTCATTACCAGAAGCAGCTATATTAATAGATGCTTCAGCTAAAGAAAGACTTCAGAGTCTTAACCTGGTACTGTGTTTCCAGTGATGTTATAATAAGACATGTTTTCTACAAAACAGGGTTTGAATGGCCCATCTGTATGTCTCTAGCTATGTTTTCTAGGCTTTGAAAAAATAAGCTCCAAAACTGAAAGAGACAAGTCCCCTCTCAAAAGCCTTTAATTTAAATCAACAGGATTTTCTCTAGAGAGACAGTTTCTCAAAGACCTGCTTATGAAGGTCTTTAGCAGAAAATTTAGCAGAGGTTTCTACAGATATACAGGGTTAAAAATGTGACTTTTACTCTTAATGGATTTTAAAGCAAATACAAGAGTCAAATCATTCACTGCCACAGTTTGCTTAAGAATTGAGCATCTATCAACATATCACTATGCAAAGACATTAACAGCATCACAGTACTTAGACTACACATGCTTCAAGCATGACACGTATTAAATTCTAAACCCAGAGATACGATGAACTAATATATGCCCCACCCCCCCCATATATCAAGAATTTTAGCATGCATTTTTAACAGTAAGACTACTTAACTATTCCCAAGCTTAGTATGATTTCTTTGACTATGTCACAAGTTTCTCTTCGGCTTCTCATGTTATATTTGATTTTTTTTTTCCTGCTAGATCTGGATGGTAGAAAACACTGAGAACCAAGACTAATGTCATTACGAAACAAAGATCCTTTTATATCAACCTTTAAACTACAGAAAGTAAGGGCTTTGTTAGACCAGCTACGTTCACAGCACATAGTTAATAACTCTTCTAGAATTCACGATGTATTTTTCTATCCCAAAATATGTGAAGTATTTAACCCTATTTTATACATCCGACATTTTTAACATAGTGCTACTTCTTGGGACCAAGCTAGACAGATTGCATTTCCTCTGGTCAATATGTCTCCAAAAACAAATAAACATTTCCATTTATATTGTATCTGCCACAATTCTTCAGCCAGTGTCAATGAAAGAGCAGAAGGAAGGACTCAGGCTGCCAGACTTGTCTCTTGTTCGAGCTCCACCCTGTCATACCAGTAGGAATTTAGCAGCAAAGTGACAGTTTTAGCACAAGTAGGAGGTCTGCCACCCAATTCCGCACATGCAAGGAGTTAAAGGCCTAACAGCTAACTTGCTTCTTTCAGGAAACAGCATGGGTTTGGATGTTTAGGAGCATCTGCCAAATACTGAATCAAACAATGACATGTTTTTTTCTGAAATTTAAACATAAAAATTTAATGAAAATCTAAGTGTCATTATAAAAATGAAACGAAACAAAATACTCAAACGTAACATATATTCATTTATGGTCTGAAATAGTAAGATGATTAGTTTTACAATTTGACAAAGAATCCATATAGATGCGTGTAATCTTTAGCAGGATGTGAAGGGCACAGGAATATTTTTCTTGCACTTAACAGAAAATGACAATACAGTGTTTTTGTTAAAATGGTATTTTATGAGGCTTAAAAAATACTTGGTAAAACACACCAGAGTGCAACAATACAAATGGGCAAATTGACTTTGCTGATGAGAATAGCAAACCTGTGGAGGTTTATACCTTACAGTGTTTAGTGTCTTACTGGAACAAAAAACAGGCAAGAGCATAAAGCATTGCATATTACTTTAAGGGAAACAGAACTCATTCTATTAAAATAAAAAGTCAGTCGGATGAATCTGACAATTATGCTACACAAGAAAGCAGCTAACACAGAGAGAACATGGGCTTGAATTCAAGCTGAACTGAACAGCAGCGATAGTTAGCCTTGCAATAATTTAATGACTCCTCCGCAATAATTTCATGACTCCTCTATCACTTCACATTTCTAAGCTTTAGTTGGGCCAAAACATGGAGCTAATGGACGACAGCCTGTCCCCCACAGCCCAGGGATGGTGATGGGGGTTCCCCTCAGCCTGAGCCGTGCACAGAGATGAGCCGCGGTGCTGTCAGCCCGCATCAGCAGCATCGCCCGGCCAGGCAGAGCTCACACAGCCCCTCCTCAGACACCCCCGCTCGCTTACACTGCACTGAAGCATCACTGAAGTTAAGAACTCACTGTGTTAAAAAGATACTACACAGGGCTACATGTGTACCTTTCAGTCTACCCTAACAAAGAGCACATGGAAATGCTTTCCAAGGAGCACGGAAGGACCTGAAATGTGAGCACTCTTGATCCCTGCCTCCCTTTAAGGAAAAAAAGCCGTGTAAGGCTTTTTCCTGCGGCAGATTTCAATCCCCAGGTCACCCTCTGCTCATCCGAGCAGGGCGCTGGAGGAGGGGAGGCAGCGATTGCTGCCCATGCTGCCGTCCCACCTGCCTGGGACAGGAGGTGAGCAGCTGTCCCCTCTGCAGCGGGGGCAGCCTCTGGCCTCCCGCCTCCCCAGCACGGTGCAAAGGTCAGATCTCAGCAGGCCTCCACCACGGGCAGGAATGGCACACACGGACTCCATGTTTCTGCTGCCCATCTCACCAGCTCTCCATCCATGTGCCGGAACGCATGGCGAGTCACTGCCGTGGCAGGAGAGGAAAGCCGGGCACGATGCGCTGCTCTCACCAGCTGCCCCACAACGTGCTTTCCACATGGAAACCTGTTCACAGCAGTTGGAAAGCAAAGGGGTGCTCACGAAACATCTGGCGGTTTAAGACAAGTCGCTGTCTACCCCGACCTACAGAGCCGTGCAGACCAGCCCTGAACAGAGCTACACAACAACCCAGCGGCTGCCTTGCTGTAGCTCTCCCGTACCCACTGCCAGAGCTGAGAAAACTGAAAAACAAAGCAAAATAAAACAGCAAATCCTCGCTGTTGTGTAAAACACTCTTAAATGATAAACTGTAAACAACTAGCAGTGTCTGACAGGGAATATTTTCTTGGAGTGTGCTGAGTTTATCTATATTTTTAAAGCAAAGTCTTTGCTGGTAAGCATTTGTAATGGCAACGCAGCAATGCTGAGATACCATAAACATGAAGTCTAGCAATGAGGGGAGCACAGGCCGTGGTATTAATATCAGTGGGGGGACAAATGCAGCATTTTCTCTCCTCAGGGGCAGAAGAGCATCTTTACTCAGTGAGGAGCCTTTTCCACTCCTCCCAGCTCTTGAGTAGCAAATGACTGAGATGAGCAAAGGATTTAATTTTCTTTGACTTAAGTGGAACTTCTCCATTTAGTCTGGTTTCAGGAACAAAGGTTCCCACGTACCTATTCACAGTGGGAGCTGTGCGTAGGAAAAGCCCAATGGAGTAAGGAATATCTGTTTGCCTGCATTAGCAAATGTCCCTATTAGCTGAGCACAAAATGAGGTTTTGCTTTCTTTGTAGACAATAATGTACTTGGAAAACAAGGTGGTGTCTTTCCAACCTGTCACAGAGTGGCTATGTGACACTACGCTGCATGTCACACCAACAGGCATAGCTCAGTGTGGAGGGGGATTCACAAACGAGTCTTCACAAGGATATTTTCCACACTGATGGAGCTTGAACTTCCAGAGAGGGAGGAAGAGACTTCCAGATCTCCATGGGTCACCTGCCTTCACTGACTGAGATCTGAAATGGACTAAAAGATCTTAGCAATCCAGAACCAGGTTATACAGAGAAACACCATATCTAAGCACTGGACAGAATTGAATGTGTGAAACATATTTATCTATAAATTATAAACAAAAGATGCGACCTTCCTTAAATCTTGTTAAACTGTGTGTCAGAGTAAATTTTATCCAAGCAGCCAGGGATGGTCCTGCCTAACTAGTCCCTGGGTTTCAGCACTACTGCATTTGCATGACACTGTCAAGACACCATATCGCTGATTTTGTACTGAAACATAATTTATAACATCAACATGTGTGAAAAAGCCATGCAGTTGCTAGGAAGCTTATAAAGAACACAATACAACTACTAAAAGTAAAGAAAACAAAAACCTGCTGCATTCGAGCTTAGTACAGCAAAACTAGCATAATACTTCTGATTTCCAGCTCAGCTGTTCATCCCTCCCTAAGCCAAATAAGTAGCTATATTTGTGAGCTTTCTAAAAAAACTTTTGATTCTCAGCAGCTGCACATACACAAAAAGAAGGGATTAAAAAATAACCAGTGATTTGCAATCTGCAGCTTCCAAAACCTTGCCTCCATTTGGAAGATGGAAATTGAAGAACCAAAGTACTCAAACTGATGTAAAACACATTTGTTATTAGATTTAATGATCTATTACTTTTCAGATAAATAAAATTAAAATAGAATTGTATAGACACCTTTTTAGCTGTGACACCAAAAGTATTTCACATTTAATTCTCTGTCATCGAGGTTCCCAATACACTGGTTGATAATAAATGTGATATGAAAATAAAGAAAACTGACAGAAAAGGAAAAACGTTGAAAAACTTACACAATGCACTATGGATAACAGTTATGTTAAGAGACAAAAATATTATAAAAAGGTCACACAACCCAAACCTTGCTGCACATCCAACTATACCACTATCAGATCTATACCCCTAGAAACTCCCATCCAACGTTGTTTTCTGCAAAAAATCTTCTAGTCTAGACAAATTCCTATGATTAGAACAACTTCTTAGGTAAAACAGCATGAAATTTGGATTAATCTCATCCAAAATACAGAGGGAGCAAATTAACATTGAAGTAACATAAGCAGTTTCAACCCCTTTTTATGGGCTACGGAAGCTGCTCTATATGAGCAGATAGTTGGGCTTGGTCTAATTGAACACAGATGCCTGCAGTTGAGCTCGTTGTCATGGCTCCCTTCACAGTGGAGAAAGACCAGTGCCTCTTGGGCATATTTATTCCCATCTTGCAGTAAAGCTGCAAAGTCCGTGAGGTGAACTGTGTCCTGCAGGGTTTCTGGAGAAGCCAGGATGCCACTGTGGAAAGCAGATCAGAGGCTGGGAGAGTCTTAGTCCTGCTGGGCACTGCCTCAGAGCAGGCGTAGGGACAAAAAGTGGTGTCCTGACTCTTCCATGGCACACTGAGCACATCTTAAATGGAAATCCCTGAGGTTGTGCAGGTATGTCATCTCCACCAGGGACGGAGCACAGAACCCAAAGAGACTGAACCCAGAACAGGCAACCAACACCTGCAGGTCTTGTATCAGGGCTCCGACATAAACACCCAGAAGTTCTGTCCAAGTACAGTGGGATTTTGGTTCATTTTCTTCAGGTCTTAAGTGCTGTTCATTTAAAATAAAGTACATAACACAAATTCAGTCTATCAATCATGTCTCGGTGTCCCCTGAGATTAATTGCTTACTTCTATAGGCTATCTGCTGCAGAATAACTAGATTTCTCCCCTTAAAAAGTAAAGAGTAGGAAGGTTTCTTCTGAGCAAATAGCTAAAATAAAGCACATCCTGGATTTTGAGGAAGAAAATCACAGTGCCAAAGAGCATTTGTTTGCATCTGGTTAATTCTTACTCCGCTCTACAATATATTACACTGTCATTAAATATTTTCATACATCGTTATGTGAAAAATAATATATTTTTGTGTATTTCAGCAATATTTCTGCTTGCTTCTTTTCAGTATCTTCTTCATATCATACAGCTGTTTCCTGTTTTGTTTTGAATATTTTAACCTGTGCAATTTGTTGTAATTTGCTTTATGTCCTTTTCCAGATGCCGGAAATGTGCAAAGGCAGACAGGACCAGCACAGCACTGTGGTGCTGGTGTGCGAGAGAGGACATGGCTGTGCTGATCCGCCTGGGCATCAGGAAGATGATAACATGCTACTTCCCAGAGACCGCTGCAGTACTATGTGATGCACTTTGTCATTTTTAATGTAGTTTGACTACAGGTTTACTGTATATATGTATGTAGATTTATGCATAAAAATTAAAGTTGAATATTAATTTTAAAAGTTAAATGCACAGAACAGTAGTGTAGCGTGAAAATAAGAAATTAGTGTTAATTTTAGCTAAGTAGTAGATATTACACTAGTAGCGGTAAACTTGGGAAAATGATTGAACAGTCTTCAGGAAAGCCACTTTTGCACATACACAGCTATGCTTTAGAGTACAGGGAAAATAAAACTCAAGGCTAAAACTGGAGAGAAGATACTGAGTTGCCTTGTAACATGGTTTGACACATAGGATTTGACTCAGTGGATGATAGACCAACTCGCCTGTGGGCTTCGGGTGACTTTGTGCCAAAATTAGTAGACATCTCAGTGAGAGCTTGCACGGAACTATTGCTAAGGGAAATCAGATTGGGTAAGAAAAACAAAAATATGTGTTAAACATTGCTAAAACAATAAGTTTATTCATTGAAATCTGGTCTGCTTAAGACAAATGTAGCCTGACTATACTTTAGGGTACAAGAAAGCTGTAAGCATCCTTCCTTAGATCTCTGCATGTTGTATGGATGATGATGCACAGTTTGCACTTGAAGATTAACAAGGGTGCACCTTGTACACCTATTATCCCTTAGACGAGCAGGTTTTATCTTATTTTAGCCATGGCAGCTACTAGATAATAGAGTAATATTTCAAACTGTCATGTAAGAGAAAAACACACAAAAGAGAGCTTGCAGAGCTTAACTTTCATTGTAGCCCTTTATACTTTCTTCCAAGCTCCTACACTCACTGTCAGGCCATTGTACCCAAGCTACTATACATGACATGCTCTTTCTTTACTGGGCAAAATCATAAAGGCATTCATCAGTACTCGGTACAGTGTGGAGGAAACAGACACATCTAACAGCTCATAAAGCCACCAGGCCAGAAACAGCATCACTATTTCCTTTCTGCTGTGCACACCGCTGACCTGCATTTAACTGCATGGATAAAGAGATCCATCCAGTCATGCTGGAGGTTTCTGGTCAGCGCTGTTCAGCAAGGGAAGGAAGAGATGACTATAAGCACTGGACAAGAGCTGAGCTCTAGTGCTGGCTTGGCCAGTGACCTACAGGCTAACCTTGAAAAAGACATTTTAACTCCCAGCACTTTCATCTGTGTCTGTTTCCCTCATATCACTTCAGACCAGTGGCTGTTCCGTCTCATGCAAGCATACTGTTAAGGACTTAGCGTGGCTGGCAGCTCCTATTCCTGATAGCAAATGCAAAAAAACAAACCAAAACAACAACCAATAAAATACTTCAGGAAAAAAATAAATAAAACAAAACCAAAACCAAAGACCAACAAACCTTAGCAAAGAGCTATGTTATCAACTTACCAAAAAATACATTATCCGGTAAAAAAAATCAGTATTATCTTTTCCCTTGGTGTATTAAAAGCACAGATATTAGCAATATGTAAACAGCATACAATCAACACAACACAGTGTAACTGAAAAGACACCTGTATCGTTACTCCCCACAATGCCCCAAGCTGTAGCCAAGCAGTGCTGACCACCTGTTGAACTTTGAGTGTGGTAGGACTGTATAAAATGGGCATCAAGATACAGCAAGCTCTCCAAGGATTTCATGTGACAAGGTCAAGTGTCTCCTTGGTTCCCCAAGGAGACACTCAGCAAGCAGGCCACCAGGACATATCACGCTGGTAAGTAATGGCAACGGTTTTATTGCTAAGAGTTTCTTTGCTTTTGTAAACAGATCACTGCTTTGATGTTTGATTACACATCTTGGAGATGTCCTAGGTTCTGAACACTGCCCGCAGAAATACCTGGTTTATCACTTTTTCATTAACAGGCTGTTTTCTACTCCCAGCTCTCAAATACCTATTTGTTCAAAACCAAGACTTATGGCATCTGGCCTCCTTGTACCCCCTGTGAAATGAAGCACAGGGTGACTCCTCAGCAAGTTGCCCCGGCAGCGAGGGCTCCTGCCCACTCACCACAGCCTCTGCAGGAGCTCCCTGCACAGCGGCTCCAAAGCATGGGAGGAAGACAAGCAGGAAAACCTCGCAGCATTTTCAGAGCCTTTCAGCGCTGGCATCTGAATGTGATGGGAAGATGTTTGGCTGTATTTTTTTTTTTTCACTGCTATGCAACCTGAATAACAACTGCTTGTGTTCTCTTCAGTCTCTCAGGGTTGTATGTGAGACACTCAAACTTGAAGAACACTGTAATTAATAACTAATTGTATGGTGAAAATGAGAATAAAGAAAGAGATGCTCAGAGAAGGGGTGAAAGCCTCCACATATGACAGTGTACGGCTTAGGGCTGGAAGATGGTCCTCACACAGGAAAGGAATGTCAGCGCTAGGAAAATGGGACCCACAATAACCAAGGAACTGGGTGAGGAGTCACTGTTCTCTGCACACAGGGGTGAAAGGGTTCAGCTTTGCAGCAGTGGCAGCCTTGCTGCAGCTGTGGAGACCACAGGAACACCCCAGGAGGTGCAGAGAAACTGAGGAAGCCAGCAGGAACTACCCTTGAAGAGCAGACTCTATCAAAGTCACTTCTCAGTCTCCATTTCTACACCTCTTCCTTCCTCCCTGCACTGGGCACAGCCTCCTCCAGCCCCACAAGCTCCAGCAAAGGCCCCATTGTGGGGGCAGCTCCTGCGCCCCTTCAAACTGAAGAGGGAACCCGGGGCTTGCTCCCTCTGCAAAACCCAAACCCTGTTGCCTGCTGCTGCTCCAGCCCCTACCAATTCTGAGAAACTTCGCTACTTTTGGATTTAAAATAAAATAAAGAAAAATTTGAGAACAGAGCATCACTAACTCTATGCAGAAAGAATGGGAAAGGGAAGCAGCCTCCCACCACTGCTATGTCTTATCCACCCCACAGTTCTCACTCTTGATAAAACTTTCAGAAGCTCCTTCGAGCCTGAGTGGTTTTGGTAATTCAGTTCGTAACTCTAGAAGTAGCTTTAGCAACTTAACCCCCTCATTACTTGAGATTAAATATGAACACACTCCTGCTGCAGAGATAGCGGACAATGTCTATCCTCATCTTTAAAAACATGAAAAAGTATCTTACACAAATTGTTTGTCAAAAAAATACCCTTTTGAAGGAAAAAAAAACCAACAAAACACTAATCCCTGTATTTGTCCTTCCATCCATATTTTATCATCATTTTTGTAAAGGGGAATCTGCTTCTTTACCATTCCTGTTAACTAGAATGCATTTAGATAACACACCCTGATTTGTTCTAAGGGGATAAGTGGCTTGGGTTTTTATTTGGGTTTTGTTTGTTTTTACACATACTCAAAAAGCCCTGTAGTAAGAGAGCTATGTCACATATGAAATGAACACTTCCATTCTTCAGCTGCACTAAACCAGGAGTCAACTAATGAATATTCAGACCCATTGTCCAAAACACCCAATAAAAACAAAACGAGGCACCCCACCAAAGGCTACCCTGTACTTCCAGAATACCCATTTCATAGGCCCTAAACTGCTTTACAAGGGAAGGTTGCTCAAAAAAACGAAGTCTGAAAAATATGTAAAAAAGATGTAACAATGATTCAGTGAACAAAGCTGAAATGATTGCCTGGTAGATTTGAGAGGAAGAAGATATTTGGAGTCCCATCTAATCCCAAGGGCTTCTGCCACTCTGCAGAGTACCTTACAACCAGAGAGGCTTCTGTGCCGGGCTAGGGGTGTCCGCCTGTGCACAGGTCACACTACACCAGGTAATGTTACAGGTGTAATGCCACAGGTATAGAAAGTAATACTGCAGGCAAGGAGGAAACAGGCTGAGGGACACAACTTCCAACTAGCACTTAAAGGATAAGCACTGAGCTGATGGTCATCGATTGCAGCTTTATAAAGGACTCCAACCATCAGAAATCTGACAGAAACATTCTGTTTTTCCCTTTAGAAGGTAACTTTTTAGAGGCCACTTAACAAATACTTGTGAGTCTCTGTTTGCTTTGCAAGGTCCTTACAGTATTATGTCTTCCCACCAGCCTTGCCATGAAAACCCAATACATACACCAACACATACGTTGTTGCATGGGCAAAGTACAGTTGGTAAGAGTAATAAATATCAGTTCATCAAGGTCATGCTTTTAACAATAGCATCCATGAATTCCCAATCATGTCCCGTCACTAAAACTGGAAAGGAACAACCTATTTTTCATGGTACCTCTTAATACCATCTCCCTAAATATCTTCAGAAAAATTGAACCAAAAGTCATGTAGGATCTATAATTTCTCTATAATCTCTTAAATGAAGAAAAAAACTTCAAAAAAGGTCTAGCGACATTTCTGTTTGGTTCAATGAAAAAGTGCATCAGAAATGAAAGTGTCAAAATGCAAGGTAAAAGAAAAGTTATAGCAACAAACTAGGAAGTCCAGAACAAGTAGTGCACAAAATAATCCCTGTCACACCCCCGCCACCTATGTACACCCAGCCTGTTGGCCAGACTATAGGGAAAATAAACCTGTTCAGAAATAGTATTCCAAAACCTGACATCGCAGATTTTCGTCTACAAGTATGAGAAATGCTTCATTTTTCAAATGCCAAATGATATAATGAAACAATGCAACTACTCCAGGGATACTACCCTACATAATGCTACACATCATGAATTCATCAATATGATATAAGAAACTGATAGTTATTGCTACTGAGTACTCTCAGATTTAAAGAAAAATCAAATGCTAGCAAAGAAAACCCACTCTTTACGTCATTTCACTGCACAGCATCATCAGGGTTTTATCCCAAACGACACAGGTGAAAAGGTGAATGGCAGAGCAAGTCTGGGCTGCTAAACAAATTAAGTCTCTCTTGAAAAGGAATCCAAAACAACAGCAAGAGCTCAGATACTACAAAGCATCTTTTCAGAGGTATTTCTTTACACTTGGCTTTCTTCCTGGGCTGAGGTCCAGAAATATCAGCGCTGCCCTATTTTTTTTTCCCAAAGAAATAAGTTGTTCGAATAATGTGCACCTTGTGCACTGCATTGAAACAGATGAACATTTGTCTCCTTGAACTCTTTTTTTCCATTCTGATCTTTCTGCCCAGAGTTACACAAAAGTATTTTTTTTTTAAGAGAATCCTAAAAACAAATTTGCAAATTACAAACGAAAATCTCACAAAAGGCAGAAAGAGCTTATCTCAGTAGTGCTTTATTCACTCCAGTGATCTCACCTCACTTCATGATGTGTACCAAGGAGTGTACAAAAGACAACAACAGCACCACTGTGAAATGACAAAAGAAAAGTGCAGCCTCTGCTGAAGCTCAGCTTGGGCATCTTCTCTATTCCTGTGGGGATGGCAGGACAGAGACACTCAAGAAAACCTCCACACCGATAAAGGCATCACAGATTGTTCTGTTAGACAGAAAAGTCTGCACCTAAATACTTAACAATTACTCCTTTGATGTGCCTTTTGACTACTTGCCCATCCTAGAGGGAATTTCTCATGCCTTTTAATTCTTATCAGCAAATTCAGCACCTCTGACTCTGATCTTGTCTGAGGGCAACAATCCAGTGAAGAACTGACTTCAGCCAACACTCAAACAGGGCAATTGAAATAAATATAATATTCGTGTCTTTGTGAATCAGAATCATCATGACAATTTAGCACGGAGCTCCCTCTTTATCAGCAGTGGAGTATCTGGAAGATGCTGTCGCGTCTTCATTTTAGATGACATAAGATGAAAGCTCCCACCATTTGTGGCCTCTGGAAAAACAGAGTGACCTGGGAATCCTTCGGCACTGCTACAAACTGCCAGGCAGCTTAAAATCTTAGAAAGGTACTTGCAATTGTAACTTCAGTTGCAAGTTCTGCTTCACAAGTGGGTATCCCAAGGGGACTGTAGCATTGTCAGCAGAGGCCACCACAGTGGCCACAAACCCAGCTGTAGCCCTAGAAAGTATCTGCTGCAGCTTTCAAGGCCAGTTCAGACACACTCTCTAAAGCGCACATGGAGCACAGCTGTGTCTGCTGGCTTCCCAAAGCAGGGGACATCTTTTTCTTCTGTGTTCGCGTCCTCACAGAAGAGCCGGTGACTGAGGGTGCAGATTGAGGTCTGGCCACAGAGCAGATTCAGCAGCTCTGAGCTGTGAGGGCAGCCGGCCACACATTCCTGCACACCCCGAGCTGTCCTGGCGCAGCCACGGCTTTTGTTGCCCTCAGCCAATTTTTCAGCCAGATCTGTTCATCAGTCTGGCTCACTGGTGCCCCTGCAAACTGGGAAAGAAGACAGGTTCTTGCAGCAACCCTTCTGCGCTTTGGCTTCTGCGCTTTCCTTTCATCTCCATGCTACTTTACAGCTTGTAAATATTATATTCATGCTGGGTCATAAATGTTGAATACCTCCTCTGCTACTTAAACAGCAATTTAAGAGAGCGACTTGAAGTACTATGCCTCACAAAAATGGAGCTTGTCATGGAGGAGAAGGAAAAACATTGTAAGCTGTAATCACTCTGAGAAAACATCGCTGGAAGATATATAATCCAACATGACACTTGAAGCTTTTGCTACAGAACATTTGATCATAAAAGAAAAAATATTCTTTTTAAAGTGTATTTTCATATCAGTGCATTATACATCCTGTCAGAACAAACAGTGCATTAACTTAAATGATAAATAAAAAAGATTTTCTTTTCACAGCCAAAGTATTTCCATTCCAAGAGTGACTGTAAAAATAGACCTCAAAGTGAGCGTAACTGTGAGAATATATATCATAACAGAAATTTTATATCTCAGCAGAGGACAGTATGAGGTTTTTACGTCTCATTAAGCCAGAACAAAACAATAGGAAAAGACCGACCTTTCTGTCCCACCTTCATTTTCAAATATCATCTGTTAAACAAAGGCTCAGTGACACAAATCAAAAGCAAACCACACACCTCAACTGTCACTTCACTCGAGATAGCACCAGATTGTCCCAAGAAGTGCAGCAGGACGGCAGCCATGGCCAAGGAGCAGCTGGAGGAGCGAGCACCCCTGTGGGGTTCTGTGCTGAAACCTCTCCCAGGTTCACCATGAAACCCAGCAATGTGGCCAAATGGTTCTCCAACCATGGGATGGCAAATGGGGACTTTTCACCAGCACTAGATTATATATGTTCTCCCACCATAAAGAACAGGAGCTAGCAGGTGAATAAAATCACTGCATTTTAGAGTGTAGCAGCAGTAATGAAAAGGCTGAAAAGTTGTTTTCTATGCAGGGAAAGGAAAACGTATCCTTGTCTACTGCAAGCCAGAGGGCTAAAGGACGCATACGTGGTGTGTACATGGGACATGCGATACTCCAAGACACAGCCTCCTCCATACCTGAAGGACTGGGTAAGGCAGAAGACTGCACAGTTTTTGCCAGGGGTGAGAGCCCACTAGAGCCCTTCGGAGCAGCACTATCTACACTTCCTGAAAGATGTATCACCTTCCCTTTGAGTGGGGATGGAGTGCTTTCCTCGGGATCACACAGCACACTACGCTGTAACCCCATGCTACCCTGTCACCCCATGCTACTCTGTCACCCCAGCCATACGGCACAAAGGGCTTGGCTCACGGCAACCGCGTCGGCAGCCCCCAATGCTCCAACACTCCATGTAGGGAAACCCAGGGTCCTGTTCGGGCCGGGTAAGGAACACGTTCCAGAGTCCCTGATGCAGATCAGGAGACACCCGACGTGGCTCCCCAAGCCTCGTAACCCTCAATTTTGTGAGACCCGGGATCCCCCAGCTGCCCCGACCCCGCGGCCAGCGAGGCAGCGCGGCCCCGGCGCCCGTTTCCCCCGCCCGGGCGCTCACCTGCGCAGCGCAGCCCCTGCGAGAGGACGAAGCGGCAGCAGAGGTCGCACCACGTTCCCGCCGCCGCCGGCCCGAAGCGGTGCGGTGGATCCGGCGGCGGCGCCGCCTCGAAGATGGTGCGGACGTGGCGGGGCCGCGGCGGGGCCGGGCGGCGGCGGCCGCCATACGCGGGGCCCAGGACGCCGGCGGGCGCGTCTGGCTGCGGGCACATGGCCCGCACCGCCCGGCCCCGCCGCGGCTTCCCCCGCCCGTCGCCCGGGGCCGCCGCCATGCGGAGCGGGTGCGCCGGCCGCTGGCTGCCTGTCCCCGCCGAGCGGCCGGGGCGGGCGGCGGTTGACGCCTCACGCACATGACACCCGCGGGCGAAGGGAGCGGGGAGGCGGCGGAGGGTGGGGGGCGCCGCACCGCGTCCTCCTCCGACCTGGCGGCCGCCGCTCGGCTCGGCTCAGCGCCGCCGCGGAGACGGTGCGGGCCGGGGAGCGCGGCGTGACCGCCGCCGCCTCCTCTAAGCGCCGCTCTGCCGCAGCCGCGCTCCCCGAGGCCGCTCACCATCGAACGTCTCGGGGAGGAACAGCCACAGCCGGGGGCTCTGAAACGCTCCCGGACTGCCGGCCCCGCTCCCGCGGAGAGCGGTCGGTTTCACCAGCAGTTTCACCTGCCGTTTTCGAGGAATTAACTAATAACGACTATTACGAACGGAAGATGTGGAGGGTTTCCAGGAGGTACGTTTTACGACCGTAGATAAAACAATTAAGCCCTAATAATACGCCGCTTGTGGCTACTGTGTGTTTGTTTGTTTGTTTGTTTGTTTTCCCAAGCTGCAGTTTCCACGGGGAGCGTTTCAGGGCGTCGTTGCCTTTCCCGGCAGGTGGGAGCCGTGACCGCCGCCGGTGCCGCCCTGCGCCGGGAGTGCGGGCAGAGGCGAGCGCAGGGCGGTTCCGTTCCGCTCCCGCTCCCGTCCCGCTCCCGTCCCCCCGAGCCCAGCCTCTCCTTCAGGAGCGAGCTGGCAGCAAGTCACGGCATCGCAAGCGAGGCAAAGCCCGGATCTGTCAAACCTACAGCTTCAGAAAACAGTGAGCTCACTGGTACGTTCGACTGTCACGTCTCTCAGCTGTTAGAAACATCGTGTTTTAATGCAACCTCGCACTAAGCAGTATCAAGTGGGATGTATTCCAGCTCTAAGGCGTTTTCAGGATGTGGAGATACAGGATTTATGAACGATTCGTCTGAACATTCACACGGGAAATAAAGTGGAAAGAAAAAAAAAGTGAAGTATTTTCACCTGGTTTCTTTAAAGGTTGTAAACTGCTCCTGTCTGCTTGAATCTGAAACCGCTGCAGGGCTCCCATGGCCATCACCGCGGGAGCAGCAGCACGGTTGAGCTAGCGTCATCTTCCACCGTGAGTTAGCAAATGTGCCTGCCAAGCCAGGCCCAGGGCTCATGGAGCAGGTGCCAAGCTTGGCTCTCCGGGCACAGCGCAGGGCTACCCAGATGCACTTGCTCACAACCAGCTCTGCCATCACTAACAGACCCTGCACCCTGCAGTGTAAATGTACTTGAGGGTGCTGAAGTGACTCTCACGCTGGCACAGGGTGAGCTGGCAAGGAGTCTCGTACTCTGGAGGCATTCCAGACCTGCCTGGACCCCTTCCTGTGTAACCTCATCGAGGTGTTCCTGCTCCAGCAGGGGGATTGGACTAGATTTTCTTTCGAGGTCCCTTCCAATCCCAAACATTCTGTGATTCTGCGAAGGGCAGGTGATGCACTTGCAGGTTCTGATTTAAATGCCCTGCCTAAGTTCCATAAAGCAGCTCGTCCAGAAAACATTTCCCATGGCTGGGCAGCAGTGACACAGCCCATACCTTGATGGTAGAGTGCGGAAGCCTGGGCAGTCACAGCCTTCACTGGACACTTGTCATTTTTCAGGAGCAGAATACAGCCCACTCGTCACACACTAGTGTTCCTCGTCAATAGGAAGTGAAGTTCTTCAGAAGATGTACATCTACAAGCACAACTACTGCTGGCCGGGCTTGTACCAGTGTCAAAAGTAGCAAACTCTACTGAGGGATCCTACCCCTACTGCATTATTTTTTTTATCAATGGAACAAGTAACTACAACAACAAAGCTGCTTAGAGCACAGAAAATCAGCCACAACAGCACCCAGCAGTTAACCTGCTCCTAAAACCCCTCTGTAAGCAATCCCGCTCAGTTCCCAGAACAATCTGTTCTGGCACTTGACTCTCTTTACTGTTAGAAAGACTTTTCCAAACTCATAGTCTGGACTGTTTTGTTCTGTGCACTATGATTTATATTCATGATCTCTAATCCTTTCACCACAGATGTGGTGGTGAATGCTGATATTCTCTGACAGCCTTTAGTTGAGCAAAGACTTTTGCTCCCCCTTTCTTCCAATCTTCTTCCTGCCAACTCCTATTTTTCCCAGTCCCCCTCAGATGAGTTTTCCAGACTCTAGCCAGTCTTTTTTTTCATCCCTAATTTATCTTGAGGTAGCCAGTATATATATATATATTTTTCTAATTTTTATGGGCAAACCAGTTTAAAAGTGCTCATCTTCATGCTGGACACAGTTTCACCACCCTTCCCTCTGCACAGCCCAGGGTGTGCATCCCTCCACCTGATTTGCAGGTCCCTGGCTGGAAGCCCTCACCGGTTTAGCTAGCCAGATGTGGCCAGCCAGAGCAACAGCCATGCCCTCCTGGGCTGGAATTTCACATTAACAGCAGGCTATGCAACTTGGCAATGTGCTTAGTAATAGTCGTTCTTTAATTTTACCCAAACAAGTTTATGCAACTGCACTTGATTCCACATCTTCCCTTCTTTTAGGCTTTGAGCTTAAAAAAACAATATCCCCAAAGTAAACTTTTCTATTCAGCCTTTTAAATCCTTGTCATAGTACTATATCCAAAATTATTCTACAATTAGCACTTCTACAGTGATTAACTAAAACGGCACTGATTGATCTCCACCAGTGGACTGTTCCACACCCACCAGGGACTAGGAACTTTGCCAGTTACAGAGAACTCCTTTTGCTCCAAACACGTTATCAGCGGAGTAGTTAAAATAAGTAAAAAGGATTGGTGGCTCTACCACATCGCCTGCGTTAGTGATTTTGCTATATGGGACATGTTTTCTGGAGAGCTGACTAATGCAAGCTAAGCTGCAATTCGATACTTTAGATTTCAGGCTCTATATTGTACTTATGAGGAAATAAAAAGTATAAGGTAATACTGAAATTAACAGAAAGTGAAATTATGGAAGGACACAGAAGTAAGTACACACTGTACAGTCAGTGGTTGATGATGTATTTATGTCATTAAGTCATTCACTCATGCATTTTCACAATACATATGAGGACAGGTTTGTTCAAGTAAAAGATAATTAATATACTAAGCTAAAGCCCTGAAAACAGTAAACCAGCCTCAGGAGGAAGAACCAGATATTACTTTCTATTACTTCTTTTGGCAAATCAGTAGCATGACTGATAGTATCAGGACACTTAATTTGAGCCAAAAATTGATAATACCATACACTACGCTTTGATGTGAGAAGTGTATTTGCTTCCTAAGAACATAATCAGCAGATTATGAACTGATTGCTTCAAGTTTCTTAGCTACTGCTTAGTTAAAATTGCTTTAGAGAAAGAAATTTTAACAAGATGAAGGTTACTGATGCATTTAGCAACACTAAACCCAGCAATGTTTAAAATGAAGAGAAAATATAACAGAAAACGTTTTCAAACATGTAAAAGAATGCCGCACGTACTTCAATATACAGACTATATTGTTACTACAATTTTCTTTCTTTTTCAGACTGCTTCAGTATGAAGTTGAAAATTATATATTCCAACTAACACTTGATTTCTTTCAAAATTAAGAAAGTTTCAAACAACAAAGTGTTACAGACATAATATTGTAGAAAAACACAATTTATGCACAGTTTGAGAGCCCAATTCTTTTAACACTTAGGCACGTGTTTTACTGACACTCAGTGATACTGTGGACATGAATGAACAAATGTACAAGCAGGCATTAAAACATTCCAGTTAGACACGATTCCGGTATTTTAAAACAAACAGTTAAGAATGCCACGGCTAACCATGCAAAAACACGTAACAAATTGTTGAACACCTTTTGCATAGCTAGATTTTTTGGGGGACAAAGCTTGCGAAGTCAGAAGCTGCTCACATGGATGTAAAAATATCTGAGTTCCCTTTTAGTACTTGATTCTCATCTTGGACATCAAGGCAGTGAATTTCCTCTTCTTCTAACAACAAAAGAATCAACTATAAATTTCATAAGTTTCTATTCAAGATATTGTTTGTTTGGTTTTTTTTTTAATTGAAACATTTTGTATTCTGACCTGGACAGATAAGCAGGGAAAAAGCATCACAAACCTACCAGGTGCTGTCACAGGGTACCACTGTTTAGTTTATACCTATATGCTTCACCATTAAGTATGGAAAATCCTAAATATAGTTGGTTCAGCTCTTCTTACAGATGTAACACAGCCATTAGAAGTGCTGCTGGAAACCATTGAACATCCATGGCCATGTTTCCACAAGGAAAGAATGAGGTCTGCAATTATTTGTGTGCTCTTCATCTGAAACAAATAAGTACACCTGTAGTATCCAATCCAAGTGAGGGATGTTTTCTGAGATTGTGTCTGTTTTCCTCTTTCTCCTCTCCTACATATTTTGGAGCAGGCTCTATAATTCTGCAACTCTGCAACCCAGTCATGTAGTACTGAAAGTAACAACCACTGATACTGGGAAATAAATATATAGTGTTACTACATTTTCCACCTAAGTTTAATATCTCAGTTGTAAGTCAGCACTGGGTGTGGTGCCTTTTCAAGATCTAGACTGGTAACTTATTTTTCCAATGTTCAGTCACCACTGGGGCTGATGCTTAGGGACATGGTTTAGTGCCAGACTTAGGTTATGGTTGGACTTGATCATCTTGAGGGTCTCTTCCAACCAAAATGATTCTATGATTCTACCTGGTCTACTGACTGCCCACAAGTTCTCCTAATGTTGATTTCTAACCTTCTAAAAAACTTATTCCTGAAAACAGGATTCTGAAAATGCTATTTTAAGAACCCGCTTCTCTGGTGGTGAGCAACAAGATTCCAGAGAAATTCTGAAAATGCTGTACTCTTAAAAAAAAGGAATTCTTACATTCAGTCTGACAACCCGGAGTGCAAAACTTCCATATACAGAGCAGTCAAATCATTACAGACAACATGGCACCAAATATGGAGAAGAACTTAAAAATATTGTGAATTTGTTTTCTGAAGTAGATGTAGACTAACAGTTTGGATGTGAAGGAAAGAGAAATGCATTTCCACTAGGGTCCTATCTGTGCTTTCAGTCCCTATTCCCACTTATTTAAAGAGATCTTTAAAACAATCGTCACGTTCTGTGATTATTAGAGCCTTTCTGCTAGACTCCAACATAATAGTGGTGGTTAAAGGAAACTCAAAACACCATTTAAAGACTATTGATAAAGTTTAGAGTTCTGCGCATCCTCTTGCAATAAAGACTAAATTTCATTCTGAGAAATGGGGCAATATTCAAAGAAAACAAATGTCAATTTCATCAATGACACTTTTGCCTTTAGGACTTCAGAGATCCTCCAAGGGGCTAAGTTCCCTGCCAGGAATAATTCTATCCTAACATTGACCAAAAAAAGACATATATTTCTTTTATATTTACATATTATACATATTTACATTTTTTAATATTACATTTGCAGAGGGGGAAAAAAACCCTGGTTACAGATTTATTATCTGCCTTTAAAAGTCCTACAAGTTATTTTTTCCCTTTGAAAAAATTTACAAGTCCTCTTCAGGTCCTTTGAAAGCTAGATACAGTCCACGTTCCACAGGCCACCATCCTTAGTCAAAGCACCAAATCTAAAATGAAAAAACAATCTATTCTTAGGTGACTGACTAGATTATAGAATAAATCCTTAATTTGTTATAATTTAGTTGTGGGTTCTTCCTTTCCATAGCCACACGCCAACACAGGCATTTTTATTATCTAACTTTTGTATGTGAAAAGAAGATAGAAGAGAGGATATTATGCTCCCAGTATGGGACTGGGAACAGAACAAAACTAATTCAGCTTGAAGCCACACTCAGCTCTATTGGCAATTGACCCTGAAGCTTTCAGAGATAATTATTTTAATACATTTTATCATCATGAGAAAAAAAGCAAAGTCAGTATGTACGTGATAGTGACAATACCCTCTCAGGATTATAAGAAATCTGCTTAAATAAAGTGAAGAGGTCAACAATCTGAAAACTGCAAAAATCGTTCATTCGGATTGGTATAATTCCACAGTCATTAAAAATTATGTCTAAAAAAAAGGAGTTAAAAGACACCACTGGATTGCTACAAAAGTACTGTGCTTAATTCAGAATTAATCTGTCTGTGCAACAGATATTTTTATTAGCTAAACATAAGTAACATGAAACAACAATGCCACAACTGCTGTGTCAGAATGATCTTACAGTAACGTTTCGAGCTTTTGAATATTTTTTTGTTTTGTTACACCAACTGGGTCTACAAAATGTACCAAATTAAGCCTGTTCCTAGTATCAGCCCAAACAGGGAAAACAATTGCTTGCCTTTCCAAAATGTGATTGTTCTCAGCCAGCTGTTTAACAACCCCTTCCATTTCTTCCTTTAGTTTCTTCATGCTGTAGTAACAAAAAGCGCAAGAAAGGTTACAGTTTTTATAGGGACAATTATCTGCTACGATCACTCACCATCGCAAAGCTTTCAGCAACTCGTCATTACATACAAAATAAGGAACAGATAACATGCTGGTTATTTACTAAAAGTGACAGATGATATATTACTCGCTTCTAAATCCATACCACCACTTTAGCGATATGAAGTTTTTTCTGCAATACAAAATTCTTGGTCTTAACACAGCAACCACTGAGTCAACAATTCACCTCTGTAACAGGTACAGAATACTACATCAATCCAATTAAGAAATTCTTACCCAAGAGTCATTTCCACTAATGTGTTTGAACTTGGATAAACTGTATTCATTGTATGTTTCATGCCACTGGAAACTGCGAACATTTTCTGTGGCAGAGCATCTTGTAACTGTAACAGATAAAAAGGAAATGTAAGTTACAATATAAGTTGTCATATGTATCTTGATGCCCACCTTAAATCCTTTAAATTCTCCATTGCTATGATGCCTCACAAAATCATTACAGTAGTACGGCAGCTGATATTCCCCAAGTTGAGACCATCTTGGCAAGTTTTGTACTGACACTACCTATGGTTCCCTGATGTGTTCCATCTTCTTAACTGTCTTATGCTGTCATACCAAACTCTCAGAAGGAAGATTATCTGTTATGTTTGTAGATATCCTAAGGCAATAGGATCCTAATCAATACCTGACTTCAGTAGTGCTACTAAAATACAAGCAAATAACAAGTAAAATGCTGCTCTCCACCATTCCCTAATTACTTTTACACCTGTCAGGTGCTTTTCTTCCATTTATATGTTCTTTATAAAGAAGAATAGTTTTACTGCAGTTTTGATAAGCTTGCATCCTGCAGAGTCACTGTACAAATTTTAACAAAACGCTTTCATTCATGTCACCAGGAGCATTAGTTTAGCATGTATCCCCTAATCTTGAATACGGGAGTAGTGTTTTTATGCTTTGTAAGAGTATTAAGATAATCCTCCAGGTACTCAGATACCATTATGGTAACAGTTACATAGAACACTTCTCAATTAAGCCACATCCATTTGTACACATTTTTTGTGGGGAACGCTAATACCACCCCCCTCCCGCAACCACAAATCCCCAAAACAACAACAACAACAACCCCCAAATAGAGTCAGGATTCAGAAAAATCAAACCACTCTCTATGCCACTCCAACATCAGCAATGAAGCTACTATAGACAAAATGCAAATAAATCAATGCACCCCTATAGTTTAATACAACTGCATTAATGTATGACTCACTATAAACCACAGTACTGATATTAAACAACATGGAATAGTCTTTTATCTATGCAAACACTTTACATAATTTTGAAGCATTCTACCTCATTGATATAATCCTGGTATTTGGATACCTCTTCTTCAATATCAAAGCACTGGTTGGTGAGAGCCAGTAACTGCTTCCTTATGTGAAGCATTTTCCTAAAAGAAAATAAGTTTTCTTTAAAAAGAAAATAAGTTTTCTTTTAAAAGCTTCCTTTTATAAAGTGGTGCAGTGAACATTACCAAATACTAAAGAAATCAATAGCTTGCCTTGTCCAGTCCTCAGCCTTGTCCAAAAATGTATCATACTTGCTGACACATTCATCTTTGAATAGAGCTATGGCTTTTGTTGCGTGCAAACACAGCTTCTGCCTGCAACACAGAAACAACCAGAATACTGTTATACTGCTTTCAAAACCCCGTTCCTCTAATTCACTTTCTGAAACTTGAAGAAAACTTATGTGGACTTAAAATCCCTTCAGCCAACTTTATTCATGCTGTTGTAATGCATGAAAAATCAACACACTGCATAAACTGACAGTTTATGTTTCAAAAAACATAACATTTTTTTTCTCCCTACTAGGGAGAAAAAAAATATTTGAAGCATTTACTTGCAATTATTTGTATACTAACAAATGGTCAAATGTATTCTCTGAGTCAGTATTTATCTGAGCAAGTACATTTAAGGAAAAGGGATTCTAAATGGAAAGGACAAAAATCCTTATTATTTCTTATTTGCCTTCTGCACACCCTAGGAACTTCCAGCACATACAAATCATCCTTCGTGCTGAGTAATATACATGCAAGAGAAAAACTGCATTTTTGTGTCAGCTTAGATTTATGATAGTAGAAAAAAGAAAGCACATATAGAGACAAGGACAGGAAAACAAAACAAACCCCAATTCTGGTCAGTGTTGCAGACTGTAATCCCAGTGTAACTGCCTCACCATGCTGTGCACTGCACTAAGGGGTATTGGGACACTATAGTCTAACACCTGCTTCTGGTATCTCATTAAGTATTGCACGATAGCTATTGGTTAATCCAATTCTCGCTGGAGTTTAGCTGGATTGTCATCAGGCATACATAGTGTATCATTCACCCAGAAAAAAAAATAATCTGAATTGAGTGCTGCTCCCTTGTCTATCTAGTGGTAAATATTACAAAAGGCCAGTTTCTGTTGCTAATGGCACCATGTTCTTAACACAAACCGCTGCCATTTCTCTCTGTGACCAATCCAGTAAAAGAAGATACAGTTAGGATCTCAAAGATACCTGAACAATTCCAAGGAGACACTTGTGTTAGGAAACATACCAGTACTCAAAACCATGAAAGTGAAGCCTATTTATTTACTCACATATTAATGCAAGGGCACAGTTTGCATGGTAGAAAAAGCCCTAACATTTCTTTAGTCTGCCCAAGGTAGTGCAGTTTTAAAATGAGCTGTGGATTGCATCCCAATGTTTGCCTGTTTTACAACTATATCCTTAAGAACATATGGCTGGAAATTATCTCTCACATTAAGACCATTCCCTTGCAGGGCAATGACGTGTCCAAGTCTCCATCGGTGTATCCAGATCTGTCTTACAGGTTTCCTGCCCCTACTGTCCTTTATCTTGGGGCAATCTCCCCCCGGCTTGGCAGTTACCCCATTTATCTTTCACTATGGGAAAATCAAGTGGCATGTTTGTGAGAACACCAGCACCTTCTGCACATCAGCTTCCTAGCTGTAATTGTCAGTGAAGCCACACTAGTGGTAGCAACAGCAATAATTTTTAGAAAATGACAGAAGCAGGGTCTAAAATCATATAGCACTCAGCAAAGTACAGGGAACCCACTCAACTGACCAGCCACTAGGAAAACAACTACTTAAATATAAGCATTTAGCATCATTGGAGATGCACAGAGATACCCTGCCCTGCTTCTGTCTACCCAGAAAGGTGCAGGTTTCCCATTTGTCTTGTGTCCTACCTCCCAGCCTCAGAGTACATCTCAGATACCTCAGGGCCACTTAAACAGTATTAGACATCTGCGTATAAGGAACTGAATCAATGCTGAGACCAGTACAGCAGCATGAGCAGAGCAGCTGTTCACAGTTGCTCAAGACTTCGTCAGTAGGTTCAGTTGAGCCTGATGGGAGCCCAGATACCCAGGTTACACATAATGTGGCCACCTCTCATAAGTGACAATTTTAAACAGGCATGGACAACTGCATTAAAATTTATTTTTTGTGCTATATTTCCTAGAAGATTAAATAAATCTAGAATTTCATTCAGCTAGTTCATATTTTATTCATCTGTAGAAAATTATCTGCATCTTAGTTACAAAGTCACTTTACACTTACTTTTCAAACCTAAAAACACAGGAGGAAAAAAAAGTGCATCCTGCAAGACAATTACACCTAGATAGCAAACAGGTATTTCTCACCTACATTTAGAAGATCTGCCAAGTGAAGGAACTCAGTTGCCAGAAATCACCCTATTACCATATGCTGGCACCACTATGGATATTTAAAGGAAATTTTTTAAAAAGCAATCCTAAACAGGTTATAATGTACAACAACAACAACAAAAAATTAACAGAAGAGGTTATTGGCAAAAGCACCTGAAGGACCTGAAAGCAATCATGGTATTTCCCAAAGGTAACATCAAAACTTACTTGTCAAACTTGTGAATTTGTTCTTCATTATAAGGAAGCCCTAGGATCAGAGCAGATGACAGACATTACCAGTTTAATTCTGTTAGTTTATTTATGTAAAACTCCACTAAATATATTCATTTTCTATATGGTTTCCTTCTCCTATCCTGATAGGGAAAAGTGGTCATTTACTTTTTTTTTCCTCCTCTTCAGTCTTGCAATTCAAATTTCTGAGATTAATGGTGGCATTTCATTCAGATGGGCTTTAAGACAGTACCTCACCAAAAGGACGTACAGATGTATTCACTGTTGCTGACTAACTCTCCATTCCTATTATAGATATCCTAGTGGAACAAGGACTGACCTGTCCTTTATCTTACAGTTTATGTTAAAAGTGAATCAAATAAGTTACTTACTTCGTTCTGCTTTGTCTTTTTTGAACTGATAATAAATATCTGTGATGGAACACAGCAGCACCTGCAGCCTTTCTGGACTAGAGTGACAAAAGGAAGAAAATGAGATATTTTATATACAAACTTAAGTAGCTATTAAGGAGCTTTATGAACTACAACTCATGTAGAATTCAATATATATTAAAATAATTGATAGAGTTACTCACTTTCTGTCCTTTGGATGCATGCCTTCCTGATTTGCCCAGGTGTCAGTCAGTAAACCACCAGGAGAAAGTTTGTTTTTGATGTCTTGAAGACTAGTTTCTATTGTGCCCTGCGAGCTGGAGAGCTACATAAGAGCAAGAAAGTTCAATCTTACCACTGGGTAAAGTAAAAAATTAGTGAGGATGAAAACAGACTGAGCACATTAATACTAGAGACTCATTTGTTTCACTGACCTTCATTAAAGAAATATGCCTAATTATCTGCCTAGGCTTTGCTAAAAGTAGAAAAAAACCACAGTTCTATAAAAGAATGAATCATCTTTGATGCTGGAATTTCTGTTAGTTAATATTTATTTTCTCCCAACAATAAGTTTCTACCTTTCATATATTCCCTATTTACTTCCACACTCATTCTCTTGTTTTGTTAAGAATTCATATAATGAATACCCACATAAATCATACCTTTCCTTCAAAATAAAAATGCAGTAATCATCTTTTACTTTTAGACTGGAGAACTTTAGGACACCAGTGTGTAAAGTTACTTTCAGTTTTTCCTTACTTGTCTGGAAACTTGATGCAAATTTCAAAGCCGATCATTCTGAAGTGTGTGTCTGTATCATTCTAGAAAGCCAATGAAGTAGTTCAATAGAAGGGAAAAAATCTACAAAGTAAAATACGTTTCACGATCATAATTTTTGGCTTGAGTATGATAGAAAATGAGACTGTATTTTCAGGAACTGATTATTTTCACCACCCTGGCCTAATACAAGGATTCAATCTGTTTTCAGAAAGATATCCACATCTCAGTACGGGCATTTTAACAGCCTTTGGCAATCTAGAACTGATTTCAAAAATTCAGAGTTGTTATTCACAGATAAACCTGTGTTAACACGCATTCAGTGTTTTCTTTAGAAACAGCATTCTGAGAATGACAGAGGTTTGCAAGATACTTACTCGCAACAGTTTTGTGTGTATCTCTGAAATTTCATCCACTTCTGGTGCTTCCAAGTTCATCTGTATCAAATTCTCATATCTGAACAAAAAAAACAACAGCACATTTAAAGAAGAAAATCAACAAGCAGTGAAGAGACTCAAAATATTCCTTGAATCTAGAGATTAACCATAACTACCTTTTGTTTTATACAAAATACTGTCTCTGTCAAGCAGCATCCATGAAACACTGACAACCTTAAGTGGACATTAATAATGGAAACATTTTAGTTATGAAAACAAAGTCCTTGATTTTTTTTTCTATATTTGAACTGTTAAAAAGAAGTTTGAAACTTCCATTCCTGACTTCTTTATTCTGTTCTCATTATTTGTCCTTGACTGGTTGTGGGAAACTATATTCTCTCATCAATTTTAAAAGGTTACCAAACTAAAGTTACTTGAAGTAGTCAATGACATACAACAAACTAATATTCCAGTGCACCAAAATGCTCTTCTGTGGAAACTTCTTGGAAAGGCTGAGTTACCAAAACCTTGGGTTGGTTGAGTTACCAGAACTTTAAAGGCTGAGTTTGTAGCACCATCTGTTCATATCGATACTTTCCATAGGACCAGAGTTCAAAGTGCCAAATAAATAATTTGGGACAATATTTTTCCTGCTGAGTCTCAGGCACATTTTATTTTTAAAAACACTATCAAAACCAGCTCAGCTGCTTTCAAAAAAATACATACTTTGCTCAGGTTCAGTACTTTACCTTTTCAACTAAAAGTTTTGTATTGTCATGCTTTAAAGCACCCTTGAAAAGGGAGGGCAAACAAGAGGACATGTCCTTTGCTAACACCATAAAAGTCTTCTGAAGTCAAATAAACTGAAAATCCTGCCCCTTCCTACCAGGCCAAAACACCATGTGCAAACACAAAGCAAATTTCTATTCACAAAACCAACACCAGTTTGCAAGCGAACATAATTTTTGTTTAAATCCCTGCTCTGGGATACCGCTGAAAGCACAGAATCACAAATCAGAATATACAGCAGTTTCTTCTGAGCTCTAAGCAGCTTTCTCCTGTGGGCACCAGGCAGGATGCAGGAAGAAGCTGTCTGAACCAAATACAAAGCGAACAAGAACCAGCTCTGTCAACTAGTGTAAACTGGCTTGATGAAGAGTTTGGATTATAGCCCTAATGATTTGTAACTAGGCCACACAGGTATACTGTTATCTTGCTAGTTATCAACTTTGCTACAGTTTCACTGTTGTTGGTTTTTTGTTATGTTTTGGTTTTTAAAACAAGTACCTTAAAGCCCAGGGGTGTCAGTTTGCACATGTCTGGCACACACAGGGCAACTCTGACAAATCCTTGGGCATCCGCAGTCACTACATAGAACCTGTTCAATTCACACATGCATGTGGCTTAAGTTTACTCTTAAGTCTACTCTGCAAACCCCATGGCTCTGCATTTGTGCTTTAATCACCTTGTGGGCATCTACATTTTCAGAGCAGCCTGGAAGCAAGTTCGGAGAATCCTAAGACCAGGACAGCATTTGGAGGAGACTGGCAGTAGCATGAATAGTAAAACAACTACCCATAGGAGAATCCTATAAAGAACTGGGGTTTAAAGTTTGTATCCAACTGTATAACATACCTTCAAGACAGAGATAACGCTAGTTTGTGGAAAGACTGAACAAAACACCACAAGGACACTTTAATTTGACCAAGAATTGGACATTGAGTGGGACTCGAGGGTGAAACAAAAATCGGGAGAGAGAAAAAAAATAAAATTTGGGAGGAGAATTCGATAGTGCAATCCCACTTCCTACAGACAGCACTTGACCAAAAAAGGTAGAGCAGAAAAGTCTGGAAAACATTTGCTTCCTTGGACTGGAAGACAAGAGAAATAAACATCCTCTGCTGTCTTTGAAACTTGCAAGTCTCCTACACTAAGAGATAACAATTCTTTAGTTGCTCCTTGTTATAAATTTTGTCAGTTTTAAGGAAAGCACTCTAAAATCTTTCTACTATATGTCCCAATGGGCGACAGTGAGACTCTGTGACACAGACCTCTGCTCTTTGAATCAACCAAAATAGACAAAAGTAACGCAATAGCCAAGCACTTGAAAAAAATTACAAAAGTGCAATTTCCTGCACAGTTTACTTTTGGTATCCCTGTGTGCATACACTGTGATATACTAATGCAGCTTTGTTTTTTTAGTTGGTGGGGCTTGTTTTGGTTTGGATTTGGTTTGGTGTTTGTTTTTTTTTGTTTGTTTGTTTGTGGGTGGTTTTTTTTGTTGTTGTTGTTTTGTTTTTCCTCAGCTGTTCTATGTTATACTTCAACATTAAAATTATTTCCATGAATAAAAAGCTACAGCATTAAAGCTGTGAAAGGGGCAGTATTTAGTCACCCTTAATAAACACACACAAGCCAACTCAGCAACAAAAGCACTAGAGGACTAATGAAAGCTACTCAATTCTTTGTCCAGACTTCACTGTAGCTTCTAAAGTTAAACAACAGCAAATGAGCGAGTCAGAGAAGAAAGGAGAAAAAGAATACATAATAGCAATTAGTTGTTCCCACTAGATTAAGGAGCAAAATTAACACTCCAATTTGAGTGAAGCGAATTACTAAATTTGCTTAAGTCACTGTGATCAGCAAATCCATGGAGATTCCAATTTTTTTTTTTTTAATGCAAGACCCCTGTAAATAAACATAGCATAAAATACCACTGTCATTGAAGATGATAATGAAAAATCAATGCATTTGCTGTAGTGCTTCTACTCACATTTTTTCAGCTTTCTCAATGTTTCTGCTGCAGTAATCCAGCCTGATGACCACCTCTGTCTTTTTATGAACCAATTCGTTGTAATCATCCTTGATTATTTCACTACAAAAGTGAAGCATTAGTCTATAACAAAAGTATTTAACTGCCATCTTACCAGCAATCAGTAATACAGTAATAACTGCTAGTAAGAATTGCTTTCAGTTCCAGATGCATTAGCATATTCCTCATATAAAACTCTCTTGTGCAAGATGCTCAATTATACCTGCATGTTACCAGAGGTTAGACTTAAATTACCCACAGAAGAAAGAGAAATTGCGAATACCTAAACCTTATTGATAGAAAAAAATATTTTTGTTTCCTTAATGACAGAAAGAAGGAAAAAATTCAGAAAGCTTATTCATATTCAAGTAGTAAGAAAAAACTCCCAAAGTACAGGGAGAACACATAATTATGTATTGATAATCAAAGCATATCTCAATTTAAAAAAACAATGTGCAGATTCAATCAATTGCTTACATTAGCCATTGTATTCCTTTTCGCATCAGCTCCTGGTAAAGTAGCAAAGAACTGGCAACTCTACAGGCATAACATACAATACCTGTTACTGCCTGGTGGAAAAACAAACAACATTAGCACTACTCTGGCATTCTCTTAACAATTGTTTCAAGTCAATTAATCACAACAAAGCAACATAGATTAAGAAAAGAAAGAAAACATGAAGATGGTAGTTTGAAATGTGTAACTTTGCTCAAACTTTAGTCTGGAGATAACCGAACACTCATGGAGGCAGAGCTAAACACGGTAGTGTGTTCTTCCAGTTTTGTTGCAATGTCTGTCAGGGATGAAAATAAGTCTCTTATAAAAAAAAGTGACACCACTTACTCTTAGGATTTACATTAATTTCTAGAAAGTCAAAAGTATGTTTCTTTAGTAGTTTAGGAATTAAACATACACACTAAAACAAATATGTAAAAAAGGACACATTTTTAAATTCTAAGGCTAGGGACCCTCTCCACCTAATTTCACTTACAAGTTTGCTGCATTACCTAGAATTGTGAACAAAGTTTCAGAAATTATAATTTTAGATATTCTGAATAATTAATATCAACTGATTACTTTCTGTTTATTAAATTTAAAGACTTCTGGAATTCAAAGAGACATACACTTTGAGGACTACCATGCCTGAATACAAGGCTCCTCAGCAGCCAGTATTTTACAGCCATAGGACAAATGATGGTCACAAAGTCAAAGCACGGCAACGCGCACATTCGGTTGTTTTAGAAAAATGACCACAAGAATGAAATATCCTCCACTTGCCTCCCACAGGTTCTGAAAACTTGCACGAGAGGCAACAGAAATCCTACGCTTCTGCAGAGTCCTAGAGACTCCCTCTCTATTGAGAGATAGATGAAAATTATTTTCCTTACATTAGGTTTTGCACCATCACAGGGAATGTTTTGAATCTTCTCACTAACTTCAGGACTCCAAAGTGACAGGATCCTTTCCCCCCATCACTGAATTACAGAGTAACAAAGGGGTTTGTTTCTGATTGTTATTTTGTTTTAATATACAAACATAATTTGTATAAAAAGTATGGCTTTAATCTACTTTTCAAGTCCTTGTTAACAACTTCCATTTCAATATCATTTCAGTAGCATTATCTGAAGTATATAAATTAAAATCATAATTACTCACTTTAGCCATACTGGCATCCCCATCCAAGTCATAACGTTGATGTACTTTAGGAAGTAAAACTGAAATATAAAACAAATATCTGTATTTTCTTACTTTGCACAAGATACTTCAAAAGTCTTAATAAATTATTGGATACACTAGTATACCTTTTAGAAATGCACAGAATGGTTGGGGCTGGAAGGGACCTCTAGAGATCAGCTAGTCCAACCCACTTGCTAAAGCAGGGTCACCAGAGCAGATCACACAGGAAAGTGGCCAGGCAGGTTTTGAATGTCTCCAGAGCAGGAGACTCCACAACCTCTCTGGACGGCCTGTTCCAGTGCTCCGGCACCCTCAAAGTAGTTTCTCCTCATATTCAGACGGAACCTCCTGTGCTTCAATCTGTGCCCGTTGCCCCTCATCCTACTGTTGGGCACCACTGAAAGGAGACTGGTCCCATCCTCTTGACACCCACCCTTGAGATAAATATAAACATTTATGAGATCCCCTCTCAGCCTTCTCTTCTCCAGGCTGAACAGACCCAGCCCTCTCAGTCTCTCCTCATAAGAAAAGTGCTCTAGGCCTCTACTCATTTTCATAGCCCACCACTGGACTCCCTCCAGTAATTCCTTGTCCTTCTTGAACTGGGGATCCCAGAACTGGATGCCGTACTCCAGATGTGGCCTCACCAGGGCAGAGTAGAGGGGGAGGAGAACCTCCCTTGACCTGCTGGTCACACTTTTCTTAATGCACCCCAGGATATCATTGGCCTTCTCGGCCACAAGGGCACATTGTCGACTCACGGTCAACCTGTTGTCAACCAGAACTCCCAAGTCCTTCTCTGCAGTGCTGCTTTCCAGCAGGCCTGCCCCCAACCTGTACTGGTGCCTGGGGTTATACCTCCCCAAGTGCAGGACCCTACACTTGCCCTTGTTGAACATCATTAGGTTCCTTCTCTGCCCAGTCCTCCGCTACCTCTATACAAAAAAGCATTACTGGATATCACCCAGCTCAGCATATCTTCTCCCACAGCTGCCAATAGCAGAGGCTTAGGGAAGAATGCAAAGACAGAGCAAAATAGAATTCTCTATCAGATTCTCCCAGCTTCGAACAATCTGTGGTTCAAGGACTTCCTGAGATCTGGTGAAACTTGTGTTTAACAAAAGTCTTGGTAGTTTTTATTTTTCTTCCCTTCCTTCAATGGAAGCTTTCTGAACCAATTAAAGCCTTTAACATAAATAAAAAGTCTGGCAACCTAAGTATGCTTTGATTTAATGCAGGTGTCCACTAATGATCTCTCTCCATTGAGAAAGCCAACCATTTATTTCTATTCTTCAGCCTTGTGTTTGCCTGCATGGGAGACTGTTCCCTCTTATCTCATGGCTACTTAGTTTCACTGAGAGTTTTAAGGGTAGGGCTTCCCCAAAGAGCTTCTTAAAACCTAGGGCAGCCTCTGCCAACTGAATCTCCTCTGTTCTCCTGCTCATTGACGCCTTCAGAAAGCTCTGACACAACATAAAGGCCCAGTTGATCTTTCCACAAACATCTCACCTACCCACAGGCTTCAGCACCTCCGTGTGAGTGCCAGCTGGCCCCAGCAGTCAGTACGTGGGACATACTGGCAAAAGCAATGCTGATTTCTCAACTGGAGGCATGTCCTCAAGCTCACCTCTTATAAAAAAGGGCTCTGGCACAGGGCCCTCTATAAGCCTCTCAGTGATAAATGGAAATGCAAACATAATTTCTTTTTTATTTTTCCTGTTATGGCATTACCTTATCTTCTAAGCAAAGGTAAGTTGTTAAGACATCCTCTGCTAAAAGAAAGACTAACTACATTCACGATAACAAAAAAAGCAAAACTTGAATTTCCACTTTGTGAGTAGCAGAACAAAAGAACCAACTTTGAATTACATTCTACAATGTTCCTTTCTACTTGCTAAGTATCATGCTTCAAAAAATTTCAGAACTCCATTTGCACCACTACATCTTCACACACAGATGTTCAGGTTCAGAGCACTGGGAACATCACAAGCAGCTACTGTTTCTGCAAAAATATGCTGGACACTCAGCATTAAAAAAACAAAACAAACCAACATGGACTGCGTATTTACAACTTCAGGTATCGACAGAGAAAATTTTCAAACACTATTCCTGAGATATAACAGATATAAAATTATAATTAAATAACCCAAACTATTTACAAAGGACAGCTATAAGAAAGAGGAAATGACTTTCATGTACCTTCTTCATAGATTAATCCGACAATGTTCACAGCCTCCCTGCTTACTACAAAGATAGGGTTCTCCTCAGTAGTTCTGGGGAAGTGCTGTGCCAATCTCCCAGGCTCTAGTACTAAACGCCGACCTTCATATATCAGTTCTTGATTCTGAGATGGTATTTTTGTCTGTTTGTAGACCAACTCATGAAATATAGCAGCTCTATAATACAAACGATACATTCAGTAGTAGTTAGACTCACCACAATAGTTCAACAATTCAGATTTTGTATTATTTAAATAAAAATCCGTTTTACTTCTGATTAACTCATAACTGGTTTTACACATAAAGCATTTGACTTACAAGCAGCACAAAAAGCAGCGCACTGCCTAAGGCTCCAGGTTGCTCTGTTACGATAATAAATCCTATTTCCTGCAAAATACCACACTTCCCTTTCTACTTCTGATTTTCCACCAAAGCACGTCTGTGTAAACAAACTTGCTTTGGCCTGGAGTCTGAAGGTCAGTAAAAACAGACAACACCAGATGACAGGAAGAAAGCACGCTTTAGTTTCCTCAGGCATACCCATTTCGTTAAAGGAGACAGACAGTCCCTCCAAGAGAAAACTCTATAGTGTTTCACATGTCAAAAAGCACACACCTTATATTCAGCCTGTAAGCTAACAGACAGCCAGATTATCTCCTAAAACAGCAGTGATGAAGAAAATGAAGGGCACTTAGGTATTTTATTTCCAGCAATCAATGGATACAAGGAATAAGAATTTATAAACACTCCACTCTTGCTCTGCATCCCCAAAAAATATCAACAAACAAAACCTCCCACAAAGAAGAAAAAACTTAAGCACACTAACAGGAAGGACCAATTTGCCTCCTGTGCAGCACTGACACCTTTTAACACTGCAGCTCATATTCAAATAATCATAAAGGTAAATAACTCTAAAGTACAAATAGCAATTTGAGCTACAAGGAAGGCTTCTCAGCAAAACCAGTACTTGGGCTCTCTCAAAATACAGAGAAAGGCCACTGATTTTTGTATCAAACTGTAAACCAGAATTTTAGATTTTAACATCAACATTTGATGACCATAAAGGCAACTCCATATAACTCAGGATCCTAAATCGTACCAATTAAAAGTTCAGAATCCCTGTAAGAGCTTTATGTCAGATAGACAATGTGCACATATGTATTCTTGAGGATAAGATAAGAAAAGCGAGAGTTAAACAGAGCCTCTGGAAAACTACTTTGTAAATAAGTAAGATATACAAATGGGTGATGAGTTGGTATCCATTAAGAACAGAGACACCTTGTAACATATCAAGGATTGTGTGTTCTGTCACTGATTAAGACCAAATTTAAGATCAGTTGACTTGACCTTCAATTATTTTATTTTTATTAGAAATATTTTATTATCAACATGCTTCTATGCACTGTGAATACACAGAAGAATTACAAGCTTTCACTTCCACAGATAAACCACTAAGGAAAGGCTACCAAATTTGTAACACTGGTGATCTCAGGTCACAGTAACATTCGCCCGAATATCAGCAAAGAAATGAAAACAGAGAGAACACTTACGTATTATAGCTGTGAATATAAACTTTGTGCAAGGTCATCTGCTGTAGTGAAAAGATGTGGATTATTATTCGGTGCAGTATATCACTTGTCTCTGCAAAAAACTGGTCAAATCCCCAGCACTTTTCCTGGTCTGCTTCAAGAATATTCGCAAGAACAGGTGTGAGCAGTACTTGCAAACCCCTAGAGGACACCAGGAAGACACAAGACAACTTGGATCTACTTTGACCTTTTTATCTTGTAACCAGTTGCAATACTTCATTGGACACATCTCATGAATACAAACCTATTATCCTTGAAGAATATCCAGAGCTTTTTTACTTATTTTTCCCTCTACTGAACAACAAAATGTTCAATGGTAACATTTATTGTTTTTCATTAATACACATACTTTATCTCTTTCATTTTTAGGCTCAACTATCAAATATTTTTTCCTTAATATCTGACAAATTTCACAGGCATTGGAAAAATGGCATGCAATTTAAAGACTACATTGTAGAGCTAAGGTCACCTTCTACCACTGCTGGGCAATAGTCTTTAACCCAGCTCACCTCACAAACCACCATTTATCACTTTGAAGGAAGCTACTGTCATTTATGGTTTGCTGGCTGAGCTGCTTGTGTGAGGACACTATATTGCTTTCAATTGAAATCAGCTGGGTTAGCAAAGACTCATTATTTAAATTGTCAACACTAACAGAATTCATCCTGATTGACACAGGGCTAAATAAGCACTCCACATACGCAGCTCAACTGCTGCGAAGAAAAATGTACAACTATTGCCTTACAGTCATTACCATTCTAGGAGAAAGGCCAGCTTAAATTTCTTGTATTTCTACTTTGAGAACCTGAATTGCAAGGACCTTTATGGATGCCACTCCTGTCTTATCATTAACAACCTCTTCAAAGTTTAAACATTATGTATCAAACCTGAATCCAGCAGCAAAACTGGTAACATTCTGAAGCAAGCTCCAGTGTGTTACAGGCACACTGATGGCCCCATTAGAGGTCAGCGGATGCTGTGTTTAAGCTCACTTTAGTACTAAACAGTAAAAGCTGCTTAAATGCTACTTCAAAATATTACTGTAAACAGATGTTTAATTAAAAAAAAAAACATGCTTCCTTTCATATTTAAAGCACTTCAATTGTATGGAATAAGCAAAGGAAACAACTGAGCACTATCATGAAAATTATATATAAATTGCTAGTTCTGCACACTGTAAACTAATGAACTGATACAAACCAGACTTTCACTCTACACCTGTTGTGGATCTTATCTGACTTTCAGAAAAGTTAGTTTCTAGAGTGACAGAACAGTTTCTGTCTCACTTTACTATTAAAGTAATAATTTTAAAGTACTGAAAAAGTCTCAGGAAGATAGACAGATAAGTGGGTTATGGGAGGTGTTTTTAAGATCATGTTGAGATTAGATCTTCTATGGCTCTTCCTACTGAGTATTATGGCATATGAAGCAAAAATATGATAAGAAAAAAATCCTAAAAGATACTACAAAAACATGTTAAATGTGCTGACATGAAATGTTCTCTGGCAAAAATGCAAGTCTCGGAACTGCCTTATCATTTCCTTCCTACTGCCTAATCTTTTTAATATCTGAAGTCACATTGTTGCAAGAAGGGGGGGGGGGGGGGGGAGGGGGGGGTATCACTTTAAAGTTTACTAAATCTTCATACTCCTTCCTGAGAGTGGAGAAAAGATAGTAATAATCTTTCTTCTACTCATACCACTTCAGATTCTCAGGTGTTCACTTGTAAATTAGCAGTCATAAAACTATTTGGACAGATCGGAAGAAAAACACTTGATAAACTAATAGTGAACTATACCAATCGATGGAAGAGTTTGAAGAAAACAACTGCAACAGCCAGATCTCTGTTCCAAAGACCCAATCCTGAGAGAATAAACAGAAAAGCCCAATCATGTAGCATTGAAACACTCTGTGAGAAGTTCAAACTTACTTTGAAAGACTGCAAGAAACAGGCATCTCCCAGCTCCACTCAATTGGTCCATTTTCTGCTTTCTGTATCCCAGAAATAGCACCAGAAGGCTTTCCAGTGATTATTTTATACCTGCGATATATCATAAAAATAGAGACTTCAGCTACTATCTCTTATACATACATAGGTCTCGTAACTAATCCCCAATGGGATATCCATAATATAAATTCTACACAATAGGTTGGCCTAAATTCATAGGTGGTGCAATGATTAGGAAGCTTCAGTTACAAGCTGACAGAGAGTGGTGCTAAGATAATAAACAATGAAAAGGAAACACTTTGGGGCATGTTGAAGAAGCAACTTCATCTACTTCAGATTTGGGAAAAATGTAGGAGATATTTCAGGCATCACTGAAGGAAGCTGAAGTTTTTTCAGGAGTGTTAACTAATCAAAGTCAGATTTCCAAGGCAGTTCAATTTAGGCATTTGCATTACTAACTTCTAGCATGTTCAATGGCAAGAGATAGCAGCCACCACCAAGGTATTTGGGAATAAAGAAGGAACAGGAGGCAGGCTTTGAGAAATTCCTTTAACTTGGAAACACCTAGCAATTTGGCATTGTCTATACCAAACGGACTAGTATTTCTCAAGTGTCTCATGAAATTAATCAGGAGTGATAGGATTTTTCCAACCAAAAATTTCAGTTGTGTTTTCTCTTTTTGGAGGATGAGGTACATACAAAACATATGTTCCTTGCTTATCTTGCAAGTGGATACAACAAGAAGAATGCCTGTTGGCAGTTCCTTAAACTACAAAAACTGGAGTCAGCTTTGCAAGGAGTATCGCAGCAGAGATGTTATCAGCCTATCAGAATTCCCAGGTACCACCTTGCTTTATTTTTTAAATGCAACACACACAACAGCAACAAAATAGAACTACACTAAGATGAAACAGGAATCTATTCCAACCAGCACGTCATAGATACAACATCTGTTTCCCATTCAAGAGCTACTCCTGTTATCTTCAGCCACAGTCCACAACTCTGATACTGAAAAAATGTCAGTCTCATGAGCAGCGCATGCATTTCAAGGCTACCTGGGAAAACAATCATTTAAGGGACAACAATTTGCAGGACTGAAAACCTATTTTAGAACATAGTAATTTTGCCTGAATATCCAAGTTATATACACCACAGCCTATTGCCATGGTAAATGAAATATGTGTGGAAATACCATTAGTATTTTGAGGAAGCTCTGATGTTAAATTTAGGTCTTAAGGTGCCACACAGTAAAATCCTTGTTGAAGCAAAATGTTTGTACTGGTTTTGGCTAGGATACAGTTAATTTTCTTCATAGAGGCTCATATGGTGCTGTGTTTGGATTTGTCACCAAAGCAGTGTTGATAACTCAGGGATGTTTTAGCCATTGCTGAACAGTGCTTACACACCACCAAGGCCTTTTCTGATTCTCACACTGCCCTGCCAGCAAGTAGGCTGGGGGTGGCAGAAGTTGGAGGAGGACACAGCCAGGACAGCTGTGTCCCCCAAGGGATTTTCCACACCACATGACATCATGCTCAGCAATAAAACCTGGGGAGGGAAGTTTGCCAAGGCAGTAGTTGCTCAGGGACTGACTGGGCATCAGTTGGCTGGTGGTGAGCAATCGGGTTTTTTTTTTTTTGCATCACTTGTTTTTGTTTTCCTTTGGGTTTAGAGAGTAGGGGGAGGTGGTGGGTTTGGTGGCTTTATTTTTTTATTTTTTATTTTTTGTTTTTTACTTATTAAACTGTCTTTATCTCAACCCACGAGTTTTCACACTTTTACCCTTCCAACTCTCTTCCCCCTCCCACTGCAGGGGAGCGAACAAAGAGCTGTATGGTTCTCAGCCGCCTACTGCGGTTAAACCACAACAACGTTAAAAAATGTTTTTCCTTCAATATTTTCACTATTTTAATGTTTACTATATATGCGTAGGATTTCTTGATAAAAAGCATTTCATGGATAAAATTCACAGATAAAATTCTCCTTCTAAATTACCTACATCACTTCCTTGTTTCTACGAGGTCCTTCAAAGGGTCGGAAAGGCAAACTCCCTGTTGCAGCGTGGTAAAAGGTCACCCCTATGCTCCACAGATCAACTGTTGCTCCGTACTTTTTCTGATGCTCTTTCCTCAAAACTGCTCGCTCATACATATCAGGATGCTAAAGAGAAAGAAACAGAAAAAATAAGAAGTCAGAATTGCCATATGAACAATATAAAGAAACAATCTATCAGCTCACAGAAAGATAATTAGCCATTCTAAACTTTCAGCTCTGTAATTGAAAAGCGAAGTTAGCTTGTATCATAGAATTTGCTTAATCTATTCTGACAGAATATCACAGAAGTGCTCCTAGGTAACACAGCCACTTTTATTAAAGGTTTGCAAAAAATACTTAAAAATTTAGCTAAAGTTTGACTACTAGAATAAGACACCACTGAAGAGGAGATAGCCAGTATTGCCCCAGGTGATTTTGAGACAACAGAAACCAAATTAGAAAGAGATCCATAGCCGGGCAGACTAACAGTTACGATACTACATGTGGGAAAACATGGCAGGAAGACAATTATGCCTAAGGTGTTTGTATTGATGCTTCTCTGCCTGCCTCTCTTTGGTTAACTGTCAAGTAAGCGTACCTTAACTACACCCAACATCACCCAAGTAGCTCAAATACAAACTGAAAAATATCTACAGAGATAAAGGCAAAGACGTTCATAACTAAAATACTGTTGTTCTTCTTTTCACACAAGGCAACAGTGGAAGCTGGACATGGAAATTACTTAAAGGCTACTGTGCTCAGACCAGCAGCAGAACTGGCATGACCCAAGGTGAAAAAGGTGGAAAGTTATACATACAATTATAATACAAAAGTTTAAATACTAATTCCCAACAGTCTGATCTTCACCTACTCAACTCTCATTAGAAAGGGCCTCAGGCTTCCAATTTTTCTTTAACAGAAAGTGAAATAATATGGGCTTACTAAATACTCTTCTGTCCCATAGAGAGAAACAAATTGTTCATCATCTTCGAGTTCTCTTGCAGCACCAAAGTCTGTAAGTTTGTAAACAGACTGACCATCTTCACCTATAACACGCATTATGTTGCCTGGTTTGATGTCACGATGCACTATTCCGTTCTCCCGGAGATGATTCATCCCAGCCACTTCAATTAAAAACAAAACAAAAACCAGAATTTATGTATGTATGTTGACACGGACTGCGCATACATTGAATTGTGAACTGAGGCTCAGAGACATATATGTTTACTTTCTCATTGGGAAATGGGAATGAGAAGGGACACTCTATTAACAAAAAGATCAGAACCAGAGAATATTCTAAGCATTTTTGCCTTTTTTTCTTTCAAACAGCTGAATTACGGTATTTCTTGCTCTCAGCAACATTTTTCCCATAAAGTAACAGATGAAAATTTTATAACAGGCAGACACAGGTAAACCTTGTTATTTTTCTGATTTACACTTCTGAGATTAATTATCATAGAATCATATAATAGTTTTGTTTAAAAGGGGCCTTTAGAGGTCATCTAGGCCAATCCCCTGCAATGAGCAGGGACATCTTCAACTAGATCAGGTCGCTAAGAGCCCTGTCCAGCCTGGCCTGGAATGTCTGTGGGGATGGGGCATCTACCACCTCTCTGGGTAACCTGTGGCAGTGTTTCACCACCTTCATTGTAAAAAATTTCTTCCTCATATCTAGCCTTAATCTCCCCTCTTTTAGTTTAAAACTATTACCCCTTGTTCTGCTGCTAAAACCTCTACTAAAAAGTCTGTCCCCATCTTTCTCAGAGGCCACTTTTAAGTAGTGAAAGGCCACCATAAGGTTTCCCTGGAGTCCTCTCTTCCCCAGGCTGAAAAATCACTAGAAATCAGTCCAACATGTGACAAATGATCTTGAAAGAAACAAACAAAAAAGAATCATAATAATGCTTTAAACAGAAATGGTTTCTTAATACAGCTATCTGTACCAATACAGACATAAAAGATCTGACTCCATATGACCATATTAATTTATTCAATTAGTTGATAATAATTTGAATTCCTCATCTCATGCTGTTTCAAGATACACAAAACAAGTATGAGTTCATTTTTCAGTCAACAGATTAGACTAAAGAGCAAAGTCTACATACCCACATCTCTCAAAACAATTAAGAACTCAGATTCTGGCAAACCAAAGGCATTAGACGGCTCTTCTAAAACTGTATATAAACTCCCACATGGACAAAATTCCATAACTAGTACTTTGTGTCTAGTTGTTGTCTAGAAAAAAAATTAGAAAAGGTAAATCTGTTACTATTATGAAAACAATGTCAGAAATTACACATAACCACAGGATCTTACTTAAAAAAAAAAATAAATCTGTAGCTAGATCATAAATCCCATTCTGGTGATACTCTTCTAAAGAAGTGCAGATTAATTTTTACATTGTTTCATGTATTCTAACTTGAAGAGGGGGAAAAAAATTAAGAAAGGCTCAAGTTCTAGGCATTTAGAGGGTGGACAGCATACTGATGGGTGGACAAATGAGAGACTACAGCACAGAAGAGCAGAGAGCAGTAATTGTCCTTCCTTCCTCCTTACTAATCTCAGCATCTGGGTCACTTCAACTGATGAGTCTCAGTTTCAGGACAACCACTGCAATACTAACATACAGTTCCACATGTCCTACGTTATTATTTTACTTGGTTGGAAAGCAAAAGCATAAAATTGTCAGGAATACTGAAATACCTCCGGCTACCAGTATGTATTAAATATCCATACATGCAGATAGCTTAAAAGTCCTAATTCAAAATAATGCTTAGGACAGTGGCTTCTTGAGTTGGCTTTGAAGAATCATAACCTATGCCTAAATATTGAAAGCAAGCACATTCTTTCAACAACAAAAACAAATAAAGAAAAAACAGTGGTGGTTGTGTAAGAGTATTTATATCATCATATATGTCAACATTCTTTAAAAACGTAGCTTAATCCTCTATAGTAAACGATAAAGCAAAAATGCAGTTACTGTGGTTACTCCCATGCATCTCAGATCACAACCACAACAATTCATTACCTCTTCTTCAATAGCAAACAATTTGACAATGTTCTTATGATTTAATTTCTTCAGTACTTCAAACTCTCGCATCTGAACATCGACAGGACGAAGGAAACTTATACTGTTAAATACTTTGACAGCATATAAATCCCCAGTTTTCTGTTCAAAACAAACAGACAAATCACTAATCAAACAAAAGCATAAGACTGTAAATGTACACACACCCATTATCCAAGCATTTTGAGAACTTCTGTTGTGCATACGAGCACACTGAGATTAGAAATAGCTCAAAATAGTATTTTGTGTTAAGGTGGGAATTAAGATGCTACTAAAAAATTTATATATATATATATATATATATATATATATATATATATGTGTGTGTGCGTATATATATGTGTGCGTATATATATGTGTGCGTATATATATGTGTGCGTATATATATGTGTGCGTATATATATGTGTGCGTATATATATGTGTGCGTATATATATGTGTATATATATATTTGTTTACCTTAAAACAGACTAAAAGCAAACAGATTAGCAAAACAGAAACTCAAGGTTGGCCCACAAAATATAAGTGCTTTTAAAATATAGAACAGTTAGGTGTAACAAAGGCTACATGTTTAAGAATGACCCATAAACTTAGCTGAAAAACATTTTTTCAGCAAGAGGTAAGCCACTTGCACAAATCAGTAAGAGACATGAACATACTAAAATTGAGAATCTTGGCTTGCTTAATTTAAGACACAACTTTCAGAAGCTGAACGCTGCTCTCTTTTTCTTTATTGTTCTCTTTATACTGATAAAGCAGTTTAGGTTTTTGTTTGTTTTGGTTAGCTTTGTTTTGTTTTTTCAAAGCAAGCAGAGTTGAGCAGTATGTATCACCATGCAAAATCCTGAAACAATTCATACCCACATAAGTGACAGGAGCCACAGTCATGAGCTTAATCAGAGACTTAAGTTCTCAGGTGGGACTAAGCCCCAACATGCTCAGGCACCCACAGCACTGGCTGAGTGCAACTTCTGTCCCTCTTAGGGCAAAGAACCTCCCTGTGCCCACTCTAGGAACAAGCGTACATTAGCATCCTTTGTGTGACAGATTCTTTCTAGGGACAAAGCCTTCCTGCGCGTAGACTTGTTGTGTTGTACAACACATAGAAACACTGTAGCTTATAGATAATTTCACGTTGATCTCAAATAGACTGTCATTACTATAAGGGAAGGTTACTTTCACAACTAGGCTTATATTAATTTTGTGAGATGTATCCTGAAATTCACTGGAATGGAATGACCTACACAAGTAAGGTCATTTTAGCCCCTCACTCAGGTTACAATATATACATCAGTATATGATTTACATGGCAAAACTGCTCAAAGATGTACCATTTTGTACTGATTACTCAAGGCATGTCACCAAGATGGTATCCCGGACATGTATGAAGTACTGATTTACACACAAAGATTAACAGCAACTTTATCTCATGATAATATGATAATATGTAAGAATACTTCACTTATGGTACAAAATCATAAACATCACAAGAAATGGGGTTTAAAAGAACAGGGAAAAACTACAAAAATATAATTTAACAAAACCAAAATAACATATCATGTGATAAAAATTGCTAAGACTTGTATTTCTATTTATATCCCTAAGCAAGAAGCATTATTTCCACAAAATTGAAGAACGAAGGAATGAAGAATTAATAAGTTAGTATTTTACAAGGACAAATCATATAATATTTAAAACAAATACTGAGAAATAACTGTATAGAACTCTAATTTGACAGATGAATATTAAAAATTTAAAACTAAGTATTAAGTTATAAAGATATATTTGCTTTAGGCCTAAATCTTGAACAGCTTGTCAGTGATTTCATGATGCTATTCATATATGAAAAAGTTCCAATTTTATGTGTTACTCAGATTACTAATTCCTCACAAACCTTATGTCGTCCCCGAAAAACATTTGCAGTAGCTCCTTGTCCTAGAATGTCAGACAACAGCCAGAGGTAATTCGGAGTGCTCTGCATCTTTGCTCTTTGATTAGACAGTTTTCTTTTTCACCTTAAAAACAGAAGGTTAAAAATATAGTATTATAATGTAGTAAAATATGGGGGGGAAAAAGCCCAAACAAACACCCACAACTCCAAAGACATATAGATATGATTAAGAACAACTAAGCCGAAGAATAATAGGACAAAAAAAACCAAGCTCAACAATCAAAACTAATGCCATAGACACAACATCTCCCTGCATTTGAGGTCTTTACTCCCCAAACTTTGTTTGAAAAATCAACTGGAAAAGTTAAAGCTTTTTAATTCCTCTTCTGTTGTACATAGGTGTTTACATGACACAGTAACAAAAACTATAGGAAAGGGTCAAAAACACTTGCACAAGGTCTTCTGAAAATAAGCAAGACCTGTAACTGAATTCCATTTTTTAGTATATATGCCAAAGAACAGACACTAGCGATTATGGCAGATACGTATATAGATCTTTTAGGTCTCTTTGGCTCTGGAATTTGTACTTCAGTACAACTGTAAAGGAACTGGACTAACTACTTTAAAAAGCTATTTTTACATGAGCTAGATAAAAGTCACAATTAACACAAGTATTTTCAGCTACTTGCTAGAACTACCAACTACTACTGGAAGGCGCATTTCTAAAATTTAACATTCGGTATGTCACATGATTTCTAGAAAGACAGCCTGGCTTCCCCACCCTTCCTGAAACTTAAACCGTCAGACACTCAGGTCTTTGCAGATTCAAAGGAAACAGAAAAAAAAAGTTTCATTAAATTAAAGCAATTTAAATAAACATTAGAACTGCCAGATTTGCCCCCTTGCCAAAACAGCAGAAACTGCAGGTGAATAACCTTACTGTTTTGGTTTAAATAAAGCACTCATTTTTCCATTAAATCTAGCAAAATGCACTAAGATCAAAGATGTAGGTCCTCAGATCTAAAAAATACTAAGAGCAAAACAGGAACCAGAGCAGGGGAAGGCCCTACACCAGCGGCCCTTCTTCACAACCTGGCAGAGGACCTCGCATCAACCCATGTTAATTGATAACAGCTAAGTGATATTCAGAAGAAACAAACAGAAAAAGCCTTTCCCATAACTACTGGAAGAAGAGCTTTGACAGAATTTCCTGTGCATGTTTGTTACGAGAAGGTGGTTTGCATTTTTGAGAGCTCCTCAGTGCACCAGATGACAGCACCCAAAGCCACACCACATGGGCTGCAGGGGAGCGGAGGAATCCACAGTGTGGCCACTACCCCAGCCACACCAGCACCAGCCTGTGCACTGTCCCTGGTCACAACCCACGTCACACCGCAGAGATAGACATTTCCTCATGACTTCAAAGACAGTTCTCTATGCTTAGTGACTGCGGATTACATACTTTCATTTACCTATTTGCTCATGTAAGACAAGGAGTTTCTTGCAAAGCTGTCCCAAGACATCCAGGCAACTACAGGTAGCATAGAGAATGCCACAACACAAGCGAAGAGCTGACATCACTCCAAACTAAATTCAGTCATTCAGCAACACCATTTTAAAAATCTAGATAAAGTTCTTAATGCCCAGAAGGGAATAAAAGGTTTTATCTCAAGTCTGAACCAAACAAACCCAAGAACGTACCCTAAACCCTTATAATTCTCAGTTAACTCTGACAAGACAATTAGCAATAGCAGAATAAGACAACTTCTCCCAGCTAGAAATTACTGTAGGTGCTGAGGAGCAATCTCTGACGCAGGCACAGAAAGCAAGGAAGAGGTCTGCAAGGAAATAACACACAGCCCACTCTGTAAACCATTTGAAAAATCTCCGAGCTAAAAAATTCCTCATAATTAGAACCCTGCTTTTAGCAAGCCAGCTGGTACATTACCAGTAAACATGTATTTTGTAATATATTTCAAAGCAACATTCGTAAGACCCATACCAAGACACAGAAACATAATGAATCCTTTTCTAAGCAGACAGAAAGTGCACAGAAGGATTAAGTAAACACAGTTTCTCCAACGATGACTATTCAAATGCTAAAAATATTAGCAGTCTATTAGAGACTGAATTATTATCTTGCCCAAAGTGATAGAGATGAGATAGCTCATGTACAAGATCAGCTCTCTTCCTTTACCTTTTTACTTTCTAATTAAATTTGCATGAAGATCAATGGGTGAAAATAAAACAAGCCTGCAACAAATGAGGTTGAATATCATTAGATGGATTAAAAACAAACAAACAAAACAAAACAGCAAGTCACTAATGAGTTCTCAAGGTCTGGGTTTTTTTTCACTTGTAAAAGCAGAGATATAATTATGTCAGTACTAATTCCAGGGTAAATAACCAGTGCCAAACCAAAGTCCACTATTACATATTATTTGTAAAAAAACTATTTTTATAATAATAACAAAGTCTATGCTCTTTTAGTAGTCTTCACTTTGAAGGCATAAAGTCTCACTCAGCTTTGATTTTAATCTTCAAATTATAATAAATTTGATTAAACAACTTATATAACATGTTAGACCTCCTTTAACGTTTCCTTTCTTAGACTGATTCAGAACAATCTTTACTCAACACTCCACATTTGCTGAGTTTTCTGTTCACATCTTCCATTACCTCCCTAAATCAATTCACCAAGAGTTTCATATTAAAAAAAATACATCTCTGAGATTGGTCCTGTCACTAGATTTAACGCTGAACTTTCTATTTCCTCACTTAAGGTCATTATATCTGATACTAGATGAGTCAGAAGTTCCCTACACATATCTACAGGTATTTTTCTCCTATCAGCAGTGTGACCTACTGTCCCACATGATCCATTAGAATTTCAAGGGTCTGGGAGATGTTTGGTTTTTTTTTTAATATATTTATCTGCTTCTGGTAATGCTACTACTTCTTTACTTGTCAGCAAAGGAAATTGTAATAGAAAAAGACTGCATTGCTAATGTGATAGCTTTTTTTCAACTCTCAGTGCTTTGAAGCAGGAGCACTGTCTGCTTCTAATTAACGGCAAGAAGTTTGCTGTTACCTCAGGCATGTGGGACGTGCACACAAAGCAGGTACTTCCCCTGTTAACAGCTGTAATGTACAAGTTCACCAGGCAAGTTGGGGCAGATGATGGAGTTAAAGCAAAGGCTCTTTCTGTCTACAGGCAAGATCCTATATGCAATCAAAGCTGACAGGCAAGGTGCTGAGGTGCCAAATAAATGTTATGTTAACATTATACAGTCTGGTAAACATGAAGGGATTATACTTTCCTATATGCCCTTTCTTAATGCCTAGAAAGTAAGTTGCTCACCCTGAAATTCCTGCTTTTTATCCCTGCTCTCTTGACCTGACCTCCTGCCAGGGGGTTTCCAGTCCAACAGCTAGTATCTGAATTACCAAAATACCCTACTCCGGGCCACACAAGGTGCTGCTTGAACCCAAATGAAACAGCACACACTCCAAAGGCCCACAAAACAAAAGTCAAGCCTGGCTTCAGTGCTGCTCATCACCACCGCGTTTCCAGTCCATAATGGGAGAACAGGCCTCGGCCTTTGCCTGGGGCAGCAGGTCCCGAAGGCTCCGACAGGCCACGGGTGGCCTGAGCAACCCGGCCACCCCACACCCAGAAACGCGGGTGTGGAGCCCATCTCCACAGCAGGACATCGCTCCTGAGGTAAAACTTTAACAACTTCTACAAAACACAGAGGTGATGCCGCTACCCGGGGAAAGCTTTACACAAACCGCAGGCAAACATACGCCGGCTCAGCTTTCCCCACCTCCCTTTCCGATTCCGAAAGTAAATCTGACGGGTGGCATCCACGGCGCCCTGCCGACATTCACGGCGGAGTCGCGGCGAGCAGGGCACGGGACGAGCCCCGGGCCGGCCGCCGAGGCCGCAGGCCGGACACCGCCTGGCCCCTCGCGGGCGGCGGCCGCTCGGCCCGCACAGCCTGGCCCGCTGCAGCCTCACGGGGCGCCGCCGCCGCCCGCGACCCTCCGCAGCTCCCGGGAAGGCCCTGCCGCCACCTCGGGAAAGCGAAACCACCTCGACCCGGCGGCGGCGCGTTGAAAGCCGCTTCCCCCCGCCACCCCCACCGGCGGCAGACTAGGGGAAGCTGCTGCCTCCGCGCCGCCGCCGCCCACCTCGGCTCGGCTCGACGCGGCCTCCCCTCACCCTGCCCGGCCCACCGGCCCCGGCCCCACGCACCGAGCCGCCTCTCGCCCTGCCTGCCCAGCGCCCCGGCCGCTTCCGGCTTCCTGCAGCGGCGCTGGAGAGGCGGGCTGGCAGAAGCGCCGCCTCGGCCGCCGGTACCGCCCGGCCTGCCCAGCCCGGCCTGCCCAGCCCGGCCCCGCCCGCAGCTGGGGGGCGCGGGGGTACAGAATCACAGAATGACGGGGAGTGGAAGGGACCTCGAAAGATCATCTTGTCCAACCCCCTGCTGGAGCAGAGATCAGGCTACACAGGAAGGTGTCCAGGCGGGTTTTCAATGTCTCCAGAGAAGGAGACTCCACAGCCTCCCTGGCAGCCTGTTCCAGTGTTCTGGCACCCTCACCGTTAAGAAGTTTCTTCTCAAATTTAAGTGAAAACTCCTGTGTTCCAGTTTGAACCCATTACTCCTTGTCCTATCATTGGTTGTCACTGAGAAGAGCCTGGCTCCATCCTCGTGGCACCCTTTACATATTTATAAACACTAATGAGGTCACCCCTCAGTCTCCTCCAAGCTAGAGACCCAGCTCCCTCAGCTTTTCCTCGTAAGGGAGATGCTCCACTCCCTTAATCACGTTTGTCAGGGTCGGCTGGCGGGGCCCCGTGTGGCCACCGCCCGCTCCGTGGCGGGGTGAGAGCGGCGCTGGCGCCCGAGGCCAGAGGAGCCCGAAAGCGGGAAACATCTGGGAAACATCTGGGAAACACCGAAAAGCGGAAGTAGGACGTTCCTTAAAAATGGTCGCTCCGGGTATTTCAGCTGCTGTGATGTTCACAACAAGCTCGGGCCGGTTCCGGTGGGGTTTCCGTGGCGATTTTTTGCTGCGAAAGCGGCTCAGCGGCGGCTCCGTGTGTCGCGCCCGCCCGGGGCCGCCGGAGTCACGCGTGTCCGTGTGAGCCGCCCTCCCTCACAGGGGCTTGTTCACGGGATGCACAGCCAGGAGAAATATCTCTCCACCACGGGCAACTTCTCTGTTTCACTCTTCTTAAACCTCACGAAGTTTTGGTATTTTTCATGCATTAATGCTCTCGCTTATTTTTTACTTAAATGTTTTAGAGCAAGCTTCCTTGGTGACTTATATCTTGCTATTTGTGTGTGTGTCTGTTCAGTAATGTTGCTGTTCCAACAAATGGTCTGTACAGCTTTTATAAAGAAAAACATTGATAAAGTTTATAATTTACGCATACTGTAATTGAAGCATCATTATGCATGGCAATACAGGGTGTTTCAAAACTATGGATCCAAACCGCCTTGTGTTGTGACTTCAAATTGGCTCCATCGTTTTGAAGCACCTTGTAGTAAAAAGAATTATTTTTCTTCCTGCCCAAGACTATCCTTTTCTTTTGATCCTCTGCATTTCCTGTTTAGAATTACCATCTTCCCAAATTTTAGAAGCTTATTTTCTTGAGGAACTGACATAAAAGACAGCCACCTTTTGCTCACAGGCTTTATTATGATTGCCTTTTCTTAAGCCTTATCACAAGACCAAACTAAAATTCTGCTTAGTGGAATCAATAAATTGATTTTGATACATTTTATGCTGTTAATATACATGCTTAATTTATATTCCTTGTTTGTTGGCATCAGAGTTTTCTTTCATAATGCTTCTGCATTACAGAGGGAATAGCTCTCATCACATCCACATTGTCCTTGTGTCTTTTAAGACACTGCAATGCTCCTCTGAAGGTATTATACAAGGTTTATTTCTGCCACCCCCTCCTCTGTACCCAGCTTTACAAGCCAATTTTTTTTCATCAGGTGGAGACCCATGAGTTGGCTTTGTCTTCTTCAGAAACACTCATCAGATCAGCCATATGGATTTTAGCAAAAGCCTTTGAAAGGGTAATGCCTGTGAACTTCTATTTGTATATTGAATGTGTACTTGCTTCTGAATAAGCCCAAGCTGTGGGCTTGGTATGTTGATGCTTTTGGGAACTGGCCATTTTAAATCATAGTCTCAATCAGGCTGAATAGGACTTTGGAGGTCTCTGGTCCAACATCCTGCTCAAAGCAGGGTCAGTGTTGACTTCAGACCAGGTCCCCCCAGACTTTGTTTACTTCAGACCTAGAGCATCTCACATCACACCACCCTTGGGACTGTCTTCACGGTTACCAGCCCATGTGCTTCCTCCAACTCTTGAACTGATGAATATGATTCATGTGCTTCATGTGATTCAAATTGTCCATTTTTCCAGAGTATATTTGTAACATAATCAGTGATCCTTATGCAAGGAGGATTTTCTCTAGCCTTTAAATGTTTCCCAGCATGAATCATAGGAAAACAGTACATTGAATGTAAGAACAGGAAAAACAGACATCAAAAAAGAAAATGTCATTATGGCTTCACTCTAGAAATTTTTACTTTGCTTCTTTCCACTTCTGTTCAATGAATTAGTAAAACTTCTAGTATTTCACTCCTGTGAGAGCGTTCCAGCTGGAAAACTGACTCTCCGAAAGGGTGAATAGCTTTCTAAATAGCCTTGAATTTATTTTTAACTGCTTTGAAGTTTTTGAAAAATTTGAAAATCGTTAATTTGCAAGATTAGCTTTGCACTATAGATTGTCTTTTTGGGGAATCAGACAAGTGCCAATGCTGACAAGAGAGGGGATAAGGGCAGATTGCCTCTCTGGACAGCAACTAGCTGCTAAAATGTTGTACCTGCATTGACAAGCCATTCCCTGAGAAAAACAGTCCCTGACCTCAGCTTGTGTGGAATTCATTGCCTCTGCTTCACACATGGTAAAGTGCTTGCAGGCTCAAAAACTTGTCTTTAGTAATTACACTAGCTTGTAAATAAAAGATACTACCTCTCTGCAAGGGATGTAGAGTCTTTTAAAAGTCTAATTAAAAACTTGCAGCTGTATTTCGTACTTATACACACTACAGGAGGAATGATTACCACAATGCTGCTTTAAGCATCTTCAGTCTGGACAGGGGCATTTTGACCAATGCAGGTGCAACAATGTTAAGTTGTAGAGGAAAGCTGCAGGTGCTTGTATTTGGTGCAGCCTTTAACTCAGGTCATCCATTGCCTGAAGAAGGAAAACATGTAAATAGTGAATGTCAACACAATCTCTCAGTGGAGTGTTCCCATCTATCTTTTTCCTCCTCTCCTACCTCACAAGAAGTAGTTTTTGTAATATGTTCAAAGCATCTAAACACTGCCTGGAGAGACCAGTTCACACTCTAAATACAGGTTTCATCACCAGATTTCTCTTTGGGGATAACAAGTAACATGCACATCTTTAACACCCCAGATTAAAAAAAAAAAAGGCACAATGCAGGAATCCATCTCTTCAAAGCTGAGATGTAGAAACTCATCAGTTTCTAAACCTCTTTGCAAAGATAATTAGGAACTGCATACCCACCACGCAACCCAACTGCAATATAACAGCTGCAGACCTGTGGTCTCTGCATCGCTGAGGGTGAGCAGAAGCTGCTAAATTTCCGTTTCAAGGGGAACTGCAGAAAAAATAACCTGCTAGTAGCCAGAATCAATGTTTACATGTTTATCTAAAGATAAAGAAACCAACCCACAGATCCTGTTTTACAGCTCACACCTTGCGGAATTCCCAACAGTAAATTATTCTGATTCAACAGGGTCAAAGCATAGGAAAGCAACCAATCCTTTCTGAATTCTTTAGGCTGAACCAAGTAAGTTTCTCCGAAGATTCAGACTACCTAATCCTTCATCCTACAGGACATTCATTCAATCACAGATGGAAGGTCAGGGTATGTAACACAGCCAGGCTCACTCCCAGGCTCTGCGCTCTCTGCTTTATGTCCCTTCTCACCCAACACCACCACAGCAGGTGACATGCTCTGAAGGGTAAGTGTTCCTGCTACTTCAGCTTTTGAATAGCTCATTCTGGGGTTCAGTGAACACCAGGTTTGGCACAGAGGAAGCTACATGGGGATGGCAGGGGTAAGAATGGAGAGCAGTCTCTTTAGGCAGTGACCAGTTTAAAGACTTTTCTCATGAGGATGTAATTTGATAATATCTAAATCATGCTCTGTTAGTATAATTGTGTCAGTTGTCTAACAGAATTACTAAGTGTAGGCTTTTTACTGCTTTTACGCAGTAATAAAGCAGCAGTATTACCCTTACTTCAGAAAGCAAAAGTCTAAATCCTCTGAAAACTAAGTGTGACTCCATGACAATGACACTGTAGTTGAAAACCAAAACCAGCTTTGCTAAAGTTTCTACCTTCTTCCCTCAGTGAAAAGGAGGGAATGACAGTTTGTATCCTCAAAACATCACCACACTCCACCCCTGGTTGATATTTCTGATTCACCTCCTCATTGATTTTCCATTGAAATTGGGTGAAGAACCCAGCACCACACAATATAGAAAAATGCTAATCTGATTATGCTAGAGGCAAGTCAGCTCTTTGTTTCTGGAAAAAAGCATTAAAATCCTGTGCACGGGACAATTCCTAGCTTACTCCTGCCCCTATGGAATAGCTATGAATACTGTGATGTCATAAAATTAAAAAAAAAAAAACAAAGGCAAAAAAACAAACTGACCAACTGATAGATTTTGGGACAGAAGTAGCAACACTCTACTAAAAATCTCTGTTTAGACCATTGATTCTACTGAAACACCACAGTGGAATCCAATTCTTTCTGCCAGCATCTTCCACATGCAAGACTGCAATACAACTTGTTGTCTAAACATCAGAAAAAAAAAATGCCATATTCTACTCAAATTTAACAGCCAGGAGGTTAAAAAATGCTGCAGCTTCTAAAGATTCAACCAAAATGATTCAAAGAGACTTAACATTTCACTGGATAAAATTTTATTTTGTTTTATAAAAAAGATAGAAGCAGATGCTACTTTTAAATGAAATTATTTATTAAACCAATCTGTTTTATAGGAGGTATATATATATATTTTATCATTAAGACAACTTCAATGAAATGACTATCTACAAGAATGACTTTGATTGCTTTATTTTCATGTCACCATACATGAACAAATGAATTTTGTCTTATGAAAACATTTTACTCAGTATCAAAAATGTACACATTTTAATAACCATTGGTATGGTCTGACAGGATTTTTACATTTAATTTCAAAAATAAGTGTCATTTCATTGCTGTACGCATTACAGCATAAGCTGAAATCATCCTATACATCAAGGTTTGTGTAGGTATACAGACAATTTTTCACGTCACATACCTTCATGTTTGAGACACAAGTAGGGGATTTGCATTTCTCTTTTTTGTGAAAGGCTAAAATATGTACTTATGTGAGCACAAAGCAACATGTCTTAAAAACAAAACCAGTTTGAATGGCACAAGTTAGCGTTCTTATAAATTAACAACCAGAGTTCTGGATTATGGAAACAAGTACATGAGATTCCAGTACTTTCCTTAGGGCTTCGCTCTCTGGAAGAATACCTGTTAAAATGTATTAAAAACAAAACCAACATTTTAAGACAAAGGCAATACAAGACATGGAATGGTTGAGGTGTAAGAAAATTAGTTTGACAGAGCTCATTTTCTTGTTTAACATACTGGTTAACACACTAAGGTTCAAGGTTGTGACTTGTGCTATTTGATTACACTCACACCCTCAAAAATGAAGCATTCTGACACATTCTCTACCATCATAGGATCACTTTTTTGCTATTTCAACCATTAAACATATCCTGTGAGAATATCAAGGTATTGAGGATATGTGACAACTTTACAGATGTAGGTTTGTGGTTGTTTGCTCTTTCTTTCAAAACAACTGCTTTTACTGTTTAGAGATTCCTTGTAGCTAAAAACTATTAAATAATTCAATATTTCCATTTTACTTCAGGTCACTATCACAAGTGAAATGTGTGACAAAGTTCAATTACAATTAAAAGCTATTTAGAGAAAAAAAGTCCTTACCTTTAAGTAATTTTTAAAAACTTTAGCATCAGGCTGCTGAAGTGCTTGACAGAATTCCTGTAAAAGAGCATAAAGAAATACTGAATACTAAATGAAGCAACAAGACAACCTGAGATATGTAGGAGAATATAGAGTACACCTTGTATGTAAAGTCAGTGATATTAGTTTGTATTTTCCCTAATGGGCAACCAAAGTAAAGCATATTATGGATAAAAAATGCAATAGGTTATGACAGGCCAAGTGCGTTCTGGGGTGAAAATCAATGTATTTTCAAATAGAGGATATCACATTCACTTTAGCTGAACAGACAGAAACAGGGCTATCTACAAGGACTGCAATCAAGGAAATTCTAAACCTTGAACTTTTCCAGTAACTTTGGTGGCTTTTCCTTCAGAAGATCATTTACACTTCAGCATTATGTACACACTAAGAGGCTCTAGATTACAGCAGAATGTCTGTTACTTGAAAAAGTTATAATCTTGGGTCAGAAAACAATTGGGTGCCAGCAAGAGATATAACACTTGGTCCTTGCGTATATTTAACACCACTTCCAATTTCTACAGTTGAAGTCCTGTCACAAGTACAGTTGTCTCCTAATGCAGCAAACCCAATTACTATAGTATCCAAATTAGTTGCAATTAATTTGTCAGCGTTCATCTAATAATTTCTTCATGGCAATGCTTACTCATATGCTTAATGTTGAGACAATGGTCAGGTGTAAAGTTTCACTTTGGAGTAGTGTAAGAGGGTTCTCAAAAGTATGCACACAAAACACATTTAATGTTGACATAAGTTTTTACAGTAGAACCAGTGCTGTGGCTTAAGTTTCTGTAGCTTTTACTACAGCTTTTATCATCATACTTCCTATACATTCAACATTCTTCATTTTTCTTTTGAGTTATTACCATAAATATTCTGATATTTTTTCCTCAAGAATTCCTACCTGAATTATCTCAGGAGCTACTTGCAAAGAAGGCAAATACTCTTGCTGAAGATACTGAACGCACTCAGGACCCTAAAGAAAAGTAGTACACAATTTATTCAAGTATATTTTCATACCTATGGGAAGTCATAGCCCTATACTGTATGGTACAGAAGAGTTTGAAAACAAGTGGTCTGCTTGACTTTTACAGAGAAGTTATGCACAACAAATACCAAATGCTCATGTTATTCTCAGCCGTTAGCAAATAGAAACACTTCTTAACCTTGGTTTTAAGGACTCTACTACAATTTGTTATGTTTTGTTACATAACAGAAGAACGCACTTCAAGCTGCACCGAAACAAGAATTACTAGACAGCCAGTCAGTTCATAAAATATCATCTGTAAAAGTCAGTTAAGTAAGAAGGCCCCTAATTTCACTAACATGTGAAAGCCAAAAAAAAAAAATATCTGGCAATTAGTACCTGCCAATGGCTTTACCATTCTACTCCCATTGTGAAATTTAGTAGCCAAGTACCCTTGAACGTAGTGTTTTTCTTCTTGTAACATTGACTATGTGATTTGCAGTAGACAAAACAGTAATAAAACTGAATTTCCAAACCTCTGAGAGCAGCAGACAGATAGGTCTGTTTTGGTTAACAGATTAGTTTGTTTTCTTTATCTGCATTTATCAGATACTCACATCACAAGAGGGATTACTGTACACTGGCAGTATACAAACATAACCTAACACATCCAGAAGAGGAAAGTGAATCAACTTTATTAATTCAGGCATAAGTTACCCTAGAACTGCAATATGGTATATGGTTCACATGAGAGGAAAAGAAGATTTCAGATCGTTTTCTTATCATTTTCTTATTTGATTCGGTAGTGTTAAAATAAACAATATTTGTAATAGGAAGTAATTTCATTTACCAAAGCTTGGTTTCCTACAGATGTAGCTCTTAATTGCTTTTGGGGAAAAAGGAACAAACCCAAAAGCTCTCCTCAATTAAAACACAATCTCTTCTCTGCCAGTTTATAAATAACTTCTTACGGTTTTTGTATAGTTGTGACTTTTACTTGCATTTAACAGAGAAGTTAGCCAGCAAGTTAAAGGGTAGAACAGGAAACAGTAACACAAACATAGAAATAGTTTCATTTCCCATTAAAAATGGAAATACACTATAGTGTTTTAGTCATTAGACAACGCAAAATTCAATTTTTTCCATAAATGTTTTTCAACCTAGTTTCCTACACATCGAAAGATACCTTTAGTTTTCACAGAAATACTCTATAGTACATCACTCATTGCTCTTTTACATCAGTTTAACTACTACACTGAAAAGTGGAAGAATGCCAACTGATTGATTAAACACAGCAACAACCAGCAAGCAGATTCTTCTCAATGAGGAGTCGGTATTTTGCAGTAAATTGTCATGGGGCAGAACTACTGGATCCTGTATCCGTACCCAGCATTATAGTAATCCTATTATTTGATATAAAAGTCGAGTAGCAATTCATCCTAGTAAGTATTTAATTTTTAGAAAATGATAAATCACTGGAAAGAAACATACAAGAGTTATCCCCCGCAAAGTATTATTAGGCTTACCCTTTTGAGATGAATTGTTTTTAACGTCACTGCACATTCTGATAAAGCCTGCAATGTAATACATAACATTAAGACTTCAATTAGTCTATTGGTTACCTATTTAAAGCCAAGGAACATAACAAGGCCAAAAACAAGGGCTAGTTTATGCCATTACTCCCTCATTTTCCCCTCACACAACAATAACAGCCTCAACCTTGCAACTTTTGTTTCACTCCAACCAGAAACATTTGCCACGGCTGAACCCAAAATGAACTGAAAACCAGCCACCTGTGTATGTTCACTTTCACTGAACATTGCTTAATAAGTAATACAGGTCAATGTTTAATATGCAGATCTGCTATTCTCTAGCTTGATTTTGAGCAAAGGTGAACTACATCATACAATACCACAATATTCAATAATTAAGCATCCAGGTACCTCAATAAAAAACATAAGGGATTTTATTTGTGAGACAACAGTCTTTGATATCACATGGCCATTGCAGGTTTCTTAAATTGAATCTGCCCCACAAGAACGAAAGAAAAAAAAAAAAGGCCATAATACACACCAATACTGTCTGGGCATCTGCTAAGTCAAATGTTTGCTTCAAAGGTGCTAAGAAACATGCAGGAACAATGTGCTTGTAGACAAAGTCTGCAAAACCTACTGGTCCATCTTTACCTCCTGAAAAGAAAAACAACATTCCATGTTCTATTACTGCTTCATGGCTAGCAGCAGCTGCAAAGGAATTATGGGAAGACAGACTTACCCCAAAGCTCCACCAACTTAGAAAGAATAATAAAACAGGTCTTCTGTGCAATAGGATCTGGGTAATCCACCGCTCCTTGAATGACAGTGAACAACACACGCTCCACATTCTCTGCACCTTAAACACATTAAAATAAGCTTGTCATTTCAACTTGCAGCCTAAAATGTTTCTGCATTCTTACACTATTTCATATAAATACTGACCTGGAAGACATGCTTCAACTTCAAAATAGCTCTTTTTTTGCACAAATCTCAAATATTTTTGGGAAGTTTCCCCTATGATCTAAGACAACTCTTATTTGGATTACAATTATTTGGTTGTTGTGGTTTTTGTTTGTTTTTTCTTAAAGTTTGGAAATTTTAACTGTTCTTCTGGCCTTTAATACGCTCAAAGGTGAGAGGGCACTTTAACCTGCTTACAAATAACAAGTTTTCTCATCTCTATTCAAACATAGAGGAGTTAATTAAAACTCAGCAGCACTGAAGTAGTTCACTTATCTTCCAATATGTGGAAAGATATTTTAATCACACTTCAAATGTATGTGCTGCATTTATACTTATCTAAGATTCCTTTAAAAATTTCTTGGCCCATCGTAACTACCGAAGTGCCTCTCTCAAGAAAGCTCTCACTACTTCTTAATGTCACCCTTTCCTTTCCCACAGGTATTACCATCATTTTAGAATGGAGGAACGAAGTCCAGACTCCACCTCATCACCTTTAAAGCTTCGAGCCATTTTGATGGAATACGAACTGAGATAATTACTTCAAGAATCAATCAACTGGACATTCGACTTCAAATTCCTGCTACAAAAAGTATGTGTATTTGGCAACTAAGGGTGAGGAAAACCTGGTAACTACATATTTAAGTCATGTGATGCCTTCTACCATAGAAAACACAATCAGGTGGTAGTAATATAATATTACAGAAATACTAAGGTATCCTTCAAAAAATGAACATCACAATGAATACTGGCAGCTGTGAGTGGTCTTGCTCAACAGTTTGAACATCGCTATACATTGTTATATACTGTATGATCTCTGATTCACCAATCAAGTACAATGATGCATGAAGATCTATTTATATACCATTCCTTATAAACCCAGTGATCACATGTAAGCTGAAAAGATCAACAGGAAGAATATGCCTATTATAGCTAGATTCCACAAACCCAGATTCTTGCACAACAGGCATGTTGAATACTGTATTTATGCTAGTCCATTCTACCTTAACATAGTTAATAGTACTTGATAGGAACTAGGCTATTGATTTTAGTAGACAAAACACAGATGTGAATAACCATAGTACAATCCTTTGAGCAAGTGAACTACTTGCCTTGATTAGCTATGACTTCACTCATTCCACTGCCAGTTACTGTCTGCAGAAAAGCAAAGTAACTCCTCCGTAGCATTTGTTTTTCTAAAGCAGCAGACTGGTCATTTTCTTCTGCTGGAAGGAGCAACACCTCAAAAATTGCATGAAGTAGTGGCATAAACATCTGTTGCAGAAAAGGTGAAACCTGTGCCTGTGGAGATTGGAAGAGGGTTATCAACTCAGTTACAGAAATTGAACATTTTGAAATCAGAATTTAAGGGCTTGTTACAATTCTCAGCTTTGATTCAGAGTGAACGTTTTCATGTACCAACTATTTATAGGGTCACATCATGGTCACCATGAGCATTATTGCATCTTGACTTACATGTCACTTATTTTAAGTCTTTTGCACAAAATCTTCTAGTCCTGCCTAGTCTCATCCTGACTAAGAACAGAAGCTTCTTCAGGATTTCTCATCCTTCTGTTCAGATAGACACTATTTCAAATTCCCTGAAATATGAAGGGAGGCCATTGTAAAGTCACTGTAGTTACAGAAAACGTATCTCTCAGTGTTAAAACTGGCAGCAGGCCACCTTTTATAGGCCTGCTTTTTTTTTTTTTTTTTAAGCAGACTTTAAAGAGTTTTCCTGAGCTGAAATACTACTGGCATTACAGAATAACCCTGTGATTTATGTCCCACTTGCAGTGAGAAATATATGTAAGGGCACTAAACTAGTTGAATACTTACAAACTGAAAAACTGAAGTGTGTGATATTCAGTCATACCCTAGAGTACCATTAAGAGGCAACTCAGATATTATTTTCTTAACACTTAAGCAAGGTTTTGTCTTTAATTTCCTCTTTACTGTACCTTGCAAGTATTCAAGGTGAGACCCCTGAAGCTAAGATCTTTTAACATATTGTCCAGCAACACACAACTGTGGTTAAAGACTGTGTTTCCCTTAGAAATACACTTATTTATTAAGAGATAAGGTTCTGACACACAGCTTATTTCTGCAAACAGAAAAGAGGAGACATCGGCAACACTTTGACCCTGAAAAGCTTATGCAATACCACACCTTAAACTTAGCTGTTATTTGGTTTATAAGAGGAATGAATTCTTGAAGATCTTTTGCTTCACAATCTTTAAGCATGTGTTCAGAGGCAGAAGGAATGAATGGAAGAACTTCCTCCTCTAGGCAAATAATCATGCGGTGAAGGAAAGTGCGGACACCACTTCTCAGAACTTCTTTTTGTAATGGACAACTGAGAGCCGGCAAAAATGTTTGTAAGCAGTCCAGATAAACCTCTGAGCAGCCACACTGTTTTACAGTTTGCTTATTGCTGAAAGCCTTGCTGGTTCGGCTGTAAAAGCAATACACCAAGGTATATATAAGCTCATGTTCTGCTACAATGAAGAAACAACACCACCAAGAACAACATATACTTTTTAAAACCCATGCACTAAACTAGAATGTTACATTTCATTAAATGGGAGCCAAACAGTGGAAGTAATTAATAGAATTATAGAATACAAAGTAGCTACACTTTGCTAGTTTTTGGAGAATTAATTCTAACAATTCACAAACAACATATGATTAGAATATCTTGACAAAACTCTTTGAAGAAGGGAATATATGCTGTTTTGTTAAAAACTTGCTCAATATTCTCTGTACCTACATCCATAGCAGCTTTTTCTAAGGGGACATAACTCATAGTCTAGGCTACCATAACAAATGCTACAACCACTGGTAATTTTCTAGGTCAGTAAAGCACAGGTAGAAACTCAGCCCCTCCTCCCAATAAATCCTTTATATTTCCCTTTTACGCAAATCAGAAACACACACACAGTCACTGTGCTGTACCTACCTAGCAAACCCAACGGCATGATTGAGGCAGTCAGCCAGTGCCATCTGTCTGTCCTCATCTTGTGCCATCATCAGCTTTTCTAACAATACTTTGAACTTCTCCATCAGTGGAGTCAACAAATTCCTCATTAGAACCTGTTTTCTTTCTGCAGAATATTCACTGTTAACTATTAATACTCCAGCTGTTTCATAAATGAAAAGTTGATCATCACTGCTTAGCAGAGCCTGGTAGCCATTTTCCTAAAATGGAAGGTAACGGGCATAATTCACTAAATGTCCTTTATCATAGTTGTCTTCTCAAAGTTTAGAGATACTACTCTTTAATCATGTCTAAGTAATTCTCTATAGTACATTTACAATAGTTTAATTCTCTTGCTACTAAAGAATTATAAAAATGTAAAGTACAGGTGAAAACAGACTTGAAGGAATGACTATTTTTATACAATTCAGACAGATAGTCTATATATATATATATACACACACATATACACACACCCTATGTTCCCAGAAACACGCATAAGCAAGATTATTAAAATTAGGTACAAATTTAAACATGCAAGTGATCTCACACCAAAAAAGCAGGACAATAATTTCTGTTTAAATGTTTGTGTGCTAAGCTTACAATTCAGTAAGTACTCAGGCACACCAATGAGTAAGTGCAAGCCTTGTTTATTGCAAAAACCTGCTGTAAATACTCACAGGAGGAGAAAGTTCCAGAAGGTCTTGTATTCTATTCAGAACATCTTCAATAAAGGGGTTCATTTGCTTACTGAAGTAAAACACAAGTACACATCACTATTTAGAAATGTGTGCATTTTAACAGGTTTCCTGGCATTTTAAGTTGTAAAGCTAAACACTAAACTACCTTCTCAATATAGAACTTGCCTTTAAGTATCACAGCAGCATTGTAGAAAAAAGACGGTTTATGGATACGGTGCTTGTTGTAGGCCAAAACATAGTGGGAAATAAACATCTCTTTCCCTCATTTTTTTTTAAATGCATAAATAGCCTCACTCATCTGAGTGAAATATTTTCATTAACAGTTGAAAAATAGGACCCTTGTGAAATGTGAACCAGCCTGGAGCTTCTCCTGCCTCTACATTAAATACATTCCTGTAAAATAAGACCAACAGGACCAAAATGTCTGAAGAGCTCTAAGACACTAACTAAACCTCAATTTAGTATCATTTCTGTAAATATTCAGATTTGGTCAGGGACTGGGAAGAGTTACTCTTGGGAGTCTTCAGATCCACTCACTCTCAGCTCTGCTCATTGAGAAAACCAAGATGGACATTTCCATTGTTGATCAGTTTTTAACATCCAATCAAAACAAGCTAGGCATATGTATTCCAGTACTTCATTCTGGGACAGTTCTTCCACTGCTACTTAGTATTACACAACAGCACAACCCTGCTAGAGCACTGTTTTGATATATTACTTTATTACAGTCCTTTTGAAGTCCAGCCTGTTTCAATGACAATTGTGATGTAGCAAAGGGCTGTGTATGGTAAGTTCAGTGCAATTTGGATACATCTGTGACAGCTTTACTCACTTGAGAGACTTGACAAATCTGGAAAAGAGGTAAGCTGTTCGACTTCGTACTTTGGGACTTGTATGGCGAAGACCACGGTGATCTAAAAATGCCATCTGCAAATTAAGAAAGTATCTCAGTCTTAGAATCCGTAAACAAAAGGAAGGGGGAAGTTAACCATTCAACAATACTACAAACCCAGGACACAAAAAAATTTCCTAAGTCTAAGGAACTTATCTAGTCTAAAATGTAAATGCGATGAAACTTACTAGAACGGTTGGAATGTGCTGAGGTTCAACAGAAAAGAACTTTTCATATCTAACGACTGTTTCAAAGAATTCCAGGGTCACTGATGTATGTTGATAGGCACTAACACCAGAAGTCACCAGCTACAAATAAAAGCATTAGCAAGTTAGTATTTTAACCATTTATAACATCAAATTACAATATAAGTGACATATTGGTAATTCAGATAAGTCATTTGAACTGGCATTTTCTGGTCTTTATTAGCATTTTTAAATAGCTCTCACAACCCACATGCTTACCGTTCTCATCATGTCCTGTAAAGCTGTAGCTTTTGTAACATCACCAGAGAAGTGAGCACCATGAGATACAGGAAGAGCCTCAGCCAACATATACAGCAGCCTTATTGCTACTTCTACTTCCATGAATCGCGTAGTCTGCCAATTCCTAGAGAAAGAATATGAAGATCATGTTAAGTCTGTAGTAGCTTAAAAAATAATCAACAGTTCTAGCATCTATTTTCTTTTGAACCTTCTTCAGATACACAGCATAAAAAGAACGGATTTAAGCTAAGAAAAACACAGTAAGACCAAGGCAGCATTTCAGGATGCTTCTGGAAGATTTTATCCACAAAGACAGCACCTCTCCATCAGAGAACTTTCACCAGTTCCAACTTGAAAGCTACAGATTTCTTGAAGTGCTTATTGACATATAAAACCACCTACTATGATGTGTGGAAAAGCCATTCAGCTTCACTTAAAAAGAGAGCTCACCAAAGAGCAAGGTACAAGGAAATCACCAACAATACTGGATTTCTATTCATACACACATAACTGTTCTGCTAGTCAGGAAACTAGTTAATAATATTTCTTTATTTACATGCATAGTTTCCAGGATTCATTCTGCCCATTTTGTAAAAAAATACTTCACTTTTTTTCCCCCCTATCCAATCTTGATTTTCTGATAGCAGTAATACATAAAATTATTTGCTGCATCTCATAAGCATTTCCTTGAAGTGTAAAGTGAACACCTGTCCAAATGGCCGTTGCTGTGTAGGTAAATGACAAAGATCAAGAAACATCTCTAGAAAAAAAAAATAGCTGCCATTAACGGTTACAAAAAGACAGATTTTTCTTTCTAAGCAGCCGAGCAAAAGATTATCCAAAGTTCTATTTATTATGAAGTTGTAACAAGCTCATTCTATCAATTGGATTAACCTTGCTATATCATTTACGTTCATTACAAACCCTGACAGTTACAAGAGACAAAAAAAGCTAAGGAAATAACATAAACAAGTTAAAAACCCCAACTTACTGAAGTGTAGTGTTAAAAACTCTGCGGACAGATGCCAACAGTAACTCTGGCGAGACCTGGGCAAGTCTGTCCAGCAACAGTTTCAATTGCTTTCTGTACTCCACAAACATTGCTTCATCTTCACCCTACAAAATATTTGTGTCAGTGAAATTTTTTGTTTAAATTAATACAAAACCATTTTAGACAATTACACCTAAATCAAAAACGTGTACATACAAGAACAGTATACCACACTCAGAGAATTCAATAATTCTCATCCTTTGCTCTTGCAAAATAACAGCAGGCTCCTATTTTGGCTGGTTGGAATATGGCGAGATCCACCGCATTCAGTCCAGAAACATATTAAAAAGGCTTTCCAAACTGAAAACTAGCCAAAAGTACAAGAAAGAGAACGCTCTTGGCCAAGCCTTATTGACCCAATTCTTGAAAATTGACTCACTCCTCAAAAGATTTTATTTTTCTTGGCGTCAAGCTTAGTTTTACAATTAAACTGACAGAAACATTTATGATGAACTGTATAAAGTGAACCTTTTTAAGACCATAGCTCTCCAAAGGGCCTGGAGCAAAAGTAAGTCTGTCTAACATATTCAAACATTATTGCTGGCGGACAGAGATGTAAGCATGGGAGAAAAGTGAAATCAAAGACCTTCTGCCTCCTTTAGCTTATTTTTGCAGAGGTTTGATTATCTGAAGTAGGTCGAGCAGCATGTCAAAGAGTTTCATTACACAATGTTTCTCAAGTATTTTTGCAAGACAGAAGTGATGTGCAGAAACATGCAAACTCACACTGAACAAGCCAGCTCAACAGCTATGTTTAGCTAACAGCACAGCTGTATTTGCCTAGGAACAGTTCTGCACAACTGCAGCCAGAAATATTCTGTTAACCGAACTGGCTTGAATATCCCTTCACTAAGTTGTTTGTCCTATCCAGACATGGCCAGAGGTTAAAAAAGCTTTCCATATAGGAAAAAATTCAGCCTACAGACTTCTGCTTCCTACCTTCAAATCCTTAGTCTACCAAAAATAAGGATTTTAAAAGCACAAGCAAGTTTTACTACACGCAATTTAAGTTGCATTTGTCTTTTTAGTCATGTAACACAATACCTCATTTTCAAAATTGTATTCTTCGTCATATGTCAACTTCTTCATAACAGCCAACATGATTGCCTAAAATAAAAACAGAACTGTGAGCATAGAAGCAGACAAGTGGTAAGAAACAAAAAGTTAAAATCCTACAGTAAACATTAAAGTGTTAAATGTTTACAAACACTTTAAAATCCCAATTGAATTTTATTTTTAGAGGTTTAACAGAAGTAACAGTCCAAATTAAAATAGATGGATTATATCCAAACAATATGCAGATGCCATTCCAGATAAACAGCACGGATGACTTGGAGCTCTCAGTCTGACTGTATTATCTGGCATTGTTTCCTGCACGTAATCTGTGCTGGTCAGTTCACAGGGAAAACAATTAAAATGACTGAACTAGGCAGAGGAAGCTGAACAGGTTGTCCAAGATCCTGTTTTAAAGGGGCAGGTCAGCTTAGCTCTAACATTAACTTCTCTAATAGCTCAACATCCTCAAAAGTTTTTTTTTGGCGGGACAGGTTAACAGGCTGAATTGGTTCAGTAAAGAATCCAAGAGTAAGAGCCAGGAGCAGCAAACAAGAGTAACAAAAGCAAAACCTTCCCTTTTCAGCAGCAGCAAGATGTTAGATCAGTTAAAGCACTGATGTTCAGTTTCACCTTAGTAGGGACTGTTGACAAGTCCTAAAACAGCAATAAAGACTTGATCTCATTTCTACTCAAGTCTCAAACTCGGGTTTTTAGAATTCACATTTAATATTTAAAATACAGGCAGTACACAATTCCATTCATGCTTCCAGGACGGATAGAAATTGCATGACACACACAGCCAAAATAGTGCTTAAAAATCTATTATATTTTTACTTTACTTTAGTTTAAATTTGTTCTGGGGAACTTACAAAAATGTGTATTAAATCTAAATACACAAAATTGGCAGAAAGCTATTCTGAATAATTAAAACTGTATCAGAGGCAGACCACTTCTATATCTATGACAACACAGAAGTCTAAGAGAATATTAAGGAGCAACAAATAATGGGGCAGGACACACCCATCTACCTATCAGAAGGAACAAGTTCACTGAATATTGGAGAAGGCTCACCAGAATTGTAACTGGTATTTAATGAGAATTACAGAGCACCTCATCTCCATACCTATTACCAGGTGAAAAAACAAACTTGTGTCCTTTTTTTTTTTCATATTGGTTAAATTCAGTATGAAACAGCTTTTATTGTAACTATAGCAATGTTGACGATATCAGCAAGATCTTGATTAGCATTTTGCAATTCTCTTCCAGTACTGGAGGTTCTAAATGTGGATATAGCCATAAATTTCAGACAAATAATAAGCAAGAGAACAAGGGAAATTACAAACAAACACCAAACCTTTGACAAATGAATCACAATTGTATATTTTTCATTTGAAGTGCAAAACCTGAAGTTCTTTAGCACCCAAATGGTCCAATGAATTAAACCTAGGTTACCGAGGTCAAATTCTTGGTGATCTTGCAAAAATAGACACTTGTAATACTTTGAGGAAGAACATGGTCAAATAGCAAGAAGGTAATCAGGCTTTCTATGGACACCAAGTGACAGCATAATCTGTGAGAAGTCTATGCTTCTCTGTAAGAAGTTATAATGAGGAGTTAAAATAATAGCAACACACTAATGTGATGTGCTTGTAGCCAGAAATGCTTAGAAAGACTTGTAATTTTAAGAATTAAAAATGTGATCCTGCTGATGTGTACAAACTTTCGGACTTCGAAGGCACAATAAACAAGACGGCATTTTTCTCCCATTCAAATAACAGGTTGAGTGAGAACTTATTAGGTGCAAAATTTTAAAGGAATGCTCCTAAGCACACAATTCAAAGCGTGAGACAGACAATACTAAGATATAGACTACTTCTGAATACTTAGTGTCCTCAGTTTAACACAAATCCTCAAGAATTGCTCAGTAAAAATAATAAATAATCATACCACTGAGTTCTTTAGTTTGAAAGCAAGTTTAACAAAATAACAGATTTTGGGACAGTAACACATTCAAATTTTAAGTCTTAACTGCATTGCAGTAGTAGTTTGGTTTGATCCAGTTATAAGAACACAAGAGACACAGTAACAAAAGTAAAAATATTCAGTGATGTTATCAAACTTATCTTATTGTGTTACCTAATCCAATTTAAATAGACATTAGACAAAGCCAGATCAAGATAATCTAGACCACAGTTATCCAAATTCAACTTTTCATGTTAGAACGGGTACAGAATTCAGTTTTCTTTGTAAAGGAAAAGGAATCACAGGTGTCAGCTGTATTAACTTAGAAAACAACTGCACCAATCTAACCAGTTCAACATCTAAATTGCTACATACACATTGGTACAAAAGGGTATAGGGGAAATAAATGAAAAAAAGGACTGTGCTGGAAACAATCAAACAAGTTTACTACCTCCCAAACTGGACCTTATTTATTAAACTTAATGCTTTATATATAAACTTAAGCTTGTGTATAAACGCAAGCATATAAACGTAAAGCTTAATTTACAGTTTAATGTAGTGTTTAACATATAACTGCTCATCATAAGTATAACTTATACTTCAATTGCAGCTTCTTTCATAAGTTTAACTTAAAATTCAACCCATGGTAGTATCATAAGACAACCCTCCCCATATTTCTTCCAATCCTTTGAAATTAGGGCAAGTTTTAATAAAAATATAAAGCTTCAGGAAAAAACCCCTCTTATTCTATCTTGATTCAAGATCAGTCTGTCAACAGTACAGACTGTACAGGAGCTTACCAACATATGCTCAAGGGTTGCTTGGAAAAAACAGCTCTAAAATAGCTTTTATCTTCATACACAATCCAATATAAGTTTACTATTTAAAGAAACAGCTGTTGTTACTTGGAAGATGGAACATACTGTCCTAACTTTTAGGTCTTCCCCCTTGTAATTGTTGTCACACGCACATTTTAAGGCGTATAAAGAAAACGTGATATGTTTCAGCAAAGTGAAAGATTCTGATCCAACGTGTTCTTGAAAAAAAGAATCCCTAGTAAAAAGAAAATACTTACCTCTACATTAGCTTTTTGTTGGTCTGAAAGTGCAGAAAGCTGTAAAATAAATTTCAAGTGTTATTTTTCATATAGTAGCTCTTTTATAACTGCCTAATAGGAAAAGACAGGTTTGCATTTTTAACAGTCATATGATCTGCAAGCCTTCTTTCCTCTTAATGCAATATTTATCCCAATCCCTTCAGATTTCTAAAGAGCACTGCAGAAATAGCACAACCACAGCCATTAAAGATGCTCAATGCTAATTAGTCAAAGCGCTATTTTTGCTAGTCAGCTTGCACATAGTATGAGATTCATGTACTCCCACAAAAAACAAACTAAATTATATGTCAAAAAGTGATGTTAAATCGAAGCCAGACATATTTACTTGTTTCAGGATGTGAAGGTAGTCATAACAAAAGCCAATGATATTAGATGAGATGTCGTCATCTTCGTGAATTAGCAGTTGCAACATTAGGGCCACTTTTGCTTCAATAGCTTGCAGAGTGTCCTGAGCACTCTTCATATCACCATTTTTTATTAGTTTAGTCCAACTAGCTATTAATGCTTGCCCCATCCCATTGACCAGCTTTGAAAATCTGGCCAGAAAATCCACATCATCTTCCTGCAAGAAAAGACATCAGATTAAAAATACTAGCAGAGCTCACATTTAAATGGCATGACCTTACAGACTGTACTACCCATGTCTAGTACACAGAAGAAGTAAAACAAACATTTGTCTCCTAGATTGAAAGTACAATCATCTGGTTTGTTTCCCCCAGGGAAAGGAGAGAGAAAAATTAAAGGAATGGCAGATTTGACTGTCCTCCATTATATAGTAGTAGCTTTCTTCATATCTTCCAATTAGGTTTTTTCTCTTTTTACTTTACAGCAAGAAGCAGGTTCACAATAAAAGCAGAAGCACATATCTACCATCAATTTTAGGCTGTATAAGAGTAAAATATTTTTATGGGAAAACTTCAAAGAATTAACAGCTGTAGCTCACTTCAGAAATACTGATAACTTTCAATACTGCCTGTAAGAGCGAGTTAATATTTACAGCTTAATCTTGCAGAAATACATTGACTGGAATTTAGAAAGATCCCTAGAGCAGTCACTCCGAATGGGTGCTTTTCTCTCTGCCATAACTATACAAAAGAATAACAAGTCCTCCTCAGAAAGACTAAGGTAAGATTTTTAGAGGAACACCTCTTGAACTGACGAACACACACTTTCTGCATTCTAGTAGGAATAGAGATTTGACAAAGGCTTCAAAAATGAGAAGATAACTGCCATGCAAGCTAAGGACTACAGCTTCATAAGGACTGGTTTCCTCTTTCTCCATGGCATATAGCAAGCAGCTGTTCCTCAAACACCACAACTGCCAGGGAATGTGTTTAGTTAGCATGTGTGTTTTTCCAGCTTAAGGATAAGGATTTCTAGCCTCATGTCTGATGGTGGAGACACATAGAACAGCATATATTCCTGTAAAAAAAGATCCTTCCCCTACCTAGTTACACACAGCTGATCTAATGTCTCACCCTAAAAAGCTCTACCTTGGCTGCAGCACCTATTATGGAATCATCCAGAAGAGGAGATTCAAGGTAAAGACACACAGAAGCAGCTTTACAACGTACAAGTACAACATGCTTTAGCAAAGCAACAGAGTTACAGAATACCTTGGTTCTAAAAACAAAAAACTCATGCTAAGGACAAACAAAATGCAGTGTGTTTAAAATGCATAAGGAATATTAATAACAATCTGGTAATTTAATGTAAGAAAAGTTTAACAAGTGTTCAGCTTTGATGCAGAAGCACAACCAATTCTCCCTAACTGTGGACTTAGAGTTTTCTGTTTATTTGCTTATTTAAGAACTGCCAGAAACCTATGACTCATTCCTACTGTGAAAATCAATATACAAACCTGATCAATACTGAAGAGGCCAGCAGACTGCAATACTTGACATAAAGATTCAACCAATTTTGTTTTGTCAATCGGGTCCATTCCCTTATTTACAATTTCAAACAAACAATCACAGGCTTCTTCCCGGAGAACTTCCACAGACATGTGACCTAGCAGCATATTTATAAACCTTCAGAGAAAAAAAGAAGTTTATTTTTATACATACACAGTAGCATTGTACAGAAGCTTTATATTATTTTTGTGCATGCTTACAATGTTTTCTTTTTATAAGACAGCTTTAAACTCTATTATACTGACTGAACTCAGCATTTTGTACATTTTAAGGAGAACCCAGCAAACTGTGTAGTGTCTATTATATCAGCTTGGCTTGCAAAGTCAATCAGTCTACAAAAAAAAACAAAAATCAAAGCTCACAAGATTTATACAGAATTGTATGAAAAGGTTAGTTTTAATTCTGTTTCACAGAAATACAGCCAGCACATACAAGGCTATTTTTGGGAAGATATTACATCTAAAAGACGCCTACCTTTCATTGGCTATCAGGCTCAAATCTATCCAGGATACATATGCTCCAACTACTTCAAGGCACTGGCACGTCAACTCTGAGTTATTATATTGATAGTTTTGTAGGATTTGGTACCATGATTCCACCAAACTTGGAATGCACTGTTCCCTCATAGTATCTTTTAATAAGGTGTTCCTACGAGCCTCCTATCAATACAGAAAAAGGATTAATCAGTCTTGTCATAGATTAGCATCTTGTCAAATTTGTAGCATTTTTGTATCTACTACCAGACACCACTTGTCCCAGTAAGATAAATAACTCAAATCATAAACATAAAGAGGGCATTTTTTTTTCTTGCAAGAAATAAACCAAAATACCCTATTTTTTGCACTTTTTTCTACCACAATGCCCAAACACTGAAGAAAGGCAGAGGGCAAAAGTCCTCTAGACCGTTAAACAGTTTTTTGATGTTAGGACTCCTTAAAACACGCACTAGAAGAAATTAACATTTCAAAATGAGTCTGTCTAACATTAAATTGGCTAACTCAGTCCATTAGTTTTTGTTTGCTAGCTCTTCAAGCAAAAAATACATTAACTGAAAAGTATGAAATCATAAAAAGCATTATAAACAACATATGGCTTTTGGATTTAAACCACCTAACTAACGTCTTCAAGGCAGAGTTAGCATAAGAAAAAAACATCATCTCTGCAAGACTTCTGCTCTAATTAAAGAAAGATAACTTTTTAGAAATTTAAAACAAATGTTAATGCAAAATAATAACTTGCCTCTGATGTATGAACAACATCCCGGTCTACCAGCTCAGCATCAACAGCCATAAGGATTCTGAGGTACATGTCCACGCCTCGTGGATTAAGGTCAACTACTGATAGAATATCAAAAAAAAACTTGGGCCATTTTGTGAGATATTCAGTAACAAAAAGCAATGCAAAGACTTGTGCTGCTTTGTTGCGAATAAAAGTCTTCTCAGGTTGGGGATTCAGCATCTAGTGGAAACAAGATATTTTATTTGTATATTCTTACTAAATTAGAGAAGAATCATATATCTCTGTATAATGATTAATGTATTCTCTCTCTTCCTGGCTGAGATCAATAGAAAGCCTTACCTTTCCAACGATTTCAAGAAAATTCAGCTAAATTGTCATGAAACAGAAAACATTCTCTCTAGGTGATACAGCCCTAAGCCTTTCAATCAGTTCTAAGACATTAAGTGTACTTATTCAAAAGACTAAAAGCTAATTTGTTAGTTTGGTGAAAGGAGTGAACAAGAACTTGCAGAAAGCAAGTTACTGTCCTCTTGTAGCTAGCTTGTGCCTAAATTAGACGTTAGCTTTAAGAACAGTAAAGGAAGTTTCTAAATCTAAGCTCATCAGGGAAAAAAAAAAGAAAACCAAATCTATCACTACCATCTCCCCCTCTCTCCTTCCCATTTTCCATAAAGTCCTCCTTAATGGAACAGCTTGCCACAAAGAAAAAAATTAAAATAATTTAATCCATTTCATATTTTTTCAAGTTGAATGATATTCCATTTCCTGCTCTTAAGTCTTCTACAAAGTAACTACGTTAATTTCCAGCACAGAAGTGTAATGATAACTAGGTAATGGCAGGTATAGGCAAAGACTTGTATCAGTCCACTTGATGCTTCTGCTGATTGCAATCTCTTGGGTCCAACTGATACTACATGTTCAGCTACAAGAACTGTAATAATTCTACAAGAAAAAGTAGCCAGTACTCTACCATAGTATTAACAGAGGAGTGATGAATATTCCTTCATAAACATTGGCTAGTATTCTAAGCAGACAGGAGTTAAGCCAAGGGGGTCTTAAGAACAGAATTACTGCTCTTCCTCCAGACACTCAGGAACATCAGGAATCTGGATTCTACCTCTCTAAAGAGAAACTTATTTCACACACAACTGATTAAGCCACAATCGTTATCTGACTCAAGAGTTTTATATTTAGCAGTAAGTTTGAGCGTAGCCTTCTTTATAAGAAACTCTTTAAATCCCAGCTTGCAAAGATGAGCATGACAGAAGCTTTTAGCCATGAGCTGCCACATATCTTCGGGAAACCACCTTTAAACTCAAGTGACAGATCAAACACTTAGCCCACACTCGATGCCTTATGTCAGCCTAATAATAAGCCTACGGTGTACGACTGCTCTGAAGGGACATCCTTACCTGTGCTTGCAGCCATGTTATGAGTGTTTCCCTAATTAGCTGCTGCTGGACTTCAGTAAGTTCAGAGTATCTGAAACAAAACACAATGAGATCAAAATACAACTGCTTCATGACAAGCACAATGTTCAGTAAGGCAAAAACTCTTTTAACATTGAACATAATAATGCACACTAATGCAAATGAAACTTTTCTAGAAAAGGAATTTGCACAGCTATTTGCATGTAAAATTTTGAATTGAAGACATAAAAATAAAGCAAAACATTTTGTCCATATTAATGGATTACATCTTGATGTGCTATTCCCTCCTGTATTGGAGCAGGAGCTTGAAATTTTGCAGGAAGGCTGCTCTATCAGGGACAGAACTTATGACCCTGATAAGAATACACATTCAACCATACGTCACAGAGAGAAAGAAGACACATTTGTATATGCTCAAACTTGTTTACTATACACTGAAGACTGTCAATAATGAGTACAAGGAAGTCTTCACTGATTCAACCTACAGTACATTTATTATCAGAACGATGTCAGAAAAAAAAAAAAGGGCCAACAAGTAATTCTGCATTATGTTATAGTCTTGACAAAATTTGACGTAACACCCAGCACACCTCACATACTACCCACACAACATGCTCCATCCCAGGACTAGCTAAGCTGAGAACACTTTGCTTGCACTGGAGCTATCTATAGGTTTGGTACAGTCCTTAAGGGGAATGATTTCTGAATGTGACTGCAGTGCTACTGTTACGAGTAACTCTTCATTAAGGAAACAGCATGCCCACTGAAAATGCTCAAAGAAAATAAGCAGCACAAAACCAATAGAAAACGTACTGCGGGAAGTGGGTCAGGTGTGGAATAAGCAGAGGAAGATGGACAATGAGGTAAAATCAGGTAAATAAAAATCACAGAAAGTTAAGTCTTTCATTTTTACTCTGATATATAATTGTGAAAAAAATCAGTCACAAAATACATCTTATTCTTACATAAAGTCTGAACCATATGTTCAATGTATTGCAACCAGTCACAATGATATTCCACAAGGCAGACACCTGTGTTGCGATGTTCAAGTCCAGACCAAATGAGCCCAAAATGTGAAAAAAAAAAATCCATGCAATTAAACATATTATTTCAAAGTTGTTTTTTTTTCTAAAATTATGATTCTATGAAAACATCACTCAGTGAAAAGACTGCTTTCTCTAAGATCTCTGCCATGGTTACTGAATGAATAGGGCTTTGTCTGAAATCCAGGACTCTGCACTGAGCAGGGCTGCTGCTTGCAGGACTCTCTTCTGCAAAAAATCAGTGAGAGTACAGAGTAAGGCTTGAATCTCCAGAAGGGAACAGCTAAGTACTTTTCAAGCAGTCCTTGGTAATTTGCCGTACACAGGTGTTAGACTAACTAAGCAGAGCATACTGCTCAAAACTCAGTTACTCCTCTCCCAGGAAAAAGCAAAGAAATACAGGAAAGTCTTCTGGAATAGATTAAAGCCACCTCATCAACCACACCAAGCTGACACAATTTTAAGTTTCTTTACAAGCAGAATAAAATGGGAAAATTAGGTGGATGTATGTGGTTGGTGTCAAGAAAGATTACTCACTTGAACTTAACTTGATGTTCCAGAACTTGAAAACAAAAAAACTTGATGTGATCATCACTAGAAAAGAAAATTCTGTTAGTGGTGGCAATATGGTACACTCCTCTGCAAAGAAAAAAAACATCCTCAAATACTACAACCAGGTCATCCCTTTGGCAAATCAAGAATTACTGTGCATCAGAGAAAAATGCTACTGCTATTACTTCAAAGCAAAAATGACAAATACTTGAGCAGTTCATTTGGTAAAAATGAGCAACAGTTAAACTAATATTTATGTTTTATATTACATTACTTTTTTCTATAGCCACGATTTTTTTGTGCTTTGATTTCAGTATTGAACATAGAAAACTATAATACCCATTGTAACCTGCCTTTATAAAAATCTGTCAGGCTTCAGTAATACATTTGAGGTTTCTTAGTACACTAAGTGCAAGTTGTACATTGTACCTTAAAGGGCAAAGCTAAAGACAAACGGAGGTATAGATTTGGAAGGGACATTCCACATGCTATGTAATCTACACAAGCTTTTTATTTTATGATCTAAAAATTCTAACAATCACAATGTATTTTGGTAAAGACTACAAAATGCTGCTTTTAAATCTTGTGTGCTTTTGTTAATTACTGCATACTCTGTTTGAGTCAGAGGTTTTGATAAAGCATTTACAAAAAAAAGCATTCACTATAAATCACTGTTGTTATTCAGGAGATATACATCCCTCAGTTTCCTTCCAGTTTGAATTATTCTGTGATACAGCACCAACCTAGTATTTGAGATCTAAATACGCAACTGTGTGCAAAACCAGTGGTGACTACACACTCTTTGCATCTTGAAAAAATGGGACGGGCTACTCCACTGAATAGGGGCAAGGAACTACATCTGAGATTATGGCATATAAAGCATATACTCTCACAACAGGAAATTTGCAACACTCTTCTCCCCAAAAGATAGCACTAGAACTCATTCTTTTTCCCTGGATTCCATAAAGCAGCAGCCTTTAGGCTACTAAATTAATATGGGGTTTTATTTATACATTGCTCTTCCTTGAAAGGTGTTATACAGAAGCCACAGATCACCTATGATACTAAAAATGTTATGAAGACCATATTAACTTCCAGCAATTTACAGTTTGCCTATGATGGTGTAGAGCTAATCCCAGGCTTAAACATATTACTAATGAAAAGAAGCAATGACTCTGATCTACATTACCTGTATATACCCTGAGCTAATGCTTCTGCACAGACTTGCCAAGCATCCTGAGAGATCTTCAGCTGCTCAAAGTAGGCTAGTGCCTGCAAACATTCAAGTAAGTTTCATTTTAAAAAAGAACAAATAAACCACACTGCAAGACATCTCATTCACACTTAAGACTCGCACTTTAAACAGCTCTCCTTCAAAAAAACAAACCTATTTGAATACATCTAAGTATTTATAAGCCTCCCTAATTACATAATGCAAGAGAGTTTCTTCAGTGGTAACACTACAGGTGCTCATTTCCACTTTACATTCAATACAAATATTTTTGTAACTGGAATATAAAAGCCATAGAATCAGAAATGTTGAGGTTAGAAAGGAACTCTGGAGAAAGGGTCAACCAGAGGAAGTTGCTCAGGGCCTTTTCATTTTGGTGGAAGTTCACATCCAAGTTCAAATTCCTTCCACAAATTCTAAAGAGAAACTGATTTAGATTTTTCACTGAAAAACACATACTTTTTGTTGCACCACTCTGGCTGTATTCTACACCCCAAGAAAAATTCAAACACTGATTGTGTGATAACTGTCAGTTTGTTAATCTACTACAGAGACTGCAAAAAAACCTTCTACCACATTTTAGATAATCAAGTTGTTTATTAGAACTTCTAAATAGCTTTTGACAATTTTATTTGATCTAATTGCTTTAAGATTTAGTGTGCCCTGTTATATAAAACAGTAACGTAACTTTGGCAACAGAGATTAGATTAACAACATTATTTCCATTCTCTGAATGCGGGTATTTCAAGAGGGTTTTTTGGCTGTTCATGGTGTTTGTTTTGGGTTTTTTTTCCCCCTCTCTTTTTTGAGGGGGTGAGATCTGTGTTGGTTTTTGTTTGTTTATTTTGTGTTAGTTCAGAATTCTATCCATTCACCAAAGTAATTTCCAAAAGTAACTATTCAGTGAGTTGAAATAAGCTCTTAAAGCAAGAATTCACTTCCTGTAGATAGTATTGGTAGTTTTCTTATACTGAATAGTTTTACTAGAAATTGTTTGATACATCTTTTATATGTTACATCTCAAATGATTAGTAATAAGGTAAGTCACCTTCTACTAGGAAGTATTTCAAGATTAGGCACACTGCATAGTTAAAAGGTCGATAAATCTATAAGCTTCAAATTTTGCAGTGATATTCTGTTAACAGAACACTGAAGATTAGCTATAGCTGTCCTTTCAAAAGGGACAAATACCCAAACCAAACATATTTAACAGGCTATTTAGCAATACCAGGCTGCATCAAACTACATCTTTAACTTTCTTGTACATTCCAGGATTTATTTTACTAACATCTTCATTTCTGAAAGATTGTACCAGAGGTTATATCATAGGCAGATGAATCAACTTGATAATCAATCAGTAAGCAGAATGATTTCCTCATTAAAGGCATACAAATTTTAATGCCTATATAAGCATCTCTCTTTTACGAAGTAACTATTACCCACACACCATGATTACTGTTTTAACCCCTATGCTAATACAAGCCTCACTAGATTTAAAGCCAGACATTTCATTAAAAGACACTAAACGTAGGTTATCCTTTCAAATTAAAAAAAAGCCCAAACCCCACACCTAAGAATTAAAAGGGCAGCTGCAAGAAATACATTGTTTTCAGTGGCATCTTTTAATTCTGTGGGAACCCACCGAAGGAGCTGAGCAACAACTACAAAGAATTGAGAGGACTGAAAAGGTCAGAGTCCAGATAAATAAATTCTATGGACATAAAGTGTAGTTTCGCAGAGTTTGTGACAAAGGACCTTCAGCTTCCATGCTTGCAACATGACTTTGTTTTGTACTCACCAGCACAAACCCCATGCATTGATTAACAAAAAATAATTAAAACAACAAAACAAAACAAGAACAACCCCAAGCCACTCCAAGAAAATATGAGACTCGCACTGCAACAGCACCCCCAATTATTAGAGAGATAAGCAAGTTAAGTACATACTCTTTGTCTGAAGTCTGCATCGGCATTTGGGTTTAGTCCTAATAGGGCTTGTTCGTCCATCTCTGCTGCTATACTCTTTGTTTCCTACTCCTAACTGGTTTGCCCACTTCCTCTAGTGGGGAAACTACAATCATCTGAAAATAAAGAAAGAAAAACTATTTGCTCAGCAGAACAATGAAAATTAAAAACAGGACAGCAACAACCACAGAGGTTTGCCCACAAACCTCAATCATATAGTACATACTCCACCAAAACATGAATGTGCATGCTTCTGATACAGATATCAGAATTCTAAGACTTTTAATCAACTTATAATAGCACTAAACTTCACTGAATAAGGAAAATTTGAAGTGTCCATGTATTTCTGTTCACTTGAAAAGTGCTAATACCATCTTAATTAAGAGAAATGGCATGATGTGTACTATTCAACTGAAAGTCTTGAACTCAAATGTCAAGCATGCAGAGGTTTCAGCAAGATATGACATAAGCATAAATCTGCTACTTAAATGATAGACCACTGTATATTTTTCCCCCACCACAAAACTTCATAATTGGAAAAAAAAAATCTCTACCCATTTCTATAATATTGTTAAGATGCTTCATAAACCCATTTATGAGGTATTTCCCCTACGGAGGCAAAGCCATTAGAAGGTCTTTCTTGTAAAGCAAGTGCACACAAGATAAGTGTCATAGAAACTAACCACAAAATACATCACATTGAGTTGTTAACAAAGTTTTCTGTTCCTACTAATGGGTACTGATTTACTAGCAATGGTTTTTATTTAGAAACTTCAGTGTAAAATTAACAAGCAAGCTAGACAAATATTCTAAAGATGATGTGCCTCTACAGGCTGTTCTGCAATGCTCTGGTAAAACAGTGGATTAAAAAAAGAAAAAATCATCTTTGTCAAATACTAGGATGCTGCTAAACAGCACGAGCAGACAAAAATCCATCTATTCTTCCAACACTGCCCCCCCAGTAAGATTATTAATTACGCATGAAATAAGGCCTTGTTACATAAGTATGTAGGAGGTAGAGGAAAGGAAGATAAACAAGAGGAAGACATGAAATACAAAGAAGCTGTGGTTTGAAGCTGCCTACATGCCTATAGGTAGAACTTCCGATTTCTTAGTGTTGTGTGTCCTGTGCACACTGTACTCTTCACCCTCCCCCACTGGAAAGTGGCACAGTGACAACAAGCATGACTGGAGAGCCCAAAATTTAACATGGTAACAGACAGACATTTCTATAAAACTCATTACAGAACACATTATAACAAAATGCACCATGAAAAGCAATTTAATAAGTAAAACTGAGTTTGTACCAAAAAAAATGCATGCTGCAGCAGTATAGAAACCAGAAAATCTGGAACAAAGCGATGACTCGTGGCAAAACAAGCTTCACACGCTGCCTTACCACACAGAGCAATCCTGCTCAGGGTCAAAACCTTTAGGGATTAAAGTTGCTCTGCAGAGGCTTCTGCCTCTGTGCTCCCAGCCCCCAGCTTGTTTTCCGCATAATCAACATCCAAACCAGCCAGATTAAAATAAAGGTAAAATGCTGTAAGGAATTTTTTTAACAGCATCTTCCAATTAGAGTCTGGTCCAGAGTTATACTACTAAAACTATTTAATATATAGGAGCATATTTTGGCACATTTTCCTGCAGATATCACTACATTATCTGCCCAAAGGGCAGTAATCTTCTATCCCCACGTGATAAATTTTGCTATTAAAACTAAGCTGTCTCAAACATGTATTCTCTTCACTTGTTTAGCTAACAGAAATGCCAAACAGTTCTACTAATTTTGTATATGGTACATGAGCATCTTTAAAATTTCATCTTCTACCATATGTCCGTTTCTAAGATTTTTCAGCTTGACTAGCCAACTCCAGAAGACAATTAATGAGACAGACTATCTGAATGAGCCTTTTGAGAAAGTTAACAAAATAGCTTCTTGTGCTATATGGTTTTAGTTGAGCAAGCAGATAACTTTTCCAGCACAGATTTATTTTACCAGCGAGTTACACTTCAAAAGCAAAATCAAACTGCAATTTTAATAGTACTTACAGTTTGCAAAATCCATTGTAAGATATACTCAGCTATAATATCAAGTATGTCGTTAAAGCAAGTTTTATTTATAAAAAGTAATAACATTAATAACTAATATGCAGCTGTGTAGAAAGTATTGTCTTGTTTACGCAGAGACGCCTTTTTGTGAAGCAGTACACTGTTGGGTGGCAAACTGATCTTATTTTAATTAGGAGGGTGCAGTTCCTTAACAGTGAAGTCATACAGGTGTATGTATTTCTCATCAAGATACTTTATTCCCTTTCACATGTTAAATACTTATAAATGCATTTGATAGCAGAGGCTGCTTTCATACAGGAAAACAGGTTAAAAATGTAGTCACACTTCAAGTGGGTATGATGGCCCAGTTTAACAATATTACCACGGTCAAAGGTATATAACTTGGGTCCAGACATGCACTAATAATGAAAGCATTCAGAGCATTTTAACTACAGATGCTAACCATGAAAATAATTAGCAATTCAAAATACTTCATTTACAGCATTCATTTTAGGTATTTACAAGATCATGATAGCACACATGCTTCATTTTAATTCCCCTGACTTTTCTCTCTAATAAAACAAAGGCAGTAAAAGACCATCTTTCACATTCTCTTTTGATCTCTATTTTGCTTGCTGCAAATCTTGATCATATTTAGAGACTCTTAGGGTCTAGGGCCTGTGGTGGATGCACTTGACCGACCCCTCCAGCCAAATCAGCAGCAGTTTGGTCCAGGCTCCAGAGGAGGTAAAGGCCTGAGCCACAGCCAGGTCAAGAACTCCTTTTGGGAAAACCACAAGGAAGCAGAACAGTGCACTGAACACTGATGAGCTGTGGGTGCAGGGAGTCTCACGCAGGCCTTTCCCACTGTATGCAATTTGACTACAAGTCAACCACTTTATTCTATAAATGACAGCCTGAGTGAGCCCACTTTGAGCTCTGCTAAATAAGCTGACTGCATGGCAGTGGTTTTACTACTCACAGGTCAGTGGATGTGCCCAATATAAGTTTCGTATTAATCATTTAGCTGAAATAAATGCATACTGGATATAACGAATCATCTAGAAGTATAAACTTGTGTGATTTTAAATATACTCTCTGCTTCATGCTACTTAGTAAGCTAGATTTGCTGAAATCTTATGTTGCTCATATTTACCAAGAGCAACTACAAACTACACTGAATGCTTGCAAGATAAAGCCTGTTTCACACTTCACTGAGAAGAAAAGGATTTATTCAGAAAAAAGAGCACCTACAAGGCTATGGGCTATAAACAATGTCTGCAGCTGAACAAAACAAAGGCACATGTGAGATCAGTGAAAAGAATCCAATGAGAAGCAAGAAGATCCCAAAGTGAAACACTGTTATTAGACTGAATCATGGTATGAATGGTCTGTAGATATTTAGAAGTTTATGGTTTTCTATGCTCGGGTGATCTCTGCACAGGTATCCAGCTTGAGCCAGCCCTCCTGCTATTCTACTCCATTAAATTTTCTTTTTCTGATAATTTTGTTGCCTGAAAGTTTGCTTTCGTGAACAGGTACAGGCCTCCCCTCAAGTTTGCCTTCAGATCTCTAAAATACAGACTCCAGAATAAACAGTTATCAGGGAGAGAAGAATCCTCAAAGTTTGCTTCGTGAAGGGGTACAGGCTCCTGAAGAAAAGGTAAGCAGCGTTCAGCTTGGCATATTTCCCCCATACAGTAAATAACAGAGTGAACCCGCCACCAAACTCTGAAGTCACACTTCTCTTTGAGAAATCTAAATATTGTTCTGCAGTAAGCAGAACCCTAAATTACGCCTCCGCGACAAGGCCTTCACACTGACCTAACATATGGCTAAAATGAAAAGCTGTGTAATCGGAGAACTTTGCAACCGGACTAGAAAGTTGTTCATTTGGGAAGTGACATGTCACGTCTTCATTTCAGACATATTCCTACCGGCCAGAAATTCCCTATGAGGAGTAAGACCTTCTTTCCCCCCACCCCGACTTAGCCAAAGAGCGCAGCCTCCCCCCGCTGGAAACCCAACCCCACTGCGTGGCTCCGCAGCTCGGCCGGGCAGGGTGACCAGGCACCCACACCCCACCGCGGCCAGAGCTGCCGGTAGACACTGGGGCTGCAACTTAACCCCTTTGGCCCCTTCCCGGGGCCGCTGCGGGCTGACAAAGCGCTCCTCCCTCCCGCGGGGAAGCACCGTGGCGAAGCACTCCGAGAGCAGCGGAATATGGAGATGCGGGGGAGGTGCCTCCCCTCACGCTGCAGCCCCAGAGCTTACGGTTCCTTACTCCCCCACCGGAGCCATAGCAGAGGACAGACAGCAAGGCAGCTCCCCCAGCACGTCAGTATAAGGACAGCACAGGTTACGGCGTACATCAGAAGAGAAAAATCCTGATATTTTTTGCGGCCGCATGCACGTACCCCCAGCCGCCACCGGCCCACGGAGGACCGGCCCGGCGGGGACAGGCCGACTGCGGCACCCCCACTCCCCCAGCTGCGTGGCCGGGCGACCGAGGCGGGCGGCGGAGGCGAACGCCCGCGGAGGCTGCGGCGTCTCGCCCCTTCCCCAGCGCCTCACAGCTGCGGGGAAGGCGGCGCCGGGCTGACTGGAACCGGCCCGGTGGCTCGAGGCATCCCGCCGCCAGCTAAGCGGCGACGCCCGCGGGCGCCCACACCGCCCCCTCCCCGCCGCTGAGGAGCCGCGGCCCCCGCGAAAGGCCGGGGAGGCCCAGCCCCCCCCGCCGGGCTGAGTCACCCCGCGCCGTCCCTGTCCCCCGCGTCGTTACCTTCCCGGTCACTCCTCCATCGCGGCGGCGCTGCCAGCTCCCACCGCCACAGCTCCGCGGCCGCCACGAGCATAGGGAGCGGGCCGGGCCAGGCCGCGCCGCCTCGGCTGGCGGCGGGAGAAGGAGGACGCCCAGGGGAGGTGCCGCGGCCTTCGCGCGTGCGGAACGGCCTCCGGGAAGGAAAGCTGCCCCCGCCCCTCCGCCCGCCCGCCCGCGGCGGAGCCGCTGCCGCAAGACTACGGCTCCCAGCGTGCCGCGCGGGGCCCCCGCCGCTGCCCCGGCCCGCCGCGCTCACCTCCCCTCACCGCCGAGGCGCCCGGCCGCGGGGCACGCCGGGACCCGCCTCGTGCCCGGCCCCGCCGCACCCTGGGAGCCGTAGTCCCGTCTCTGCGGCGCGCGGGCGTGGCCTCCCGGGCCCCCCCGGTGCCGGTCCCGGTGGCCGCCAGCACCCCGCGCCGCAGCAAAACCAATCGCACCGATTTGGTAAACTGGACCGGCCCGTTCGCCCCCAAACTCCCGCCTGGACCTGGAAATCGTGCTTGGTCAGCGGCAGCGGGGGGGGATGGGCCGGCGGTGCCGCTGGTGCCACCTCCGCAGTCACGGGCGGAGTAACGTGCGCGGCCCCCCGCACAAAGACGAGCCTGGCCCGAGCTCGCATGCTGCACAGGCAGCCGCACGGGCTTGTCTGCAGGGAGAGAACGGTCCAGATGATGTCTGCAAACCGGGCTCTTCCACAAATTGTTCCGCAACGAAACAACCTGTAACGCAGGCTTTTTCATAATCACGTGCGTGTCTGTAAAATCAGACTAAATGCAAATAACTGCAGCAACAAGAATCAGCTGCTTACAAAATCATTCCAAAATCATGTCATCTTTCAAGGCACAAACACGTCTATCCCATGGCTATGACCATGCTGTGCGTGAGATGCCTGAGAGACCTTAACTTGTCATTACTGCAGAATCAGCTCCGGTTCAGGGCCCACAGGAGCGCAAATATTGGGGATCAGACGTGAAAAAGAGGATCCCGTCAAACCGAGTGTGGGGGTGATCCACAGGGGCAACCCCAGGGCATCCAGCAGCCCCGGTCTCCCACGGACACTCGGGGCAGAAAGTTCCCCTGGCTGCCCTCCAAGCCCGGCTACAGCCCCGACGGGAGCCCGGTGGTTCCTGTCTGCGCCCGGGACTTCCCTGCCACGTCTCCCACGGCAAAGCGAACAGGCCCGGTGGGAGATGGATTCACGTACAATGGGGCCTCTTCCGCCGGCAGCGGGACCACGCAGGTCCGCGGTCACAGTCCTGAGGAGAGGCGCCCGCGGCACGGCCGGCTGACCCCCCTGATGCTGGGCTGCCTGTCACCGCCGCAGGCCCGCGCCAGGCCACGCGGCCCAGAAGCCAGCTCCGGCCGCCGCGGGAGGAAACTGACAGCTGCCTTTTCCAATCACGCTCTCCTCCCAGCCAATGGGCGGAGAGAGCAACCGGGGGCGGGGCTTCCGGCGGGCGGGTGACGGGAGGCGGCGGCGCACGCGGCCTTTCCTTTCCTGCGGGCCGCGGAGGAGGCAGCACCATGAAGGCGTCAGGCACCGTGAGTGACGGTTGGGGTGCAGGAAGCACGGCTGGGACCGGGACTGAGACCACTGGGGTTGAGGTGGCCGTTGGGAGGACGGCGGCGCGGGCTTGCGGCGCTTGAAAGCGGCCTCTGCGCGCCCAAGCAGCCCTGCTTGGCCCTTGAGGAGGCGAGCAGCCAACATGGCGGCGGCGCCGCCGCTCTCGCAGGACGCGTGAGGAGGCTGCGCCGCCCCTGTGCGGGGGCCGTGGTCGGCGGGCGGCACAGCTCTTTGCCGGTGGTTTCTCTCTTCCCCTGGGTTGGCCTGCTCTCGCCGCGGTGCCTTCCACAGGCTCGGACCGTGGCGAGGCGGGATCAGGCGGGAGCGGGGGTAGCTCCGCGGCGCTGACGCTGCGGGCGGCTTGTCTTTCGTCTTCCTCCAGCTCCGGGAGTACAAGGTGGTCGGTCGATGCCTGCCCACGCCGAAGTGCAGGACCCCTCCTCTCTATCGCATGCGGATCTTTGCTCCGAACCATGTTGTTGCCAAGTCCCGGTTCTGGTATTTCGTTTCTCAGCTGAAGAAGATGAAGAAATCTTCTGGAGAAATTGTGTACTGTGGCCAGGTGCGGGAGTAAAAACATTATAAAGTCAGAGACTTACAAGGAGTTCCAGCTGGTATATGTGGAAGGAATTTATATGAAGTGCTATTATTGGGGGTGAGATTGAATTTCATCTGTCTTTGAGTTGTTGCAAAGCTGAGTGATAAATTCGGTTTTTTCAAAGTGCACTGTATGTCCAGTAAACCAAAAAGAAACCTGCTTCCCAGCACTTCAGAGCTATGAACTATGCCACTAGCTAGTGGTGCTGTCTGGTTCTTATTCTTGCCTCAGTGTGGAATATGTCTCAAGAGTCATCCTTGGAAAGTAGATATTTGGATGCTTGCATTCCTCTACCTTGATGCTTAAAGAACATTCTATAGAGCTGAAAGCTTGTATGTATTTTCCTTTCTATGCTGAATTACTAAAATACTTTGCTCTTAATTACTAAGATTTGAATGTAGCTATGTTGTGGGGAAAGAGAGCAAATAGTTAGTTTTGACAATGAAATTACAGTGTTTTAGTTGGAACTCTAAAATACATAAGCTAGTAAAATGCTGATTACATACTGTCTCTAACTAATTTTGTCCCCTTGTGTAATTTCAGGTGTATGAGAAGTCCCCTCTGAAGGTAAAAAATTTTGGCATCTGGTTGCGCTATGATTCTCGTAGCGGGACTCACAACATGTACCGGGAGTACAGGGATTTGACCACAGCTGGTGCTGTCACTCAGTGCTGTAAGTACATGTAACTGAGGTATGCAATTGTAGGACCAGTATATAAGCACAAGATTATATCTTAATCTGGGCGTAAAGGGTGCCAACTTGATCCATTATAACTGAAACATTGGAAAAATAAAATTAGAAGTTCATGGAGAAGTCCATAGATGTTTATGTATGATGTATGTGGAGTTTTTATTCATTCCCACTCTTCATACAGTATTTTTAGTGGAAAATATTCCGACTTTGTCTTGGTGTGACTTTCTACAATTGTTGTAATGAGTCTTGCTGTACAGATGGAGAGTTTCATGACCTTTTAGGTGCTGTACTTATTTCTGGCACTATATTGTTTTAAAATAATCAAATATATCCTCTCAACTGTTGCGGAGAGAATATTTCAGATATAAGGTGGAACATACTAGCATTTGTCCTTTGGAGAGGAAGTAAAAAAAAGTAAAAATAAAAGGGAAGAAATAATCTATGTTGTTCTAAGAGCTCATTGCCTCAGTTCATGGAAGTTGTCCTGATTTCAGTGTGTTTTGTGAAGTACCTGAGGGACAGACCTTTTCTGTAGCTGATGCTGCTGATATTTGAATTCAGAAGTGCTATGAACACTACAAAATGCACATAAAAACCCAAAGAATATTGTTCTTAATAATAATATTCTTGTCATGTGTGCAAATATTAAATGTATCTTGTCGCCTTTCAAAAGCTGAAGTGCTGTTGAAAGTGAAATTTAAGGTTCTACATTAACTTACAATAATTCCTGTTAATTAACATACCAAACGACTCCTTAGGAGATCTGAGAACTTGAATTTGTCACAATACAATGACTGATACCTTTATGTACAAGAATGCTATTGACAGTTAAGTTTTTAATAAGTGTGTTAGATCTTCATGGGAAGCATTGTATGCACAATTGTATTTCAACAGGCATATCTTGTGGAACTAGCTATGGACATCGTGATTTGAAGGCAGTGATTTTTTCACTGCCCCAGGGAGGAATTTTCAGGTAGCCCATGTACAGGTGCCCACCTCCTGCTCTGAAAACCTAATTATGTGGGCTAAACATACCAATTCACATTTCTATTTTTATCACTTGTCAGTTTTAGGAAAAGTTAAGATAACCTCAGGTCCTACCTTCACTTGCACCTTCCTTTTGGAAGGGAATTTTTTCTGGAGTTGGTGCCTTTCCAGTAATCACACTTCAGTGTTGATTCTGAATCACAGTATTCTTGTGCAAAAAATGTCCCATGTAGATGACTTCTTTATGTGTGTACCTTCTTGAAATCAGGCAAGAAGAATAAGATGACGCTCACTTGGAGGAGTTTGGTTATGAGTTCCAGGAAGAATTTGCTGCTATGTGTTGGTTCTGTGATATTTCTGTCATCACTGAAGTGCTAATAAAACTGTTGTAATCAAGTAGAGTCGATCAGAAATTTTAAAAGTTATAGATGGTACTGTAAACATTTCAAAAAAAAAAAGATTTTAGTAAGATTTTTGAACCGAAGATGTCTTAAGGCCTGTTTTTAATGAGTTTTCTTGTTACAGACCGTGATATGGGAGCCCGTCATCGTGCCCGTGCTCACTCTATTCAGATCATGAAAGTTGAGGAAATTGCTGCCAGCAAGTGCCGTAGGCCAGCAGTCAAGCAGTTCCATGTAAGTGATGTTGCAGTGGCTGGTGGGTCCCAGTCTAACACTGGACTGAAAGAGGAGCTCTGTCTGATTTGCTTTGCAGGGAAAAATAGGGAGGGAACCAAATTTGCACACTTAGATTTACAATTATATTATGATCAAGACTTTTAATGCTAGAACTTTTAGAAAGGAAATAAAACTAAACCCAGTGTGTATAATGTTGCAGAAGACTTGGCTTTAAGAGGTGTTACTTTCAACAAGAATTGCAAAACTAAGGCATGTGTTAGCTCCTAGGAAGTATATGTAATCTGTGGATGCATTGCTTCTCTATACATTAAAGAGCAGTTCAATATAGCTTAGCAATATATTGCAAACTATACTTTGTTGTTTGTCTAATATGTTAATTAACATAGAAACATTTTTTCTTGCAGGATTCTAAAATCAAGTTCCCTCTGCCTCACAGAGTTCTGCGTCGCCAGCACAAACCACGTTTCACCACCAAGAGACCAAATACTTTCTTTTAGATACGAAAACGTGCTTTTCAACTCTGTGTTGTAATAAAGGTCTTACTTGAACCTTTGACTCCTAGTTGTCCTTTGGAAACAGTGTCCTGGCTATCTAGGAGTCCCCTTTCCTACTCTTTATTTTATGTAAACTGTTGGCAGCCTACTACTAGCTATGATTGCCTTGACAAGGCAATTGTATGTTTCGGGTGCTAACTTAAATTACCCAGATATCCCAGCTTTCCAGGTAAGAGTAAGTCTATTATCAAGCAGCTATAAAATCCTACATTCATTTTGTCTCCTAGGCATACTCAGTAAATATAGTTGAATTTGGGAAGAAGGCAGCATTTTGTGCATGCAGAACTCAAACATGTCAGCTGTAAGAATGAAGACCTTATAACTTCTGTTAAGCTACTTCAGGTTTTAAGCATTTAAAGCCAATACTGCAGTTCTAACCTGAACCTTTTCAAGGATGTTACACACCATTCTGAATTAATTCATGTACATGTACAGAGGTGCCTGCACCTAGAAGTGGAAAGTGGTGAAGGATTTGACAGACTTATCTTTGATATTAGACTAATTGTTTTGATGAAAACTAGTATGTATATCCCAACTCAATCCTTAGGCTACCATATTTACCATATAATGCCACAGTAAAAAAAAAAATGCACTGCAGATGCTGTACAGTTCAGGTTAATTGAAAATGCTGCTTCTCACCTTTTTTTGCATCTGGTGCTTTTTAAAAATCACAGTATGTTTTGAGTGTTTCCTGGATGAGGTAGGCAGCTAGTTGAATTAGCAGAGGGATCTCACCCAGAGTTAAAGAAGTAGTAACCGTGTTTTGTCTAGATGTCAGTTTTAAAACAAATGCAGATGTGAGCACAGGGAAACACTATCCACAGAGAAAACTACTAACATCTTAGTTTTGGGGTATCTGGAGAGCTGCAAATCAGGCAGGAGAGGAGCTGCCTGTTGACTTCAAGCCAGAGCTTTGCTCAGTGTGAAGGGGGTAGCTGTTGTGCAGAGCCAGGACTGCAGTGCTGACACCGCAGCCCCATCCATGGCGTCGCGCCCTGTGCCTCAGCTTGATGCTCCTCAGTGCCTCTGCAGTGAATCAGTCCAAGGAGCTTGTCTGTCTGAAACATGATCAATAAAAAAGGGGATTAATTCAAGCAATGAATGATCTCTAGAGTGGCTCAGTGACAAGGCTGAAGCTCAGCCCGTTGGGTGCAAGGGCAGGGGAACCATTAACACAAAATGGTGGGCAATAGAAACTTTGGTGGGTCCTGTGGGTGTCCTGCCATGCTGATGCTGAAAGGTGGGAATAAGGTCGCCTGTAAGACCCTGTATTTGGGGACATTTCAAATGAAAGCTTGCTGTGAAAATGGGTGTCAGATTTAAGTTGCAGAAAAAAAACCACCAAGTAGCAGGACAGAGGACAGCTGGCTACAGGAACCAGTGCAGCCAGCCTGCAAACAGTGCCTGCAGCGGCTCCGGCTGACTCAGGAGCAGTCACTGTACACGGCTGCTGTGTGTTTGTCTGCTGGGGCTCAGGGTTTTGGTCCCCTTGGAGGATGCTGCTGCACGGAACCTCCACGGTGAGGCCAAGTTAGCTTGGAGGAGACTGAGGGGTGACCCTGTTAATGTTTATAAATATGTAAAGGGTGTCACGAGGATGGAGCCAGGCTCTTCTCAGTGACAACCCATGATAGGACAAGGGGCAGTGGGTACAAACTGGAACACAGGAGGTTCCACTTAAATTTGAGAAGAAACTTCTTAACGGTGAGTGTGACAGATACTGGAACAGGCTGCCCAGGGGGGCTGTGGAGTCTCCTACTCTAGAGACATTCAAAACCCACCTGGACACCTCCCTGTGTAACCTCATCTGGGTGTTCCTGCTCCTGTGGGGGGACTGGACTGGATGATCTTTCGAGGTCCCTCCCAGTCCCCGATATCCTGTGACTCTGTGCAGTGGCCGCGCGGCCCAGCCCGTCACGTGGCCCAGAGCCGGCTCCTCTCCGCCCCGCCTCCCTTGTCACGTGACAACGGCAGGCGCGTTGGGGAGAGGCGGCGCGAGCTTCTTCCCTCACGCGGTCGCGGCGCCGGACCCGGAAGTAGCGGCCGTTGTGGAGGCGGCGGCGGCACCGCCGGGCGGGATGGGCGAGTCGATCCCGCTGGGCGCGCCAGTGCCGGTGGAGCAGGCCGTGTTGGAGACCTTCTTCTCCCACCTGGGCATCTTCTCCTACGACAAGGCCAAGGACAATGTGGAGAAGGAGCGGGAGGCCAACAAGAGCGCGGGGGCCAGCTGGCTGGCGCTGCTGGCCGGGCTGGCGCACCTGGCCGCCGCCGAGAAGGCCTACCACAGCATGACCTTCCTGGGCCAGAAGCTAGGTACCGCCGCGCCCCGGGGGGAGGGATCCTGCTCCTCTCCCCGAGCCCCTTGTCCCCTGCCGCCCTCCGGGCCGCCTCTCGCCCGCGCCTGAGGTGGCTGCTGGGACGCCCGCGGCAGCTCACCGCCCGCCCCGGATTTAGCTCCAGGGGTGTCGGCAGCGCGGTAGGGAAGGGGTGGCTGCTATAGGGCTGTGAGGGGATCTGTCAGCCGGCAGTGGCACAGTGCTGGGTACCCGAGGACCCAGGCCTCGGTGAGGTGCGTCTATGCGTCTGAAACACGGGGCAGCAAGTGTCCCTGGGTCCCGTGAGAAATCGGCTGTGCCATTTGTGCCATCTTTAAAGAATAAATAAGAGCGTAGGTGGCACAGTAGCTGTGCAAATCGGTGCATCTCTGTATTGGCTGGTAGACTATCCTATCTACCTGCCGTTCCCGAGATTTAGTCAGCGGCATTTCTGTGCTGAGATGCTCTGGCTGAGGTTCTGGCAAAGGTGAGCTCAGTGGGGTGACCAAAGGGCTAAAGCTTTTTCACATCACAGTTCCAGGACCTAATATTAGAGCCGTACGTGCTTAAGTACATGTGCAAGTACTCAGGGCGGGAGATAGCCTCTTGAAAAATGTTTTTTCGTGTAAACACTGCTGAATCTCAGGAGGTTTTTGCCACAATTTTGGCTGCTTCTCATCCTCTCAATATGTGAATAGAAAAATCTCAAACTGGCACAGGATGAGCTGTCATCATGTTTTCCTCTGAGCAAAGTTGCTTATTTTCCCTTTGCACTGCAGACTGGCATGGAAAATGGAACAAGGGATATGACTCTGATGTGTAATGCAGTAAAGATTCAAAAAAAATATCCTTTGATTTTTTGAGTGGTGACTTGAAACTATTTTATAAAAAGATCTTTACAGACAAAACTCTTATGTATAAGTCTGACTTCAAAAATTTAATTTGGTGGCTTGCAGAAAGAGCAAAATTGAGACGGGACAAAATTTTGTTTATGTACTTAATGAACAATGTCAATAGATGATTCTTCATCCTGCCCATGATCTGGGGACAGCTTTTGGCTTAGGAAGGTACCTGTTTCTCCGTGGTAACCAATTATCTGCTTTCTTGCCTCAAATTCCTATGGTCCGTTTTGAACGTTATATGGGTAATATGGATGCGTAAAGGACTAGCCACCATTACAAAATTTATAAATAGTTTCAAAATGGAACCTAAATTCAAAATCTGTTTTTAAAAAGTTCTGCAGATTTAGTCCTTGTGATCCTTGCTCTCTTGCAGCTCTTGAGTGCCACAGCAGCACATAAGGCCATCTGTAAATAGAAATGATGAAACAAGGGGAATACCCTTGTACAGTCTTTTGGTAGCATCAAAGTTAAATATTTTTTACTTTGACCCTCTACTTTTTTTTTTTTTTTCACAGTGTTAAGCAGGTAGAGAAAAGCACTGACAATTCCCCCCCCATTTTAGTTGTGGATTAACCTGCACTGTGGTCTCAGTGAGATAAATTGCAATTGTTTTGCCTTTGAATTCAGATTTATATTAGGATTGTGTAGGGACTTGTAATGTTTCTTTTCTACACACAAATGTCACGTGGTTCCCATTTAAAGGTTGCTTTGCAGATTTGAGTGCTTTGTGTTTAAAGAGGTATTGTTGGGAGAATTCTCTTTAAAAGATCTAGAGTTATTAATAGCAGTGAAGACTATTAAAATTTCATTATGACTTGATTTTTCTGACTTCTGCAGATAACGGTATTTCCAGGTCATGTATCATAGTAGCAAAGTGATCGGAACCCTTTTCTGAAAGGTCACACTATAACTAAGACAAATGTAAGGGAGTTGAAGAAGTTTTCCAGCAGTCGTTGGCTACTGAAATATGAATTAGGGCAAGTGTAACTTTTATAAAATTACGTAAAGTGCTTCTGAGTTTATACTACGTGTAATTCAGTTACTTGCAAAATAATACATTGAAATTTTTTTCTTGATTAAAAAAAATACTGGGATCAAATACCACTTAGGAACGCCTAGTGTAAAACAAGTGTGGTTACATACAGTTTTCCAGTATTGCTGTCTATCTTTGCTGTCCCTGGATTTTGGTAATACCTCCATATTTATCTGAACAGGTGGTCAGTCATTCTTCAGCCGAAAGGACTCCATCCGAACCATCTACACATCTCTGCATAATGAGCTGAAGAAGGTGGTGGCAACGGGTCGCAATGCACTAGGAGGAACAGCTCCTCACTTGGAAGAGCTGCTTTCTCACCTGTCTGAACAGCTCTGTTTTTTTGTTCAGGCTCGGATGGAAATTGCTGACTTCTATGAAAAAATGTACACGCTCAGCACCCAAAAGTTCATTAACTCTGAGGAACTGGTAAACATTTTGGAATCCATCTTAAAGAAATACAGCTCAAGGTCAGTGCTTATTTGCTGGCAGTAATACTCAGGCATATGATCTGTAATAAATGATGTTCAGGTTCAAAGCGGGCCTAAAAACTTTGCTGTCCTACAACTTCCGAGCAGCACAGCCCCTTGCATGAATTTGTGCCTGAAGTGAATGTCGGTCAGTAGCGTCAGATCTGTGAGGTCTCAAAATATGACTCATCTGAAGAAGAAAAATTAAAAAAGGGAAGGTGTTTCTTCTCATCATGTTCTAGGAGCCATTTTTGCTATTCCTTAATACTCTGCATGTTCATATTCAGCAGAGAGGAAGTAATTTTCCTTCTTAAAGAAAAGGTGTAGGACTTGCACTTTTTCATTAGAAGCCAAGAGGAAATAAGACTTAATTTTGTATGGACTTCAGTAAAATGGACGTATAAATAAAACAGATATTTGTGTGACAATTTTACTTTTAGATTAGAATATATGTCTGCTCAATTCTAAAAGGTACGTCATCGCTATCTGGCCTATCTAGTATGGTTTTATGGTGCTCTGTTATCACTTCTTTTGAGAGGTGTTGGACTCAGTAGGAGGAACACCTCTGAGTCTTTGGTCCCTGCTGTTATGCATTCTTGAAATTAAGATCTAATAGTTCCTGTTAGAAGAATCCAAGGATGTTTCTAGATGACTCTGGGGTGGGTATTTCACACCTAAGACATGTGAGCCTTGAAAGTGGTGGCATATTAAAAAAAATTGGCATGCTTGTCAACAGACTCAATTTTTAGCACTTTATTTTCAAGAAAAATAGGGTAGCCAAGATATCTTTCAAATGTAGTTGAATTTTAAAAATTATTTGTTAGTGAAATAGTGTCTAAGATGACATTGGGGGAGAATATTCTGAGGTCTGATTTTTTTCGGTTATGATTTTTGAAGGGTACACCTAGGAAAAATTAAAATACTTCAGTGCTGCTTTCTGACATGCCAGATCTGATCACTGCAGCAGACTCTCTTATCTTTTTTAGGAATAACTTAAGCAAATTGCTACATAATTTTGCTTTTTTGAAAATCGAAACTAACCTGTATGATCTTACTTGTGAATTTTTTAGCAATTCTTGGTTTGTGAACCCTTACAATATATGGGCTGTTAGTCCAATGAAAAACAAAACTTACATATTTTTTTCCTTGGTGTGAAAAACATTAAAGGGAGGTGTAATAGGTTTTTTGAAAACTTTACGTTGTATGCAAACCATCGTCATGTGTTCTGAGCATGTGCTGGGTCAACAGCACTGTTAAAAATCTTAAAACCGCAACTGATACTTTGACAAAGTGACTTGAGATTGTTATATATGAAATGTTTTGCTATCCTATTTAAATACATTTCAGTGGCATGTCTCTATTTCTAAGGCATTATTACAACCTCTTTTTTTTAAAAAAAACCAATGTCTCACTGGGAAAAATACTGATGATCTTGCTTTGGGTTAATGAGCACTCTCTGTGACGGGGATGTTCTAAGATGCTGTTAGAGCTAATTCAGTAGCTACTGGGTGGTCCTCCCCAGTCATGTACAGATTATTTCTGATAAAAGTGGAGATAATGACACCTTCCTTTAGTCCTTCTTTAGTTTCTTCATATCTCATGTCAGTTTCTGGGGGTTGTTAGGTTGATGTGTACTGGCTGGAAGGCATTTCTGTTTTACAGTTTGTTGATACTCCCAGGTGAAAGGCCAAAGAAACTCATCCTTACCCAGCCTTTTCCTTCTGTGAACATATTCCTCAGTTGTAGCTGGGCATGTGTGCCATTACTGCTGCCAACTGTGCTAAGACATGGTATCTGTTCTGTAGATAGATTCTGGCCTTGGTTTCTTTAATTTACATCTAAAAATAGCTGATCAGATAATGCAGGGCAAATAACTACTTACTGGTAAAGGAATGACAGAATTAACTGACTGTCAACAATCAAATTGTACTGTCTGTATCTGAAAAATCATCAACCCTTGAATAGTTTAAAGCTCTTTTGTTACTACTTATTTCTGACTTGTAAACAGCCAATACTAGACATTTTCCTCTCTGTTTTTCTATTGAATGCATCTTGACAAGCAACTTTTCCAGAATTCTTGAACTACTGGTTTGAGTAGGATGTTAACTGGAATAATTCAAACAATGTCAGAAACAAGATCCTTTATAAGCTTAATATAAAATGAATATGTAACTAGTAAACCTATTTTGATGTAATTATTTTTTAAGTGTTAAATGTTATTAATCTAGCTGGCATTTTGTAAATACACACATGCATGTGTGATCTATGGAAAGAAATAAAAACTTGTAAAAAAAATGAGGTTTCTTTATAGCTTGCAAAACAAAATTCTGTCATCCCTCTGCTTCAGAGAATGATTAGGGGGAAAAATCAATTTTCCAGTCTGTTTTAAGTTCTTAACACTCTGGCTTATTGAAATATTGGAAAAACCTGTCTATTTCACGTGATACTGAGCTCAGTCAGCTTCTGTGTTATGAAACTTAATTACAGCAGATGCACTGAGTACATAACCTGTTAGTTTACTTTGCAACCATATCAAGCTTCTCAGCTGTGGCTGAGATGTGTATTTTTGAATTAAAACAGTTTAGCAAATCCTGCTGTGCAGTGAAATGTGAAGATAGCTATGAGCCATGAAGCAGAGTGGAATTGGGAAGCCATACGTTATAATGTTAATCCAGGAGACTTGGCAGTGCTGCATTAGTATGAATTTTTTCATTGCTTTTAATCTTGAAGAATAACCTTCTTGGTCTGACTGCAAGTGTGTTGAAACTACTGTGCCAAGTGTGCACTTGTTGGGACTATCTGGAACAAATAATGTTGCATAATGTTGTGGGTTGTGTGTTTTGGGTTTTTTTTCACTCTTCTAATATATGGCAACAAAAGTGTTTTTCTGCTGAATACCAAAACCATTGGAAAAATGATGTTGACTATTAGTGGAATATTATTTTTAATTGATTTTTGTTTGTTTAAAGAAATGTAAATATACTCTCGACTTCTCAGCCCACCAAAGCAGCCAGTAATCCCTGGATCTCCGCTGTAGCGGGTGGGCATGATGGTTGCTGACATGTACTGTGTACAGAAGGTGGCTCGTCACCCAGCCTCCCCTGTTTGCAGAATGGGGTGCATCAACTGATTTATGATATGCATAATTTGATTTTCTTCAAACAAATTTGGACTTGCATCTTAATAGCAAATCCTTTCAAGACATGTATTGCAGTTGTCAAAGAAAGAGATGCTTAAAAATAGCATGAAAATTGTGAGACAGTTTTCACAAGCCTAAGAATTAATGTTTTGGCAAGAGCTTGATGGAAAATCAGAGAGAAAATAGTGAAGGAAGGGGGGATGAAAAGCCTAAAATTCCCATTCTTTCTTCTGGTCCACAACATAATTAAGTGCTTCAGTTTTGAACTAAGTATTTCTGAAATGGATTAGATGTACTGTGTCCTGGAAGCTGAGGGGAATAATGGAGTTGCTTTCACTTTGTCTGAAGATAATCTATTAAAGATCGAAAGGATTAAATACAAACTTATTTGTTTTAAAGCAATAACAAGATCCACAATATTCTTCTGAAGTGAGGGGATACATCTGTCTTAAACAGAAACCTCATTAAGTCTTGTCTTTGAATTATTGGTTGTTCTTTGTTGGAGGCCTCTTTAAGAGTCCTAAATGCCTATTAGGGAACACATTTATTAAAAAGACCACCTCTGTCTTTGAATACTCGTTATTTCTAAAGTTAAGTATTTAGCTTCTGTAACTAGAACAGTTTTGCACAGTTTGAACGAAGTATGTATTTACTGATTATGATGTTATACATTTACAAGTAATTTGAGTATGAAGAGAGGGAAGGTAGGCTGGATCTGTCCTATTTCCTGACATTTAGAGAAAAAGGGAGAAAGCTATAGAATGGATCTATAAAGTTCCATTTCATTGAGATTTGCTCTAATAGTAGGATCACCCCTGTGAATAAGATGTGCAGTGGCACTTCTACCTGGTAGATGAGGTGTATTTTTTTCTTTAATCTGTTAAATTGAGAGCTGATCTTGACCTGAATTTTTAGTGAGAGAGAAATTTGTTTTTACTGTGCCTTCGTTGTGATGCGATGAAATCCTGCCAAATGTTTTTCCTCTTCATAGTTTTTGGTACACTGAGGTTTGAAGTTTGAGACCTGGTTTGTTGGTAAATACAGTTAATCATGGTTCTGTTGACTGATTTCTCATCACAAATTTATTGTGAATTAAAAAAAAAAAGCTTCGCTTGGCTTCCTCAGCTTCCTATACACCTATACAAACAGCAAATTTAAAACATAATTCCTTTGATTTAACTTGATAGTTCTGCAATAGCAGAAGGACATTAGGATGTATTTTACCACCAGAAGGGATTTTAAATTGGAACAAAAGCAACTGAATTTAAAGAGAAATGGTGCTATAGTAGTTCACAGGTCGAGATAAACAGTGGTTGCTCTTGAACTGATCAAATATAACTCCCTTGCTTTGATAGAGAAAAGTCTGACAGGTGTTTTTGTCAAATCCAAAGTGTTGTATATTTATTAAAAGACTTGCTCTAATTACGTTAAAATATATTTTTTTTTATGTTAACATGGTTATCTTTTGGTTTACATGTTACTCTGCTTTGATGCTTGTTCTGTCTGTGAATTAACAAATACATCCTATGTGATTATTTCACTGTTGTGTACAGCACTTCTCATGTCTTGAATAATGTTATGTTTTCTAGATTTCATCATCCAATCCTCAGTCCTCTTGAAAGCAGTTTCCAGCTGGAAGTAGATGTGCTTGCACATCTCTTAAAGGCTCAGGCTCAGATCTCAGAGTGGAAGTTCCTTCCATCCCTGGTCAATTTGCACAGTGCTCACACAAAACTACAAACTTGGGGCCAAATTTTTGAGAAACAGCGAGAGACCAAGAAGCATCTGTTTGGAGGGCAGTCTCAGAAGGCTGTACAACCTCCGCACCTCTTCCTCTGGCTGATGAAGCTCAAAAACATTCTCCTTGCCAAGTTTAGCTTTTATTTTCACGAGGCCCTTAGTCGACAAACAACAGCATCTGAGATGAAAACTTTGACTGCTAAAACAAATCCTGATTACTTTGGGAAAATTTCCAGCTTCATCCGGAAGTACGATGCCGTCAACGTTTCCTTGATTTTTGACAATCGTGGGTCAGAGAGTTTTCAGGGACATGGTTATCATCATCCCCACTCTTACAGGGAAGCCCCCAAAGGAGTGGATCAGTACCCTGCAGTGGTGTCTCTGCCCAGCGACAGGCCTGTTATGCACTGGCCCAATGTGATCATGATTATGACTGACAGAACCTCTGACCTCAACAGTCTGGAGAAGGTTGTTCACTTCTACGATGACAAAGTCCAAAGCACGTACTTTCTGACTCGCCCCGAACCTCACTTTACCATTGTAGTTATTTTTGAGTCCAAAAAGTCAGAAAGGGACTATCATTTTATTTCTTTTCTCAATGAAATTTCACATTCCCTTAAGAACTCCAAAGCTTTTGCAAGCTTGAAGCCTGGATCCAAAGGGTAAAATACAAACTACTTACAAGTCGTCAAGGCGGTATGCCAGCCTTGGGGGAGCTGTAGCTTTCAAAGATTACATAAATTCATGCTTCTCAGAGTCTAATTAAAGAGGAACTATTATTTTTAATGTTATAAGTTTTTTTTAAGCTAACAGACACTTGAAGAAAAGTATTTTTGGGCAGTACTCAGCGGGACAACATCATTGTGGGGTGCTAAATGGCCACAGTAGGATTTTTTTGTGTGTGGTTTTCAATTTTCAGTATGATTTGTATTTTCAGTCCACAACTTTGTTGTATCAGAAAGGAATATATGCACTTTAACTTAGTGTGATCATTAACTGTCTGCTACAGAGTTTATTGAAAATGTTCTGAGGATGGAAGATACTGTCTTTTCAGAAAACTGCAGTGTCTGACAGGAATGATTTCTGGGAACTAAACACTGATATAAGGGAATATTAAAAAAAACAAACCTGCAAGGATGCATTTTAAATAAAAACACAAGAATAATGAAAGGCACCACTGTTAATTCTAACTTAGCTTTCAAATTATTTTAAAATTATAATTGAGGTCTCTGACACTCTGTTAAGCACCAATGTCTATTCTGAACATCTGTGTCAAAGCTTTGTCACTGTTCCAGAGTGCTGTTTGTGGCAAGAAAAGCTGCAGCATAGGCTGGAAGGCCAGTATTCACTGCGCTGTTGTGACAGCACATGCCCAGTAGCAGTCTTGGCTCAGATTAACTGAGGGAGACAAGATGAGGTTGAGTAGGTATTCTAGAAGGAGCAGCTCCATGGGAAAATCAGCAAAGCTCTCTTCATATCGTGCTTTTGTCTGGGTAACTTAAAAAAAAAAAAAGCAGTAGAAAATGCCCTCTGTAAATGAATTATTTTCTGATTTACTATTAGGGTCAACCTGGATTTGTTTTCAGATTTGTATAGGTATAGTTTTCTCTTTCTGTTTAGTTTGAAGTAATTTCACCATTAAGCCAAATAACTATTGGAATTTGAATTTAAATATATAGCCTATGCAGTATGTTTACCTCATTCTAAAATGTTACCACTTCTAGGCTGCAGGTTTAGAAAAGGTATGTTTTCTGGTTACCCTGAAAGTGCTTTATTTTGGAAATCAATATTTCCAACTACAATAAAAGGGTCCATATGGCTGTACCTGTAGCCTTATATTGTGTGATTCCTCTGTCTGTTAACTATGCAGTTGTGCAAGCACTTTCATGGGAGTTCAGGAGGACTGATATGAGTCTACTGTATGATGTATGCAAATGTAGTAAAGTTATTCTAGATCCTTAGCTGACACTGTGTAAGGTATAATATCATCAGGTTTGTTTTAAAAGGGAGTTTAAATCAAAATGTCGGTTTCTGTTAAGACTGAAATATAAAAGATAACCATTGCAGACGTGGCTTTTACCGATTCCCTTTCTCTCCTACAAAAGGTGATGGTAACTTGTCTCTCATCTTGCTGCAATTATTGATTTCTTTACAATCACATAAGCATGTTCTGCTCTCCAGATGTAAGCTCTTCCACATTGTGCCAAAGAGAGCCTTCCATGCTTTGCTATAATTACCTGTTAGTCTGTTGTGAATATCTGTGCTACTGCCTTTCATATGAAGTTCATATGCAGTATCACTCGCAAAAGTTTAGAGACTGCTCTTTCTCATTGGAAGGTAACAGAGTTGGAAATACACTAGCAGCTGAAGGGCACCTGGTTGTAACAGTGCTGCTCTTGGCAGCTTGAATTGCCTTTGTAACAGGACAAAGTTGCAAGTGACAGTACTGAGAGAGTTTGTGTGCTTCCCTCTGTGAGACAGTGACCCTGTAATAATACTGTACTATTGGCTTCCTCAGCCTAATTAATAGAAAATAGTCTGTCACCAGAACTGATTCCCAGTCTTCAGCAGCATAATAAAGTGTTGCACAAATTCTGTCTGCCTCTGCGATATTTCCCCATTGTACTAGTGTCATGGTTTAACCTGAGCTAGCAATACAACTGCGACAGCCACTCATTCACCCCCTCCACAGCCCCCGCAGTAGGGCAGAGGATCAAAAGGGAAGGGAGAAACTTGAACTGAGATAAATGCAGTTTAAAAAAATAACAAAATACTAGTATACTACTAGTAAATGTATATGTAAAACAGAAATAAAAGATACTCAAGACGATTCCTCATGAACGTGCTGAGCAGCCAGTCCCAGGAAACAGCACCTGGTCCCAAAGAGAGAAGAAAGAGGAAAAAGGCAGAAGGGCTCAGAGGCCTCTGCAAAATGGCAAAAGGCCAAACTAAAACTCCTGATCCAAACTCCCCTGGCTGCAGCCCGGGGCGAGAAAGAAGAGCAGAAGAACCAGCGACCCGGAAGGTCCTGACTTTTCTTAAATATGTGGCATGATGCTAACGGGATGGAATACTCTTATTGATCAGTCTGGATGTCAATCAAGCTCTGCCCCATCCATCCCTTCCTTCCTTAATGCCTCACACCTGTGAGCAGAGCGCTGAGAGTGTCCTTGGCTCTCAGACCAGAGCAATTAAAAACATTATCTCTGTGTTATCTCTTGTTCTCAAACTAAGTCCAAATGATGAGCGTGCTAGCTATGGAAAAGAAATATTTCTAACTGCATGAAGAAAATTAATTTGTTTTCAGTCAAACCAGCACAACTAGTTATCTGTGGGAAGCGGGCGAGAAGGCTGGGGGAAGAGACTGCCTGTGGTACAAACTCCTGTGTCATTTCTGAGTGGCAGGGGGCATATTGGAAGAGGTGAAAGAGAAATCTGCTGCACTTTGGGGCAGACCAGCAGCTTTTGTCATCTGCTGAAATGGCTGGAGACTGTTCCTGATGGTTTTTATGGGAAGAGGAAAAAGAGACAACTCTATTCAGCAGACCTGGGGGTTTGCTGCATGTTCCTGCTGCTGTTTTTGGCAAGCAGTATCTGGCAATGGGGAAGGGACTCTGTCCCTTGTCACTGGTGGGATTGTTTGCTGCAGTTTTCTCCTGAGGATTTTAAGGAAGTGGCCAGAGGAGCCATCAGACTTGTGGGTGAGAATTTCTGGAGTATTTAGACAGATAAAGAAACCAAAAGGACCTATAACCATCTCTCTCCCATGGTGTGAGAAGGGAGGCAATGGGAGAGAATTAGATGCTGGAGAGACAAACTTTGTGGACCTGTCTCTGGGTTTCAGAGTCTTGTCCCTGAGGCTCTCCTTGTGAGATCTCAGCCTTAAATTAACACAAGGTGGGGAGCAGAAAATCCAGGCTGTAGGAAGTGGCTTGGATGAAACCTGCAGGGATGAAGCTGAAGAGGTAACTGCAATAGAATAATCAGTATAAAATAGTTTTGCAGAGCCGAGGTGTGCTATGACCAAAAACTAAGTGTGTGTGGAGGGGTGTGTGTGTGTGAGGAATGAGTATTTGCAGATTTGTTATTCCAGTGAAGACTTAAAGCACAGTTCCTTAGATGATGCTTTGAGGAGTTTATAATTTAAATGACAAATGAGTTCTCTCCAATGTAAAATTGGCTAGGCCAGTAATGACAGCCCACATAAGTAAGGGGGGGAACATATATGTGGAGTAGGTAAAGGTGACCAGAAACTCAGTAACTGGAAAAAAATATATTCAAATCTTGATCAATCTTTCTACTCTAAGAATCGGAGAAAAAATGTACTTTTTGCTGAGCTGGGCAATATCCCACGAGTTTTTCCTCTCCACCAATTTAATATAGTAGTGTACTTTAAAAGCCTTGTGTAAGTGACTGAATGCAAGATGTAAAGATGTTTATGATAACATAATGAAAGCCAACACTTCCAGACATATTTTAAAGTTTTTAAATCAGCTACTGAGATTTCATATTCTTGCTACCCACTCAGATTACTTAGAATAGCAGTGTGGAAGCTGATCTTGTAGTGAATTTCATATACCTCATCACTTACTTGGGTCCATGAGGATTTTTTTGTCAGAGCATTTAATTTAGTATTTTTTGCTGGGAATGTGAATTTGACAGCAAATGTATTCTAACACATCTGACATATTATGTATTTATGCCCTGTAAGCTGTTTTCTTTTAAATGCAGTGGTGTGTGGTGTTTGTGTATGTGGTTTGGTTTGGTTTAATTCTTGAATAAAACATCTTTCCTTCCCCCTTTGCACAAAGACATAAAGCCAGAATTTTTTGGCAGCTCATGTCTTGGACAGGCGTACTCTTCACTGGGTAAAGAACTGGCTGGAGGGCCTGGCCCAAGGAGTTGTGGTGAATGGAGCCAAATCCAGTTGGTGTCCAGTCACGAGTGGTGTTCCCCAGGGCTCAGTATTTGGGCCAGTTCTGTTTAATCTCTTTATCAATGATCTGGACAAGGGGATTGAGTTCACCCCCAGAAAGTTTGCAGATGACATCAAATTGGGTGGGAGTCTTGATCTGCTGGAGGGTAGGAAGGCCATACAGAGGGATCTGGACTGGCTGGATTGTTGGGCTGAGGCCAATTGTATGAGGTTTATCAAGGCCAAATGCGGGTCCTGCACTTGGGTCACAACAACCCCAGGCAGCACTGCAGGGTCAGGGAAGAGTGGCTGGAAAGCTGCCTGGCAGAGAGGGATCTGGGGGTGTTGATCGACAGCTGGCTGAATATGAGCCAGCAGTGTGCCCAGGTGGCCAAAAAGGCCAACAGCATTCTGGCTTGTATCAAGAATAGTGTGGCCAGCAGGACTAGAGAAGTGATTGTCCCACTGTACTCAGCACTGCTGAGGCCCCACGTTGAATCCTGTGTTCAATTTTGGGCTCCTCACTATAGGAAAGACATTGAGGTGCCAGAGAGAGTTCAGAGAAGCGTGATGAAGCTGGTGAGGGGCCTGGAGCACAAGTCTCATGAGGAGCAGCTGTTTAGCCTGGAAAAAAGAGGTTGAGGGGAGACCTTATCACTCTCTACAACTACCTGAAAGGAGGTTGCAGCATGGAGAGTGTTGGTCTCTTCTCCCAAGTAGCAAGTGATAGGACAAGAGGAAATGGCCTCAAGTTGTGCCAGGTAAAGTTCAGATTGAACATTAGGAAAAAAAGTTATTCACAGAAAGGGCTGTGAAGCACTGAACAGGCTGCCCAGGGAAGTGGTTGAGTCACCATCCCTGGAGGTGTTAAAAAGACATATAGACAAGGCTCTTAAGGACATGGTTTAGAGCCAGAGTTAGGTTATGGTTGGATTGAATCTTGAGGGTCTCTTCCAACAAAAATGATTCTGTGAAATGGAAACTACCAATATATTTTGTATTGTGCTACAAAGGACTGCAATATATGCAAAATTCACATAATATTCAGGTTTTAATGATCCAAAAGTAATGTAAATTCTTGGTATCTATTTGAATATTAACACTCAGTGTTTATCTAAATCACTTAAAAAAATGTCTGCGCTACAGTTGGAAATAATTCTATGGCATTCTTCCAGTTAATTATTGTGCTGTTCCACTCTTCACAGATGAACTTTTTGAGACACTTGTCATCATTTTAGCGGTTGTTCTTTGTTTGACATCAGTTCGGTTGTTCTTTGTTTGACATCAGTTATCTGAGGCTTCCTTACATAGGAGTCCAGAGCACCTGCTGCCACAGGTCAGCCTGCTGCCTTTTACTGCACTGGCTCCCAGTCTTCTCGTAACCCAGGTTTGCTGAAGGAAATCAGCAATGCGCTATACTTCATTCCTCAAGTCCTGTTTTTTGTCCCAATATCTGCAACCCCTCATCTTGCTGTAAGACATGTCACACAGCATGGCTGGCCCTGGACTTGTGCTTAGCTCTGATTGCTTCCAGAAGTGCTGACACTAAGCTAACTAGCCTGGCTGAAACTTTGGTGTTTCTGCCCCATTTTCTCCGGAAGTCCCATTTTCAGACTCCCAGAGATGTGAGCCAGCCCTGCCTGGGTGGACACAGCTGACACCAAGCACTTCTCATTTGCTTGGCCTCTGCCTGAGCCTCAGGCGCAGTGAGTGTCCTGCCCCTTGGGGACAACTGTGGTGCTGCTCAGCCGGGATGGCCTTTGGGCTGCGACTGTGCAAAGGCAGGAACTGCTTATGGGAAAAACAGGAGAGGCTCTGTAAACAAGAATGCTGACAAAGGACAGCAATAGTGTCATGCCTCACAGAGCAGGCACACAACATAAAGAAGTCAAATACAAGATGGAATCGAACTTCGATTTCCTTTTCCTGTTGAAGGACTGATTTAAAGAAAAAGTCTCCTTTGGAGGATAAAGGTAACAGATTATTTTGCCATGAAATTGTTTAAGTACTCAATCATTTTCCTCCAGGAGCTGCTTCTTTTCCTCTCTTGTGCATGTGTGCTTTCAACACATTGCCTGACTGATTTTTGCAATTGCTGTGGAGCTTTTCTGGGAGGATTTGCCTGTTTGAGTTCAGTTCTCTCCTAACTTTTAATGTGGTGTTGCAGCTACTGTGTCTGCAGTAGAGTAACAGGGCTCTCCACCTTGCAGCTGGGACGTGACTGTGCCCTGGCTGTACATGGCAGCGGTAAGAATAGCAAAGAGCAGGAGAAGAGGAGACAAGGCACTATGAGATGGGCTGGGGCAGATGACAGCTCTGGGAAAGATGGGCAGGGAGAAAACAGATGCAAAAGGACTGCAATGCAGGCAGACCGTGAGCAGGTGGGATTTGCTGGCCCCTCTGCATTGCTGGCCTATTTTTGTGGGAATCTATAAATTTTATATCCTGCAAAAGCTGTGCTAGACCCTGTCTGTGGTAGCTGCTGTTTTATGTGACTACTTTAGAGTAACTATGCTATTTCCAGGATGGCAGTGTCCAATCTTTAGGTACCAATAATGCTGGCAAAGCATCTGTTTTTGGACAGATGATTAAGACAGGCTTTGCTGTATCCCATTATTAACTGGAATGTGCTGGTACGATTTTACGAGCTAACATCTGAAGCTTCAGAGTGGTGCAGTGTTGTGCTTTATTTGTGCAGCTCACTGCTGATCAGATAAAATATTTAGTAGCATTAAATTTTTGGCTCTGTGGCATATGCATAATTTGCTACAGAAGTGCTAGAATGTTTTTTAGTGTCTGCAAGTCAAATTCCTCAGGTTAGAGCCATAAAGAGCCAGCATCACAATGATCCCCATACGGGGATGCACAACCTTGAACCAAGACCTTTAAGTGTCCTGTGTGAAGGATGATGTGGTCAGAGGGAAAATGAGGGCCAGCGAGAGATGCTAAGGGAGACGGGGTTGTCTGTGTTAAACTGAATTCCCAGTCTTTGATTTTGTCTTGGAGTTAGTCCTCCCTGGGAACACAAGCAGAGGAAACATTATCTCCCAGAGCATGCAATAACCTGTTGGTCTTTTAAGCATTTACTTAGTAAAAAATCATACTCAGATCCAATGTTGTTTTTGGCCAGGGGAATCCAAGTCAGCGTGTCCCTCCTCTGCATGTTTGCACAGATGTTCAGCAGAACCTCCAGGTATTTCCCTGCTGTATCAGGTGCCTGTGACTTCCAGATTTGGCTGGAGGGTGCTACAGCCTCAGCTGCTCCTAGGGGTTTTCAGTAAACACCAGGACACATACAGGATCATTCTGTTTTCAAATGGGGGATGAGAGCTTAAACTGCCTGAAAAGGAGAAACTTACTTACCTGTTTTCTGGATGGGTGCAGTCATCACTGGGCCACTGTGTGAACAGTAGCGAAAGGACCATCACCTTCTCAGGACCAGGGTGGCTGCTGCAGCCTGGGGTTGTGTCCTCCCAGCATACTTGCTCTGGTTCTTTGGATGTGGGGCGTGATGCTTCTCCAAGGACCACCTGGGACTGTGTGAGGCTCTGCATATCACCTGGAGGTAAAAGCCCAGGAACATAAAACAGTTAGAGGGTTAAAACTTGGATTATGAGAGCATACTTTTATCTAAGAGCTCGATTAGCCATGCAGTGGGGCAGCTGAGGCTGCCTTTGCCCCCAGCAGCACAGCAGCCCATTTGACAGATGTCCTTTCCCTTAGTAAATTTGGTGTCCATACCCTGAGAGATGCCAGCACTTGTCGGAGAGATGGATGAGGGGTTGGGAGCACTAAGCGCTTTAGCTTTCTGCTTTTATTCTGATACTGCAAATCTTTCAGAACTATTTAATAAAGTTGGCCAATTAAGTCCCATTCTAGGTGTGGAAGCCTTTTTGTAGAGCTCACCTCCGAGTAAAGTGCCTGGAGCTGTGCTGAAGGCAAAATGTGTAAGCTGAGTAAAAGCTATCATCCCCTGCCCTTCGTGCATCCCTGTCCAAAGAGAGCAAGAGCAAATTACTTCCAATTGAGTAATTACTTTTCATTGTGTAATAGGTTTTTGGGAAAAGCCTGTTCCTCATTTATTGTTACAGAAGCGGGGAATTAGTGTGATGAATCAAGTCCCCACCCCAACCTCCTAAGCAGTTTATCTGCACCATTTTGCCTGCAAATTCGATACAATGAGATGTAGTTGATCAGCCATTTCCATGCTGAAGTTACGGACTCTGTGCAGGCTGCCTTTGCCTGGAGAAGTCCAAAATTCTATACGCAGTGTTTTCCTAATGCGGTTGTTACCTCAGGCCAGCTCACCTGCTGACTGCACTACTCAGTGAGAAAAGCAGGAGGCAAATCTCTGAAGTTGTGCATTACTCGATTACACATAAAAATAGATGGGCCTAAATCTTGAACCAGCCTAGTGGGACTATTTAACTTCTTTTTTTCTTTCCCTTTCCCTGTAGACTGAGTTGATGTCCCAGATCCACTCATCCCTGAACATGTAAGGGTCTCGATATCTAAATATAACTTAGGTGCCTCAGGCCCATCTCTACTTAGGGATGATGTGTTGAAATGATGTCTGCTAGATTATGGCAAAGTGTAGATGTCTCTGACTGAAATAGTGAGAGAACGATCAAAAAAAAACCAAACCCACCACCTTGCTGATGAGTTTGTAGCACGTCCAAGAAGGAGGTGCAAGTCCAGAGACTGAACTGTCACATCTCTCTTTAAAGCTGTCAACCAAAATGTCTTCAGGGGGCTAATAAGAGAATAATATACTAAAAGCATAAGGGTCATGCTTTGGAGTGTAATTTGCTCACCAAGCACTGAGGAACTTATCCATCTGGACGGTTATTCTGCAACTGTTCATTATAGGGAGTTCATTATTTTATGCTTTTCATGGTAGCATTTTCTTAGGCACTTGTTATGCTTGAAACAAGCCAGGTGCGGCTCTTTCCAAAGCTGCAGAGATTCAGAGACTGCAGAGTGTGGGTGTAAAATTGAGTGCAAGTAAGCAAATTGCTATTTGCAATTTTTGTACCATTTCTTTATGCATAAAATCAGTATGTTAAAACTACCCTTTAGCTTCAGTAAAGCAGGAAAAACTGCCACTAGAGGGCGGTATTAATACAAAAAGAAAAAAGTAATTTTGGACTCTGGCTCTTTCCAGGATAAAATAATTTATACTCTCCTACACATTTATAAACATGAGGTGGGTTTTAGTGCTCTAGTCAGGTTTGTTTGAGTCTTGTTGGCTTTTTTCCCAATTGAGTGATTTATGTAGTTCTGTTTCAGCTGTAAACAGCAATAGCAGGATACCTTAATGTATATATGAATACTAAAATGACATTTCATCTTCTTTGCGAGGGACTTTTTTATTGAATTGCAAAAAAAGAAAAGTAAAAAAGCTTTTATTATTTTCCTGTTGAAAACTACTAATTCACTTAAAATTGCTTTCCACTTTAGAAAATACAAGGTAGGTTTTTTCCTTCCTCCTTCATTTATTTTTTCTTTTCTTAAACAGTGGGAGAACTAACTTATTTTTTATCAAGGCAAGTGCAGTATGGTTGAATGACTGTTAAAGTCCGTATAGGGTCAGGCTGGAGTTTAAGCCTAATGCAAAGTAGAAGGGTTTTGATAGTCTAATGTGGGCAGAGTTACTGTGATATATGAATATGCATATATATAGATGCTATAAATATATATGGTATATGGTGTATGTATATGGTATAACCATATGTTATATATTTATATGTATATGATGTTATATATATATTTGTATATGGTTATATATCTATGTGACATATATGCTGTATGCACCGTATGAGCCAAGGTAGACCATACCAAGCCTGAGTGGTGGAGGCCAAGGTGCATGGACAGGGTGGTGCAGGGGCTGGGTGGCCGATCCCCAGCTGGGTGGCTCAGGCTGGGGCTGCTGCTGCTTTGGACCATCTCGAGCCTCACAAGACAATGCTGGGCGTGCTCCTTCGGTGCAGAAATTGGGGAGTTTCACTGATGCTGCATCCTGCATCAAGCCCAAGGAGAAGCTGTGGGAGGCAGATGATGGGTGCAAGAAATGGAGGGAAGGTGGGGGGGATACAAGGGCCAAGGTGGCGGCAGGATCCTGGCCCTCTCCTACCTGTCCTTCGAGAGGAGCAACAGCTGATTTTGTGGCACTTTCAGCATGATTGATGCACGCAGGGTTGATCCACAGGGCTCAGCAGGGGCACAGGCTTGCTGTGCCCAAGGTCCAGGTGGGGATGGTGCCCCTGGGCCGTAGGAAGGAGAACCCCCACCACAAACTGCTCCAAACCCGCTACATCCTTCTGTGCTGACCACCAGGCTTGTGCGTCACCCACGCTTCACCCTCTGCCCCCGCGCTGGGTCAAACCCCAGTAACAATTGTGTTTATTTTTCCTTCTTCCATGTTAGAAGATAGCTGGATGAAAGACATCATCCGGCCGTGAACTTTTTCGGCTTTGATGTGATCTGAAGTGTTAGCGTGTCTTTCCCCTGCTGCTGTTTCGCATCACCGCACACCATGACAACTCTGCCAGGGAGGCAGCAGCCCGGCCTGAGCGGGCGTGTTAAAATGATGATCACACGGGTTTTGGTGGTGCACAGTAAACACATTCCTTCGCCATGACGATGCTGAAATTGTGGCTCTTCAGGGGACAGGACGGTGCCTTTGAACTGATATTGCGACTGCGTGCGTGGGATGCAAATGCAGCGTGTAAAGCCACCCCATGGTGCGCTGGTTTAATAGAACAGATTTTCAGTGACTCAAAGGGAAGATGAAAATTTTCTGCTTACATTTAATCTTAGCTTGATAAATCGCTTGAGCGAACAGGGGGGGAAAGCAATAGGAAAACGCAGTAAATTAGCGCCCTGGTGATGACATGGACTTGGTTTTGGAGAGCCTGTGGTAACAAGGAGCTCAGCCGGTGGTGCAGGGCTGGGAAATGTGGACGGAGGTCAGATGAAGCCACAAAGATGGGTTGGGGTAGGACCAGCGGCAGGACAGAGCTGAGTGCCTGGCTGTGGTGGTGGCTACTCCTTGTTGGCATGTTGGCCACTGTGCGTGTGGTAAAAAGCTAACGATGTTCAGCTGGTTACTATGGCAATGATGTAGCATGAGTTGTCATGGTGATGGAGCACAATTTTTCGTCACGTTCCTGCAGGAGGGGGATGGATGCTGTTTTGGGGGGCTCTGAACTTGACTGTTCGCCTCCTGTCTTTTCCCTTGGTTGAAGTGGCTGCACCTACTGCAGTGGCTGAATGTACCTGTCCTTCCAGTACCATTACCTGGTTTTCCACATACTGATGCTAAATTTTTATTTCATGTTTAGAAAGTTAAGAACAGCTCTGGTAAGCCGTAAGTTGCTAAGCCTGACCTAATTATGTGCGCTGCCATACAAGGTGTGTTAATCAAACATACTTCTGCTAGCGGGGCTGTTTCCAGACACTTCCTTAATCTTGTGTGTGCTTTTCAACTCTGAATCAGCCCATAATACAACTCAATAGGACATTACATGCCCATTTGAAAAAATAATTTTAAGCTGATCTGAAGTAAATTTGCTTCAAATACTCCCTTTTAGCACAGAATAATGTATGTTCTGTCTTGGAAATGCATCTTTTTTGTTGCAGTTTTATTTAAATTGCCTTTGCCTTCTGTTCCTTCTTAGACTTTAGGAGCAATACACAATCTTTTTCCCTTACTCATGAACTGTGCATCAGTTCCTCATTGTCAGGCTTTTTTTCATCTAGGTCGTCAAGTACACAAGTACAGTGTATCTAAATTATATTGCTATCAATGCTCCTCTCCTTAGGACAGCTGGTGTAACTCCTCTTTTACCCACATAGAAGCCAAGAGCATACCTATCAGCTATGTTTTTTTCATTTATGCAATAAAATAAACTCCCAGAGTGTAGGGCATATTCAACAATTTCGTTTTGTAAGGACAGAAATCTCATATTCAGCTTGACTCAAGATGATAGCTGTTTTTAAAGAGCCAAACATTCTGTTTTTAAAAAACAAAACATTCAGCTCCTAATCTACTTTTAAAGATCCCTAAACCCTTCATTACATGCAAGTTTTTGTGCTGAACCATACACCTCAAAATGCAGCCTGAAAATAGCATTAGTGGTGTTTCACAACAAGTTATTCATGCTGCTATTTGCAGGCACCAGGGAGTCTGGGCAACTGAGTAAATCTGAATTTGGGATGTACAACTTTAAAGCACTGATATTTCATAAGTGTCTTTGATATTTTATTTTATCTTGTGCTTTTTAGCAGATAAATCTTGGGTGTGCCAGCAGAACTGTATTTATTGCCAGGGAGCATAAGAACAGTATTGGCTTGGAAACATCTTGGGATTTGGACCTATGCAGTGGAATCTGGATTATGCTTGAGGCTGCGTAACTTTGGATTTAAGAAAGTAATCACAGTCATATTTTTTAAGTTCTTTGTGCTTTAAGAACCTCTGATTGCTGTGTGCTTCAGCATAGGACTGATGTGAGCAGTCCCTGTTGGCTACATGTGCTGGAGTGCCAGTTCCAGTTCCTCTAAGCAAAGTTCAGCTTCTACAGCATCACTAAGACATCTATACAAGATAATTTCTTTTGTTTTGTCCTTGTTCGCAGTTTTATAATTCCATAAATGATGTGAAACTCTTTGAGGTCCCTTCCAATCCCTAACATTCTGTGATTCTGTGACTTAAGAAACTAAAGTTTCAGAAACTCACTGGGCTATGTGGTTCCCATGTGTTAATCTAAGCACAAAAATGTAGCCTCTGGGTGAGGCAAACTCTCAGCTGCAAGTTGGTTAGAAGCAGCAAGGTACCACTGGGTGCTGGATATGTCCAAACTTCCCTGGATATGTGAAGGAGTTCCTGATACGGATGGGGAATGGAGCTACATGGACCTGTAGACAAACCTGGTGCAGCCTTTCTTGGTTGGATCCTTAACACAGGCTTCTCAGAACCATTAGTTTTACAAGAAGCTGTGTAAAATATTGGGAAATCGTTGCTACATCTCGTTAAAGATCTTGCAGATGTGACACCTCTGCTGTGTCATCTCCCTACTGTTTGTTGCTTTTCATACAAAACATTCTGTGCTTTTATTTGCTTGAATCTTTTAAGTGCTGGACTTAAATCCAGAGTCTCCTTGGGTTGTCCTGTTGACAGAAAAAAATAATGGCAATGTGGGAGGCCTATGCAGTGCCTGTCATCTTCTTCAGGTGTTGCATCAGCCCTGGAAGCCGTTCAGAACCCCTCCAGGCTGTCCCTGCTCTCTGCTAGGATCTGCTCAATCTGCTTTTGTTTGGGTTAATGCAAGTCCGTGGTTATGGGGCAATTACAAATAAATGAAGTATGAAAGACTTCATAAGATCTTTATTTGGATATTCATTCAGGCATAAACTGTGATGTGAATCCAGCTGGGTCCCAGATCGGGTGAGGCCAGTGAATAAAGATTTGTAAATGCCATTGTTGTTCTGCAGGTATATTACTGTGAGTGATTTTTGGCAAGTCACCTCAAGAAGCCTTACGAGGCACAGTGATTTTTTTTTTCCTACCTTATCAGTCTTTCAGATGATAAAAGAAAACTGTTTTTTGAAATCATTAATAACTCTAGCGTTACACTGGTATAGATTAGAAGATTTATGCCCAGACTTGTTGAATGCTCCCTCCCCTCTCCATCCCAAATGGAAGACACAATGTCTGTCACCATATCTTGAGAGAGGTGGATTTAACTGTGTTCAGCTGCTGAAAAACTTTGAAGCTCGCTGAGATGAAGGGGACTGTTTGAAGTCAACACTCGTAGTTTCTTACAGCAGAGGCTGTAAGACGCACAAGTCAGCTAATGTGTAAACTTGGGGTTTATGAGCTCTGAGAGAACTTTGCAATGATGTTACACAAACTCTACTAGATACAGGCAACCCCCCCGTCTTTTGGGAGAGTGTTTACAGGGACAGAGTTGGTTCAGAAACTCATTCTCTTGCTAGAAGGCAAGTTTATGAAATTGCTGCAAATATTTTAGTAGAAAGCTCTGTTGAATGAACGTTTGTCCTAGAGATTTTTATAAGATGTTCAACAAACTATCACAGTCAGTAGATGAGTGGAAGCAACTTTAAACATCAGTAAAGCTCCTCTGATATGTACATCGCTGTTTCTTTATGTGACAAGGAGTGTTAATGAGATGTTGCAGGACGCTACAAAGAACTACCAGAAGAAGTTGGCCTTGTAGCCCAGTCTTTTTCCTTCTGTGAACAAAGTCAAGGCACAGACAACAGGCTCTTGTTGCTTTGCCGTGAATGTACCGCAGAACACTGCTTGCTAAAATGCAAAGAAAGTCTGGGAGGGAGAAGTCGGCATCCACGTGAAGGTAACTGGTCTGCTCATGAACTGGTTTTGATGGCAGGAAACACATGCAGTGCATCAAAGAGGATTTCAGCTTGTGACATTGTCACCTTCAGCCTTCAAAAATACATAAATAAATGTATATCTGTAAAACACCTGGAGAATGTTATCCCTGTTTGATGGGTCTGTTGGATGAGGAAAGATGTTAGAGAACTTTCCCAAAGCCTTGGGAGTAGGAAGCCTCCTGTCCTCAAGATTTGCGATAGGGGTGCGAAACCAGTTTGTTTGTGTGCGTGTGTGTGTAATGGAGAATTGAGAGAGAAACCGAGAGCTATCGATCTTATCCTTGCAGGAATTCAAAAGTAATTGATTGCACAATAAATGGGAGAAGTGAAAAATGATGTTGTAGAAGTTCAATCAAGCGGCTGTTAAAAAAACCTAATATATATATGGAGGTTATTTCTCTATAAAACGCTCTAAGAGCTAACTAAGGGACACTTGATGTTAATGGATTAATTAAAAAAGTAACATTTGTGAGGAGTCGGTGCCTGCAGGACATTTACAAACCATGAATAATTAACAGCCGGGGTTTCAAAGACCAGGAGTTTCCATCCCTTTCCGTGGTGTTTGTGACCTGAAGGAAAGGGGTAGGAAGGAGCTTTAAGCAGGCAAGAGCTGAGACTCTTGAGTTTGGGGTGAGACTTGCTGCTAAGAATAGTGTTATGGAAACCTCAATATATCTGACTTATATTTCACTGGTTAAACTTCTTCTATTCGGGGTCCTGCAGAGCTGCTGGAGGAAGGGAGAGCAGCCGCGTTCCAGTGTCCTCGGGTTGCTCAGCTGAACTCCCTAAATCAAACATGCGGCTGTTGAGTTTTTCACCTCTCTCCCTCAAATAAAAGTTCTTAGTCTGACAGCTCTTCCTCCATATTCTTAAACATGACTATTTTGATAGCAATATTTGCCCGCCCACACTTCAGCTTGGAATTTGGGGTTTCCTCATGTGCCGCAGGAGGTTTCTGTGAGACATCCCAAAGCTGTTTGCCAGAACTGACCAGCAATTTTCCCGTGAGATGTTGTCCCACCAGGACATCTGCCTTGTGACACCCACAGTATTTCTTTCAGACATACTTCATAGCAGTGTTTCATTCTAGAAAGAGCAGAAGTATTTTACTTATGTTAAAGCAGAATTGTTTTATCTAAATTGTTACAATGAAATGCATTTATCCTATAAGGATGAAAGAATTGCAGCAAAGCATTTCAGTAAAAATTAATTCAAAAATGTCATTTAAGAACAAGTTACAGAGATTCTTTTGTCCATTTTTATTATGGAACATATAGTTAAGCTTGTAGAATTTACTGTGAAAGGGAAAAATCCCATTACAAATCAGCTTTGTTTTCTCCCTGTGCTGCTTCATTTTGTTTTATGTCTCGTATTAACAAGGTGTTTGGCTGTGCAAGAAATAATGTTTTCTCAGTTTGTGGTTGACCTTTTGATTGCTTAAATATATTTGCTGTACGATATCTTTACAGGCCAGCCTTCTGCAATTTATAAATTACCTAGATATAAAATACTTTCATAAAGATGCAGTGTGGAGTTAATGTGTAATATATAGAATGAGAGATGCAGTTGTAAATCTTGAGTCTCTTAAAGGACCATAGAACCGATTCAGTTCGTATTTAAGTCTGGGAGAAAGGGTGTCACTTGTGAAATAATTAGTCAAATTTAAAGAGAAGCCAGACTGGGGCTGTTGGACAGTTTAGCTTAAGCCTTCTGGAGGGTTTTTCCCTTATAAAAATCCAAATGGTGTGTTCTGGAGCACAAGGCGTATGTTTTTATGTGGGTTAACCCGCTGGTGGCTCTTGCTTTGGAGGTGCGTGATGTGGCGCGGGCCGAACGCCAGCGCTCCCGCCATCAGGTGTGCGTTCAGGGCTCCGTAAAAGGTAAACCCCACGGAAAAACCTCACAAATTGTCAGCAACTGTGAATTTTTAATATCTCGATACCCCAAGGTAGCAACTACAACTTAAAATAAATTGCTTTGTATTTCATGCTCCCAGTGGTGCGTGTAACAACTCAAAGGGAACCGAAGTTTCCAAAGGACTCTCGGCCTTGCATCAAACAGGGCAGTTTTACAAATAATCATCCCAGAGGTGGGTTTGTATCTGTGCCTGGGGGAAATAATCCGGTGGTGCCTTTGGTTGCCCGTCCATGCCCGGTGTCTCGCCTCCCGCTTGGTAAGTCTATCAAGTCTTCTTGTGTGGTCCTGGTGTCCTGCTGCAGCATGAGCTGTCACTCCTGCCTTCAACAACAACATAACAGACACAAAAAACTTGTGGTGGGTAGGAAGTTTGATAGGAATTCAAGCATCGCTTTTCACCTAATTATAGTAATTTTGTTTGTTTGTTTGTTTTCCCCTCCATGATCTTTTAATTGTTGAAATGTCAGAGAAAACAGGGGTTAAAGTATCCTGCAACTTCCCCCAGCCAGTGCTGCTTCTTTCCCCCCATCCTGGCAGGGAGGAGACCCTGCTGCAGAATACCTCCTGGTACCTCAGGCACACAGGAGTAACCTGGACCTGGTTCATCACCTCTTTGCTTGAATCCTTTGCTAAAAAACGGAAAACTTTCTAAATGAATGTATTGCCATGGACAAACCCGATGGCTTTCACCAAAGACTTTGTTTCACCTTTCATAGAAACTGAGCTAATAACCTTTGGAAGGAAATGCTGAGAGACCAGCAGCAGACTTGAAATGTGGTCAGAAAACTTGATTTTTGTTGTGGCTTCAGATGCCACAGCAGAAAGAGCAAGTGGGAGGCCGGGGCTCGTGCAAGAGCTGCCCGCTGGAAATGTTTGCCTCAAAAAGCTGAAGAGGGCATTGCCCAGTGTTGTGGCGTTTGGGTGGGTTTGCCTTTGATTTTGTCTCCCCAGGTGATGGGAGGTGTGGGACACAGAGGAGGGTGACGGGGAGGACAGGGTGGGAGAGGACAGGGGGACGAGCAGGGACAGGCATCCAGCCAGCACCCTGCCCAGCGCCCTTGAATGTGCGGTGACTTTCCCATATTGCTGGCCCAGACGCCACTCTCATGGCAAGTGAGCGATTTTGGCTGCAAGATTACTGTTTTGGGCTACCACATTAGAAAGCGGTTTCTCCCGCACCCTTCCCCCAGCTCTTTTCTGTCCTTTGTATTTCCCTGAGCAGAGACGTGGAGATTATAGAGATAAAATCCTAGGCCTTGGTGGAATAAACCAGCATATACAGAGGGATGGCTTTCACAGCCTTTGGCTTTATCAGCTGAAAGAAATGTGTCTTGGTTTCAGTGCACCTTGCATGCAAATAGATTTTGGTTCTTTCTATTTTTGAATTGATATTTGTGCCATTTGAAGTGCTGTATTTTTGCCTGTGCAGATGTGTGGATGTTGTCCTGTGAAGTACAGCTTATATCAATCTCTCTCTCTCTAAGATTTTGTCTAGGGAGAAGCAGAGCTGCTAAAAATAATAGTAGGGCAGGCATCTGCAGACCAGCGCCCATTTTATTGAATGCTGTAAGAGCAACGTGGAGGAAAAGAGTCCTGGCTGGCTAATTGATAATGTGCCAGTAAGTTTGGTTTAGCCATAAAATAAGCTTTGTGATGTGTGTGACAAAGGAAAAAAAGGCCTTGGTGCTAGGTCTGAAATTAAGTTTTGACACGTTCTTGGAGGACCGTTCAGGAAAAAACATTTTAATTGTTGAGAAAACCATCGGTATGAAATTCAGTTTAAACCTGTGAGTATTGGTGGATAACCCCGTTGTGTTCACCTTGGTGATGGTTACCAGGGGTGCTGGCGTGGTACTGTAATTGCTACCTCTGAAAATATTGTAGGCAGGAAAAAACAATTAAAAATATGTGTTGCACTGAGTCATTTTACAGTACTCAGCAGTTGTTTGTCAAAGTTGTGAAGGATTTTAGGTATTTTCCACTTTTAGTACACTTTAATTCACCATTCATGACTCCATTAGCAATCTCCATGTTAATACTATTTCATTGTAATCAAGAAGTCACTGCCAGAAGAACGACCATTTCAGTGACCGCCTTATTCCTCTCCAGAGCGGTACCAGTGATTTGTCCCTCCCAGAGGGTAATTCATTAAAATAAATGCAAACCACTATTTTATGTTGTCTGGTCAGTGTTTGCAGATGTCAATCTATGCTACCGAAAACACACGTGGCAGATAGTAAGGGAGGAATCGATGTGCTCCACGGAAACAAGAACAGGCGGGGTTTGGGTTTGGTTTATCCACGCTGCCCCACTGAGTGCAGCTACTATTGATTTCAATCCCACAAGTGCCTGACGTCTGTTGCACAGAACCACTCGTCTGTCTTATTTTACAGCTGAATTTGTTTCGCCTTGTACTTTGCACTCCTATGCCATTGCTATGCTACTTGAAAAAAAAAAAGAAAAAAAAAAGAGATTAATGTGGTTTGTTAATTAAAAAAAAAGGAAAAAGCCCCAACCTCCAACCCTGGACGAAAAAGCCGCTCTGGGGTGCCTGTGGTGGCCAGCGTGGCCAGACCCGGCTGGGAGGTGGCAGCGGCACAACCGGGATGCGCCATCCTTGTGCTGCCGTGGGGCACGGGCGCAGCTGACTGCAGAGTGTGGCATAAAATCTGTGTTGCTGCTGGTTTTGATTTGCATGCATGTATTGAGAAAGGTGGGAGAAAGCCCGCTGACTTGTCCCATTCAGCCAGACCCAGTTTATGTTATTTAATTCTATTTAATCTGTCAGCCAGCATCAAATTCTGCATGTAGCCTTCCAGTCTGAGTGAGAAGGTAAGCAAATACATTGTTCTTTTCTCCCTTAAGTCTGGCTTAGCACCACCACACAAGTTTTTTCTCCCCGCTGCCTGGGATGGTGCATCAGCTGCCTGGTCCTTGACCTGCCACCTCCTTTTTTTCTGCCCACCAGCACTGCCCTTGTTGATCAGCCGGACGCCCGGATGAGAGGAACCGAAATACAGTGCCAGGGTCACTGTCCTGCTGGGGCTGGGGGGCAGAGGGGCGGTCAGAGGGAGGTGGGGGATCCAGCGGGGCTGAGTGCCGGGCTGGGGGACAGTGTGAGCCGGGCTGGGGCTGCCGTGGGCTGTGGCACTGAGGGGGAGAGAGGGACTGACACCCCCAAGTCACAAGGATCCCAGTACCCGGCAGGAAACCTTGTTCACACCGGGTCTGCTGGAGCACAGAGAGCTGCAGCAGCAGCTGCAAATGCCTTGGAGTAAGGCAGAAAGCAAAGGAGTAGAGGCTGTAGTTACAGAGGCATGTCTAAGCTAGGGGGTGGTCTTATTATTTTTTTAAACAGTAATTTAACTGTTTTAGCTAACTGGATTTTAAGATGCTAAATTGTTGATCTATTTGGGCTTTCACAGGCTATAGTTTCCCTCACCATCTCCCCCAAGAACCAAGTTAATGGAAAAAGCAATATTCTTACCTACAAGAATGGCACTTTCATCCTGTGCCATCGCTAGTTAATACTTAGGCTGGTTTCAGTTGTTCCCCAAGTACCGGTACCATCCAGATTAACACCAAGGCTTGTCCCAGAGTAGCTGTGGTTGAACAGAGCAACTGCGGATCCTTCCGGGCAGGGTAAGTCCCCATGAGCTGCACAGCAAGTAACAAACCATGTGTCTCTACTGAGGAGAACAAAACCTGGGCTGATCCTCTGCGGTTTCCTTATGCAGGCTGAGCAGGTGATTGTGCGGACCGGGGCACTGCTGTGTCCTGGGGCTGCACCTGGCTTGAAACAGCGATTTTCAGCTGTGGCCCGAGAGTTAAACACCCCGTTGCCACTGCTGCTCATTTTCTGTTCAGTCAACACACTTTTCTCAGCAAAACAAGTGCCAGTAATGTCAGCGGTTCCCTGTCACCTGCCAAAACCTTTGGCTATCTTGGTGAGAGCTGCGCTTTCATCCACTACACAACCTGGAAGCAAGCTAAGAAATCAGCGCAGTGCAACACGGAAACTTCACATTACACAATGGGAAGAGACCTCTCTTCTAGTGTTTTCTTATTTATTTTAAAACAGATTAAAAACCACCACAGAAGCCTTTCTCCTCACCAGCATATGGGCTGACTGTGGAAATTCGGTTGTATCCTCTGGGCTCTGCAGGACCTTGAGGGAGGAATGACCTCTACTGTCTCCTCCTGAATGTCTTAGTTGGCTTTTGTGCAGTAGGGGACAAGAAGAAATACCCAAAGTAGGTCACTGGACACTGCGGTAGAAAGGCTGCCAGCACAGGCTGATTGATGGGCCCACTAACGACCAGTTGTGTTATGGCAGTTTTCCCAGCATGAAGAACAGAAGTCCTGCTCTGAGCTGGGGTGGCTGGTGTGTCCATCCCCCTGTACTGCCCCACACCACCTGACATCTGGCCCCTTCTTTCCCTCCAGGCAGATGGTGGTCCTCAACCACAACCAGAGATGACTTTAAAACCAGCCCCTTCAGCTGTGGCTCCTGCCTGTTAAAGATTTTTAAAATTTTTAAAAAATTTTAAGCAAGGATTGAAAATGCATTTCCAAGTAGCTCTTCTCTCCATAAACACATGTAAGTTGGGCAGCATGGTGGGTCTGTCCATGCAGCCGCAGGCCAAGCTCAGGAATTGTCCTCGACAATGTCTGATCCATGACTGAACGTCCCCTGTGCAGCCAACAGCCTGATGCTCACAGTCCTCCAGTTCCTGGGCCCAACTCCACAGGTGTGTGTGTTGCCACCATTACCTGGACGAGTCACTGAAGATAAGCTGTGGCACAAGCCCCCAACCCCAGTGCGGTGGCCTCCCTTTTTCTGCTGTAAGTAAGAGCCCCAGGTAGACTTTCTTTTCACTCTGGGAATGTGTATTTAAAATGTGGAAGTTGGGAGTGTTTTTTTCACCCCATTTTTTCCTGTGGGGAGGAGGAGACTGGTGACGGGGTGACGGCCAAGTGAGTGGCAGGGGGTCCCACAGGCAGCATGAGCGGGAGTTGGCCGCCCTCCATGGGTGCTAAAGCAGAACCATGTGAGGTTGGTGGGTCTATGTGGGAGGTCTTCAGGTATGGAGGGACTTTGAGCTTATGGGGATGGTGATCCAAGTCAGGTAGGAGCCTGTTCAGGAACAAGCACTTCTTCAGGCCAGACGGTGATGGGACTTGATGCCAGGTGTAGGTGGCTGGAGGATCCTGATATTTTTTATGTGGATGGTGGATTGGCAATCCACCTTAAAAAATGTGGCAGTTTACCCAGCAAAACTACACGCACAGACAGAACTATCATCTTTATTATAAAGGTACAGTATGAGGAACAAACCTGAATGTATACTGAAGCTTGTAATGGTACATGCCAAAAATGTACAGTACTATACATAAAAGTGCATTGTCACAACAGATTAACAGTACATTTCTCTTCCAGAACTGTGAAATTTCCATGTTTTTCTTTGTTCTTCAAGAGTGGAAGGAATGCAATGGGAACGCAGCCATACACAAACAGGGAAGGATGCAATGGAAATGCAACAGTACAAGAGCAAGGCTAAAGCTCCTCTAAAATTTAAAGGCACTTTCACATGTACATACTACAGATGTACATTGACACAATTAGGTAACAGTCAACAAGCAGGTAGCTACCAGTACTGCAACTCATCAAACTTGACAGTAAAGGACAATACTGATTGGATTAGGTGTGCAGGAGTTACCCTTTAGTACGTCTGTAGTTGTAGCAGTCTTTCCTGTTACATATCCACTTACTATACTTTTAAGTATCTATAATAACCATCAAACTACACATTTAACTGTGTGAATGCACTAAGAGGATGCATTCACTAAATGCACTGTTTCTAATATTTTCTTTTGCTAAACAATTTCTAATATAAGCATTATGGAGTCCAGTACAGTTATTTAAACATACAAAATTCCCTATGCAATTTAAAGATACAGGTATCCATCTCAATTATGCCAGGTGGGTTAATTTAAAAACACTAGACTAAAACTGCATGTAAAAGAATGCTGAAATTCCAGTTTGTTCCACTGATCCTAGTAAACTGGGGAACTACTTGAAAATGTCTCTGGTCCCGACCGAGTGAACAGACCCTACGGACCAGTGCTGGTCTGCAGCTGGGGCTGGCCTGGCTTAGGCTCTCGCTCTGGCTTTAGGACTAGGCAGTACAGTCACAAGGACTGGGTGCTCACCAACTGATGCTGCACAGTCCGCTGCAGGGGATTAAGACTTAGTCTTCAATCCAGATGTACATGAAGTCTGTGGCTGGATTGAGATGGGTTTGCAAACACCAGGAGCAGTTTGGCTCTCAGAGGCGGTTCATGGGATTCTTTTCACACCTGGGGCTTCGCATTTCCTATCTACTGGGTGGAAACCAGAGCAGGAACAAATTACTCCTAAAAAAACCAACAGGAAATCACCCCTGTCACCTCAGTAATTATGTCCATCAAATTTTGTCACTACTTTTTCCCTCCCATACTCAATTTTTTATGTATGGCGAGTGGTAAAACTTCAGGCTTTCCAACAGTGAGATCTTAAATAATACATGGAAAACAGATCTTAAAGCCAGTTGCACTCCTGTAGGTGAGCCACAATTGTTTTCTTTTTTTTCCCCATCTTCTTCATTGAAACTTATTTTATGGATTGGATGTTGGAAAATGTATTCACAGAAATAATACTATGGCTTACTGTTGCAATGTGCAAAACAGCTGTATTAATTCGCGCCTAACAAAGTTTAACAGAGCGCTAAGCGAAGTTGACAGACGTCACTCACGCAGACATAAGAAAGGTACTGATTTCTGCCGTTTAAAAAAATATAAAGGGAAGTGGGAAAGGGGGAAGTGGTTATGGAAAACTTTAGCCAACTTGAATCTAGGCAGCAGAAGTGGGCAGGAGGCAGCCCCTCTCAGAGACTCCCGTCCCACTGCCGAGGAGCGCAGTGTCCATGCCCCGCAAGGCGGCCAGTGGAGCCGGGTCAGCCCGGGACTCCGGCTACTCCAGCTCAAATTGTGCCTTTACGGACAATGAGCAACAAAGTCAACAGGATACTTTGCTGTATTACTGTGAAGTTGAGCCTTTTAATCGCCTACCAGCCAGCCTAATGGACCAGTGGGTTCGTGTACTCCCGGAGCCTGGCTTGCTCAACTATGAACTTCAAAAGAATGTAGCTTTTTTGTGAAAAACGTGACATCAGAGAACGAAGGTCTAGCTTCACGGGAAAAGGTACGCTATTACAGAGGACAGCAAAAGGAGTTTCTGAAGATGTGCTTTAGCTGTGACCTGGAATGCTGCTTTTTATCGGTGAGAGCAATGTGATCTCCAGATCCATCCACCACTTGTCTCTCAGGAGACTGACAACAAGAAAGCTAAAGCTCGGTGCCAATTGTGAGAGTTGTGAGGGTTTGGTGTTTCTTTTTTTTTTTTTGGTGTGTCTTAAATAAGAAATGTGGCCTGAGATGACTTAGACATTCCACACAGACACTTAATCCTCACATCCTAGATTTCAGCTCTTACTAACCTGCTTGAGATTTGGTTTGGTGACCCAGAAATCAGAGGTCCCACCTCCCCTGACCCCCCCACCCCCTAGTTTTGTGCAGGATCTGTTATTATATAGCTACAGTAAGACTGTGAAGTACGGTACAACGTGGTAAGCTGTTTGTGATCCGTGTTGTTTTTATTAGAAATGGTGCAGCATCAAGATTTCAAGTAAGTCTATGTTTGTTTTTTAAAACGATGCACAATTGTCCAGTTTTTCTTTTAATTGAAACCATACAAAATACAAATGCCCATGTTAATGTAGCTAGTTTCAGACAATACATTCAAAAACACTGAAAACCAGAGCCTCTCCAGTTACAAACATGAACAAACAATGTTACAGAGCCCTGACTTCTATCGTTAATCCATCTTTTTCCCTAGCATACCCCAGCTGGGCACTGTGGGTGGCTGAGCTGTCTACATTGTGCAAGATTTGTCAGCTGGACCCTGGGAAGGAGGGGAAGGCCCGATGCTAGGATTTGTTTTTGGAAGAACAATAGGTTTTGGCCTAAGAGCAGGAGGTTTCAGCTGCACTCCCATTCTCGGGGCCACCATGGGCTTGAATGTACTCATGGTGTCACTGGAAGAACTAGTGCTGCGGCGGATCTGGGGCTCGGAGCTCCTCAAAACGACGCTGTGGAGAGGGCTGAGCGACTCCGTGGAGGTGGCAGGGGTGGGGGTGTTCTTCATCTGCTCCAAGGTGTCCAACACCACGTCGGGAGCGTGCTTGGCCGAGCTCTGCCTTTCCAGCTCACGCAGCTCGTTCAGCGCTGTGTTCATCGTCTCCTCGATGTCCTGGGTCAGAGCACAGAGAGAGTGGGACATCATTTCACCTGCTACCAAACGCATGGCACTGGAGGAGCAGTGGGAGGGGGTGAAAGATGCAGGAGTTGATTTGCCCACCATCCTCTCTTCAATGAATACTATAGCGCTAAAGCAAATTCCCACTGGATTTATTTGAAAGACACTACGATTGACAAGGTGGCAGCTTTGCCTGGATTTACAAATATTTAACCTGTTCGCCTGAGACAGTCAAAATTCAGCTAAGAATATTTTAAACTATCAATTAAACTATGTCCCGCAGGCCATTTTATTAAGTGATTGTCAGGACAATGGATATTTTCTCAGCGGCATTTTTAACTGTGAAGATTTCTGTCATCTCTTGGGTACTGACAGCTGTAAAGATTTTAGTCCATTTGCCATCTCTTAGCTGACGGCTCCCCTCATCTAGTGCCCCAGGTGCCCAGGATCCGTATTGCCTCATGGGGACAATAAACAAGGTTTTGTAAGGAAATAAAGCTTGTGTGTCTATCAGCTCCTCTGTTTCTCTGAGTTAAAATTTACGCAGAAAAAACTTCAAGATGTTGTTCAGTGAGCTTACCTAAGAAATATTTTTTTTAATCAGGATTTCTAGCACAAATGCTGAAAGAATGCATCAAGACACTAGTTTACCATTTTTCAGTGGCACTGAGATACAACTGGATTAAATATCTGGTGTTCCTTGTTTGCTCACAGTAACTTTCATGCAGTTTAATCAAAGTTTGGGTTCTCTCAGTGCCAAATGATCACTAGTTTGTGTATGAAAGCATACAGCTTAAACCAAAAAGCACTGTGTGTGGTTTCAGGAAAGTAAATAAATAACTTACAGTAAAATAAAACAGTAACAATGTTTACAGTTTCTGATTCTCTAATGCACAGTTCAGCTTTCTGACCCAAGCACGACAGTCCCTTCTATCCCTCGTTGGAAGCGGAGTTTGAAAGCAACCATCACCAGTACATTAAATTTTAAAACATGAGTGCCAGCGTTATTGTAAAATACTTTTGCAATCATATTGTGCCCTCAGGGCACCCCCAGTAATCACGTTATACTACCTAGACAAAATGCGAGTTCTGAAGACAGCAGCATCTATTCGCTCAAGAGCTGTTACCAGCTCTGTACAACAGACAAATCTGATGATTCGGGTGCTCCCTATTCCATCTTCACTGCCAGAGATGAGAGCGGTGAGTGCTCACACAAGGACAAGATGGCCCGCGATGTATTTGTGTCTTGCACATCGGGTTCTTAGGCACAACTACAAGCATCAAATCGACATATGGTATGAACTATATGAAAACTATGTAAAATCCACAGGACCCTGGAATGTAAATCTGTGCTTTGAATGGCAGTGGTCACTGCTAGGGAGCCAGAGCACCTTTCTGCAAAGCACAATACTGAGGAATAATTGAACACTAATTACATGCAATTTAGAATAGGCCAGGCTCCATCAGAGCACACAGATTTACGCCGCTGTTGTAATCAGATACTATCCTGGTGTTCTGCATGGCAGAGGCGATTTCATTATGGTGTAACAGGAAATAATTTGTTTTTATTGCTACCAAAACATCTATTACCCCTTGTGCTTCTTCTATCTGGGATCCCTTAATGCACCTTATTTCACACATACTCTGTTTATAAAGCGAAGCAGGATATTCTGCACATGTACTCTTAGCAGGGTACGTGCTCTGTGCTATGCTGCTCACTGAGACTTGCTCCTCAGAAAATCAGAGTGTGACATAAAATAAAAAAGACACAAACCTGAGCTATTGACTCTGGGTCCAGTGGTTTATGGTCATTGAAACCTGTGTACTGACCAGATGATGTAGATCTTCTAATTGGAGGGCTATCAATCTTCTTCAGAGAATCGTGCCTACTGATGTTGGTGAGACTGCCGTGTCCAGGTCTACGCCTCCTCTCAGGGCTGTCGGCGTTGAGGCTGCGGTTTTGAAGGAGGGCCCTGGGACTGCAGTGAGTTGCCAGGTTGGGGGAACCCAGCTCCACAGACGAGTTGGAGAGGGGGTGAGGTGGGTGCACTGGGCAGTGACCGTCACTGCTCCGCCCGGGGCGTCTTAGAGGAGGTGGAGGTTCTGATCTCTTTCTTTGCCTGCACCAATGAAGAAGTGGTTACATGACAAGTTGTAGAGACCCACCATAAGCAAATGGAGAAGTAATTGCTGTGTTACCTGAGCTGTGAGCAGTCCTACTGAAAATGTTATGCTCAAGCTTACCTTCCTAAATACACATCAGAGTGACGGTCAGTGGGAGAGTTCATGTCCTTTGATGACGACTTGTCTTCGGTTATGGGTCCACTGCTGGCTTCACTGTCTGCTTTTTGGCTCAGCGTATCTGAGAAAGTGTCATCCCTGAACAGAACGCACACGGTGAGATGAGAAGTCAGTAGTTAGGTGGGACAGAGAACATCTGGGCACTCCCAGATTTTAATCCCCTTAAGAAAAGCAGGCATGTTACAAGACACTCCAAAAATTGCTTATAATCCTTCTCTTTACCGAGATCTTCACATTTTGACTGCAGCCTTTTCTGTAAACAACAACTTTGTCTTCCTTGGCAAAACACATGCTTAATACTGTAAAATAAGAGTTTAGGGCTGTATTACTCCAGCCCTTGCTATTCTGAAGTTAAATGTCAGCAATTGCTACAAAGAGATAGTCAAATTAAAAGAGATGCAGCGGTGTCCACCTCTTAATGAATATAATCATAAGGAATATAAACAAAGTAGCTTAGCCTTGTAGTAGCTTTTGATGAAGAGCTGTCAATTCAGGGCAATGAAGACAGAGACATCCTGCATAGAAGGCTAATGTTTTCTCTACCTGGGCCTTCAAACCACTGTACAGCTTGAAAATCACTTTGTTAATTGCTTCAGCATGTTTTTACGCCCCACCATGAACCCAGTTATGCCAGACACTGCTTACATATCCTGCACCACTATGTACTGGTGAGGGACAAGGCCGTCAATTCCGTTGTGCCTTCCTTCCCACCAGTCTTCAGACGCTCGGTGATAGAGCAGCAGGGAAGCTCCTTTCTTGAACGAGAGTTCTCGTGCAGACCTTCCAACGTAGTCAAACTTGGCTATAGCTTCTATGGGCTCACACTCTGGGTACGGAGGGAAGAAGAACAGATATCAGATTCCGCACCTGCTTACCTGCTCATTTTGGTTTCATAAAACCCACTTATTGTATTTTGTTCTTATTGAGCAGAGCTGACAGAAATCAGGCAGACTTCAGGCAGCAGTTACAGTGTGTCCTTCACAAAGAAACGTAATTAATCCATGCCCCAAGTGTGAAATATCTGGGTTGCTTCACAAGCTGCAGAAAACACAACGGCAAACTCAAATAAACGTCACAGCAGCTGCTGCTGGGAGAGAGAGAGGCCTCTGCCTCCTGCTGCAAGGGCTCCCTCATGGCTGGGGGGCAAGACGGAGGCCAGGCAATGAAGACCTCCAAAAATAACTTGAAGAAACCCAGATGAACAATCAGAGCAATAAGGGAAAAACAAACCACTGCCTTTAACACCCACAGTGGCAAAGGAAGGAAGACAGGATTTCCCTCTGAATGAGCAGGGATGCTCTGCCTAACTGGGCTATGAGATTTCTGTCTTTTGCATGATGAATGCACAGACCTAGTGACAACCTAGTGTTTTACACAATGCCAAAGCCCAGTGCTTTAATCTGCTTCCTTAACGCCCTTTTTGAGCGAGGCAGACAGCTCCAGGCCGCCTCAGGGTGACCCCTCCGCAGGGGCAGCCCTTGTGTGGCCTGAAGTTGCCTGCGGCAGCTCTGGCTGCTCCAGCCTCCCGAGTTCCTCTGGTTTCTGCAGGGGAGGCCGGTGTTTTCTGAGGTCAAACATCGGTTACAGCAGTCCCGGCTAATCTTCCCTCAGTACACTGGTAAATTCAGCCTTACGCTGGTGACAGACTCCATCCTGTAACCTAAGCTTGGGTTGGAAACTTGCTGATGCCACTGGAGACCCCCTTGCGGAATGTCTGCCTGCAGGTATCTTCACAGCTGTGCCCGGACATCGGTGAAACAGCCGTGATTTTATCAACCTCTAGTTTCTTCTGCACAAAACCAAAAGAATCTGAGCTCAAACAGATGAAAATTTGTCACCGCAGTCTCACAACATAAAGAAAAACCTGCAAAATACAGGTTTAAAAATCACACGTTTTGTTGACTCCAGTAACACAGAGTCCCTGAAATGACAAATTTCCTTACATAATTAAAGCAATATTTATATGGAAATTAGCATCTGGGCTAATGACTAGCATAGCAACTTTCTGTCTGGTGCAAATTAAAATCGCTGAGGTTGTAATTCCCCGAAGAACCAGGCTGGTAATAAAAGCCACTGTCCCTTTATGACAACATTTTGCACAGGAATGTCTTTTTAAAATTAGCTTCATCCTGCAGCATGAAAACATAATGAAAGCACCTTTATTGAGGTTATAGTTTGCAGCTGTTTTTTTTAAATATTTTTTTTTATTATTATTTTTAATAACTTGCAGAAGGCTGTCTTGTGGTTTGCTGCTTCTGCAGTCACGCTAAGAGCTTCTGTCAGTGATGAGCTGCAGGGTGCTTGGGACTTACAAACCCAGAAACTTTCCTGAGATGGCATACAGTGATGTGGGGAATTCACTGTTACACATGCAACAGTAATGTATGCTGGCAGAAATTACTTTGATTATATAAATGCGAATAAGAACGTAGCAATAACAGTATTAATTCCTGAGAATGCGCTGCTACTGACTGGCTCACTGGCGGGCATTCCCCAGTGGGCGGGGGGGGGTTGTGATATATTTCTTGGCTTTATGTTTTTAAGCAAAGAAAATGTAAAGACAACATAGAAAGAAACATTCAAAAAAACTGGGAAAACTTTAATGCTGGTGTATGTACTAGTGATATATTCTAATATACAACCTTGGTTTCATTTCTAGATACTCTACCTACAGTATATCTGTAACAGAATGTATAGATGTGACAAAGCAACTATAGGCGTGGAAAGACACTACTGCTAAATGAAAAGAAATAAACTAAACATCCCTGTTTATCTTGTATCATGTTTAAGAGGTCAATATTAAATATAATGTCAATAATGTAACAATGACAAAAGAACGCTGTTTTTACACATATCATGCATATTGCTTGTGGAATTAATTATAAGAAGTTATTATGGGATTGAGTAGGATTGAAAAGTAGCAGACGCTTGTATGAACACGCTGTTCTCAGATTGCGGGTAAGTTACGGGTTATGGAAGAGTGGGTCAAGAATTCAGAAGCAAAAGCTTCCAGGTTTCAGTGAGCCAGTCACTCACTAAAGGGTAATACTTGAAAATATAAAATAAACCCCCAATCAAACAAAAAAGCCTTTACAGTAAGTAAAAAAATCCCAGTTTGCCTTTACATATTTTCCTTTGGCATCCTCTGAAGGTAACTGGTAACGGTCATGGGTACTGGATTAATTGACAAACCCCTGCACTGATTAGCTATGTGATTTCCCATTTCTCTGCTAATTTCAACAGACCATATAGCATCCCACATTTGAGTCTATAGGTCTTCCTATTTACAAATTAATGGACTAAACTAGAAATAGTTCTGTCTCCCTCAGTGGAATTACACTAATCTAAGCATGGTGCATAACATGAATCTGTTTTGTGTGTCCTTCCCTCGCCTGCAAGATTCACGTACGTCCTCAGAGGTCTGAGGGAAGTTGCCCCACTGGAACCAGCTGTATGAACTGGTAATGTACCGTAATGGATGTGGCTTCAGAGGCATGTTCGTTAGATTGCCTAGGCAACAAATCCCACCTCCTTGGGGAGGAGGGCCCAGTAGATCTCACACAGTTTTCTTAATGGAAGCAAAAATAAGTTCAGACAGGCTTTATGATTTTGAAAGGGGCATTTCCTTTGATTGAATGTTGCTTTTACATGGAGAGAACTTTCCTATAGCAAACAGTACTGAGACTGTATTTAAATAGTAATTCACCTTGTTACAGGTCAGGCCTTAATAGTTAAAACCAAAGTACCATGACAGTTACTCCTAGAAATAAATGCATGTTGCAAAGCTAAGACATTTAATATCAAGGTTACTGAATGACAGACAAGCATTTTCAAAAAAGCAAAGGTGCTAAAAGCTAAATTTGGGATCTGTAACTCAAATTCCATGTGGTACTGAATGTCTAACAGTAAAACTGACAGCTCAGAGGGAAATTTAATTGCACTGCTCTGTCCAGACCCGGGGGCATTTGCCTACAATAGCAAGAAGTATTTGATGACATACAGGATCTCACCCACTATTGTCTCTAGTGACTCGGTCAATGCTATGGAACTGAAAAATTAGGACAAACTGAAGAACTGTGGGAAAAAACTTCCACTGCTTGGAAGGGGAGGAAGGGCAGAAGAACCATAAGAGCTAATTTAAATGTTGGGATTGGAGCTCCAGATGTGGCACTAACCTCCCTGCGGGGTGATGGCACTGAGGTAGCACTGAGCTGCCCTCTGCGCCCCAGGGCACAGGGAGCTAAGGAAAAGAGGGGAGACCATCCCCTGCACTTTTAGGGGGGGGTTGCTGTTACTCTGCTCTTCCTCAGCTCTCCCAGATGTACCCTGGCTGTTGGGACTACAGCACGTCCTTGAACTCTCTGGGAAGAGGTTCCTTCTCCATGTGTTTATCCTCTTCTGCAGAGGAGACCAGCAGCTTTGCCATTTCTAAGTCCTGACTGAGGAACGGAAAAAGTAAAGAAATGCTGCAAGGTGTTGACAGAACAGAATTTGGCAAAATGCTGATCACAGAACGCACTGCTGAAGAGCGGGAAAATTACTGTGTTGGGGACACAACAATAACTTACAGCCTTACGTGCTCCTGTAATTTTTGTTTCCAGTAGAACTACCACCTTAATTTTTACCCTATGTTTATGAGATATCTATGAACAGTAGGATATTAATTGTATGTATGTTTTCCCAGGAGAAACCCATCTGTTTAACTTGCTCAGGAAATTCTCTCTTACTTCCTTTGAAAACAAACCTAGTCACCCTTTTCCATATGCCTCCAACAAGAATAAAACATCTCCAGCAAACTGAAGGTAAAGGAAATGTGCTAAAACCTGCTTCAGTAAAACTTGAACTATATCCTTTGAATCTTTACTGCAGAGGCACTTACAGGTAAAGGTTTTTCTGCAGCAAAATTACAGATAGATTTTTTTTTTGGTGCCTCAGCTTGAGTACAAATGTTCTGAACTTCACACATTAAATTTCCTGTCCAAATTTAGGAGAAAGAAGAACCTTTCGTGTTTTCCTTACTAGAGATGCTTTCTGCACATTTAAAGAAGACTGAAAACATTACAGCAAAACGCATCTCCTCCTTCTCTCTCTCCAGTGATCAGCAGAAATAGAAGAACACAAGTAGTAACCTTAGAAAAAAAAGGCAATTTATATGCTTAAACTTAAGCAGTTATGAAGTGTTTATATGCTAAACTGTAAATTCCAGCCTTCTCTTCCCCAAGCTACCAGATTCTACCTCTGCAGACATAATTTATTTTTTAATTTTTAAAAAGTCTTTGTGTTTTCTAAACTGTAATTAAACATTCCTAGTGCTACGGAGCCAGCCCCTACAGACAGGTTTATTCTAGTAGGCACAGGGAGATTCACATTTAGTTTAACTTTATACAGCAAATAATTCTTATAACAACAATAACTAAAGTAGAAAATTAAATCCTTTTGCTGTTGATCATAGCATCTGGATTATGTTTCAATAACACAGTAATTCCTGTGGGGTTAGCTGCTTGGTCTTGTGCATGTATACAACATCTTAGTATAAAACTAATCAGATTTTCAACATTTAAAAAAAAATTAGTTATAGAATCTGATTCTTCCACCTCTTAACAGAGGGAAATACCTAAGTACCACATGTCTGATCAATACAGCAACAATGGTGCGTCTCCCTTTCCACAAAGAGCTGGCAGTGATGCATTCAGCTTATACTCAATGAATCAATCACATTAAACCCCCAAAATACTCCAGATGCTTTTCGTCCATCACAGGTCAATCAATCACTGACTCTCAGGAAGTTCGATATGGAAACTGAAAAATTCTCACCCACTCTCATATTTGCTATCAAGGACATTTTATAAAAGGAATTGTCCAAAGGACAAACACATGAATGTATATGCAAAGAGATGGTAGGTGCATCTAATTTAAGGCCTGTAACCTACATTAGAAAAATGTGCTATTATAATGGACAGCCATAGCCATGGAAAAAAAAGGGTTAGAGCTTGCAGGCTGGGAACTGAAGGCCAACACTGTTTTGTAAGTGATCCAGGCTTGCTAGTCTTTATCTTTGCAGCAGTGTTCCCCTAGATCACACATATTTTCACGCTAACAATTATTTTGATGTAAACACAAATGCTTTCTGCTGCTTCCTTTTGGCACTGAATTAATTAAAAAGGTGTGATGGGCCAACTAGAATTAAACTGCTGACTGATCTGGTGAACAAAAAGCCACGTCTTGAGCAGTTAAATCTTTTAACAGAATTCTCTCCTGTTGGCAGTTATTCTCTCCAGGGTTTGTCTCCACCAGTGACAGAGCTGTAACACAGGCAGCACCACAATGGGAATGTAAAACTGTTATTGATAATAACCAACACAGTGGTGGGTAAAGCCCATGACTACTGAGGCACAGGTGATGTACTATGCAAAAAAATGGTCCTGCTCCTCTGGCTCCAGCTTATGTTTTAATCTTTCCTAGGCACGGCTTTGAAGTAACAGTTTCTGATTGCTTATGAAAAGCTCCACCTTTCCATGCCCATTCAGGCCTTCATCTCTCAGTTTGGTCACAGGACCCAAAAGTCAGCCCCAATATACTGAACTGGTGTGTTGCCTGCATTTCATTACTTCACTTGTGCTCTAAATGACAGACAGACAGACAGACTCCTTCGGCTTCCACTCTTGCTTCATACCTCTAATGGAAGAAGGAGCTCTTATAATAAAACATAGCTATAGTTCCTTGGAAAAATACAGCGCAATTATGACTTTGTTCGCACCTTTTAGTGGAACTGTGTTGTAGGAAGATGGTGTGTTTAGCTCTACAGAGCTGGTCAAGAGGAACCCATGTACCAGCTGTCTTGTAAAACTGTCAATATTCCCTGCTGTGGGTTCAGGCATGGGTAGACACTCCAGGCAGAAGATTAACATCAACTTATCTCCTACCTTGAATTTTTCTCCCTTCTGTGACGCCTGCCCACCCAACCGCCCCTCCTCTCCAAGCAGCTGCACTGACAGACTCTGCCTGTCCCTCCTCACGGCAGCAAAGGGGCAGAGAGCCAATCTGTCACCGACAGCTTGTGGACGTGACAAAGCCGACAGATACAGCTCGAGTGGAACTATTGTTTACATTGTTCTGTATGCAATAGGACCCGTGTAGCCAGGTTTCCTATAGATACATCTTCCTCTTCCCCTTCCCTATGGCAATTGTCCCAGCTCCAAATCAGTATCCCTCATGACATCCTTTGGAAAAACAAAAATAAAAGTCCTTCTCTGCTGGAGCTCTTTTCCTCCCCTTTCCCCCTCTCTGTCTCTTCCCCTTCCTCCTTCCACACATCCTCTGAGACGGGCAAGGGCAGCTTTTGTTTCTGCTGGTGCTCAGTGCACAGGTGCTGGTTGCTCTGTCTGGGCTGACTGCTGGCCAGTTACGCAGTGAGTTCACACTGCAGCTTTTCTCTACAGGGAGCGTTACTCTGAATCCTCTTCCTCTAACTGGCTACTAATTGTCAAGAAACTGTCAGCTATTTAACAATTTTGACACCTCTTTCCACCTGTTATATTTGCTTGAAACCAAGCAGAAGTTACTGGGAGGGACATGTGAAGGATGGTCCAACTGAAACATGTCACAGTCAAATACACCTATAGGAAATCTGACTAAAAAGAGTGGATCTAATAGAGATGCATCCATTTTTTCATGGATATCTATCGTACCCAGAACTATCAGAGTATATGTGATTAATATTTATAGCAAATGACTATTGTTCAGAAGTTTCACTGCGGGGGGTACACAGTGGTTTTAAATCCTTTAGATGGAACATCTTTTAAATTTATATCAAAATAGAGCCTGCTGAATGGCAAATATTCTTTAGTTGATATATTTAAAGACAAACTGTTGATAAGTTTGGATTTTGCAGACAAAAGACAAAGAGACACTAAAAATGTATAATTGTATCAGAAAATAATATGTGCTGACTGAAATAGTTTTTCTCTTGCCCTTCCTGACTGGGAAAATCAGGAGAGAACAAGGAAACAGCTGGTCAAACACAGATGAATCAGAGTTAAAACGCACACAAACAGAGATTAAAGATGACGGCTTTGCCACAGAACACCAGGACTGAAAACCCCTTCTTTCAAATAAGACGCAATCAGGAAAGGAAGAAGGTCTCCCGCATGAAACACCTGTAAAACGTGCTCCCATCAAAGGCACAGTAACATAACAGACGTACCGTCTTCACTGGTGTGGGGCTCCGTACTCGCGTCCTGGTCCACCTCCTCCAATGTACCATGTTCGCTGTATGGGCTGTCACTGGATGGAGACAGAAGGTCAGGCAGAGAGACAAACCACACATCTCAAAAACATGCCACCCTATGAGATTAATTTAAAATTATTCTTACAACGTTGTAAAGCTATGCGCAATATAATTCTCATGACACGCTATGAATACGCAATTACTGAAGAAGCCTACACACCTCTCATAGAAATAACATCTTCATTTATTAAGAAGTTCCAAGAACCTTTGGATCCTTTCATGTATAAAAAGTGTGTGTGTAGTGCTAAGAGAGGAGCAGGGGGAAGGCATCACAAGCTGAAATTTGGTAGGGTGGTTCACAGCCAGAGAGCCAGTTTCCTACCTGGCTGTGTGCTCTGCACAGTACAGCTGGAATTCTGGCTGTGTTGGGCTGAACACAAAGGTAGCTTCCTTCACAACATGTTGTAGGGAATCTCATCCTAACTGCCTTTGCTTAATGTTTTTTATGGCTAACACTTCACTATGTGAACCTAAATGCTCTTCTCATTTATCTTCATACTTCTGTTGTGTGTGAAAGTAATTCTGTATCACAGGAATTATCCAGACAACCAGCCTAATGATGTTGTTAAGGAGACAGAAGGGTAATATTCTGACTTACCAGTAGTCATCTCCAGCCATGCATTTTTCATACACTGGGCCATCAAGTTCTTTAGCATCCGGAAAAATAGCCTCATGATGGATGATGATAGTTTTGATTATCTCATTCACGTGTGCCTGACAAGACACTTGGTCTTGTATGTCTGGAACAGGCATCAGGGTTGGCCCGAAACAAATGGCCAGGTTGTACGGATCCATCATGTTTTCATCACTGTACTGTGAAAGGCTGTTATAACAGAAAAATCAAGAAAAATTGACTTTTCCACTGTGACTAACCTTATTCTGAAAACTAGAGAAACTTTATGTTCGATCACATCTCAGAGATTTCCTGTTCTCCTTGACACTTAATCCCATATAAAGTAACAAGACAAAAAGAGGATTTCTTCAATAGGCTATATACACTATGAAGTGAGTTCATAGCATACATATGTATGTACATATATGTGTTCCCACACTGCTGTGTTTACTATACACTGACCTGATGGGCTAACGTAAATGCATTAACTGCTGCTGCTTCTATCTGATCAGTGCTTATCCTTGGAGGTCCAAGTGGGCTAGATTCAAAGTGGGTACACATGCCCATCTCTTCCCACCAGAACTTGATGCATGTCTACCATTAACTGGCTGTATAACTTAGGCAGACTGTATTCTCTTCTGGAAGCAATTAAGTTCTAGTTTCTGTTTTTACCATACAACCTGAAATCCCTGAGCACCTTGCCTTTTGCCCACAAACTTCCACTAGAATTTCATTTTGGAAGCATCCATTTGGGATGCCCTTTACCTCAATGTTGTTCTAGACTCTGAAGCAGCACATGAATTATGATGTCTGGTTGTGTTTAAATACAGCATCATATTCCCTTTAGAAAGGGAATTTGAGAGAGTGTTTTTCATGTAGAAACAATACAAACTGAAGAGGCAAACCTTCTAAATGACTCTCCTCATAATCAGCTTGTAATATTTATCATGGTCTCCCTTTTCTTATGCCATGATTTATGATGATGTCATGAGTGTTAATTGGAGACATCTTGTTCTACTGATTTATAAAGTGGTCCAGCCTTTATAGGTGTGCAAGAATGTGTGAAAAAGATGACAACTATCATCATGAAACAAGTGAAGTTCTGCTGGTGGCTGGCAGTACGTGGTGCTCCTCTGGGCTCAACACTGAGGCTGATATTGCTCAATATCTCCATGAATGACCTAGACAATGGGATGGAGCACACACTCAGCCAGCTTAGAGATGATGCCACACTGTGGCAGGGCAGAAGATACACTAAAGGTCAGGGGTGCCATTTAGAAGGATCTTGACAAGATGGAGGAATGGACGAACAGGGGTTTAATAAAGTTCAACAAGGATCAGCACAAAGTCCTGCCCATGAGATGGAATAACCCCATGTATTATTACAGTCGGGAGCTGACTGATGGATAGCAATTCCCAAGGAAAAACACTGGGAAAAGCACTGGACAAGAAGCTGGCAATGCGCCCCACGCAAAGAATAGTAGTTGCACTTTTAACTTTATTAGGAAGAGCAAAGCCAGCACCTCAAGGGAACTGGTTGTTCCTCTTCCACTTGGTTCTCATGAAGCTGCACATGAGTACTATCTCTAACCTAGAGAGACTGACAAACTGGTGCAAGTCCAGAAAAGGACTATGGAGATGGCTGAGGATCTGGACCATATGGGTTATAAAGCAAAACGGAGAGAACTGGGTTTCTTCAGCCTTTAGAAGAGAAGGCTACTGGACAATCTAGCTGCAACCTTCTACTATTAAAATTACAAACAAGAGAGAGTCAGACACAGGTGTGCAGCAAAGGGGTGAGAGGCAACAGACACAAGTCACAGAAAGGGATATTCCAACTGGAAGCAGGAAGAATATTCTTCATTATACGGGTGATGAAGCACTGGGACTGACTGCCCAGAGAGGCTGTGGATTATCTGGCTTGAGCAACTCGATCTGACTTCAAAAGCTCTGAGTGGCAGACTAGACCAGAGGAGGTCTGCCATGAGGTCTGGTGACTTCCCATGGCCAAGCAGGCATAATTGCATATGCAAAAAGCAGAGCTGGATTTACAGAAAGTCAAACTATGGGAACATTTTTCCTGTGGATGCACCAGGAGCAATTTGCAGGTGGTAAGGGATTTAGCCTGCTTTCTGAATTGCATTCATGTGGAGAGCAGAGATGTAGATGACATGACCATGTAACAAGTACAACCCCATACAGCTGGTCAATCTGTAGGGGAGAAGCTGTGATATCAGCCTTTGAGACATTTACACAGACATTTACAGACATTACAACCCTGTGTCACTTTGCAGAGATGAATTAATGTTTCAAATGAATGGTTATTTTCATAAAACTTTAGATCTCTGCCCCTCTTTCAAACATTGTTTGAAAGTGGTTCAGAAATTACTAGAAGAAAGGAAATGGGAACAGCTGTGAATACAGGCACACACACATCACCTGGATGCAAAGACCCTGTTTCTATAGGAACAGAAAGGATGGATGAAATTGGGAAGGTCACAAAGACAGAATGAATCAGCAAAGGGCAAATTTAGGAATAAAAAGAGGAAAAAGGCAATATGAAAACAGATATAACAGGAAATGCATAATATGACAGCAGAAAGAGAAAAGCTAGGGGAAAACCAGGGCAAAGTGCATAAGAAGCCAAATTTTCAGTGAAAATACCGGGGTCAGCAAAACAAGAAAGGGCTGTGAAGGACTGGAGGGAGAAACACAGTGTGATTGCTCAAACTGTCTTTTGTTTTCTCTTTGAGAATGGAGAAGTTTTTCTGGGATGACGAAGACATGAACACCACTTTGCCTTTCTCACACTATCCTCCTTCCAGCATCTGCCTGAGCGTTGCAATGTGAAAACCAAGCTACTTTATATCAAAGCATACACAGGGAGTGTATGTTCTCTATACTGGTAGCCCTATCATCAGAAAATAGAAGCAGCAAACACCGTGTCTCATGCTGGCAGTGCGTAGCATCAAACATGTAGCTTGTAGTGCCTGTGCTTCTTGAATAAGCTGTTTATTTTTCCTGTTAGGAGATTAAAATCAGCTTGAGATAAGGAAAAAAAAAAAATCTACTTTAAATTAAGTGAACTATTAATTGCAGTTTGTATTTGTTATTTCTCTTATCAGCTTATTTTGTTACCAGCTTTAGTGCTGTAGCCTGCACTCCCCATTTCAGACAACACTTTAATCTGTCTTATTCCAACCTTGCTCAGTTTTGGACAAATGCAATTGTAATTTGGATGAAAACTGGTGTTTTCCTTCTGTTTTCACTGCCAATTAGATCAGCTTTTGTGTTAAATGGAGCTCACATGTAAATTCTACATAGAGTATGAGTAAATCCAAAGAACTTCAATAGCAGCAGAGGAAGGTAGAGATACGGTACGCTGGGGAATTATAAAGCACTTACTGGTTGAGGAAGGCGAAGAGGTATCTCATCACTATAAGGACCGACCTGGGCAAAGTAAGGAGGAGTTTGCGGATGTGAAGAGCCCTCTCATAGAGATTGTCTATTCCTGGAAACAGAAGGAAGCATTTTAAGTTCCCTTTTGTATGACGGTCTGAAATAACATTCAATCAGTTCACTCAATTTACTTCGACTCTACCATCACATGTCTGTAGCCAATATGCTCTCATTTTGGTGTATTACAAAAATAAGATCTAAAAGTCCTTCTCCCTCCCACAGTTTAGAAGTAACATCCTTACTTTAAGAAGTCACAAATTTGCCCAAGTCAAACCCTGGCCACGTGCTGAGCCAGACAGCTCACAAAATCACAATACCAGTCCATAAATCACCTGAGAGAACCAAGGAGAGATGTTTGCTCTCAGTTTCAAATACAGATTCATTCTCTTTATTTGAAAGTTCATATCAGGTATAATATTGCAATCACCGAGCTTCTTTAATGAGTTTTCTTAAGCAAATGTCCAGCTATAACTCTCTTAATGGCAAAGCAGGATAAAGGCCTTATGTTTTATGGTGTGTAAACAACAAACAAAAAGATCACATGTATTTTCCCAAAAATGATTTTATAGCAGTCTACCAAAATTCTTCTGAAGCAGGCAGAACAAGGTCAGCTTAACAAAAGCATCAGTTCCTAATGTCTTATAACAAGGGTGCATTATCTTCCATGTTGGCCAGAAAGGTTATGTGGCTGCAAGTGGTGTAGTGATGGGATAAAAGCATAAATTGTTTTTCAAAATAAGTAATATCTCAATTTTTTACTCAATGTGTTTTCTGTGTAAATGACACTATTAGAAACAACCTGCAATTTCAGTAATGCTTTTTATGTCAGCCAAGAAAGAATGCTGCAACTAACAACATCTAAGGGAAATCTTAGCAGACTACATGAGAAATACTGTCCAGTGGCAACAAAATGGATGCTCAGAACTGTGGAAATGAGAAATAGGAGCTGACTCCAATAGCTGAAAATCCATTTGTACCACAAAATGTGACATTTAAGAGTACATGTTTTAAATAATTACTTACACAAAAGTATGTAACTGTAAATAGAGTTCCTGGTGTTTATTTGTGTTTTTTGGTATGGCTATTTGTACCAATTAGCATTTACTTGTTGATGCACAATCTGTGTTGACTTGTGTTTCTTAGAAGAACAACTAGTGTCTGGTAATTGGTATTTTGGTACCAAGAACTAAGCATATGCAGAGCACGTCAGCTGCGAGACTTCTGTTTACCACACAGAAGTGCTGCAGTTCATTAGGAAATGCCAGTGTAGTAAACCGGAGTCGGAAACCTGTTCCCACACCTGCATTTACAGGAGATTCCACTGGCTCGGTGGAATGCCACTGGATGGGGTGAAACTCGGAAAAGGACTGCTGACCGGTTTCACAATTTATAATCTAATGAGTCACACTGAGCCCAAACTCTAGCTGAAAATCAGTTCAAGCCTTTACACTTTCTCAAGTGGAATATGAGCTTGAATTTATGTTGCTGTTAAACATGGACTGCATGAATCAAGTAGTATTTCTGGTTACTGGTTAAGAACTGGAGTCCACGGCAGGGATGTTCTAAGCCTGGGAGCTGCTTGCACCGCAAGGATGCGCAGAGCAAACACAATTCTCCTCTCGCTGGCTAGTGCACATCTTGGAGATGACAATGCTACGTCCCCTCACTTCTGCAGGGTTGTGCCACACTGCTGTTCTGTGCAGCCCACAGACGTCACTTTTAGTGCAGGGCCTTTCTCCACCTCCTTAAACTAAGCCACTGCCAGTAGAAGGAGCCTGCCCGTATCTTCGGTTCCTGCTCTTCCAACTGTTACAGCTGGGGCACCTTGTGAGTCTCCAGCTCAGCCTGCCTTTCCCCTGACAAGCCTGTTTGTGAGTCTCTGTACAGAGCTGTAGGTCTGAGTGGTTTTGAGCCTGTGTGCATGTGCGCAGGTGGGTTTTGTAAGGAGTGGGGCTGAGAGAGGGGAGTCGAAAGGTGCTCTGGTTACATCTTTCAGCGCTCCCGCCTCAGCAGCACTGCTGTGCTGTGCGGTGGCACCGCAGTTCCTCTCCAGCCTTTCTGCCCCATGTGCTGGGCGTGGGAAGCTGGATGGAAGTTGTGATGCAGCACCAGAACTTGCCTTCTGCATTACAGCCTCTCCCGGTTAATGCCTTGTGCTGCAGACCCGCCTCTTCCCGCCAGTTCTGGAGACTGGCCCTGGACCAGGTTCGGTCATCGCTGAACTCAATTCAGACCTGAGAAATGCACTGGCTGGGCTCCCAGGTGGGTCCAGAGTCTCCTTTCACCGCTCTGCTGCCTATCTGGTGCTCTGTCTAAACTGGTGAGCTAAACCAAGACGGGTCGCAGTCATAAATATCAGCAGGCAGCTGCCACACAGTGGTTATCCCACTCTCCTATGTGCTTTGTGGTCTGTGCCAACTGCAACTCTTCCAAGCAGTTCCTAGACATGGTTCACAGGATGCATGAGCCAGAAACTGGTTCCAGGAGGCAGCACGGACATGGAAGAGTAGTTAGAGAGAGTCTGGCTGCATGGCCCGGTGCTGAGCTATCCCAGCTGCCCTACTGCGGGCACGATCAGTAGTAAGTACTAGCAGGTCACCTCTATACTGCAGCAGTTACAAGCTCTACATGCTGGAATGAGGTGTGTTTATTTCCCATACCTTCCTGGTAACCCAGCCCCAGTTTCCATGAAAGCCCCTTTATTGAAAATCCAAACTATTGCCAAGTAGTAAATTAATGTGCTTTCCACATTATTTCAAAAGGCTTTTCTTTCTCAGCATTGATTTGGTTTAAAGGAGATAGGTAATAACATTATGTATTTGTGTGCAGCTTTTAAATGAGGAGCTACATTTCGTATTTGCTTGTGTGTATGCGGTGTGCGAGTGTTTGTGTACGTAGGAAAGAAGGAATGAATGCAGAATGACCTCTCTGCATCCAGGCAAAAAGAATTTGCAGCTTTGCTGTTTCCCATGCAGAGGGAAGGGAAAGCATTGCTTTGCCTCTGCTGGCTTTGCCGAAGAGCCTCGGGGCAGAATGGGCATCCAGGCTACAGGCTGGTTGCTGTGAGGAGCCACTGCAGAGAGCTGGCTGTGCCTCCCCTCTCACAGCACTTCTGGTGGAGGCCCTCTTGCCATTACTCTGATTTTCAAGAACTGTAATTAGCCCTTCCTCAGTGCCTGGTGAGGTATTACCCATTTCTCAGCTAAGAAAACCGAAGTGCTGATATTACATGACTTGTCCTAATAATGCAATTAGCTGCCAGGCAGAAACAGAAATCATGGGATTTGAAAACTGGTTCATTACTCTAATGATACGAGACTCACATTCTCAAAGACAAGCAACAGGACAAGCCTCTGGCAAGGCCAAGCACACTGAGAACTAATGTGTTTTTTCTGACTGTGAAGGAGGGAAGGGAGATCTGTGTGAAGGACACATGAATATCAACCACAAATCAAAACTACTGTCAGGTAAATATCACTAACAGAGATGGCTATTACTTTCTAGTTCCCAGTTCTCTGAGCAGAACAAAACTTATGGAGCTCTGGTCCGACACACACAAGCTCTGGCTTTCCAGACCTGGCTCAGCCACAGGGGTCTAACCCACAAGCAGGAGAGTTTCCTGCAGCCAGATGAGAAGGTGTTTGGCATAGGAACACCGCTCCTGTTAAGTGGAGCTACAGGGCAGCCCAGAGCACAGGAGACATTTGTGGGGTGAAACAAGGGAAAGGGAAGAGGCCAGCTTCTGGGGCTTCATGACTATAGCACTCTGGGGAAGAGCCAGGCACCTGTGTCCAGAACTATTAATGTATTTTTATCAGACAATAGTTGACCAAAGCACTCTAATAATATAAGGAGATTGGTTTTCCATGTATTCACAAAATTATCTAGGCATCTAAGTGTCAGAGGTGTTTGGGATCTAAGAAGCCTCCACCAGTTACCACAAAAAACGAAAAACAGAGAGGTTGAAGGACTCTTCAGAGGTCATTTACATCTACAGTCTCACTCTTTGACTTCACACCAATCACCTCTGAGAGATGTCTGTCCAACCTGTTCATAAAATCCTCTAAAGAGGTGGATCACAACCTCCACAAGAAAATCTGTTGAGGGGCAATCTTGCATTGTTCTTGGAAAATATTTATTTCGTGATCTTCCATGGACTTCCTCTGCAAACACTCCTCGTCCTTGAACCGAACGAATGAATCCAGATGAGACTAATGTCATTGCATAAATGAAAGAATTACTTATCAGCCAGCTGCCTCTTTGTCAGCCACAGGCTAAGGACCATTTCTCAAAAGCCTGAGAGAGGCATAAATCTGAGCTACTCAAGCCTTAAAAAGTGTGATCTTCAGCCTCCCAGAACACTGGAACCTACTCTGGAGAGGTGGCGTCACCTTTGCTTACTGCAGAGACACACAGAATCAATGAACGTCCACTTTTGCCTTCTAGGAGAAATAACACATTTTAACCACCTGGTGACTCACGATGAGGTTTTTGCAAGGGCAGAGTCTAAAATGAAAGAGACTGAAAGTGAACAATCTGCCTCAGGAGAGTAAAGGAAAGCTGAGATGGGAGAAAACACAATTACTAACATGAGCCACCAAACACAAACAAAACAAAACTAAATTATAAATTAAGACAGGGGTACATTCATCCTAAATAACGATATGAAAATGTAAATTGAATTTTAATTAAGCAATAATCCTGAATCAGTGGAGCATATAAAAGGCAATAAATATTCAAATATATAAATGGAGTGCTTTGGTGATGGAGAACAAAAGACTTTTGCAAGAGAGCAGTTGCTGGTGATTTTGAAATGTTTTGGGCCAACTGGACAGCTACACGCCTTTATCACTTTGGTTTAGCTAAAAATGCTACAAAAGCACTGCACTTTTCCTGGTCTTGGTCCAACGCATGGCCTCTGCTGCACTGGAGGTGAGAGGTTACCCAGCGAGAAGATTCACCCTGGGAGCAGCCAGAGCTCAGAAATGGCGAGTTCCAGATCGTGTATGTTCTACCACTCTCTGTTAGCAGACAGTTTGCATGCACCAACATCAGTAGCAACAAAAGACCTGCAAACATTTGGCAAAGTGTAGATATTCTTGATCACAACATGTGGAAGGAGAAACCTGGTGTCAGCAATGAATGAACTGTGCTACAGTAACAGCTGTAGCGCAAGCTCAGCATATTTCACAGGCAAGGGTAGCAAAAAGGAGGAAGAAGAGGGAGAAAAATGTAACGTAAGTCACCTCTCTCCTTTAGGATCACTGTTTTGAAGGATAAAACCCAATGCGGTATTACAATGTGGGAGTCACTTGCTCTTTCCACTTGGTGTGGCACTAACTAATGGCAAAGTGAATGCCTAATGCGTATTTTACACACCCACTGAATGTCACATGGGATTGAGTTACACTTGCAGATGTAATTTTTATGGTCAATTTGCAGCTGACAAGCAATTCACGTGAATATGTATTAGTGCTGAAGTTAACAATTTATGCCTCCTTCCACTTTGGTAGATGAGTCCAATCCAACTCAAAGATATGTATATATTAACTCAGCAGTACCACTTACAGCTCTTTCAGATCTATTTAAGAAGGCATTACAGAAGGACAAACACAATCGTCTCCACTGTCATTTTGGGAAGGAAACCATTGTAATTTTGTTGAAACTCTTTCATGAAGAGCTGACAATTCAGAATACAGTTTTTTACTTTTTAAGTAATGGGCAATAGTCTGGAGAAGTGATAAAATAATTTCCTTTCATAACATTTATAGCATTTATGCCTTTAGGTAAACAGGCACTGCTGGCAGCAAGGGATTGAAATGATGAAAATCAGAAGGAAAAAATATATAAGTTTTCATCCATCCTGGCATCTTAGTGTATCAAATATAAGGCAAGTGAGATGAAACCAAGAAGAATGACAATGACCTGAGCAGAAGCTAGGTGCTCTGGGTAGCTGTGTCTGCTGCTGCATCGCACAGCTACATATATAAAAGTGAACAGTAATTCACATGTATAAGAACTGACACCAGGAGAGGAGCTGCCATCCCCCAGCAGTGAAGGTGAGTTATGATCAGCCATGTAACTCCTATCACAAATATTTTGCTTGTGTTTGACCCAACCTTTTTTCTACAAGAAGCCCAGTGCAACTCTCCTTCCTTCCCCACCACCTCAATTTTAGCCCCCGGCTTGCTGAGTACTGCTGGGAGCAATAGTAGCCACCTCTTTTGCTGAGAATGCAGAATTATGGCCCATAATCAGATGGATGCTTTACATTCTGTTCTACTTTTCATGCTTGCTCTGGAGAAACCATAATTCGGCATAAATTTTATCTAAAACAGTTCATAAGCCCAAACAGCATAATATTGTTCTCATGAGTCTAATTAATACAAATTGCCCTAAAAGTCACAGTCATTTTGCACTGTTTCCACTGTATTTGCAAAAGGGAAAGCATTAAATCACAATGCTCCATTTCATTCGGAAATATATGCATAAATGCAAAGGAATTCCTCAGTGGCTGTACTGAGGAAAGGTTCATTTTGCAGCTGTAGCCTCAATTATGCTTGACATCCATAACTAAGCACTTCAGTTTCAAGGGGTTTTTCACTGGCAACATCACATTTCCATATAAAATGTGTGACATTCCGCCCTTTTACAGTTTTATGTGAACATTAAGTTTATGTATTTGCCTTCTCGCCCCCACTTTTTATAACAATTTCTGCCAACAATTAAGAAAAACACACATTTATCTTGAAAATCTTTTTGAAAACAACTTAATGTTTATTAATTTCCCCACTGTTTATCAGATAGGGAATGCTATATGAACTAAGAGTATTTAAACCCTCTTAATTAAAAATGTGAAACCTTTGTGGACTTGCACGTTGTGATCTAAAGAAGCTACAGTAATGTGTGTTCTCACAGAGGAAAGGGAGTCTGGCCCTGCTCCCATTAACATGAAGACCAACATACTTAATATGTGAGGCCATGTGAGCACAGAAAAAGAAACTAATGCAACTATCACAGGTTCAAAGTCTAAAATAGAAGAAAAATCTTGCCTAGACTATCTTCCTTTTTGCAAGATGTACAAAGTGTTAAGGTTAAAAGACAGCAATGGAAAGGGTCTTTGAGAATAGCAGTTTTTGTTAGCACATGCCACGTAGGTGCTATTTGAACTAAACTGTGACAGGTAGTAAATTCTGAAATGCTTGTTGTTTTATTAAAAAATAAAAAGCGTGTCTTATTCCCTGGAAGTGGTGGGCCACTTAAGGAAGCGTGTAGACCAGGTACACAGCTGTAAAAACACTCCACCTCAGGATTCTGAGATAACGAGAAGATGCAGACACATAGCCCACTGTTCCCAGCAGGCGGTTCTGGGGCTGGCTGTGGGTGCAAAGCACAAGAAAGGTTCTTTCTCTGCTCACACCACATCCAACCCCCACACCGTGACAACACAAAGTAAAACCACCCCAGGGTGTTCAAAGAGTAAACCCCTTTTGTCCTGCCTGTTCCAAAGTGACCGCTCCTCCCTGCGCTGAACGAAGGAATTGATGGGACATTTCAAAGTGCCCCTAATGATAACCTTGTGCAAACCAAACCAAACCACGATGAAACCATCCTCGCCTGGCTTCCTCCAAAACATGCCAGAAACAGACCTGGGACTCTTACAACACATTATCAGGAAGAAAATCCTCTGTCTTCTTCTGTACCAGCAATAGCAGAAGTCAAACCTAGCAGAACCACTCAGTCATTACACCTCATCTTGACAAGGTGCCGTAGAGATGACAATCCAGGTTCACGACAGCCTCAGAGAACAGCCAGTGTAAACCAGGATCAGATGGCAACACCTCTCTCCCAATAACTGTGCCATTTAAAAAGGTGGCTGGGAAAAGCAGTGACATTGTTCCAGGCTATTGCTTGTTAAGGATTTCAGCTTCTACCCCTCTTTCCAAATACCGTGGCCTGCCTTCAGAAGCTTCAATGGTGAACGGAAATTCTTTGAAATCATCCAGGTTCCTCTTCTTGGAAGACATTTAAAAGATTGTTTTGGGCAAATATTTTTGCATCTCCTAGGCATTCACTTGTATAATAGTTGTAAGCCAAATACTCATTCTTGTTATTTTGCAATTCTATTTAAAGCTCTTCAACACAGCAGAATGCAATACCATCTCCACATACAAGTACCATCATTTCTAGTTTTCGTAATGCTTAGTCAAAATAATAAAGTCATAAAGAGATCCAATGGGCAGAATCTGACAGCAGAAATTTTGAAAAGGAAATCTGGTACAAATGTTTAACGATGAAAGTGATTAATCGCTTGAACAGCTTATCCAAGGATGTGGTAATTTTATGTCAACAGAAGCCACTAAATCAATATTTTTTTTCCAGCAGACATGGTTTAATTCATTGAGAAGTTATGGAAATCAGTGCAGGATTATTAGGTAAAGTTCCATCATCCCTGTCATGCAGAAATTCATTCAATCAAAATGGTCCCTTTTTAGATTTCAATTTCTATGACTCACAGACATTTTCTGGGCTGTGGCACTGCAGTTAACTAAAGCTGAACTCATGCAGAACCAAGATGATGCTTCCTAAAGAGACAATGTCCCCCTCAGCATCAGGGATCAGACTGTTAAACTGCAGTTTTGAGGTCCTTCAGGACTCCTCAGTACCACTGAGCCTGTAAAAAGCAACAGCTGCAGAAAAGCAGCAAAAAAGGAAACACAAAATATTGCACATGGACGATCCACCTATTCATAATCTCCAGGTTGAATTACTGCAATCCTCCTTATCTGGGAAGAAAACCACACACATTGGGTTTCCCCAGCAGTGAGCAGAAAAGCCCATCTGATGGTCAGCCCAAGACACTGTGCACACATTGATCTGCAGTCCTGCCTGCTGGGCTGAGACCCCTTTGCCAAAATAACAGTTTGGAGAGAGCCTGCCCTAACTAATATCCCACAGGACTGGCCGTTGTCTCCTGTGAAACCCTCCTTCTCCATTTGGCCGAAGCAGGCATGTTACAAAAGAAGGGTTGAAAGGAGGAAATTCTTCCACAAAGCTCACACCTCTGACCACTTTCTGATGGATCTGCAGGGAACAGTAAACCTACTGATGGGTGGTTTGGCCTCACCCTTCCCCAACATCTGCAGGGATCTGCGAACTGGAAGAGGTTTGGTGCATGCCAGAGCAATTCACTCATCCACTGAGAACTTCCTAAATTACTACAAGCTCTTTGTGTCCAGCTATGAACACCAGCAGTGCCCAGACCCCTGTGACGCTCCTCCAAGGCGCCCCATGACGGGTTGTCTATGGGAAGGCAGAGCGGGCTTTTCTGCAGACAACATGCAGCTGCTCCCCTCCGCTCCTGCGTGGAGGGGTTTTCCTGCTGGTTTTAAGCTGAGCACAATAAAGGTCTAGAACCTCACAATGTCAAGCATTTGGTCACTTATTCACCAGTGCTGACTCCAAGCTGCGGGGCACGAAAATCTTTGTGGAAAGTAACGTCCTCTGTTTGCACGGTCATGACTTCATTGCCTTCTGTCTGCCCCAGTGCACAGAGGAAAATAATAATGTGTTTAAATTTAACTATTTCTTGTATACCAAAAAATATCCTTCCTGCCCTATTAAACAAAGAGTTTTACTGTACATTAATCCCACTGGGAAAAGGGAACAACCACAGCTGTGAGCATGACTAATAGCTGACCCAGACTGATACAGATGGCAAACAAATTGTCTCAGAAAAATCTGTGAAGTTAGCTCTTTTTTTCAGGCTGCTATTGGATATACGAAAGTAAAATTATATTGAGAAAGAAATAGAGATTTCTACTTACTGATACAAGAAATAAGATCATTAAATCTTTCCTTAGGAAAGACAGGGTTTTCCAGCCCTCGGAAATAGAGCTTCAGTACTCCAGCAACTGAGTTAATGTCATGGTTACTTTGGTCATCTGCCAAAGGATTTTCACCTTAAAAAGTAAATAAAGTGAATGAAACACACATGCAGGAGCATTCTTACATGCAACATTTTTATAAGTGAGTGACATTTTGGGGTTTTTTTGTTTGTAGTGTGTGGGAGGTGGCAATGCAAGCATCCAAGTAAGATAATAAACACTGATTTAGGAATCCCTGGGCTATGATTAAACTGAAACTGGCAGCCTAAATAAAGCTTCCTTTAAATTACATAATCTATTGATCTCTTAGGTCCTGAACTTCCAACTACGTATTTATGGACACATTGTGAACTACAGTTAGTAAAATAAAAAAGCCAAATGGTCTTATTTGAATAGGGTTTCTCAGACTATTCTTTGGGAGTTTACATAAAGCAAATTGAGTTAGATAGCTCTTTTGAACCGGAAATCTGTTTTCATTCTGAAAAATTAAAATGTTCAGGAATACATGCAAGCATTTAGTGAAAAGACTGTATGGGAACTGAAACCCAAACGGAAACCTCAGCCATGGCTGAACTACATGAAACTTAAAAGACTTAATCTTCATTTTGAAACATTTTAAAATGTATGTATCTTGGAAGATATTCTGGAGAATACCACTACCCAGAATAAGTGGTTAACAATAAGGCAGATTTAAAAGCTGGCGTATAGGAGAACATGGCTTCACTTAGCAAGTAAAAACAGCTGCTTCATGTATTTTGTCAAAGACGAGATCAGGTTAAACAAGATCTAGAACTAATCCTGGGGAGAAAAATACTGTGCATATTTTTTTCATGCTTTTAGTCACAAGACTTATTGCTCCAAGGGTTTTCTCATTAGCAGATGATCTGCAAAAGGTTTTTCTGGAAATTAAAAAAACCAGCTTCTAAGAGCCAAGAAAAGAGAATGTAAGATTAAAAAAAAAAAAGTAACTAGTATTGTTTTAACACAATTAAGGGATTGCTGGATCCTGGTCCCCCTTGCAGAGCAATCCTAGGCTGGGTGTTGCAAACCACTCATGTTTAAAAAGCTGTTTTTACTTCCTAGTATTTTTCCCATGATTTCTCGTCTGGGGCTGAAGTTTCCTTTGGGAATGAAGCCACTGGTTGAAAAAGGAATGACCCTTTCACAGCCCTATTCTCATTGATCGTGATGCCACTTTGGCAGAGGGACCAGAAAGCTGAGCACTCATACTCCAGAAGATCAAGTAACAGGGTTCTCAAATCGCATTACGTAGTCTCTTGAATCTAATTAAAACCCATAATCTCTCCTTTCTGATGTTCTTTAAAAGAAAATATAGACAAACTATTATTTGCAGTTTATCATTAACAAAAGATTAAAGTTTACAGTTGACTCAAGAGTCATACGCCTCATCTAAACAAAATGAAAACCAACTTCCAGCTCCTAGAACTTAACAGGGGAAAAACATGTAGGTGTCATCATTACACTTCATCTTTAAGCATATATGATGGTTCAAATTTTTAGATGCGGTACACAAAGTGCACACAAACTGCTTAAACAACCAAGAAAGTAATTAGAATTTAAAAGATTTTTAAATGTCAGATATTAAGGTGCTCGAATAAATGAAAATGCAATTACCTCTCTCAAATGAATTTTTAATATCATTCACTTCCACCTGGGAACCAGACACTCTAAAAATTCCCTGATGCTGAAGACCTGCAGTAAAGATGGGAGACGGTGGTGAGAAATTAATATAGTTTTAAAAATACTTTTAATCTCTATTCTGAAGACAATGCTGTGGTGGTAAATACACTATGTAAAAGATGCACAAAAAAGTCAGGGCACTAATGAAATGACATACTATGTTTCAGAGCTTACCATATAGGTTGATAAATCTGATACAGCTTTCCACAATGAGAGGAATGACTTGTCCTGAATCCTGGAAAAACAGAAGCAGAAAGAGTGAGCTGCAGACCAGAAAGAGGAAACCTCCCTACTCTGGACTGAATGTGAAAATGCATTTTCTTGGTCAATCCAGATGGACATACAGTGCTGGCAAAAAAATACATAAGAAAATATATCGTTTCTAAGAGAGTTCTCTTCCCATTTAGGGAAGGAGGGAATGGAACAGGTGAAGAGAAAAGATTACGGTTCTCCATTAAAATAATTGTATTGGGAACTTCAGAGACTTCATTCTCTACCTCTGCCACTGTATCTGGCTAACACTGTATGTGACATCTAAGCTCATGCATGTGTTTTAGATTTTTGAAGCAAAATGAGTTAAAGCAGTGAATTTGCCTTGTAAAAAGTTTATCATTAAGAATAATAATTCAGGATGAAGATGATCTCTCTGCATCCATTTAACTTACCTTTCATTTTCTGGTGGAGAAAATCTTACATGGACCTAATTACACAGGACCTAATTCCTTGAGTGTTGGTTTTGTTTTGGTTTTTTTTTTTGTAAAAATGTTGATCACAAACAGCTGACAAAACCTCTTCTGGACCTGCTGGACTATCAGAAGAGTTCTTGGAGTCACCAAATGACATTGCATGGGGTATACCAGGTGCCTCCCTCCTGACCTGGACACCCCTATGTGCTCTGCTGATCTGCGTATCCTAACATGGGGCAGATGACGGCCTGGCACGTTGGTTCGGGCTGCTTGAACCAGCTGGTGATACACTGGCTGGTCAACTGCAGCCCCTGTGAGCTGAGGATGTGGTTGAGCTGCCTCTTCTGTAGGCACAAAAGGTGCTGGGAAAGGAAGGACACAGCCCACACCTCCCCACCTGCAATGGGCAGAGCTCAGGAGCCAAAGCTCCTGGTCTCAGCCATGATACAGCTGCAGGATACAGCTGCATCTTCAGTTAAGTAGAGGTGTCTTAATAAAGGAGAAAAAAATGTGATGGGAGGGGGAGAAGATGACTATACACTGATTTTCCGAGAGTTATTTGTCTTTTTCTTTTACGCTGCTGATTTTCCAAAAGAACTGTCACAGTCCTTTGTGACAGTCCAAAAAAGCAGTGTATTAGTGTGTTTTGGCACTTTAAAAAAATAGACGCATTATCCTAAGTACATTAATGACTACACGTCATCAAATATTTATTAAAGGCACAAATCATATGATTAAAAATTATTTAGAAAAGTTGGTGCTTATATTGGAAAAATTACTGTTTCATCAATAATAGGTACCTTTGAAATTTTTGCCTTGGAAGCTATAATTTTTCTTTCCAAATGAATTCCAAATATGTAAACGCTCAGAGAACTAACTTATTCATTTGAAAGTTTAATATAAAACCAGTCTGTATTCCAAACTCATGAATTCAAAAGCACCCTGTAACTTAGAATACACATTTCCTCTTACAGACTAGTCCTTCTTTTTCATGCTAAATTACACTAATGGGAAGTTTATGAATGATGCCCAAGCAGAAGAAAAGCCAACTACTAAAAAAATTTTGAAAAATAACACACAGTGAAGCAATGAAACAATGCACCTCTCAAGACAACTTAACTCCCGATCTTCTGTGTGCTCCATGTTGTTTTAGTGGTGCTTACAAAAGACTGTACCGCAAATTACACTATTTAAATTGTGACTTGTCTTTTAATTTAAAACCAAGGAAAGACTGGCTACCCAACAATCAGTAATGTCTGGATGAGCATCTTCTGTTTGAGTTGTGTCATGATTCAGTAACAGCTGAATGAAAAAATCCCATGTAACAGGTCAGTTGCTAAAATCAGGAATACTGTCATCTTCACCAACACTGAGCAGACTGGCTCTCCAAAAAAGAAGTGTATTAGAAAACATGCACAGCATGCACCCGTATCTCCTGTTAGTAAACTGGTTCACGCAAAGAATATAAAGCCTCGGAAAATATAGTGTTTGCAGTAAGAAATTACAAAAACATAGATTACGTTCATACCTGCTTTTGGAGAATCTGTTCAGAAACAGGCACAACTTTGTAGTTAAGTAATTTCCTGAAATAATCTAAATGAACATCTTTGGATTTTGGATCTAATGACTGGAAAATACTTTGAAGTAACAATCTGTGTTGGTGAAATGTCAAGAACAGTGACCCTACCACTGCTGTGAATTTAATCTGACATGTGTAGTCACGAATGTATGTTTGGGGCTAATTATAATTTCTTATGATGCAAAAACGTAACGAAAAGCAATTTGGTGGAATTTTGTACTTCACTAGCTATAATCCTTTTGAGTCTGTCAAAATGACTCATCCCTATCAGGAATGATATGGTTTTTGGGCAGAGATGCTTTCCTAGGTTACCTCCCATGCTGGCAAGCCTGTCATAAGGCCATCAGCTTTCTTTCCTTCTTTCCTTTTGAAAAACTAACTATGTTGGATTCTCCACTTGCAAGTAAGCCCTGCAACCCACACTGCCATGTAGCATAACCCTCTTCCCTGTGAGGGAAAATGACGGGGTGGCGTATCTCCCAATTTGCTCTGTGCTTCTCTAATCCAGAGGCTTTTTGTTGTGGGAGTTTCTGCTTCTTCACTTACTTTCATCCTTGAGCAAGAAACTGTTTATGATATTAATCTCCTGCACTGTGTGATGATTTCCTGAAAGTCTCTGCACCTCACAGCACCACCTGCATATTAATAATAGTTTTCCCTACAGCTGTACGGAGGGTGGCTGAAAGCTCTGTTTGAAGACAGCTAAGCTGTTATGGTGCCAGTGAATGCAGAATTCATTCTTCAAAATATTTGCTGATAGATATTTTGTGCACGAAGAATAAAAAATCCTAGTAACATTCAAACCCAGTTCACAAGTCAGGAATTTCATTCACTGCATTTATAAATGTATTTTTACATATTTTTTGAAGATTTCCTTCCTTTAGCTCTGTCAGCTAGTGTCCAGAGGCAATAATTGACTGTGATGGGCAGGTGCTGTTAATGAATAAGGAAATATCCATCATTTAAGACTACAATCACTCCAGAGTTGTGCTCTGGTTTGGTTTTGTCTGCTGTACTTGTAGATTCATTTCTTAATGCAAACTTCTCCCTTCAGGTCTTTGAAAGAGCTAATTTTGAGGCAGGCGTGAATGCAACCCGAGAGCGAGGCGGAGATGGTTCTCTTGTCACCAGAACTATACCTGATGTCTCGTGTGAGAGTTCCTTCGGCCTCGGCTAGAAGCATTATTAGAAATAAAAGTATGAGAAAGAAGAAGATAGTAAATACAGCAAAGATACAAGATTCAGAATAGCGGTGATCACAATTTCACACAATATAATAAATTCCTAAAGTCACAGGAAATCAAAAGCTGGATATCAAACCCAGGGTGATTCTGCTTCTGCACAGACTTTAGATGCTGAATGTAATGAAAATGGCAAACAGGAAATTGTGCTAAGTCGTGGGATGCACCACTACGTTCTATCTTCTGTATGATGCTAAGTTTCCTAACAAAACCAGGCTGTCAATACTATCCCTACTTGATTAACAAAATTGTAGGGAGGCTAACATGAAAAATGAATCCCCCTCTTTCCCTCTGACTTCAGGAAGTATTATATTGATCAACCGGGAAAGAAAAGAGCCCCAGAACAGATTTAAACATAATGATCTGCCTCAGCTCACGTGAGGTGGTGACCATTATAGTAAGAAGTGTTGAGATCAGCCACTGGGGTGGCTGGTGCCAGTACCTTGATGAATGACTCCAAATCACCATTAAACAACTTAGCACTATATTGTGATCGGGGTCTGGGCTTCCTGTGTTTCTGGGGCTTAGGGGGAAGATTTGGAGGCCTAAGGGAAGGGAATATGATTACTGAGCAAGGTAATTAAGTCACACAATAAAATGAAATGTCTGTAAGCTCATACCAAAACAGTAAAACATTGTAAAGGGAGAAATAAACACAGTACTTATAAAATAAAGACTTTCCAACAAATTTAAATGTAACAGTGATTAAAAGATAGAGAAAAACTCCCATTAAAAACATACTACTTATGGATAAATATTGACATTCTTTATGAACCCCTGCTTTGCAGTTTTACCATACACATTTATTCCAAACACTGCACAATTGGAATGGTCCTTTTTGTTGCGGTCATGCATGAAATGTGCAGCAACCACTGCAATTCATCCTGCCACCGTGACAGAACACAGGCTACTCGAAGCACCTCTTATCAAGCAGAAAAGTTGCATCATGCTGGAGAAGCTCCAAATGCAAATTAAAGCTGCTCAGCACTCTCCTAATGTTCTTCAAAACCAAACTGTCTGCATTTTGAACTAGAGTCAGGATGGTTAAACAGCTTTAGCCTTCCACATCCAACCGTCAGCATCTTCACATAAGAAAAGTAACACCTTGCAAATTAGCTAAAGGAGTTAAAAGAATATCAGCAACTTAAAACAAATAAACAAAAGCAGCATAAAGCAAAAAAAATAAAAGGAAAAACAAACAAAACATTGGTCAGTAAAACGTTTACCTAGCATGTAACACATGTAATGACTATAACTGAATATAACTAAATACTGTCCTCTAGGTCACAACGGATTTTGTTAATGTCAAGGCACTCTGCATGTCAATAGCATCCCTAGTTCCCCTGCACCAGCAGCCCACTGTTTCTATAGATTTTTCAAGAATTAGCAAAAAAATCAAATGTTTTTGGGGAAACAGTGAGGAACAATAATGCATAGAACATTAAGTGGTGGGAATTTGGTCTGTTTGGGTACTACCTGCCATTTTAAACTCATCTTTAAAGATATTCTATTCCCTGCTACAGTTTAACTTTGACCTTGAAGAACATTGCCATCTGCATGTCTTACAGTCTGGACTTAACTGTGGAGCAACAGGCAGGTCCCAGACAGAGTGGGGGAACTGGTGATGAGGAACTCACAGGCAGGCCCTACTCCCTCAAAGTTTCTTTTCCTAAGTGACCGGCTGTGAGACGATAGGAGGTAAGAAGGCTTCAAGCTGCTTCCTCACTTTACTAAGCTAAAATCATTGCCTAAACGCATCATCTTCTTTCAGCTGCTTACAGAGGAGGGAATTTAGGATGATGTGAGCCTGATGAGTCACCTGCTTCAGAGTCAAGAAATGACATTTTTCTCATTAGACATAAGCTTGCTGATCTCCATGAATTCCTGGTAGCATCTGAGGGCATGGTTAAAGGGCACAGGTCTCAGAATTAATGTCAGCAATCAGGAAGAATGCTCTGATTTGTTACCCCTTTTCACCCAGAGTCATGTAAGGAAAGAAAGTGAGAAAGCCCAGCTTTACAGATCTAAAATGGACCACGGAGTAACGGGAGAAAGGCTGGTCTGAAGTTTGTAGAGATGTCTCCAGGAATATGCGGGCCAGGCCAAAGATGTTACACAAAAGCAAGTGGCCCAGCAAAGGCAGAGCCAGAGCTGGATCCAAACTTCTTAGTTAGGAGGGCAAGTCCTTTTTTTTTTAAAAAAAAAAAATCCAAAGGGGTGGTGGTAAAGTCATTCCTGTCCAGGAAGCAAAAAGCAGAAAGAGAAGGCATTGAGCAAAGATGTATTGCATGGAAAGGGAAGAGTGAGACCTGGAAAGCTCGGCTGGATGTTCCTGCCACCACCATGATGGGAAAGGTAGTGCCTGTACTGGGGATACACACAAGTGGCAACTGCAAATCCAAACTGTTGCCATTGTCCCCCACAGTCTGATAGCCTGGGGGCTGCAGTGTGCTTGTCTGGGACTATAAAGACCCATATTCTTCACCATGAGGGTGGTGAGACACTGCAACAGGCTGCCCAGAGAAGTTGTGGATGCCCCATCCCTGGTAGTGTTCAAGGCCAGGTTGGATGGGGCTTTGAACAACCTGGTTTAGTGGCAGGTGTCCCTGCAATGGCAGGGAGGTTGGAACTAGATAATCTTTAAGGTCCCTTCCAACCCAAATCATTCTCTGACTCTGTGATTTAAATATCCAACACGTGGACGCTGGCGGAGGCAGGTATTCCTGACCAGAGTGAGGTTATCAAAGATGCAGCCTGTCCCCTACATCCATCTCTGTATCAGGTTCTTCTGAACTGTGTATCCTGACCAACTGAGTTACAAACCATGAGAGGCAAGGTATATCTCGCAACTGAAAATAAAATATTAAACTCTAGCATCAAAAAATCCCTTGTAGCTTTTAAATTTGCTATGTGATTCACTAATATTTTTAGGGATCTCCCAGTTTGTCTCACCCTTGACACTGGCCTAAGCAGCTCACAAGAATGAAGCAGATGAACGGTCTGGTCCTTTACCCATCAGAATGCAGGAACAGAAATGCTGAATGTTAAAACACGCAGGGCCTGTACACAATTTTTGTAACAACAGCAACAATGTTATATACTCTTACAGATTTGCTCTAAAATTTGTGATTTCTAATAGTTTAATCCATTTGTAACTCTAAATTAAGTAAAATAAAAATATCTTACCTTGTTGTCATGTACTCAGCCCTGTGACCTAGAAAAGTTCAATACACAGGAAACGAACATTTGTAGGTTTCAGGTAGATTTTTTTGTATCTAAATTATTTTTAACAAATTACTTATAACCCTAACTTTCATGATATAGAATTATACAACAAACAGGGCAATGCAATTATCTACCTCTCCACAGATACATTTAAAATACAAACACAATCCATGTTATGGAACAACTTCTAAGAAACTTAAAGAGTCACTTGATACTGTAAACAATTTGAAGTAAAACCCCAAACAACTTCTATTGTTTGTGCTTATGTGTTTTAGTGGCTAAATCAGTATGGAAATGGAGCTGCACCAAGATTAGATTACATCTCCTCTTGTGCCTTAACCTGTTCAGTGCTGAAAATACAGAGCTCTAGACACCAATGGCTTGCTGTTGAAAGACTTTTTCCTCTCCTTTGTCTGCGTATTGCACACACAAAAAAATAATGCTACCACTGGGAAACACCACAGAGAAACACAGAGAGCTGTAAAGAAGCAAATACTGTATTCTAGAAAGGTTTCTGGATAACCTTTGCAGAACAACAGAACAGCAAGTTAGGCATGTGCATCGTGTCAACTCATGATAATGAAAAGGAAAATAATGAAACAGTAGGAAGGTCATGGTATGATAGGTTCCAATCAGCCTAGTTTTCCCAAAGGGAAATTGTGCCCTACTAATTTATGAGAATTCTTTGAACGTGCCAGTAAAATACCACATAAAGGAGAATCAGTTAAACTAATTTACTTAGACTTTCAAAGGCCCCTGGTAAGTTTCTTTATAAGAGGCAACTAAAGCAACTAAACAGCCATGCACTGAGTGGCAAAATATTCTCATTGATCAAAAACTAATGAAAAAAAGGGAAAGCAAGTGGAATTAAATGGTCTTTTTTCATCATCACAAAAGTGCAACAGTAATTTGCTCAAGCCTTCCCACTAGGATCATTTACGTAATACATAATACACTTATTAATTTCTTGGGGAGATCACAGCAGCTAAGGAGGCAGAACATTGTGCAGATGACTGAAACACTTCTGTGTCAAGTCCTGACAAAACTCTGAAGCCCTTCAAAGAGATTTAACCATATTAAGGAACAAGACACACAACGGCAAATGAAATTCCGTATTGATGGGTTCACGTAAGATATTGGGGAAGAAGGAATTAAACACCTATGCAGCTAATGGAACAACAGATAATTTTACCAACTCCGAAAATCACTCTGAGCATCACTTGGGATAGGTCTAAGTACACCGCTCAATTTGAAAGTGACATCAAAAAAGCTTGTCAGACTGCAGAAAGAATGGAAAACAGTGACATGCAAAATGTAACATTATCTGGCAATGTCCAGGTACACCTGAAATACTGCACAGTTTTGAAAACCCTAATCTGAACATCTACTGTGCAGTACCAGAAGAGTGAGCATCTGCAGAAGGTGGTACAAAGAATAAGCTCTGGGAAAAATCTCTGGCGTTAATAAGACATGTGAAGATTGGTGGCACCTATTTTAGAGAGGTGAAAAGGAGGGATGAAAGAAGAGCAGGTGAAATAACCTGTGACAGAAAAAGGGTAAGCGAGGGACTTCTGCCTACTTGTGTAACCAAGGGAAGTTCATTGAGAATCCCAATAATAAATGCTAGTAAAAAAAAAAAAAAAAAAAAAAATGTTCTAAATCATGAGTCTTGGGGATTTTAAACACATCTCTGATATTAAACAGATTAGGGCAAAAACGATCTGAGACACAGGGGCAATTTCTTTTACAACTGCTTATTCTCTTTCTTGCATTTCCCTTTGCTTTGTTCATTTGTACATTCAACAGATGAGCCTTGGGCCAGAATTAATATGAGTATCAGTGTGCTTCCTATGTTTAGTATCAATTTCATTTGAGTATTTCTTATTCACTTTTCCAAATTTGTAGATGCAGACTCAGCACAGAGCACTTCATTATCTCCCTTGTGCAGATCATGAATATGTATCTGCTGTGTCCTTAAACAGCAACAGACTGCAGTAGGTAGGTGACGCACTGGAACAGAAGCCAAATGCTGTCAACATTGTGGACACCAGATTGGAATCTGGATTTACTCAGCCTACATCCTTACACTGTACAGGTTTGGATAAAAGTAAGAGAAGGTGCCAAAGGAAAACTTGTAGTTGAGACAATCCTCCCTTTCCCCCCCGTTCTCCTCCGCACTACTTCGTACTGCACCCTGTACTCCTTGTGTGCCGTGTTGTGGACACTAATGCTGCCAAAAAAGGCAGCTTGAGTGGAGCAGGGGAGCAGTTGGATTCCTACAAATTATTTTCTGTACTAGCTACAGCAATAATGTTCTTAATTCCACTGTAATTTTACCCTTTCAACCATCTCCATTCAAGAAAGATACAGAACCCAGGTCAATCTTCCCAGGCATGTGCACTGTAATGCAGGACAGCCTCAAAAGAAAGGGGTACTTGAACTTTTCAACTTGTAAGAATGATGGCTTTTTCTCAATGTGTCAGCTTTGAATGCGGATGTAGATGTGTTTGAACTACTATTTTTATGTGCTATGGTATGATGATGCAACAACTATGTGCAAACACACTCTGGGCAACAGAAGATTAACTGCTTGGGGTTAGAACTGGTGGGTCAAGGGCAACTCTTCAAACAGAACGGTCCAAATGTGCCTGAGCACAGCAGAACGGCCCAGGGCCTGACGGCAATTTATCACTCAGGTCATCCTGCTGAGAAGTTTTTCTTTGGATGTCCTTTCATACAGCTCTTTCCTTATTTCGTTCCAATATGCATTAGCAATAGATTCTGTTGCCTTTTATCTTTCTCCGTTCAGCAGGCGATCATGCATCTTACTGGGCTTCTAAATAACATTCACTTTACTTTTCCAAATACATTTTCTGTGAGTCTTTGGAGAAAAGTTTTCCTCTTTTTTTGACTAATACCAGCTACACATTGTTTTGTGTGAATGAACTACTCAACACACATGTTAAAAAATACCCTATTTAAGAAAAACTTCCATGAGAAAGAACATAATATAGTCAGTTGTCTAAAACCAGATACCATCTTCTACAGTCCAGCCTTGCAAGAAAATGCTTTTTATTTCCTACCTGCCTCGGTCACTCCCTGGACAGGGGCTTTCTTTGGGTCATAGCCACTGAAATATTAATAGCTCTTTAGACACCTCCACAACTGGATTTGTGGATCTGGGCTTTTGTATTAAAAGCAAGAAGAGATCTGATTAAGAACACATTTTTGGCAGTAAAAAGAAAATAAACTGACACATCCTTCAGAGACACTCTTTAGAGAACAAGTTTCCTTTCTTGAGTCTGAGCGTTCAGGAGAGGATTTTTACTCTTTGCGGTGTAATTCACTTCTTCTCAAGTCTGTAACACTCTGTGGACAGTCCTCAAGGTTTGCAGTGTGATTCTCCTTTTCCCTTTGGTTCATGAGGAAGTGCCTGCTGGGACAGCTGGTGAGAGCTGGGCTGGAACTGTGCACAGTGCCTGATTCATGACTGCTCTCATTCAGCTTTACTTAATTGTAAGAGACAATTTTCTATGCTTAAAAAAATATCACTCTTCCCCAACTCTTAAAAAAACCCAAACATCCCAAGTCAACAGAAATTATTGGGAAGTAGAAACAGCACATTTGTCACTGCTCTTAAATCACCCTGCGCTGGCTGTGTCAGCTCTCCTTTCACACACAGGATTTTTCATTCAACAGTTCCATTTCCAAATATAGTCACTTGTCTGAACGCCTGCATAGTGGAAATAAATACCTACTGAAGAAATAAAATCAATGTATAGTGTGTAGTCTTACCACCGCACCAAAACTATGACTGGTAAAAATCAAATCTATGCTTACTGGACAATTAAGCTTTAAGTTTTGTAACTTTTTCCTGCATACTGCTGGCATTTCAGCAAATTAATTGTACAGTCTGGAATCCCTTTGCAGTTTATTGTCTGATATTTACCTTCTCCAAGTGTCCTCTGCAGCAAGTCATGTTTTGCTTGAAGTTTTGTGATGAGATTACTACCTTCCAGATATTCTCTGAATTTCTGTAGAGATGCAGATCAGTCTATTACTATTTATGGCATATAAATTCCAGGAACTTCTGCATGATGTTTACTTCACATGTTTGGTCTGTATCACATGAATGAGGAAGCAACTGACATACCATGAAATAGAATTGCTCCGTTTCCTGCTGGTTGGCTCTTCTTTTTGCAATGCTGGGCTTACTCAGGTATGTCTCAGAGACTGTTGACTTCACAGACTCCGTTGAGCGGCTGTGCTGGAAACACTCTGACACATCATAGTCTTCAATGGTGACCATATCTTGTATTGTCTGCAGGGTAGCCTCTGTTGTTTTCTTAACCTGAAGTTAAAAAGCATGATTTACCAAATGGGAAGATAAATACATGCCGGAATAGCATAGAAGGGAAGCTCATTACTCAAAATAATTCTCTGGCACACTTCCCAAAACAAATCCGTGTGTGAATGTGAAAAATTAAATGTACTATAACACATCTGTGTAACAGAAGGATGCCATTAATAGGTTTCCTATCTAGTGCTTTACCATGGTACAATCCACAAACATGGATGCACTCTTGTGTCAACTGTATAGCTCTCTCAAGCATTTGTTTCCTGCAATTAGAATTGAAATGTGACACGATTTGATTATGGTCCCTAACCTGGGGCAACAGGCAATAGAGATGATACACTGCTCCGAAGGGTCAACTCTTCCACGTGTGGTCAACGAGTTAGACTGAATGTGTCCAAGGATGTGGCTGGCAGGACAACATGTTCTTCCAAGATAAAAATCTGTGACACTGTTCTGCGGACTGCTGTGGTGAGGAGCACAGTGATATTTACACTGCAGAAGGGGAATGCAGTGGAGGAGGGAGCTGGAGAATGAACAATTTACACCAGCCCCACAGCACTTCCTGGGAGCTATGAAGCACCATTGCCCACAGTGTAAACCCAGCATGGAGCCCGTGGAGCAGGGGATGCAGCGTTTCCACGGTGTAATCAAGAAACTGGCAGGATTCACAAGGACATGATTTACCTCCCAGTTCTGCTTTGGAAGAGTCTCTAGTACAGGCAACTTAACCAAATCATGCACACTTCTACACACATCTCTGGTGTAGGCAAATATCCTTCTTCTGCCTGCCAATATGATTTCTCCCCCTATTCCCTTGCACTTCATTTCACTGAAAGAAATAATCTTTCTCCTTCCTTTTGTCTTCGTTACCTTGAGATATTTTCTGAAGTCAAGTGAGTTTTTTTAAAGACTAGTGTACATGTCTCATGGACATTAATACTTTGTTCTAGGCATTCAGCACATAACACAGACTGAGAAAAAACAGAATCTTGAAAACTTATTAAAAAAGTACACCAAGAAAATGAATTATCTCTATGTTTTAATTTAGGAACAGATGCTCATTTGAACTGAGGGCCTTTAACACTGCCTTAAATTGGACAGAAGTGCAATTTATACCCATTGGGAGGCCTCTCTCTGCTGCCAGAACCGGGGAAAGAAAACAGCATAGCTTTTCTGTATTTTACAAAAAAATGCATTTTATTTTACTAGGTGAGCTATTCCCACCACAGGCACTCAGTACCCGTGTTTCTAAATAGCTGTAGCTGAGAGCATAGGAGATTTTGACTCAGCTACCACAAAAGACAGTCCAAATTCCTTTGTACTTCAGAAGTAGCAATTTGGGCACTGGACAGAGCGTGGTCACAGAAGACAATGACTGTTCTCAGTGGCTTTCTGCCACAAGACATTAAAAATAAATCTCTAACAAGTTTCCACTGAAGCATCTGCAAAACACAGAACCCAGTAATGTGAACACATGGAGAGGTAAAAGATGAAGTTTCCAGACCTCTATAAAGCAGACAAGGAACTACCTTAGCATATTTGCCAGTGCTTGATTTTTAAAATTAAAACAGCTCATGCAGATTGAAGCCATTTCAGGGTCATTTACATGCTTTTGATAAAGCAGAAAACACCGCACCTTCCTGAAAACAGTGTTCAATGCACAGTCCATATGGACACGGATCTTACCTCCTCATTTTCAATTTTGAGGGTGGCCAATCGTGACTGTAGTTGCTGATAGCGAAGCATAAGCTCTGCTTGCACAGGTTGCTGGGCAGTGACCTGACAAACCTAACAGAATCAGAAAGAGCTGTAAGATGCAAGGAAAAAAACCCAGTCAATAGTCTTTGGTTGCTCTCATTAAAGCTGGGTGAATTGCTATCAAAGTCATAAAAACTTTATAAAACAGACAATCAAATGTGCCCATCTAAATGTGAAGTATTTATGCATTACAAGGTGTGGAACTACCTTCCACATCTTATGACTACAGAGCACAGCCTTGTTTTAAGGCTGCTTTGTGTTGCTTCTCTGTCACACAGAAATGCAAACCCTGGAGTTTCCTTCAGACAAAGATAAACACAGGCGACTCTGCATTTTGCTTCCCTATTGGCCTTTGGTGTGGCAGAACAGGGCACAGCGGGGCTACCCTCTGCGTTTGAAATCTCCGGATGATAAAGTGGGGGAGGAAGAAAGGGAAAAGGCAACATTTCAGGGTGTGTAAAATGCAGCAGCTCTGCACCCATAAGCTCTGTTATGGATGAGGCAGGTAGAGAAGCCATAAAGCCACTACTTACACGGGTGCTGGGCTGAGCACAGGCTGGCCAGCAAACTTGCAGCAATGTCCTTATGAGTAATACAGAATATAATAACACACAACAGTGTTTACTTGAGAACTCTGAAGAAGCTCAGAACAGCACTGCCAGTTTTGCAAAGTGTTATTGCTGGTCCACTTGCTTTCGGGTAGATTTTACCAAACTCTTTGTAAAAGGGGATAAATTCTCTATCTTGGGATACAGAAATAGTCACCATGGGGATACTTGTGAGTATACAGACCTCATCACCCATATGAGACTGAAACTCAAATTTCATTGGTGGACAAAAAGCGGTAGGGTACATTTCCATGAATCTCTGCTTGTCACTTCGTGGCTCCAAGCTGTCAACTGCATTTTCAATGATGTCTAAGCCTTCATGCCTGGAAGTTTCAAGGTTATACTCTGCAGAAAGGTATGTTCTTAGGGCTCTGTTCAGACTAGCGTGGTATCCAAGATCGCAACACTGAAAACACAACAAAGGGAAAATAAAACAAATTAAAAAGGAGGAACACCATTCCAATCTCCCAAGCCACAAATTATCAATAAAATTTTCTGTCCTGAAATTCTTCTATCTTTGAAGTATTTTACAAAATATCTTCTAAATTAAAATACAATACTGAGGTCAAGACAGTAAGTATTTACTATCCTCAGTCTATTGCAAAGATTAAAGGATAGTTTTAGAAAAGTGATCGAGTGTACAAGTATGGCAATATGTTTGCATTTATTTATCAGATACAGACGTGCAGTTACTGTACTTACATAGAAAAGGTCTAGGACTCCACACGCAAGTGGGCTTTTCAGTATTGTTGTCATATGTAAGCTTTGGATAATTCATTTAAACCCAGCCTGATATAACTACCACCAAAATCAACAGCAGCACCAAACTGAAAATGAAGCAATTCCTGCTCACCATGTCTGTGTCCAAACAAAAACCCTCACAACTGCCTCTAGCATTAGTGGCCCATCTAAGATGCTTTTTGATGCAACAAGAATGGTTTAACATCTTTTCCCCTGACAGTGAAAATGTATTTACTGTAAACATCTTTTTTCCCATGCTCAGACAGAGTCAGCAACGTACATCATGTTACTAAATGCAGAAAGTCATAATTTAGGTCCTTTTTTCTGGGGGTGAGAATAACACTGGAACGCAATTGAAACCTAATTGGTAGAACATAAAGCTGTGTTTGTTCTTGAATTTTAAACATCCTCAGTTTGCATTATTCATGACTGGTTAATATTTTAGAGGAACAGCTGAATATATTTTTTAAAATGTCACAGCGGTAGCATATCAAGTGCTGTTTCCTTATTTTTTTCCCCACATTAAAACAGTAAACAATAACCCCAGCTTCTGCTCAGCGAGCTTCCAGGTAATGGCAGATGTAACGCAAACCCCTCTGTCACCCAGCGGTGGCACATCAGTCTGCTAAGGGCTGCATACAAAGCAATGTTCTTTATTCAAACAGGAGAGATTTGTCCTGGCCAGAGAACATGCAGCTGCAGGGCATCCCTCAGGCTTCAGCCACCCGTCCTGGTGCCCACCCGCAGTTTAAAATCATCCTTCCCTGCAGGACTCACAAGTAAAGAGACGCAGTTGGGTAAAGAAGCGATTTGAATTCAGTTCACTGTAGACTATGTTTATGTGCATACTTCCCTCTCAGCTCTTACAAACCCTTATGACTCCTGGGATCATGTTCCCCTCCCTTTCCTCTTACTTATTTGAAAAAAGAAAGAAAAAGAGAGTGAGACAGACAGATACATGCACACACTGTGCGGAAAGGAGTTTTCAACGTATTTGCCATACCTAAACCTGTGTGTAGAAGAGAAAGAAGCCCATCATATCTTGCCTTAGGTGCACTAATGATTGGTGATCAAACTGCTCCCTGAGATCTGACAACAGAGGGCTGTTTTATTCACAACAAAACTTCCAGAAAGACTAAGATTTCAGTTGTAGCAAGTACTGTGGGTAGTTACTGCAGATGGGACAGTGACCACCCAAAACCCAGTTCTTGAACCATTTAAAGAAAATGGGAAAAAGATGTCATGTTCAATCAAACACACATAGGTTAACCTCTCTCTTTTGCATTTATAGAATGGAAATTTGTGTTACACTTACTAAAACAGCCACTCAGCTTTTCTACTAAAGCACATCCATATTTCAAAGACCTCCAGCCTAAAAAATATTGTTTCTAAAAGGAAAACTCTCTTGGTGTTTTTCTCTTGTTCTGTGTCAAATCAGATCTCATATTTAATTCACTATCTTGGATGAAAAAGACAGACTAAAAGTGCTGATAAGAAAGTGGATCAGGACAGCTGTTTTATTTCATGTGCATTAGTTTCAGAGAGACCGCATGGAAGATTAAACTGAGAGGAAATTAGAAATAGAGGGCAATGCCAGGTTTAGCATGGCCAGATTTCCATGTGTTACAAAACTACAGGCATCTAGAGACTGAATTTTGGCTCTAGAGGATTAGTCTGAGTAGCAAAAGAAAGTTTATTCATTTACAATTAGAGACATATGGGTTTCTGATGCAGATTTTTGCAAGTTGGAATACAAGCTTGCAGCCTTTATGCTGTGACAGTACCAAGAACTTTATTGTTTAACCCTTAATCTACTCAGTAACTGTCACCTGCCCATTAATGGAAGCCACGGCCATCTTCTGCAGGTGATGACAGCTGGACAGGGTGACAAATACGGCCTCTCAGCCATGAACAAGGGTTCATCAAGCGAAGCAGAATATCCTGCCAGACTCAGCCATTTTCTTGCAATGCCAACACAGCAAACAAGAACTAAAGCCAGATCCTGAACTAATGCCTTATCACCACTGGCTCTTTGAATGGAATTCAAAATGCCTGAATTTGGAATTTTGCTTTAACTATTTAAGTAAGAATAGGTATGAGTAAAGTTATTTTTTTTATAAAGGCAAAAATAAGCATTCATTAGACATCATAGCTCTTACTTCTGCCAGCCTACAGTTCACTTTCTCCAAAATTTGGAGACAAAGATAATTTCAACTGGGGAATGGCTCTGTCACAACAGCAACTCATGGCTACTCAGAAAGACAGTACTGCTTTAATTTGCTAGTACTAGTGATGGTTTAGAAAGAGAGTTGTCTGTAACGGAGGTGGGAGTTTAGTTTTTTGTTTGTTACTAAGAGTAAAAATTTAATGAATTGCCGATAAACTGCTGCCCCCATCACATCCTGTCCGACCAGGTTTAGAAAAAAAAATGACTAACCTTTGTGGTGTTGCAAAAATGTACATTCGTGTGCAGATACACACACACGTGCCTGTATACAAGACTTTCAGGAAAAATCTGTGGCTTGGAGAAGGATTTGTAAAGTTCAAGCAAGAAACCCCACTGTCAACCAAAATAAATATGAATCTTCGAGGTTCACTCATCAGCACACCACGGATGCAGCTGCATGGCTAATGAAATCTGCTATCAATCTGTGGGCCAGAGAGATGAGAACTCGGTGCAACAAGATACGAAGATGAGAAATGAGAAAATGAAATCATAGATTACAAGTTTTATTGCATTTCGGGATTCATAAAGACTTTTGGTTGGGCAAAGTGGAGGGAGATGAGTGATGCATTTGGAATATGTGTGAGAAATTAATTTTGTAATTTGCATTCTATTCTTATCTGGAATTAAATCTGAAGCAGTCTCAAGAGCATTTACTGTCTTTATTGCACCCCAGAGTATATTTAGGCTTGAACAAAATAAACTGCAGTGCTTAGCACGGAGCTCCAATCAAACAGCCGAACTACTTTTCATTTCATTTCAGGAATAATAATAAAATTCTAATGCCAATGGAAAGAGAAATTAATAAAAAAAGTCTTAACCTCTGAATAAGTCACTTGCTAATCTTCCTGTTACACGGACATCAATATTCAAATCGAAGGGATCTGGCTGCACATATCATATTTATGAGAACTTATGTAACAAATACTGTGAGCTTCACACACTCTAGCCTAGTTTTAAACTTGGTTCTATGAATGATTAACAAAGAACCTTTACAGAATACATTAAGATCATAAGAGCTAAATGTTCCCTAACTTCCTAACCATCCAAAGCATGCAGACTGCAATTAGAGATTCAGAATCTCCACTCTAAGAAAGACCAAGACATTAATATTTTATTTATTCCAGCAGCAGAACTACAGTCAAATTGTTTTGATCACTATTTCCTAGCATTTATCTTCAGATCATATGAGTGCACGGTAAGTCTGAAAAAAAGGTCCCTGCATTCCTCTTATACCCAGATAAATCTAATAAACTCAATTACATGGAAATCTTCAAGTAAATGAGTAACAGTATGTGCCATGTGGACAGATGTTGGTACTAAGAGTCAGATTAGCAGGAGTCTGTACTCTGAAACCCACAATCTCAAAAAAAAATTCTACATATGAGATAAAGCTTATTTTATTCAGCAAAACAAGTAGTCTTGACTACCTTTTTACAAGGCACAAATAAACAAAACTAATCCTGTCCTTTCCTTGAACTAGATCCTACTTATAATCAGCAGAGAAGAAATATTTAACAGAAAATTCAAATTCCTCTAGTACAGTATGCAGGGAACAGAAATATTCTGTGCCTTTCAAATCCTGTTTATCCCTCTACTTTTTTGCAAATGTTGGTCTCAATCCTCAGGTTTCTAAATGCATTAAAACATCCAGCTAAGACTCCAGCAATATCTTTATCTTGCTTTTATCGCAAGAGCTGAAGATGAACAACAAATCATCATTTTAAGTCAGAAGCCTTGAGCTTTGTTGATGAAATGAAGGAGTTGAACAGTTCAGACTGAGTTCAGCTGAGGAACTGCAATTTAGGATTTTCCACATGAGCTTCACAAATGGAAAATGCAGTAGAATCCAAATGAAAGAACTATATTTTTTTTGTAAGAAAAAATTATATCCCACAAGCCTCCCCAATCTTGTTACCAAAAAAAATGTATATATTGAACAGTTTGCTGCATTCCATCATCTATTTATCCAGTTTTTATCAGACATATTTTTTTCAGTAACACAGGAAAACATTCAGTTCTATTTACGGGCAACAGCAACAGCTTGGGGAGTTCTAAATCTCTTCCATGTTAACTGGAATTCAGACATAGAGGAGAAGTAGCCCCTTCTATATAGGCAAGAGAGAGTTCAGGCAAGCACAGAAAGTCAGGCAGGCACACAGGGACAAGGAGAGAGGGCAAAGAATGAAACAGCCACTGCTGCTCTGAAAATTCAGAACCGTACCATGACATTAATAGATTTACAAAATGAAATAGTCTGGATGGTTGCAACATATGGCCAGTGGGAAGCATGTCACACATTGCAATGATATAACCCCAAAATCTTGCCAAGACTCTTGCATTACAAGAAGTGTTTCCTTTGTCAAGTAGTAAACACTCTGTCCAGATACCAATGCTTTCACAGTGTATTATGATTAAATACAAATGTCTGAAAGACACTTCATTTAAACAAGCTCACTATCGGATTAAATTGGCTCTGAAGCAAATTCTGGTTGCACATGTTTACAGCCTGCTCTTACAAAACAGTGATGAAAAGGACAGTTAAGTTTTCCATTTAAATTCCTTAGGGAAGAGTCATTTCTAAGGCCATTTTGCCAAAAGAATGTTATTGTCTCCATTGGTCCACAGTTTGGAAAAGGCCATGCAAAGTAGGTATCATTTTCCTGCATTACTAAATATTGTAAAATGAGAGAGCTCTAGTCTTTATGGTTATGTAAATATCTTTACAAATGCTAACTCCAAAGAGTTTGGTCTTTGTGTATGTATGTACATAGAGCTTCACTTCTCTTCCCCTTGCAACTCTGACACTCAGTATTCAGAAAACATTCAGTAAAATGCATATATGAGGCTATTTTAGTCCATTCATCTCAAGAAGGCATTTTTCACCTTCTCTATCAAGCTTTGCTTCTCCAGACGGTAGAAATAAGAAACCTCTTGTCAAATGCTGCATTAATTTATCCTATATTACAAACCAGAGCTCAGCTGGCTTATCTTTGTGATGAACATCCCACCAGAAATGACTGTACGTGAATGTTACTTACTATTGTAAATAACAAATGCTATTGTTGCAGTAGAAAGCATATTCCAATATCTAGGATTTCATATGGGCCACAGAGGCATAGTCACTGACTTACTTAACACTGCATTATTAGTTAATGAATGTTCTTGAACTGTGTTTGCTGTCTCCAAATTTTCTCTATCAGACATGTGGTCATTTTACAAAGAGAGTGGGACATGGTAAGTGTGGGATGCTCCCTCCATATTATCTAAGAATGTCAATAATACAGGTTCTGGAGACCAAATGCTGGTACAAGTCAATATCAGTGTAAAACCTCATTCTCCAGTGATATTCTCACAGGAATAACATAATGGAAATCAGTAAAAATGCTGTTCACAGTATAAAGTATGGGATTGACTGTGTCTGTTCTGCAAACTTCATGAAATTAGAATAAAAAGCAGTGTATATTTGATTCAATGACTAAATGAATGAAACTAAATGATTTTGAAGACACAGAGGAAATGCCTTCTTTTGAGTCAAGTACCGTTATTAGATGCCCACTTAAGAGGCTTACTTTGTAAAAAATATCTGTACCCCAGAAATCCTTTTATAGTACAAAATGGAAATGCCTACCTTTTTTTGTGTTATTTCTGTCGTATTTTCTCTTGCCACATGGGGAGAAATCATAACGTTCTAACTTTAAAGGCACTTTATTTTGTGAAATATAAAGATGAAGGGAAAATCTGCTGATTATACCACACAATATTATAAATTATAAGCATATTGTAGGCAACCCATAAGACTAATGTATTCCCTTTGAAAATGAAAAAAAAATAAATTCCTGAACAGAATAAACATGAAAACAAATGTGCTAATACAACAGAATAAACGTGAAAACAAATGTGCCAATACTCACATCAATTAAATCCGAAAGGTCGTGAATGTAATACTTGAAAACAGAAGCATTGGTTGCTTCAAGGGTGAGTAGATATTCATTACGGGCCTTAATAGATTTCAGCTTGTTTTCGGAATATTTTGCTTGACGCTAGGAAAAAGATTGTATATTAATGTATTTGAATTACTTCTCTTCTGGTAGGCAGCAAAATGGTAACAATTCAAGCACACCTTCCTATTAACAAGAAAGAATCTTAGCTGCCAGCCTGTTATACATATATCAAACGTAATACAAAGTAATAACTTAGTATTTTCTTTCCAATGTGACAAACCATACAGTAAGAATTATACTAGGAACAAAGTATTCCCCTCTCTGAACTGCAATTAAGTCAAGTTATTTATGACCCACTGCTAGTTTATTATGTGTACCTTGTTTAATTTTAACTCCCAGCTGGACTTCTCTGTCTAATATCATGCTAAAGAACGCCACAAATGCACCGAATTTACTTCAAATGAAGTTAAGTAAAAGGACTATTTACTTTTTCCTTCATTTTTTCAATCTTTTTCACAGAGCTCCGTCTCTGGTGCCTTTCTTCTAGTCGAATATGAAAAACAGGGTCCCCTGACCTTCCAATTTGTTTTTCTTCTTGCTTCTCTGCCTCCTTCAGTTTGCTTTCTGCACTGATGCTCTCTGCATGATACATGTGGTATGTTTTCATCACCTGCAAAAGACAAGAGTGAAAACAGAGTTAGGAGAAAATGAAAATACAAAGGTATCTATGAAAAATCACAGGGCCTTTGAGTTCGCTTATGAACACGGACCTTGAATAAGCTTCTTTGCCAACAGAGACAGAGCATTTCTCTTTTCTGATGTATTTAACACTATGCCAATAGGGACACTGTGAGTCTATTGGCCTTGCTGATACACCTGACTTTCAATGAGGCCTTCAGATGATGTCCAAACTGCCAGCATTCACTTTAAAGAAACAGGTATTCATATATCTAAAATTCTATATGTTAGGAATGCTTTACTAATCACTATAAATAAAGAGAAAGGAGATGGAGTTGTAATATAAGCTTGTGAAACCATCTCTCATCCTGCCTCATGTCTGCTCAGAAGGGTCTTGTATCACAGAAACATTTTGGTAGGCAACAGGGCAACAAGCTACCAAACATTTCAGTCAAAATTGTGTAGAAAATTTGGGGGGGATTTTTTTTTTTCATCGCTCTGATAGGAAAGAGAAAAATCCATCTTACTAAACTTCAGGATTCCTGTCTTTGAATGAAAGCATGAAATAATGAGCAATAAAACAATCTATGTCAGTGCCACATCTATCTGACTTCGTCGGGGCTAAGTGAACAGCTCAGTTGTGGACACTGAATGTTTGAAAGCAGAAGGACCCATTTAGCATGGAGGAAAGGGTAAGGAAGCAGAGGCAACGGGAAGGAAGCAGAAGCAACGGGAAGCTTTGGTCTGGGAGCACATCCCCGGCCAGCGGGACAGCTGTCCATGGCCTGGAAAGACACAGCTCCCAACTGTGCAGCCAGCAGATCAGGGGTGACCTAAACCCAGATGAGAGCCGGAGGACTCCCCTGACAAACAAGTTGTCAAGATGCTTTCCCCATAGCCCCCTAGGTAATACCATTATCTTACCCCTACACAAATGCTGGCTCTTCAGACGAGAGGGCCTGGGCTGCCAGCCTGTAAATACGTGCTGCACCGACCACAAAGAGGGAGAGAGGCTAGTTCAGCCCAGTCCTCCCTTTCTCCTTCAAGCAAGAAAAGCCTCAGCTTGAGTGCTGTGAAGTGGGCAGCAAGCAACCACAAGCCACCCACCTCTGCTGGGGAGGGCTGTCTCTGCCCATCTCCAGCACAGAAAGCACTTTTCACCTTCCCCAGCCTTTTTTTTTTCCTTTGTTTTTTTTTGTTGTCTTAAGTTTCAAGCAAGGAACAAAGCATGAAGGCATCCTCGGGCGGATAGAGGCCTCCCCTCTTCTTCACAGGATGCCAAAGTGCTCTCTGCAGCAGATGTTATCTTTGGGTCGAGGCCATGCAAGCCACTCACATCTCCTCAAAGGACCCAGCCAGGGAGGAATCAAATGAGCTGTTCCTCCCTCAGCAAAGCTTTGTGTGACCCACGGAGCGGACAGATTAGTTTGGGGAGCTGCCATGTTCCCTAGGGAGAAGAGTACTTTTTGTAACTGAGTAGTTAGGCCAACCTAAGGAACATCTATTGAGTGACAACATTGGGGATGCTAAAGCTAACTAGTGCAAATCTGCTGCAGCGTGGATAAACAAAACTCAACTGCATGCCATGTCAGGTGATGGCTGAACAGATGCATATTTAAAGTCTTATGCAACAGAAATAAGGAAGCTTTTAGAGAGCTGAATTTTTGCATAACCATGTATGCTACACATATGTTATACACCTTAACTATGCATGTCACTGTTTTATACTGATGGCATGCTGTTGATACAACTGAAATAGTTTTGATATGAACAATGAAACAGGCAACTCTTCACCAGCTTCCTGTAGTAACATAAAACAGTTGGAGGCACCCATCAAAAACAGCGGCCCTTTTTTTATTTTTAAAAACACATGTTTACAGCTCTCTGCTGGAAAAATCCAAACTGCCCAAAGCAGGGCTTAGTGTTATTACTGCTGTTGTCATTTGATAGCACAGTCACGTTCCAAGGCCTGACCAGAGCAGAGCTCCTTGTCCCAGCACTGCCTACATCTGCTGGAACAGCCACTGCCCCAGTAGCTCAGTGTCTACATGGATGAAGAAAAACCCAAAGATGAACAAAGCCAGTCTGGGAAGAGAAGGCAAGCCTGCAGAGCCGACATCTGCACAGTTCCCAGCTTAACCAAGCAGCAGGTTCAGCCCCCTGTACCCTGCCTTGTTACTAAAGGCATTCCTAAAGTTGTCAATAATCTGTGCCCAGATAGTCTAACTCACACAGCCACATGGAAAGAATTACTGCAAAGAGAAGTAATGAGCTTCTTAAAGAAGTGATTTATAAAACAAACCAGAGAAGCACAGAAAGTGTTATGGGTCTATTAAAAACTATGGGAAAAATGAAATGAAAACCAAGGTGGTGCCCCTCTCTCATGGCCTTTTTACTCAATTTTTGAGTGCTCTTTTACAGAAGTCTACAGGTGTTTGCTTTTGTTTATTATCTTTTGTCCTGAGTCAGCTGCACAGACTTTTTAGTTGGTGGGACAAGGCTAACTCACATGTCTTTCCATCTAAGAAAGCTAGTTTCTTTAATACTCTCCCAGTTTTTCTGCCTGCAGAGGGAACAATAATAATACCTCAGAGATTCCTAACAGCACATCTCAAAGCATCTGACTGAAGTGGTGAAGCAAGGATTTGTTCTGCTTGACAAGAGCAATAAGCACTGCAGTTTTTGAAGCATTTTTTCCGAGTGCCATGTAGACCAGCGGACTGGACGTAAATGTCTTTCTGCTGCGGCTGTGACGTTCCAGCTTGCCTCCTTGTTGAGTGAAGGAGCAGAAGTGCATCACTACCAGCTCTCACCAAGAGGCTCAGACACCTCCACACTGACTCCTCTAACCTCCCATCCCCGAAGAGGACTTCTCCCTCTCACTGCCTGCTTACAGCACATGCTGCCAAGTCCAGAGTGTCTCACTCTACACTAACTGAAAGTCTTGTGTGAGAACTACATGGAATTCATCGTCTCTATGGGGAATCAAAATGTCTACTTAAAATCCATGTTCTCACAACAATCTCTGCACAAGTTCTTGGTACAAATTATTCCTAAGATAACTACGTTTGAAAAAGAAGCCCTCCCTTTGGCAGTATTCACAAAGCTGGAAAACAGTCAAAGTCTGTCTTACCAAAGCCACACAGGCTTAGAAATCCATACAGACTATGTACAGAGTGGTGATCAGCCCATGCATTTGACTCCTGTTCAGCTGATGTTGATAGTACTGCTTATCTCATGCACTAGTGACATCATTATTTTGCAGGCCTGTGGGGAAAGCTGACAGCTCCAGCCTTTTTCATGATTTGTCAATGTTTTTTAAGAGCTGATATTGCAGCAGCTAAGATTAACTTGAGAAAGCATTAGACAGACACATGGAAAATAAATGGGAACAAGCTAGAGAGTGACTTCCAAGTATTTCAGTGCATGCTTCTTCAAAAAAATTAGAATTTGCATGCTAAGTTGTATATTTGACTCTTTTCCTTAACATAATACCATCTTTTATCCCTGGAGTTTTCAAAAGACTGTTAGATACTGTAAAAGGCAGTAAACAGCTTGCCTAATTCTGGTAAATAGACTTACTGTATGAAGAGTTCTGAGATCCACAGATCTCCAACCTGTGAATACCTAACAGATCCATAGATCTGAAATGCAAATGACAAATAATTGGATGAAACAAGCAATACTGCTTCTGAAATGTCCACCAAACTGTTGAACTGACAGACTACCCTGTGAGAGTATCTATCACTGAACTGACTTTAATTAGTCCCCAAAGTGCTTATTGATCAGCCATCAAGTACGCACTGAAAAGAGAAAGCAAGGTCATAATTTTGCAGATTGCTGAACTGTCATCACGACATATGCTGCAATTCTCCACTGTAGTGAACAAGCACTGTTAAATGCATACTAGTCCCTTTCTAAAATTAAATAGTAAGTTTATCTCCAATTAATTTATCAGGTTTATTCTGCAGATCCAGTGATGTAAAATATATATATTTCTGTCAGATAACTAAGTCAGACTATAAGGAGATGAAAAAGATTATGCTACCCAAACTCTCCCACTTGTAGGTGACAGACTGTTCGCTTAGTGATATGACCATCTTGTTTTGTGTGCCAAATTTTCAGCATCATTCATAAGAGCTCAGCTTAGGGCAGAAGATACCACTTATTACAGGGAAGGACATGTTAGAGTAAACCTTTAGATAATTATTTTACTTAAAAACACAATTGTTATGTGAGCAAATCCACCAACAAGACAGTAATTAGTGTTGGGCTACAAGAGGAAAACATTCCCATAGCAAGGCCCTGGTTTTCCTTTTCTAAATGCATACTTCTTTTCTAGAAAGCTTCTTAACTCAATGTACTAGGACTGAATGCTACAGAGTTAAAATATATCGGAATTACCATGTGTTACCATATGCTTGATTTTTATAATAAAACTGCATAATTAAGAGCTTTCTTATAGTGGTTCTCAGGGAACAGGCATTTAATGAAACAGTAGTTCATCCCTGTTGCAATTACTGTGTTTGAATTATTTCAGAATTGTCTCTGCTAAGTTGTGAGTTCTTATCAGAAGGTGGAGTAGCAAGGGATTCATTAAATCAGGTTAGCTAGCACTTTCTCCAAGAAATAAGTAAAATCTTAAGCCAATTTTACTACATCAGTGGCCTCCAGCAGTTAAATAGGCTCAGTATTAGCTGTTTTCAGCATCCTGTTCGCTTCCAAACCAATCTCTGATGTGGTTCCAGGAACTGTCACTGATATATTACTACCAACACAGAGTCACTGATTTCACCTTCTCAGATCTCTGGTGTGCTATAGGAAATTGGACTTAACTGTTCTATACTGGATCCAGATTCTGTGTTATTTCAACAAAGAAAAAAAGAAAATCTGGCAGCAACTATCTTGAGAAATTAAAGAGCCAAGATTTTTAAAGAGTAAGATAAAGCAATGGAAAATAAAAGTGGCACAGCAGCCCTGTCCTATTTAATATTAAATTGTTTGCTTTGGACTGTCTCTACTTTTTCCATTTTCTGAAAGCCTTAACATCTGTGTTGCTTGTGAGAAGCGTGATGCCAGTAGGAGTAATTTAGAAAGCCAAGTGAAGATGTATTTTTATGATGCACATTACTTTTCTCCACCATTAGTCCTCATTCTTACTACCAGAACAGCTTTATATTTTTAGCAACCTTGTCACCTCACTGTTTCCCCCCCAATGCCTTTTGAATATGCCCTCACCCATAAATAAATCCAGTGAAGACCCCACTCCATTGCAAGAAAAGGCTTTGCCTACCTTCTGTTTCCTACTGTTCCAAATCACTCCGACATTACTGTCATATTCCAGTATTTGATCTAATAATATAAGATACTTTAGCTTTCCAGAAAAACAGAAAAAGAGTTTGACTGGGGAGATCTCTCTGTTGCAAAGAAGATCTATTGTAAAATCAATAATCTGCTGCCTCTTTAAATCAACATGTAAGAAGGTTTCTAAATCTCTCAGTTCAGAAAAAACACCAACCAAAACCTCCCGCAGCTTTGAGTTTGACCTGTAATTGTCAGGAAATAACCCCCTCTCGGTGACTCCAGACAACCAACTGGGCTCCTCTTTCCCTATCCCCACTCACTCAAAATGTATGCCTTGCTCTAGTCTCAACAGCTTAAATCCTTAGGTAAAATGTGGGACTGATTACTAGTCTACATCGGCTGAAAATGTAACAGGGAGAGGAGTAAGAGAGGAATGCAGCAGCTGGGATGCTGCAGACCTGGCAATGCTGAGTGGCTGGCACAGTCAGGGAGAAGCCAGGCATAATTAAAAGTACTCACCACTCATAATTTCATGAACTTGCAAAGGTACAGACTGCAGCTTAGCTATTTAATTGTTTCTAGCATGATGTTTTGAGTCATAATTTAAGAACAAGTGCTTAAAATACTGAGAAATCAAACTGCAGAGTCTTAAAAATGCATTTCACTAGTCATGTGAGTAACATGTAGAAAACATAGGAATATGCCATGTGATGGGTAAGAAAACCTTCTCTATGTAAAAGAGATGGGAAATGAAGTTGTGTCCCTTAAAAAATTCTGATTCTTCCAGGAAAATAAGCCTGGTTTGCTCACTGGTTCTTAGAATATCTTCTGAAGCCTCAGTTCACCTGCTTCTGTTCTTGTTTTTTCGACAATCCTGTACATGATATCTAATTTTAATGAGGATGGCACAAGTCAAAGTCGACACAAGCTAAGCTACTCCCAGGGAGTAAATGAAGACCTATGGTACAAATTTCCTATTTCAAAATTATTCCTAGTAATGAAAACAGGAAAATAAATTCATTATGTAAAGTGTAAGCAAGGAGAAACATCTATTATTAGTGTGCATTTTTAAAGAACAGCAGATACTTAATACTCCACAGTGTCTGGTTTTTGGGTTTTTTTGACATTTCATGACAGTTCTGAGCTTTTTCACATTAAATAAGCAGCCAAAATGCTTTCTAGTTTATCTCTCTCAAAAGGCAGAAGTTCAAGCTTTTGCAAGTTAAAAATATCTTTGAGCAGAAATTTTATTTAATTGAAAATCTTCCATAACCCGCTCTTAGTGGAAGGTAGCATGTCTCTTCAATTCCTTAGTGATTTCTTATTTTCTTCTCTTTAGAACAGTTTCTTCTTTGCAAAGTCTCTGGCACTGCTTATCGACTTGTTTGATCTAAAAAACATCAAAACAAATGCACACAACTCCCTAGCTATAGCAGGTTTCAGATCTGGCCCTATGAACAGGTTAAAAAGGATTTTCTGAGGCAGAAGTGCAAAACTGGATTTTCAGACTCATGATACAGCATTGTCGCTTGAAGAAAAGCCAGTTGTTATTCTGATACTTAGTAGGCTGTGTTAGAACTCATCCATTAAAAATACTCGGACCAACTTCATAGCAAGTCCTTTAAACATCCCATTTATTCTGGATCATTTTGGATAACCTGGCTTCAGGATACCTGGTGCTGGAGAAGTCTGAATGCAGGTGTGGTGAAGCCTTGGGTCTGGCTGGTATCCTAGAGATGGGTGCGTAGAGCCTCTCATCTTCTGAGTTTAAAATAAGCACTTAATCTAGTCCCTGACCCTGTAGCATTATGGAAATCCAGATAAATTATGTCTTAAACTTTGTCTGTGGAGCAAACAACGTGTTTGCTTGAAAGAGTTACTGTGGAGCTGCAGAATTACTGTGTGTGCCTGAACACCTCTGCCTAAAGAACCCGCTTCTCATCGGAGAAGTTCAAGAAGTAACGAATAAAACATGCAGTTTCTTTACATTGACTATACACATGTGCCTCAGCACAAACAATTCTCACTATTTTAGCTCTTAGTGACTTTAATTCTCTTCTCTCATTCTCTTCAACACATTTTTACACACAACTGCTTGTTTTGTATTTCTGGAGGGTGACCTTAATTTACAAACCTTTCTTGTAAGATAAGGAATGATGATAAGAAGTAAACAGATTACTAAACCCTTCTTCACACACACCCTCAGTTCATTAAAAACTCCAATACTTTCCCCTCACTCAAAGTCTTTAGAGATTTTGAAACTCCAAAAAGGCTTCACATTTTAAGAGTTATACCTCATGAATGTTCCATTCCTTTTAAAAAACAAACAAACAAACAAACAAACAAGAGAGCTGAGCAATAAGTAGAGACTTCAATATTATTATATTTTTTGCTGACTCAATATTAATTTGCTTTCTTTTGGACACAAAGATTTATCTCATAATAGTCAGACTGAAATTTGTCTTTCCATAAATCACGGGCAAAGAGGAAGATAACTTCTCCTTTTTGTAAGTGACTGAGAAACACACCTCCCAGGTTTTAAAACTGTAGATACTTGTTCTGGTACAGCCACTGGGATCTTATTCTGTAAACAGTAAATGTCACACAATTAAAAACCTGTGCAGGAGGTTTCCATGTGTCCAGATAGGTTTCTACCTTTATGTGCACAATCACATATGTTACACAGATATGCTGATGATCATTCTAAAGATGCAATCAGTGGAACTTGTGCTGTTCTGCACCATACTGTCACTTTGCTAAGTATTGGTTGCAACTGGCTAAAGATGGGAATCTACTGCTGACCAATTCCTTTGCAGTCAATGAAAGCTGGACAATGGAGTTAATGGTGTAGATCTCCCCATATTAGACTTCCAGTGACTATCACTGGAACTCAGATGGCAAGCTAAGATATTTGTACCTACACTGCAGATGCCTGAACATTAGGTGAAGTAAACTCCATCCAAAAAACCAGCCTGCAACAGCAACCTAATTCAAATTGTTCACATGCTCTGTATTCTAATAACTTCAAAAACTTTTGCAAAAATCTGAACTTCTGAGAAAGTAGTTTGCATTCACTGAAAGCCATGACATATAAGTTAATATCATTAACATACAAGTTAATGTCGCAAGGATGAGCCAGTCTCTTCTTGGTGACACCAATGACAGGACAGGGGGCAATGGGTGCAAACTGGAACATAGGAGGTTCCACTTAAATATGAGAAGAAACTTCTTCTCAGTGAGGGTGACAGACACTGGAACAGGCTGCCCAGGGAGGTTGTGGGGTCTCCTTCTCTGGAGACATTCAAAACCCTCCTGGACACATTCCTGTGTAACCTCATCTAGGTGTTCCTGCTCCGGCAGGGGGACTGGACTAGATGATGTTTTGAGGTTCCCTTCCAATCCCTGACATTCTGTGATCTGAATAAATCTGTAGCCATCAGTGGGAAGATACAGCCCTATTGAGAAGAAAGAGATTGAAAATACCAAAATCCAGTCCTGCAGATTTTCACTGTTGATTCAGCAAAGTATTTCATCACATTCTTCACTCTTCTCCTACCCTGGGAGCAGGGACACTAATCCCGCACCTCACCAGGCACTGACTGTATTTTCAGGGCTTACTCACCACTGAAGCCCCACTAGTGCAATGGCTCCTCCAGCCATTGGTCCCAGCAGCTGTGTGAAGTGCCTGCGGCTGCCACTGCTGTGCAGAAGCTGATCCCAGCACACTGCCCTGACTACAGGCTTGAGCCAACAGAGTTTTGCAGTATTACATCCTACAAAATCAGTGGTGATTTCAGGAAAAAGAGAGCCCCAAAGAAAAGCCCCCCTGCTCCGCCACCAGGAAAAAATTTAAGTAGGTGTTAGGAATCCATGTCCATAACTACAAACCAAGAGAACCCAGGACAGTGAGACACGTCTATATTTGTTTGGATCTTATTTTTGCCACCTAAGTTGTTGAGTTCAAATGTTCTTCAACCCATCCACTGATGGGTGCACATTTTACCTAAGTTAAAAGAAAAACTGACAAGATGCATAAAAGTAAAGTTTGACTGACCTCTCGTTGAGGAGACCTGGTCTGTGATATCTTCCTAAACTTCCTTAACATCACAAATTGTTTCTTGATATAGATATTGTGGTTTTTTTTTTTCTGGTCCCCCAAATCTTGAGGACAGAGAACGGAACAGTCTAGAGACTGTTATGCAGGGTACTGGAGCATAGAAGTTTCAGTTCTTCCAGACAGAAGGAAGAATTTTAATGTACAACTTCCTCAACCCTCAAGAATCAATAGACTTTTGTAAGGGGTGGATATTACCAGTTCCTCTTCATTGTATATCTATGTTTAAAACAAAGAGTAATTCCTGTTTTGTTCTTTCTCAGAACATATCCCCTCAAAAATATTTTGGGAAACATTTTTTGGGTAGACAAGACCTCATCCTCTACTAACAAGTTGTATAGATGATTTTCAAAGAGGAAAAGAAGTTCAGACCTACCTTGTCTCAGATTTTCTAAAGGGTTAGCAGCAGCTTGCCAGAAAGCTTAGTGTGTTTTTTTCTTGACCTCTCTGAATAGTATGAAAAACCTACACAACACTCTGTTTTTCTTTTAATTATGTACTTATTCCAGATCGAGAGAGGGAAGGGCACATAAGTAACATTTACTATTTTTACTCAGTGCAGCCCATGAGTCAAACCAAGCAGATGGCAGCATGGACGAAACAAGGCAGAAAAGGAAGAACCTTTGCTCTGGCAAGCTCTGAGTAGAAATGCCTTGCTAATAATCAACAAAACTTACAATAAACTGGCTTAGTATAGTCTGGAGGGAAAAAGAGTTGAAACTAAAGAGTAATCCTGAAAGCATTAGCATATGTATTATAAACAACTGAGTAGCTTTTCCAAAAGAGATAATTCAGACTGTGTAAAAAGACAAAAACAAGCATCATCTCCACTGGGGGGTAACTTGCTAGATAAAGGGACACTTAAAACTTATAGAAGAAGTCTGATATAGAAGAAGATAAAGTAAATAAGTGACAGTACTTACTGTGTAAAGCTCATTAAGAACTTTCATTAAGTCTTCATGAAGCTGAAATGCAATCTCTTTGCTCTGTAATTAAAAAGAAATAATTAGAAAAAGACATGCAAAACATGCAACATGCATTTGCTTCTTTATATTCATACTCATTGTTCACCCTAGATAGTGAATGCAATATTGCTTGCAAAGACACTGTTCTGACAGAATTACAGTGAACTAAAATAATGATGCAGAGGTACACAGATAACACCTGGACAGAAAACTTCTAAAAGGAAACCCAGAAGTAATTTGAGAGATTTTCCCATGAAGCATCAGGACATTAGGTGCCAACAGAAAGGCTGAAGTTCAGGATTAATGTTATACACCTTTTTAATGGAACAAACTGTGTACTGTTTTACAACTGCTATGATATATACAAAAACTAAGCCATGTGGAATGTGATATTCTAGAGGGACATCCCGCCCAGTTTTACACCTAGAATAGTCTTTGTCTCTCAGCACATGCAACTATCCAAATATTTATGCAAGAAATAATTGGGCCTCCTCTTTGAAACAGATACTCAACTGCATAATATTCCACAGACTGGGCTGCTGAAACAGCTTTGTTTAGCTTTTCTGGACGGTGTCTTTACTTTCGTTCTGACCCAGAAAAAAAGAAATGCTTAGCACTAGTTATTAAAGAAAGCAAGTATGTCAAAACAAGAGTATTTAATTGGAGTCTCATTCAAATATATTCCTTTGTTAGTTGTCCATAGCAGTTCAATCGGATGAAAATTGTGGCAACTGTGCCAGAGTTGAAGGCATTTGTACCATGAGCTTTGGAAAACAGCTGTAGAATAGAGCTATGGGACCTGGCAAACCGCCTGGCTACATCTCTTCTGCGATGCTCAGCATTGTAATATCCAGGCTGGAAATGTCAGCTTTTCTTTCTGTGAATAAATTGATAATTAGCCCAGCTTCTAAAACTCCAACTTCATGATAGATAATGGCCTAAGCTATGAGAAGTACTTAGTGTTTGTATAGAAGCCAAAGGAACATCCTCAGGGATGACTCATCTCCAGAGCCGCTAACACATACTTGGCCATCACTAAAACACCTGCAGGAATAACGGTTTCTGAATGAGAAGCTTCAGTACAACACCCACATTTGAGGAGGAACCACCCCACACATCCCACCCACTGCGTCTTCCAGGAAGATGCAACAGACACGTACAGTAGCTGGAACAGAAAATGTTGCATTTTTTGCTCCTATTCCTATTGCCACACTCTTAACTCTGAGTAGTATTTTTAGGAACCTGTCATACCACTTATCAATATTCACTCGAATCCTTATATGCAAGATGATTTTTAACCAACAAGAAGGTAGAAACATAAATTAAAAAACACTGCAGTGGAATTCTTGTATTCCCAAGGGCACTGGCTGTAGCAGCTAAGGCACAGTGAGACAGACGCTTTGAAGCACAGTTATACAGAACTACTACAAAAACTTCCCTTTTGCTTATACTTTTCAAAGTCTGGTATTTTTCACAAGGTATGCTCTAATAGCGAAGAAGGCTTATTACTTAAATTTCTTTGCTAATATCAGATTGTTTTAATCTAATACGAAGGATAAAAATTTATATGCAGGGCAGTGCACAGAGTGCTTATAAAGAATTGGAAAAGGATCGCAGATTGGCAAGCTGCTGTAGGGAAACACAGTAAAAGCTTTAGCAAAAATTCTGAATTGCTTTTCATTGCTTTACATTGGCAAGCTGCCCTTAAAAGTCAGCGGCACAGTTCTGACACAGCTTACACATCTTCTCAAAGCTCCATGACATGGAAGCCACCACTATCTCTTGGATAGCTGCTTCTATACTGCTGAATATGAGTATTCTGTTTTTAAAACTGCTTTAGCTGAAAGAAGGACACAACATACAAATAAGATTGCAGACATTAAGACTGGAAGATGAAAGCACATACATGTGGGAAAAAAACATAGATGAACTCCAGCTTCAAGCAATTTATCCCTTTCAAGTGTTGGGCACTATCATCTCAAAGCTGACGGCAACTCAAGCCATACATACAGGAATGTTTTGTGCCTTAGCCTGGCAGCACAAAAGTTTGTTTCAGAAGGTGAGACACAAAACTCCAACTCAGTTTTCTTGTAAGCAAAGCACACAATAGTTCACTGAAAGACATAGCCGACTTTTTTGCTCTTCACTTACACCTCAACACAAACAGACACAGGATGAGTTGAGGATTAGGGGAATTATCACTATTTACAAGGACTCATGTCTTCCCTTTGCCCCTTTAGAGCTTTGTGCAGCACTGAAGCACAAGCAGTCCAGCCCTCAGGATTTACTGGCCACCATGCACGCACAGTCTTTTCTGGGCAGCACATTGGTCAATATTACACTGGAGGGTGAGTGCAAGAGGTGATGACAGAGGAAAGAGGGAAATGTTTTCAGGAAAGGACAATAGGCTCTAAAATGGGAAGTGAAAAATGATCAGCAAAAAGAGTAAAAATTAGGAAGAGACAGCCTGGCAATGCCCCAGGATCACAGACGAATCGTCCTTCCACCAGTTCATCTGGGGAATCCAACCTGAAGAAGGTGCCTGTAGTGAAGGGCAACATGTCAGTTGCTGCCTCTTTCGGATGAAAAATTTTGTAGGAATTGTCCAAGAAAAATCAGGAAATTTGCTTAATCTTTGCAGTATAAAGGGAATTTATTTTCAAGAACCAGAATTTTTTACATTGCCATTTAAGATCAAGAAATACTGACCCAAGCGGCAAGCAATACGGTTTTTACTGTGTAGTACATAGCGTGTTAGAGCGCCAGATAAGAAGAGCCCTTATTTTCAGCGGTTAATGGCCCTCCTATTTCTCTTTTATGCTTCCTATTCCCTGCAGTAGTTCAGCATGTTTGAACAGTGTGCTTCTCCAGGAACCATCCTCAGGGTGGCCAAACAACAGAATGTAAGACACAGCACGTGTTTTCCTGGAGCTGAGAGCTCTAATCAGGCCATTAAAACCTGACAAACAACCACTGAGGTGGTTTTTTTATTCACTATGTCCAAGAGACATGCATTAGTATCTATTAACCAAGAGAACAAATAATATAATAAAAATGTTAGAGCACATGCAAACTCTTGCTAAAAATATTATATATGTTACTAATCTGGTTAAAAACATTAAAAGACAGACGCGTAATTTTTTCATCTGATGGTAGGATAGATCACGCCCATGCAACAGACATATAAGTGTATCCAAACCAGCCTTTCAGTATGTGCTCAAACTTCCAACACACCAGTGGTCCAACTGATGTATCAAGATTTATATTTCTAGATTAATATCTGAGAAACCTGAAATTTTATTCTAAATTAATACCCTTTCATTGACGTCTGTAAGAATTTTTCCAGCCATTTCAGTTAATTGGGCACCCAAACTTTCCTGTTTTGTTTTGTTTCATTTTTTAACTGAAATTTAAGTGTCAGTTCAGCTCTTCCTGGAACTCTTTAGTGTCTGTATTTAGCACACATAATGCTGCTCTCAGTTACATCATTTAGGGAAAATATTCTGTGACTATTGCTTTTAAATGAGTCTGCTGCTGGTCCCTGGGGGAAGTAATTTGCAAACCCTTCTTTTAAGGAGTTTTCATGAGCTGTGGTGACACTGACATAGTCAACTCATAGTAAAATTTTGTCCCAGATTTGCCAGTCTCTAGCTTTGCTATACTTTTAAACCTCTACACGTTTGAGAAAATGATGAAAAAAAATCTCAGTATATGCCACAATCTTCATAAACTCAAATAGATTTGGCAGGTAGTCATATTCCTTGTTAATAGCCAGATTATGGAACTAAAATATTTATTGTGCTTGGCTTCTCCAGCATCTTTTACTGTAAACACTGGAAGATATGTTCATCTTGGCTCATTATGGTTTCTGTCCAAAGAAAATACATGTTTATAAATTATAAATATACAAATCTGCTTAAGGATTTTGTGGGTATGTGTTTATACAGTTGATTATTAATGCGGGGGTAACAAGAATCACTGCATGAAATGTTCTGCATACTACTTCTCCCTTCTGCTTGACATTTTTCCTTATTACTTTATTCTTTAATTGTCCCCATGAGGCCACCTACCCCATCTGCCTGAAGAAACACGCAAGCATGCAAGGTTTGAACTCTGCTACTTTATGTTCGTAATTTTATGTGCAGCACGAAGGCCTGGCATGAACAGCAATCTGTACTGCTTTTATATGCCAGCAACTAAAAAGAAGAAGAGCTTAAGTGCCTATCTGGAAATATGAGGCCTGACATAATGTCATCAGATAAATGCCACAGAATATGTGAACTAGATCCTATCTTTGTCCTGCATTTAGTACATTTAAACAGATGCTGGTTCATGACCCCTGGAAAAAGAATGGCAAAGAGCTCCCGGGAGAATGAAAATAATTAATATCTACACATTAAGTGGGCAAGTCTAGACAGGAAAGCCACGTACAATCAGGTACCTGAATACAATATATTCTGGCCCATCAGAACGTGTAAGGAACAACCAGTTGGGATCATTTCACCAATACAATCCAAATGTTGAGACAGATGTATACATGCACCCAAAAGGAATAACCAGGATGAGGAACAAGAGACAGTGAGACAAAGTCAAGGCAGAAAGACCAAGGGGCACAGATAGACTTCATCACTACATTTCATATAGACCAACACTGGATACTGTACACAAGTTTTACAGAAAAACTAAAGAAAGAGGTTGCTACAGACTCATGACTTTGTGTTCTTTCCCATGTAGGATACACCAGCAGCAGAGGGCACAAACCAGTACTCTACTGGTAAGCATGGCCAGGAAATGAGGAAATGGATTGTTTCATTACTAAAATTCAAGCTGGAGTCAAGAGAGCATGCAAACAATATCCCTCTAGAAAATGTTGGGCTCATGGAAAAGTTTCATTTAAGGATGTACTTGCCCACCAGTGAGGTGGACAAAGGCAGCAAGGGCTACCATTGAGAAGCAGAAAGCAGTCCTGTCTTCTCCCGGGGGAGAGGCGGGGGAGAAAAAAGAGGGAGCAGAAGGAGGCAAGAAGCTCGAGGTGACTTTGCTGTTGTCTCCTGTATCTTGCTGAGACACTTTCCCTTTCAGCAACAGGCAGATTGGGGGTTCAGAGCAGAACAATGAAGACCTGCTCTGGTTACAGACTTGGTGTAATTACTCTCCAGACTTGGAAGTAGAGCTAAAGCACCTCCAAAGATGCAGAAGCTGATGCTGCAAGACCGAGGGAGAACTAAACCAAGATGATAATAGTGACACACAATGCTACTAGGTTAAAAAACTGGTAGATATATAATTAAATGATCTAATTATTGAATATAGAGAAGCTTGATTAGCTGGTATTGAGAATTACTCAGAAAGACATTAAGTGCTCCTATGTGCAACGCTGTGAGAGCCAATGGAGTACAGACACGTCAGATGAGTGTATTTCTTGCTCTTGACCATTGACTGCAGTAAGATATTAAGCGTGCACTTGTCAGTCCTTATTTTTGAAATCCTCATGTTACTACTGTTCTTATTATTTACATCTATTAGTAATAAGAGAGGGAGTACATATTTTACAGAACAGTATGATTGCACTCCAGCATAGAAGTATCTGCAGGATATAGTCTGTCTCTATCTTAATCTGAAATCCGTGAGTAGTGAGCAAATCCCATACGCTTTCATAGGGATGACACCCACTGGGACTGATTATCCTGTTCTCTGACAGAACTTTATTCTAAAACCAGTCTTTTTCAAAAGTAACCCACAGAAAGTGACAGAAATTGGTTAAATATTCTATTCGATGTTCCAACAAATTCCACACCATTTTCTTTAGGGAGAATACAGTCTGGTGGAGGAGAATGTTGGATGTTGTCTTTCTCATTCTACATGCATCTTCTCTTTGCTCCTGTGACCTCCGTCTGCAAGGGGGACTGTAGTACAGGACATGTGTTCTGCACCTTATTTCTTTCTGTTGCCTGGTGGATGTCCATGAAGCATTTCTGAGACACTTTGTGATGAACCTTAGACTGCTCATTCACATCTGACAGCAATTATCACAGAATCATAGAATGGTTTGGGTTGGAATGGACCTTTAAAGACCATGAGGACTGAAGCTGACCATTTGGGCTAAACATAGATGTAGACAGCTTTTGTTCTTCATTGATAAAGCAAGACAACTTGCTAACAGTTTCACTTCCTGCACAGGTGTTGGTTTTCTCTCTGTATAATTCTGTTCACCTCATTTTATAACTCCTTTCCCTTTTCACAGAAGAGAAACTGGAGCTTCATCATCATTCAAGGTATTACCAGTTCTGCAGCTGGGAATTAAAAGCAAATAAATCACCAGCACTCTGCAGCAACCACCACAGCAAGAACTGGAGCTTGGTGGAAATACCAACCTTCTCCAACAGTCCTGACAGACTAAAGTCCTAAAAATACATGCTCAAAATTAATACTGGTGAACGACCACTGCCACATGCTCCTGAAGCTCACCCACACCATGTGGAGGTGTCTCTTGTTTCCTGCCACCCTCCCCTCACATTATTGTGCCTGGCTCAGATCCCTTCACGCAGCCTTTGGTGGCCTTGTTCTGCCCTCAGCCACCAGCTGTTTGATGTGACACCCTCGTGCTGAGTGTCAGCTGGCAAACCCCACTGAAAGGCACAATAGGGCTGCTGAGGACCTGGGCCCCACTAATGTAAGCTCCAGGTTATGCACAGCAGGACTCCCTCAGTTGCCTTTCTCTTCTTTCCCCTGTAAAAGATCCAAGCTAGGAATACAAAACAAACAAACAAACAAACAAAACCACAAGAGCAGCTGCTTGCTCTTCTTCAAGAAGCCATGCTACAAAGAGAAAATTTGAAATGCTGCACGTTCCTGGACATGATATGGAGGAAAGAGACGAGTCTGTCAGGAAGATGTGACAATATGCATCCTATTAATGCACTGAAAACATCCATATACTTTCCTTCTTCTGAGAGGTAAGCTTCAGCAGTCTCCATTAATAAGTTATGAGTGAATAAAGAAGGACACACACTTCTCCATGGCAAACTTTATCTAGATATTTTTCACAGTCCATCTGGAGAGAAGGGAAGGAAAAGCAAGATTTCCAGTGCTAAAGAACAAAACTACACTGAAAGCAAACAGGCTACACTAATAATGCACACCGAGTGAAGAAGAGATTTCTGAGATACGATGTACGCAATTGAAAAACTGTTCCAGATTTAATACTGAAAAATTTCTACTGATCCAAGCAAGTCTGAGATATCTTCACGTAGACAGTACTGCAGCATGCTCAAATTGCTTCTCCCATTCCTTTAAACTTCTATAATAATCTTCCAAATTGCTAAGTGTAGTGGTTTGTGAACTACAGTTTTATGCATCAGACATATCATATGAACAGACCATTACTGATTGAGAAACTATAAATTTCAACTCTATTACTCTTACAGGTTTTAATGCACACCAATAAATTTGATTCATGTTTTCACTTTTTTTTCCTCCAAGTACAATCTGTGCACTCCCCAAGTGATGCATCTCCCCACCCCATGGCTATCTATCTACGATTGTGGTCAGGTATATGTGAAATCAGTTCCCTATTTCAAACATTAATCTAGTACCCTTACCATCATTTAGTCACACACTTGACATTCTTTAACCTTTATTCTTTTTGAACTCTTTGTTGTATGGCGCTTGCCTGCCAGCATCCCACTGTGACTGACGGATTTGCATTTATAATCTATTCTTATTTTGGAACATTATAACAACAACAACTGCAAACACATTACGTAGATCTCAAACTAAGGCTGCCTAGAGTGCTTACTTAGCACAAGAAGGATTTACACATTGTATGTGCTATGAAAACACATAACAGGCACGTACAAAGACAAACATGTACAGAGACAATGCTTACATAACCTAATAGAAGTAGTTACATTACCAAAAGTGTATGTTCATATTTAATATTGTGAAGAAAAGGAAACACTTTTAGGGGCACTGCAACATACACTACAATTTTTATGCCAAGGTACTACAAGGCACATACTTACTTTGGCTTGAATCAGTTTCTCTCATGACAGTCATAAGATACTCCTGTTTTTACAAATAATTAATTAATAAAGCATTACTATTTTGAGAGTCCTAAGCGAAAACTGTTTCCTTTCTGCATGGATAGACAAGCATGCTTTTGAGAGAAGAACAGGTTTTTTTCCCTGTCTTTTGGATATTTGCAACTCAGCTCTTAAGGTCACCAGCATATACAGCAGGTTCCCAGGCATTTCAGCACTAAGGATTTGCTCTGTGAGAACAGTCATGAAGAATTTATACATGTGCTAAAACAGATTTTATGCTACGTGTGCTGAATCTTCTCCTCAAATGCCACCTATTAGGACACTTTTGCCTCCCTCATGCATCTTACAAGCCCGGCTGGAGCACTGCAGGAGACACATTACCTTCTTGAACATTCTGGTGGAGTCTTCGCTTATCTGCATGAATCGCATGATCACGTTGTTCAGGTAGATATCGCTCAATGTTGCATGGTCTTTGCTTTCTCTTCTCACTTGGTTCAGGAGTAAGTACCAGCAATTCACTGGCGATAAGAGGTTCTGGTCTTTCCTAAGGAAAGATACGCATGTATTATGTATAGAAATGAAAAAGTTACATTATTAACACAAATATCTCCTTGCCATTTCTAGTCATAACTTGTTACGTAAAAATGGCTGCTTCTGAACAGTCAACCCGTTCTTGGAATAACTTGGCTTAGGTAAGCTTCAGATCACTCTTTAAGATACATTCTACAAATCCCATGAGGCATGGATGCAAAAATATTAAAAAAGTGTAAGAATTCAGAACACTGCAAGCCACCTGAGCATATAAAAAAATCTGGCCACAAAGCTCACAGTATGGAGTACATGTAAATACTCAAAATCAATAAAGGTCACTGCTGAAAGAGTAACAGTAATTAATTCTTGACATCAGAAATAAACAAGCATTGCAAGAGCATCCCACATCCTTCATGAGCAAAATTGCAGGTCTTGCTGTTTCACTGCAATGGATTTGTATAACTCCTATAAGAGTAGAAGGAAATGTCACAAGCGTACATCTTCTGTGATCAGCATTCATAAATTCATGGCACTCAGAAATAAACTGCTACTGCCAGTCCCAGATGGTTCAATTACAAGACAAACAGCAGGACGGGACTTTCCGCACAGCGGTCCAGTTCTGAATTTCCTTGATAGACTTTTTGCATTCTAGGCCCACTCCAAGCTTGTAACACTGCAAAAAGTGAAATCCCTTCTCATTTCTTTCACACAAAGCAAAATAAAAAATACATGTAGTTCAACAACTGTTTCACAGACAACAAAAAGCTATTTATAAAATTTGCCTTATGATTGTATTGAAATTTTAATTTAAAGTTAGCCTTGCAACTAAGTGCTCAAGAAACTTGCTGCTCTTTTTGTTTTATCTTGTGCAAGGATTCTCCTATAGTCAAAAGGATCAAGCCTGTGAAGATAAAACAGCCAGAGCTGGTGATGAATCAAGGGAGAAACTCCTTCAACTGTTGGTAAATTATTCTAATAATTTGCTATTCCCATGGTTAGAAATACACCTAATTCCTCATCTGCCTGCCTACCTTTAGCTTTCACCTCCAGCATCAAAGCAACAACAAATGATTATCAGACAAAAAGCCTTTTCTTAATCACCAGTGCTTTGCTTTGCTGTGAATCAGAAGTGAGTTAAGGAAATTTCCTCATTTTGTTCGAGATGGAAATCTTAATGGTGCTACTCACAGCAAGGAGCTTCAGGGTTTTCTCAGCCATGGTAGCCACCAGGAGCACCCGTGAAGGTCCATGCTGACCTTCCAGCCTGTGCTGGGGAGAATGGTGGGAACAGCACGGGGACCACCAGTTAAAGTGACTTTTGCTGCAACCTCTTCTCAAAGCAATGAGAGAACGCAGAGCAAAGCCCAAGGCAGGACTCCAGTCACGACCCCTGTGCACATCTGCCACTCCGGATTTAACACATGTTTAAGAATGAGGAAAGATGTTTGTATGCACAAGGCAAAAAGATTTTACCACAAGCTGAACAGATTCCAGGGCTCTCTCTCTCCCTCTCAAGTAGTGACATATGCACACACTGGTTATTTCAGGGAATCATTAAGTCACTTAACTGAATTTTAAGAAATATATGTTATTGCTCTTTGAACTGTGCAAGCTGTATTGGGATTAACCTTTCCTTTGCCAGATGTGTTTGGGAAAGACTTTTCTTCTGAAACAAAAGCTCTATGTATCTCTAGCACATCACTAAGCAGACAGAGGAAAAATATACTTATTTTTCAGTTTTACAAACACAAAATATTGGTTTATACCCCTAAGCATAACATGGCCAGGCAAATGTGTTCATTAATCAGCTCAAGTCAGGAAAATAACCAGATGAGATTCGAAACACTTTTGAAAACATACCGTACACACGTTTTGCCAGATACTACCTGACCACTTTTGTTTTGCACACAAGTTACTCTGCCATGAAAGGGATACATTAAATTGGAAGTAAGGCATAATATTCACATCATCTTCATTTTCAGGAGTAAGGGGGGTCAAGAGGCAGCACAAGTTCACATGCCATGTATTCTGGGTGGTTTAAATTCCATTTGGTAGGTTATGGATAATATGTGTGCAACCTAACTTTTAAGACACTGAAACCACTTGTCAGAAGCTTACATGAATAAGTGTGGAGGGCCAAACCAATAAAATAGTATTTAGGTATCCATCTAACTTCAGCTGCAACGAGAACTGCTATACTGTTAAATATGGGTGGGAATTTTAAATATGCCTTTGAAGCTGAGCTCAACCAGCAGTACCCAACACCAGCAGAAGCAAAGAGCGGCACAGCACTTCAGCAATGGCCAACGTGGGCATGAGGGGGAAGGAAATCTCTCTTACTTGTACTGCTGATGGTCTTTGGTACTTCTTGTTTTTGCCATGAACCTCTCTGCCAGCTTTTCCAGATTTCGGGAATACTCCATCTCTATTTCCGACTTCTTGCGGAAGAAATCCTGCAGATCCTGGAGGAGCTGCACTCTCATTTCAGTCTGCTGCTCCAGGCATTTCTGCTGCTCGATGAGTTGAGCTCGGATCTCTAATGAAAAAAGCACATATCCACTCAGGTCAGTGAAAGCAAATGAGAATTGAGTGTTACCAACCAAAATTACAAACACTCCACAGCGCACTTCAGCCTCCCCAGCTACACCAGCTGGATCTGGATTTCAGGTCCTGCGGTGGGACACAGCAGTGGCAGCTCTCACTTCTGCCACCACATGCTGATGTCCCAGGCCACAGCATCCTCCCACCCGCTGTCTGTCTCACTAAAGGCTCAGGACTCTGCTGGGCTCAGGTAAGCGGAAGACCTGCCTCCCCCTTTCTCTCCCATCTTCTTCCAGGCATGAGCACAACATCTGGCTCAGAGTGATCTCCTTGCAAGAGGTGCTGTGCAACCATTCGAGCAGAAGCTCCTTCTGCTGCCCTGAAAACCAGCAGGCCCAACAAGCATCCTTTGGGCTGGGATCAGCCTGCTGACTGCCAGGTGGACCACACTGGTTGGTATCATCATGTACACCATGGAAACAACCTTGTGATAAACCCTGGAGGCATTTGCTGCAGCTGCCTCATCTCTGCCAGGGAGGGAACTGCTTTACTATACATGCATTCACTAATATTTTATAGCAAATATAGAGGAAAAAGTGTACCTATAGTTAGAGTCAGCTATTTGAAAATGTGCACAAGGTTCCATAGACTGAGGTATATTTATTAATGTAAATCAAAATCATCCAGTTTATAAGGGAATATATGCTCACAGGGATCATCCAGAATAACAAGCTCTTACCACTGTATCGTATGCTGTTTACCATATGCACAACTGCTATGTGCTAGGATTTTTCTTTCTTTCTTTTTTTTTAGCACTTTTATTTCTTGAGTGTTAAGCAGTTAATCACATTCTGGGAACGCTTAGTCTACAAAGATCCCTCTGGTTCTTTTGAGAGGCTGGTTTATTAAAGTTTTGTCAGCTGAGCTGCCCAGGCACACTGTAATTCAACATTGTGGAGTAAACATAGGAATAAACACGTTGTGACCATAATAATGTATGCATTTTTAAACAGTTTCATACTAAAACAAAGACTTATCAATAGGAAAATAATATGCCAGAAGTGGTGTCCATGTAAATGCAAAATTGTTGTGAACTTTTACTTGATTCCTAACGATGTAACCATGCTGTGGGTAAGAAGATGCTGGAAACCATAGATGCCTCACTGGTTCAAAATAGAAAAGCATTCTAAAAACCACTGCTAACACCACAGGGAACTGCAAAACAGTTAGCAGTAATGATGCTATAAAAAATTACCTGATGCAACTGGAAACTAATATGTCCTTATTGATCTTAAACCAGGTATGAAGGCAGAGATCCACTCTGCTGGGATTCAAATGTGTATACTGAAATAAGGTAGGATGGGCACAGAAAACTGTTAAGTCAATTTATTTACTGGAGGAGGAAGACACTGCAGTGTTTTTTTCTGGATCTCCTTTGAGCTACCAGCTGCTCTGTTAATCATTAATGAGACCATCCATTTTTACAGTCTGGGAGGTGAACCAAAAAATTCATGGTTTGGGTTTTCATTTCGAATCAGTTCTTTGGAAAAGGACCATGCCTCCAGCAAGGATGAGCCACTGTAACAGAACACTGTATCAATGACATTCTTGTACATAGAGGAGAAAATCACATTGCTGCTGGAAGGTTATTAACAGAAACAAAATCCCAAGACTGCTTTTTTGGGTGCCCACTACTTTTACTATTGCAATCATAGAAAATTCTTGCATATAGGAAACCAGGTGTGCAGATTCATTTAGCAGAAGCAGCAGTTTCACTAATAAGCTGGAGTTTTGTCTAAATCCAAATCCATGTACATGGTCCCTGTATTTTGTCCACCTCCCTTTCCCACTACAGATTTTCTTTTAGTTACTTAAAAAGCAGAGCTCTGCACAGAGCAACTATGTTCTGAGTATTTTGTAGGTCAGTGGATCTCGCTGCTACAATTCCTCCTTTTTAGGTAGGCTTTTACCATAGCAACAGGAAACAGAAAGATTTTAGAAACAGGAATATATGAATAGAGACACAGGAAACAACGAACAGGGGACAAGAGATACAATATGAGAAAAAGCCTGAGCTTTCTGATGCTGTCTCGATTTCCAGTGGACACTAGTGGCTTCCTTTGAACTTGTATACTAGAAACCAAAACTGAAGCATGATCTCTGAAAGCTGATGGTGACTGGAGGTGCCCAAACTCTGAGTAAGGTGGTAAGTTAGGGGTGCAGGGGGACTGTGGCCTTATGGAGAAAGTTCCACAGTTTCTAGCTATTTGAATCTTGACAAGGAGAAAGAACATGTTGGCCCCCAAAGGCTGAGCCTCTGGCCTCCTGCTGGAGAAGACAAGGGGGAGACGCACATCCCACGTGTGCCAGCTGACCAGAGGCTGTCCAGAAAGGACTTCAGCATAGCAGTTCTCCTTCCAGTCTTTCATGTCCTTCTGCTTCTGCACTCTTTAATTCTTCTTTTACTAGTAATGTGTGTAATGCCACACTGGCAGGCTGAGGAGATGGCAATGAATGAGGAATCAGACCAGCAAATGTTGTGATTTTTACTTTCAGGTAAGAGAATGCTGTGGATTAAAAAACAAAACAACAAAAACAAACAACAAAACAAAACACCTCATAACAACAAAGAAGAAACACCCAACAAACACTGGTATAACAGCCAGCCAGCCTGAGCAGCTGTACATCACCAAATCACAATTATCCAAGTACTGTTAACTAACATAGACTACCCATTACCTACTGCTATGGAACAATGCACCAAGGCAACGCTACATCCTTTAGCCAATCCCCAAGTGTGATTTCCCTAGGGCTACAAAGAGAGGCATGGAAAATTACTGCACTGTATGCAAATAAATAAATACCCAATACACCAAGAAGGTGCCAAGTTAAGAACTAATAAAGCCCAAACTCCATAGATACGGCGACAGGTGCAGCAGGCAACAGAAGGGTGCCTGTCTTTATTTTGCTGGCACATTTAAATTCAAAGTTGAACTGATACCAGCTGTAATGGACAATGACATTGTCCTATTCTCCTCTGCGGGGCAGCTGATGTCAAATGTTTCCAGGCTATTTTGTGCCTAGAACAGGCATGTTTAAACCCTGGACAACTTAACACCTTCTCCTTCTCTGTATAGCAGCTTTGAGTCATACTCACTGGTTTTCTGGCCAAGGACTGGTTCAAAAAGAACATCCCATCCATTTACACTGCAGCTTGAACTGACTGAATTCACATCGAGTGGAAAAAGAAAAAAACAAACACCATTTGCCCAGGATTTGCACACATGACCAAAGCAAGGAAGCAATTAATGTGACTGTAATTAAAGCAATAACCTCTATGTGAAGTTTTATTTCTAAAGATTCTAATGTTAAAAATTATTTCAATTATGCCCTCATTGACACCATCCTCTAAAATTACTGCCTTAAGTGAAAAATTAGGTTTTATTTGTGGCAGCATTCAAGATGTAACTCTAACCTTTCAACAAATCTTTATTTTGTCCTGACAAGAGGTGAAATCAGTGCACTATGAAAAACAAAAGGAGACAAAATTATAGCTGTTATGAGAGTTAAGTACAGAGCGGATGAAGCTGAACTAGTGACATCACCCAAATCATAACCAGAAATAAACTCATCAAGGTTACCTCTTTGCACACAGCACAGTATTACAAATAATGACTTACATAGCACTGCAGTAATACACCGTATTACCCTGGAGAAGATATGTGTAACCAGTTATAGGCCATTGCCCCACCTGAAGGCACACATGGTGTGATACACTGCGATGTGACACATGACAATGGTGCTGGCCACGCACCAGCCAGGAACAAAACTTGTCACCTTTGCTTCCACACACACCAAAGCACCCGGTTCCATTAAACATCCCAGAAGACCACAGAAAACTCCCTCCTGAAGTCACAAGCCAGACACTTCGTAAATACACAGCACTAACCAAATTAGCTTGCTGCCAGACCAGCACTTTGTGTGTGGACTGCTGCCCTCCGCAGTGATCCCCACTGCAACCCATGTATCCCTGCGGTGCTCCCGTCATGCCGGACGAAGCCGTGCCTGGTCCTGTCAGCCATCAGAGACTCTTCAGGCCACGGTGAACCCCCATCACCAAGTCTCGACCAAAGCAACTCAAGTGCAACACAACTGCTTTGTGGTGCTCTCACACACCTGTGAGCTGCTTCCCACCTGAGACACCTCAAGAGCTGTTGCAGCCTCTTACTCTCAACTCCTGTTTAAGTGGAATTTACTTTTGTGCTTGCAGAGCAGCCCTGGCACGTTCTTTGGTGTCTGCTGAAAGTTCTGTAAGATGCCACAGATCCAGACACCTCTATCTGGTCACCCTCTTGGCTGCCCTGCAAGCCTCCCGCCTGCTGCCTCACCCTGCCCAGTACTGAGCTATATTTAAGTCATTATTACAATACACTAAATACGCAGACATTAATCCAGTCATATTACTGGAAAATAATACAAACAGCCCCAGGGCCCCATCCTGTGAATGATTATAAAAGCAAGCAGCTTGTCAGAATTATTCGAGAATACAAATAGGCTGTGATGAGGCACAGTTACGTTTGCAGGTCTTTATCTGATTGGTAACTTCAGACAAACCTGTATTACTTCCCATCTTTCTTTAAATACCTCCTTCACAAAAAACCCCAAACCAATTAGATTAGTTTTAAAATGGTCAGAAATGTCTCATCAAAAGCACTGAGGATAATGTATGCTGTCTTAGACTTCGTATTTCCAAACCATTACAAATTTGTCATTTTTTCGCCCCACTGAGCTATCAACATGCATATCCCTCATTCTCCCTTTCATGATACCCAGATCATCCTCTATAAGAAAAGATTCAGACATTAAATTCCATCTATATACCATCTGGTGACTGACATGCACTTGCAATTGAGCAGATATTGAAGCATTAATCATCTTGCAGTTCCCCCTTGAAGACACTCGAGTCTCACATGACTCTCACTGTGCCTCAGTTACTAACTGTAAGGATGGCTCATGTCTGAGGCTGCTGTGAGAAGCTGGGGTACCGCCTTGGGGGACTGATCTTTCCAGTTTCACCCCAGCATTCTGCCTGTGTAGGGACCTGCTTTTGGCTTCTCTGTTGAGGCAGGCAGAGCTATGGTCCAGCTGAACACAGCTGGCCAACATCTGCAGCTGAGGTTTTGTTTCAGGAAAGTGCTTAGCTCCAGCCCACGGAGGATGCTGCCAGCAGAGAAACTGCAGCAGGAATCACTGAGAGGGGCCCAGAGGTGCCCCTGTGCACATTTTTCAGTCCTTAACGCCATGTCACCCCTAGGATCAGCGCTCCCACACCTGCTGGGGATATTAAGCTGCCTCTCAGTAGGCAAGAAGACAAAGATGATGAGAGGTAGCAGCTCTGTGGTGAATGCTCTGGCCCAGCTGCTGATACTCCTCTCTGAGATACACAGCCGTCAGGTACTAGTGCTGGGCAAGCTTTTATTTCCTAGACCCAGGGCTAGAAAGCTATTTAAGTGTTTGATGACAAATGGTGAGGGAAGCTCTGTGGTCAGCAGGGAGTCTGGCTCACGCTCTCATCCAGGTCCTCGCTGCCATTTTCCTGGGGCCACAAGTACTTCAAAAGCCAAGAAATTCCACCAGCCTGACAGCTGATGAGAGATGCTGGGGTGAGGATCTCGCAGGCTGCTGCAGAAATGCCTTTAAATAGATCATGAGCCTGTCCCACAACATTAACTTTCTATGACAGACTAGTGGAAATCACTTCCCTGTGTTCAACACGCAAGTGAGAAGTGTGTTTGCATAAACAGCGATGTTCTTGAGCTTCCAAAGGCAAGATTTTTGTGGACTTTCATCTGTCCTCCAGTTGATTTCACTTAGGACATCAAGCATACAGCTTGATGCATGTTCCCACTTTAAGTGAAACCTCTGCAATGCACACCCGAGCTCTAAATTTACTGTTTGGCTTTGTGTCATTTCCCAGAGAATTCATTTCAGACTTTTTGTTTGCCTGGGGGTTCTGAGGGATGTGGTTGAGGTTGTCTTCAATGGAACACACCCAGGCTGTAGCACCCTGTTGAAATGGATGGGCAGTGAGAATCACACCTGATAGCTGAAGAGCTGTACAAAGGGGTCAGGAATCTGAAGGCCCTGTTGACATCTGTCAACCCCTTTAAAAACTCTAAACCCTGTTCACTCAAAAACTTTGGCATGCTTAAAGATAAAAACAGTCCTTGTGTAGCCATTAGCAGGAAAGCTAGTATAGAAGCCATTTGCAGGATGAAGACAATTGTTTACAGGTCTCTTCAGTTGTCATGCTGAAACAAAGACAACAGAGAAAGAACAAACTCTCTCCTTGCAGCTGCAAACTTTGTTCTACACATTCAAGCAAACACACTCCTACCTAATGCAGCCAGACTGAGCAACAACACAGCCCCAACTAGAACTGTGTAACTGGGGGATCCCAGTGGACGGGATCTAAAAGTGGTGGCTGCATTAGGGCACCTTCCACCTTCCATCTCACCTTGAAATGGGAAGATATGTCTGGAAGAGCCAAGAAAACCTCTGCACATAGCTGAAGAAGCTTTTCTTCTTGTTGTTCTTGGAATAAAGCCCTCCTGCTATTCACAGCCACAGCTGCTGGTCACTTGGCTGCCTACAGTCCCAGCCTGAATGGAGGGCATCGCGCCAGCTCATGACTTGGCAAGACACTTCTTGCCACAGTGCTACTGCCAAGCGACCGTGGGCTGAAGCGGGCAGGCTGCCTGCACCACGTCTTGAGTGCCACTGCTTCTGCGGCAGCTGCTGCTTTGCAACCGTAATGGAGAGCTGGCACTATGTCCTACCAAAACTTGAGCAGGACATACTTTGTCCTTCTGGCCACAGGAGCTGAGACTCTGAGCACAAAAATTTCTGCCCCTTAGAGGAGAGGGACCTTTGTTTTGTTCAACAGTAAAATCCCAGCTCATCCCCTAAACACTGTCAACCAAGAGAGCAAAGCACAAGAGGGGGTCTCTGTGGTCCAACACAAGGTCTTTCACCAGCCTGACCCAACCCTCACCTCCTGTTGCGGGAGCAGATGCTCTCTTCAACTCCAACTGCCCCATCCCCAGAAGAACACATCAGTTCTGCAAACCACCAGCAGACAAAACAAGAGCAAAGAATCTACATCAAACAGGCCTGCAAACATACTTAAGAACAACAAAACAAAGCAGAAACTACTTCAACCATGGCATTCATGGCAAAGGCCTGCAGCCTTAGAGATGAATGGAAAAAAAACCAACACAAACCAGAGAGAGACAGACAGGGAGTCTGTGGGCATCTCTGTCTGCCAAGCAGACAGCCCATCATGTAGTAGGTGTCTAAAAACCCATTTAGGCCATCTAAACTGTCAAGATGTATGTGACAACTTATTCCGAAGCTTCCAAAGGATTTAGACCAACCGAGGTTTTTTTATGCTTATTAAAGATATCGTGAGCCTTTCGTTCCAGACCTAAATTCTGGGCACATGACAAAATTAAAAGGAAACTCAGTATGTCCAAATCTTTCTCCTCTTCTTACCAATGAGGTATCTTCCAGAAGAACAGAAAAATCACTCATGGCTCTCCTCTGAATAATTCTTTGAGCAGTGTCTAGAATGCTGGATTGACCAAGAGCCCTCTACAAGAAAAAAACATAACCCTTCATGGCCACAGATTTCTCAAAGTCTATTATTTAATTTGGTTATTATAGACTTCTATGATTGCTCTAATTGGTAGATGAAATGTATCCTTCCTTCTGGTTATTTTCTCTGTATAGAAAATTCTTTATTTCCAGAACAGACTTCCTCTTAACTATTCAACTGAATTCACCCAGTATATGTTCTATGCTATATCCTTGTCACATGCTTGCTTTTCTGTGTTTAGATCGTAAATTCTACATTTCAATTAGCATCCAAAGAAATGTTATTTTAGCCACACTGCTTCATAAAGTGGAAGAAAAGAACCCCTTCATTTCTAGAGCATTAAAAGCAGTTGTAGCATCAACCAACGGTCAAGCTCATGTCTCCCAGAAAATTCATGTCAGCAAAAGATTAAGGCTTGTAAGCTAAATTCTGCTCTCCCTGAAATCAATAGAGATTTGTCACTAACTTTACTCATGCTGGGATGATCATCTTTACTTAAACTTACAAGAAGCTTATACTCATCCAGTGGAAACACTGCGACCAGAGCAGGCAGTCCTTTTCGCTCTCACATCCAGGCTATGCAACCCGCCCAGGTCACCATGTCTCAGTATCAGAACTGCAGACTGACAGAAGGACTAACCCACAGAGGGAAAATTGTTTCCTGCCAGTTACACTCCATGGGTACTGTTGGAGCAGGGAAGAGAAAAGCAGGGGTAGGTCAGAGCGCTCACACTAGTGCCATTACAGATCAGCCTCAATCTCTTTCAAAACCTTCCCAAAAAGTTGGTAGCTATAACAAGATCATTTCCCAGCAGCAGCCTATGCTGAGAGTAAAATCCTGCATTCTCATCGGGCTCAGCAGAGCACGCACGGCCTCTTTGGTGAGGTTGCCTGTTCTGCACCGAGGGCAGCGGGCAGGGTGGAGGTGGCCAAGCTGGGGGCTGGTGGAGCCTGGCAGAGGCACCAGTAGCCATGAGACTGGGCCGGTGAGAGAAACTGGGCCTTACGAATGGGATGGTGTTCAAGGATCAGCAGAGAAGCTGTTCTGAAGAGGCAGTTTCGCTGCTCCTCAAATGCCATATCTGGTTTACAAATCAAATCAAGCTCCAAGGTATCACTTTCCTGGGTGACAGTCAATTCTCTTGCTCTTCATAGACAAACTGCTGGCAGCTTTTATCTTCCCGTATGTATGTTGCATATCTGTATACTTTAATTTCAGGTCACCTGGAACGTCAAAGGAAATCTGCTTATTTTTGTAGAAATTCCCTATCTGTGAATTCACTATTTTAATGAAATACTCATACTACTTGCTTTTAAATTATTAGTATAATAATTTCTCATCGGTTTGTGCTTTGTTACTTTATTTCAAAGCCAGAACAGTCCTGAGAACAGTTACAAAGTTTCCTGCTGTTCATGGCACTGTTTATAGAGCTAATTACCTATACAATGAAACAAGCAATATAAGCTGAACCATCACTGAGCCTTTGCCAATGTAAAATGAATATGGGTGTGCCAAGAAGCCAAGAAATGTACCTTACTAAGCACTCTCTAAACCAGTATGATTTCAGCTAAACTTCCAGACCCAGTGCCCCATTTCTGTGGGTATCTGTGGGCCCACAGACCCAGGCTCCTCAGATGTGGTGGCCAAGTGGCCATGGAGTCTCCTTACACACTGGTGCAGACAGCTGCCCTCAAAGGGCTCCTCTGGGACCAGAGACATACCCATCAGGCTACAGCAACAAACAGCAAGACATGGAGAAGAAGAGGAGTAGCAGCTGGTGGACTTAAAGCTGACAGTAAAATGCAAAAGCAATGCTGGATGTTTACAGACCCTGGGATCACCACCAACAACTCTGACTTAAAATACGAGCAAGCTTGTTAAAGAAACCTTTCTTGCCATAGAGGGCTTCTGGATAATCCTTTGCTTCCCACACACAACCATATTTGGTCACTGCTACTTCAGTTTTAATAATTTCCACTGCAAGCAGCAGCAAAAATGAGGAAATTGTAAGGCAGACAGAAGTAGTCCTTTCCTTCTCCATTTTAATTTGCGCTTTGGAGACAGTGTTCTGAGAGTGCAGGAGCTGCTGAACCAGTGAGAACTCTGAGTCCTGCCTGACACTGCTTAATTATCTCAATGTGGCAGATTTAGGTCCATGTTTTTCAGCCCTCTCTAGCACTTGGAAATTATTTTAGTGTTTTTATTAACTCATTCCTCTTCTAATTTAATTTACATGGTAAAACCATCTAAAACAGATTTCAGACTTTCATAATTGCTATCACTTTTCAAAGTGATATGCAAGTGCTGGTGAGAAAATAAGATGTGTAGTGAAAGCAAGTTCATATTTACCCTGGAAATAATTCAAGGCAACTCAACTCCTTCAGTACTCTCATTTTAGATGCCTTTCTGCTCCCTGTTACCCCAAACTCCAAGAGTTTATTGTCTTGAAAGATGTAACATGACAATTCAAAGAACATTTTACATCTTTCTCCCCTAGGCGAGACCAAGCAGAAACAAATAGTCAACTACAAGGTGATGCACCAGTACTTCAACAAGGGGTGTATGTGTGTCCTCAGCGTAGAGTCTGTGCACTAAGCACAAAATGTTTGGTAGCTGCAGCATCTGCTTTCGGAAGTTTCTTCTAAAATTTCTTAAAAGCGCAGAACACAGTATAAAGGCAAGTATGCAGGAAAAAAACAAACCAAACCAAAAAACAGTCTGTCATGATCACAACTGTAACGAAAATCTAATGATCTTAATCAGCTTCCTTACTCGTGAGCTGGTTGAGGCCAGGTTAGTCCCCTGTCCCGGCTGCTGCAAGGCTGAGGATGGCAGCAACTCTGGACTCCACGAGAGACACTGCATCACTCCTCCACCGACATCTCCCGAAATGACCCCAGGCTTGCTGCTGGCACACATCCTACCACACAGACGTGAGCACCATTTCATTTCGTTAAACTCTGCCACAATAAAACCCTTCCTTCTTAATATCTCAGGCGGACAGCTGACAAGTGAAAATGTCTGAAGGCTTTTTCTATAAATTAGAAGTTGATAGATGTGTCTGTTCTTGACAAAAAATAAATTATTCTGAACCTCCGGCAGATGACATAGCTGTTAAAATGAGAGTTATGCTGGTAGTAGCGCAGGGCAGGAACTCCTGAGTGGCAAGACGGGCAGGGAAGCCATGAAATCTGTGCATCAATCAGACACAGCCTCTTCTGTACATTGATGACTATCACTGTGATAAGACTCGGGTATTAATAACTAGATAAAACGACCTCCCTACACCCTGCAAAAATGATTTTCTATGCATGGCACACCTTCAAGAGGTCAGTAAAACATTTTTAGTATGACATACACGCAGCCACATGCCATAAATAAGAGCACACATTTGACCCAGCCATGACTTCCAGTGACAGCTTTTTAAGTCCCAAGATGAAGTCACAGCCCAGTTAAGGACAAAAAGGAAACCGCAATTTGTGCTCTGTGTGCCAGGATTTTACCCACATCCCTTTTCAGCCCAACCTGCCTAACATGCAGCAAAATACTTTCATTATTGCTCATTTGTCTTTCGCGCTTTTAACTCCTAAACCCCACAAATTTAACATATTTCCATGATGCTCCTCTTCTTTGCTAAGACAAACAGCTATGCCACTGTGGTGCCTTCAACACCAGTTTTAAAACTTTATGTCCACATTGTACGTTAATTACTTGCCTGAGTACATCCTCATAGTTGTATAAGGTCCTATCTAGTGTGGTCACACAGAATCACAGAATCGCAGAATTACAGAATAGCTGGGGTTGGAAGGGACCTCTGGAGATCATCTTGTCCAATCCACCTGCTAAAGCAGGTTCACCTAGAGTAGATTGCACAGGAATGCGTCCAGGTGGATTTTGAACGTGTCCAGAGAAGGAGACTACACAACCTCTCTGGGCAGCCTGTTCCAGGGCTCTGGGAAATCATGTCTGACCAACCTGATAGTCTTGTATGATGGTATGACTGGCTGGGCAGACGAGGGGAGAGCAGTAGATGTTGTCTACATTGACTTCAGCAAGGTTTTATATAGTCTCTCACAACATCCTCATAGGTAAGCTCAGGAAGTGTGGGTTGGACGGGTGCAGGGTGAGATGGATAGAAAACTGGCTGGATGGCAGAGCTCAGAGGGTTGTGATTAATGGCACAGAGTCTGGTTGGAGGCCTGTAGTTAGGGGGGTTCCCCAGGTGTCAGGCAAGTGGAGCAAAGATACTGTATTGAGCAACACATCAGAGCTGCATAGTCTGGTCTGGTTGTTGCCACACATCTGGCCACACTGCTGGCACATGCGCATCCTGCTCACCGGCACCAGCTGTGCAGCAATCAGAGGACAGCACAGACCGGGGACTGTTCCCACCACACTGCACCAGTGAGGTGTCCCCGTGGCAGCATGGGACTTGAGCTCCTTCCCCACTCACTCAGTGCTGAGCGAAGGATGGTGTCTACCACCCAATAAATCTTTGAACTAAATTGTATCACCACGCTTCATACTCCGGGTACACATTCATCTGTATAAATGCAAGCCTTGCTGAGAGATGTATCTGTCAGACCAGATGGACCACAATCTGCATCAGTTTTTGGTAGAGACGTGGCCCAAGTCTGTGAAAGAAAAGTCCCACTGTGTGATTACCGATCTTTTGAGCATGACTATGATATTATCCAAAGATGTATTTCAGTGTGTTGTCTCAATGTCACACAGCAAATAATACTGAATTTAATAGATGATTTCAGAAACATGACAACACCACATTCTGGGAATGAAAAAAAAAAGAAGTTTCATATGCCAAACTTTGAGAAAAAAAAAAAAATAATACTTTTACTAACTAAACAAAACAATAACATCTATCACGAGGGAAGAACTCCTGCCTGTGGAAACCCTAAATAATGTATAATGATAATTACCATGGTGGTTGATTATAACTATAAAATAAATAGTAGTGACAGACAGGTATTTTTATGGCACTGAATTAACAAGATGATAAAAATTCTGCCAAGCTACAAACACATTTGTTTATGTTCTGCTCTGATTTGGTAAAATATGTAATTTCTAAGTGAGAAAATGAAATGTCTACCTCAAAGGAAGGTTTTTTGACAAGTTTGAACCCTATTACTCAGAGACCCAAATTCCACTAACAGCAGCTGGGAAAAAACAAATCCTTCAGTGTCACAGAGCAGATTCCTTGTTTCATCTTCCTGCTACAGGGAAGTATAAATTGGATTGTGAACCAGATTTAATTAAATTTAGCTTTAATTGTTACAGCTGGAGAAGAAGAAAGCTCCCCCCAGCCCAAGGCTCCTGCTAATGGGAATAGAAAAAAAATATCCACTGTGAAACTGTTTGTAGGTAACCACTGCTCACTCACTCAACAACAGTAGGATGAAGAATAGTATCTGCTAGTAAGCGAACTTTCGGCTAAAATCATTTGCATATTTCCAGCTCCCCTAGAAACAATCTTCAATCTGTTAGAAATGAAAAAAAAAAAACCAAACACACATTTTTTTTTAATTAGATGAAATATCAGAACGAACAAAATTTAAAGTTGATGATTTGTAGAACGCACTATCTGCATCGTCTTTCTGCATTAATGCGCTGGTTTGTCTATTCTGCAAACGTCTTTCTCCAAAAGACATCTGGGTGGCTGGAGTTCCCAGCAGAGCTCCAATGGCTGCTCTGTGGCAGCAAAGACACCAAGAACAGCTGTAGGAAACAGATGTGCCACTTAGGGCATTTTCAGTGAAAGGCCAAGGGACGAATCCTTCACACGCTACTTAGTTCAGGATCCCTTCATAAAAAAAGGCCATTAAAAAACCTATTAATGCCTGCGTTTTTAGCCTAGTTTCACTTGCAAGTAGGCATTCTGGTCGCAAAAGCCTGGCTGGAGTGAGTAAAGGAGAAAGGTTGTGATGTGCAGGGTGGGGCAGTAGCTTTGAGGCCCTTTCCGGGGCTAAAATGAAGTTGAGCGTGAGACACTTAATTTTCCTATGTATGAAGTGCCGGCTCTGAGAGGCACACCAGCAGCCAGAGCAGCTGCATGGCAAAGCGGTAACCTGCAGAAATAGCTATTCATTATTCTGGGAAAAAAACATAGTTTGGTGATTCACAGAAAGCAGCATGCAACTTGGTGAAGAAATCAAAGATGTGAAACCTACGTTGGAGAAATCTCTGTCCTGTTCTCCAGACATGAGCAAAAAACTAAGGGAACTTCTGGAAAGAATAAATGTAATAAACACAGATGCCAACTGCAGAAGAAAGCAAGGGTACTCAGAAGGACAAACCAGACATGCCAGCAAGCAATAAGAGACTCATATGTTTCTGACAATTTGCCAAAGGAGGCTTTATCCTCAGTTAAGGATGACAAGAATACTCTGCTCTTGATACTGGTTTTACAACAATGCTAAATTTCCAAATGTTTGCCTTAGGCCAGTCAGGAGTACTGGGAAAGGAGCTGAAATGAAACGATAAACTAAGGAGCAAAACGTCATGAGGTGTGGACAGTACATACCCATCTATCCTGGACGAACCCTGGGGTGCAGTGGCCAAACTGTTGACAAGAACGTGGCCCCACTCCCTGAAAGTGGCTGCTGTGACCAAAGAACATCTCCTGGAAAGGGGCAGGGGGAGCAGAAATGCCAGTGTGTTCTACGCAAGCAATTCACTTCTGCGTTGAATAAGTTACTGAAGCTCTCATCAGAAATATTTATAAAACAAAAATAGAAAGATAAGGAGAAATCAGGTCAGTTCCTGAAAAACAAAACTCTATGCTGGCAAGCTATTAGAGTTACTCGAGCTTATCAACAGATAGTGGACAACTGAAACCCAGCTGACCTTCAGTCTCAAGTTACCTGCAGTCCTTAGCCTCAAATTATTGTATTCCCATTTCATTTAAAACTTATCAACAAACCTTAAAGGACACAAAAAATATAGATAACCTGAATGTAACCTTTTGAGTTTCTGCAAAACCTGCATTTTGGCTGCAGCTTCCTTCTGGCACCTAGTCTGTCAAAGTACAGCGAGAGTGTTTACTGAAGGATCAGTCCTGTGCCCTCTACCTGGACATACATTTTCACCTTAGTGCTAATCTACTGCTTTACCACTTCGGCATCCTCCTAGTCTGTCATAATCCAGCCACATAAAAATCCCAAACAAATGAATGGTACATCTGAAAGCAGTTCAAGTCATCCTTGTTGACTCCGCACATGCAACACAGACACCTGACACAGTGTAAAACTGTAGATCAGTCACATCTGAACTGGGCATATCTGAAGAACCTCCTCTGCAGCTTCTCTATCCAACAATGACCTTTTCAGAAGTTGCACCCTCCTCAGGACAGTCATCTATAAGCCCATTTCTGCTTGCAACTCACAGTATACCTGTGCAGTGCTGCACAAAGAGCCAAGCCCAGATGTGACTGTAGACAGCAACATGACACACATCAAACACTAATGGTGAAGCCACAGTGGTCTTTAGCTGATTCACCACTCTATGGGTGGAATGACCTGTTTGTGAGCATGTGCACAAACACCATTCGGAAAGGTACAAGACTACTACTGTAAAATTTGTTCCACCTTCAGGCAGGGCTGGAAACTGCATGATCCTGGTGTTCCACACCAAATTTCTATTACAAATAGCAAAGTGCAACTGTCTGAAGTCCAAAGGCAAGTTGCAAATTCTAAACCAAGTAGTCTCATCACGAAGTTTGGAGATATATTTTTACTTGTTTACACAGACTTTCAGGTTATAAGGAACAAGAATAAGATAGCCAGAACATGCCGAGAAGGGTTCGGAATATAATTTGCTTTTATTTACTTTGAAAGAAAAACAGCTGGTAGGAGGAAAAATAAAATAACTTTTTATCTAGAACGGAAAGCAAAGACAGTAAGTGCTCAGATAGTATTTAAGCATCCTGCAAGTCCAGCCTTTCTAACATGCTGTTCCATGTAATGGTTCTTTCCTTGTCTGTTAAACCCTGTTTCATCCCAAATTAGCATTGTTTTTGACCCATGATAAAACAAATGAACTTCAGGTATGACGAAAGGCTGATCAGAAAACTCAACGGAACTCCAACACCCAGATCCTGCTGTAGATGAACCCAGCTAACCTCACCAGGAATGTCCTCTCCCTATCTCCAAACAAGAGTAAATTTGCTTGGCGAACAACCACTCCTCCTGCATATAACTGTATCAATCACCCTGAAACTATTTGCAAATATAATTGAAATCTACTGAGAAGTTACAACTAGATTTTTTTATTATTATTATCTTTTTTTTAACCCTAGAACTAGATTTACAAGATTGCTTGAGAGACGGGAGCTGGCAAAAGCCTCCCTTGGTCTGGGCCGTCAGTGCACATGGCACCCAGCCAGGCTGAGCTCAGCCTCCCCCCTGCACGCCGAGCCCAGCAAGCTTTTCCCCCTCTCCACAGTCTTCTAACCACACAGGTAAGATTCCGATCAGAAAAGCCAGCAGCTCAAATAAAAAAAGCTGTCTGTGAGCCAGCTTGCTAGGAAAAACTTTTCCAGCAGACCTACGAGCAGCTCACACTCCAGCCAAACAAGCTGCTTGAGCTCCTCAGAGTAGGTGGAAAAGCTGCCCAGAATTAGGGGAGTCTCCGTCTGGAGCTATGTGAGGAGATGGTGACTGGAGACCTCTCTCATGTCCTTCATCTGGAACAGTTTAACTCTTCTGAATAATTATTTGTTTCTTGAATCATCACTAAGGCTAGATGTAAAAAACGTATTTTGATAGAAATGTAACGGATCTCAATTTCAGGCTAGGACACTTACAACTTTGAAAAGGGATCCTTCCTTTCAAAAAAACCCCTCATTGCCATCCTACCAAGGATGCTGCTCACCCTGACCGGCCTCCGTCCCTCGGGTGCCTTGCTGGGAATCCCGGGCCCGGCAGCCTGACTGTGCTCCTGCCAACTGCCCCATCGCCAGCACTGCAGATCTGCCAGGTTTGGGGAAGAAAAGGAAAGATGGTTTCAAAGCATATCTCAGCCCCTGAGGCTGCACGGACAGCATAGCCAGAAGTGATCTAAAAAAAACCAACACAAAAACCTAAACAAATCCAGAAAGTCCTTAAGGATTGCTATGAAACAAAGGACAGCAAACATTCCCGTTCTAAAGCACCTAAAGATTTAATTAGAACTTCTCTCCTCTGCAAAGTTTCAGTGTTTTGATTTATTAAAAGGTCGCAATGAAGATGTAAACAAAAGTTCAAAACTTTCCCATTTCCTGCAGGAGGGAAATTCTGTTTTGTTTTGTTTTTTAATATATCATTAGTCAGTGTGATTCAGATAGAAATGTTATAATTTAAATCTCCAAGTAAAAAGAACTAAACAACTGCTGCCAAAGGAAATTTAAGGAAGGAAAGAAACAACAGCGGATCCAGGAGAAGCAGCAACCTTGCAGAGGCTGCATTTGGCAGGGGGATACCTGACAAACCTGTCAGCATTCTCATGAGTCCCAGACTTTTTCCAATTTGCACCTTCAGATCTATGCATTTGTTCACCAAAAACATAATGAGAAAAAGTGCTGTCCTTGTTCCTTGTGCTGTCACTCATCACATACTCCATCAGCTCAGTGCTGTGGCACATCTCAGACACTCCGTCTTATTAGAAACCTGCACTCGTTCACATCTTAGCTATGCAAGAGAACACACTGTCTGGCTGGCCGTTCCTCCTATAAAGCCAAATGTATCTGTCTCTGCTGTAGGCAGGGTTCACCACCACCCACGTCCTTCCTCTGAACTCCTTTGTGCTCAGGGGACTTTGGTATGATGCTCCCAAGCAAATGAATCCAAAACTACCTTTGTATCATTGCAGGTCTCCTTTCAGAAATGGGTTTTTGGATGCCTTCCCTGTATTCCCCCTGCCCTAGACAGGTGTCTCAACACCTTCAGCCATCACTCAAGAGCCTGTGTTCACGCTCTCTGAATGTGGGGAGGGAAGGACAGCAAGAACTTTAAGTGCTTGGGGACAAAAGGCAATCCTTTCACTATCTTTTTTACGCTGGTACTAGACAGACATGTAGAACACAGTGATTTGCAGGATGCTCCTCTCCATTTACCAAAATGTTTCACGTAGCAGGCATATGCTCCCTCTGTATTCCCCATATGTTTTGGGGTTTTTTTTTAAATAAATTTGGAGGAGTGGAATCATTTGCTCCACTGCAGGCAGCTTATATGAGAAACACTTGGAAGAGCGGGAGAGGACAGAAAAATCTACTTGAAGAGAAGATTTTAAATCTTTCAGTTCAAAAACACTTCTGCAAAAATACAGAACAAGGTTCTGCAACATTAAGGGCATTCCTTATTAAAGCCTGTAGACATAAATATCTTAATATGGGTGCGCTGCTTAAGATGAAATATAGTAAGGGTCAGATCAGCTCAGAAAGGTGTATCTTTCTTGCATAAAAAGACAAAATATTGCACTCTCTTCAATACGAGACATCTTTTGTTAAGATTTGGTGAAGGAAGCCATTTACGGCTCACAACAGCAGCTGTATTGGTCAAATGAATGAATGTGCAGTTGTGCTTATTCTTCTGTGGTACATAATGGTGACCTTTCTATCACCCATGTCCATCTAAATCTCAAACCACTGTTTGACAAATGCAGCACATACAGGAACAATGTGTTTTTCGTGCAGTGTTAAGTATCCTATGCTAGAACCCACGTAGGCAAGACAGGGGCTATTGTGGCTGAGAGTGAAGACAGCACAGATGGCAACACCTGGGAAACAGGGATTTTATTCTCAGCTTTCCCTAAATCCTCATGTGATCTAAGATAGAGTCTCACTTTCTTCTGTGACTGAATTCGCAGTGGCCCTGCAACTTATTCATTTCTTTCAAGAATTTTTTGTACCCTCATTTTTTTAAGTTCTTTAAAAAAAAAAAAGGAAAAAAGGGGGAAAAAAAGAGAAAGAAGTGAGTTGTTTGGGTTTTTTAATAAGGGGAAGGGTATTTCAGTACAAAGTTGGATTGTTAACAAAGAATCAAAAGCTGGCAACCACCTGCGTTCATGCTGTTGTTTTTTTTTTTAAACCTCACTTTTAAATGGAGGAGTATTATCTTCAGATGAAGCTGTCTAGGAGTAGTCACTGTGAATAAAAGCAAAAAACTTCAGTTTGACAGGACTGTATTTGGCCATTCATTCTCTAACATGGGCCACTTATCACTCCCTACAATCCAGTTCACCTCAGACAACAGCAGGCAGGCAAATCCAAGCTCTGACATTCAGACAAAGCACTGGAGGAGGAGGATGAGTCCATCTTTGTGTTCTGAAAGGCAGATCTAACCAACTCTTTGAGGAAAAAGGAAATCCAGCAGGATAAAAACCCAGCAGCCATCCTATCTACTGCAGGTACAATCAAAAGCAGAACTGTTAGTAATATTGTATCAAATTTGGTGTTATGAGATAAGGGAAATCTTACTGCCTATTTTTGCACTTGTTAAACAACAATATCCATCTGACTTTTCCCTTTGCACACTGCAGAGGTGCAGCTTAAGCTGACCTAAGCTGGATCTACAGCAGCGCATCTGCGCTAACATGTGTTATGCCTGCTCAGGGTGTTGATCTTACTAAAAACTAACGAGGTAAAAAAGATTATCCATCAGATCAGCTCTCCCTGCAACCACAGCGCTGCCAGTGTGAGAGGAAGCAGACAGCAAGAACATACGAATGGGGCTAAGAAGGTTATTGCTGACCAGACTGGCCAGGGGACCTAAGGGGCAGATGGGCTGAAGCTTCGGCTGATCTCTGTCAGCTGACTAGCTGTGGGGCGCTGTGGACATGTATGGTTCCACCTTCCCTTCTCTCCCCTGGTTCTCACCCCTTCTCACTCCAGAGATAAGATGCATGTGGCTGCATGATCTGTCACACTAAGGCGTGAATCCAACTAGAAAATTAAAAAAAAGCAGGTGAGGGAATTGAGGGTAAGGTTTGTTTACATCCATGCCAATTGCCTTATCACAGGGTTGCATTATCACTCTGGTCTAGGAGAGCTCGTTTTCCACCCTGCTTCTCTCAGCCACCAGTTCAGAGCATCTGCTGACTGCCACGCGCCTGGTCTGCTCCTCTCTCCATTGCTGACAGAGGGACCCCAGAGGAACAAGCCCCTTTCCAAAAAGGTCTGATGACTACAAACCACTGATCTCCATATAACCCATTTCTGCATCGGCAAACAGATCAGTAGCACCTGAAATGGCAAGCGGCAGCCCCCCACGCCACTGAGTCAGGGAAGGGCAAGAAGAACAACTGTAGCACACAGGCGCAGCGGCACACGGACAAAAATTCACTTCAATTATTCAGTTGCGCGGTCAACGTCAGAAAAAAAAGAGTCAAGAAAAGCCCTCTTGGCCCTACGTGCTGTGCTGTCATCTCATCGCGTGCTCTGCCATTTCCTGCAGCGTCTGGCACAAGCGCTGGCTGGTCTGTCAGCTGTGCATTAGGCACCCCGGTGAAGTACTTGCAAGGCTACATTTCCCTAAAAACGAAGCACCGATGCCTTGGCAATTGTAATGGCACTAATGCCAAGGGCTTGCTGTCTTCCAGTCCAAATCCTACAGCGCAGGGGCGATTTCCATTACTATCAGCCATAAAGTACAATGGATATTGTCGAGCACTTGAGTAAAAATGCATGTGTAAAGCATTAACAAGAAGGATGATATAGCTTCCTCCTTGATAAATGACTCTCTTGCCTAAAGCCTGCAGCAGACACAACCACATATTTCACCTCGTTTCCTGTGGAAAGATTTCTTTTTGGTTTTGCGGATCGCACCATGATTTAATACGTCCACCTCCCTCCTGGGTTTACAGCAGAACAGAGCAGCGATCCACAGGATGCTGTGCCTCAGGAGGGCAAGCACCCATGTCAAGTATTTCAAACAGATATAGTGGCACCTGTGTCAAGGAACTTAATTATTTCTCATTTAGTCAACTACAAATGGAGTCCACGGGGACTTTGGAGCAGGTACAACACCCAGGTTAATACCTCCTCCACCATGTTTGTGCAGGTGGCCAGTCCCAAGTGTCCTGGACACCTGTGACAGGGGACAGGTCAACCACTGCTGAAAGCCCATGGGAAAGTGAAGCAATTGAATTATGGAGGAAGCTGGGGAGGAAACGGTCTGTCATATAATTGCTTCTTCATGTGTGCATTTAAGCCTGAGGCATGGAGGTGCCAGGATGTTATTCACTTGTGAGGAAAAGGAAATACCTTATCCTGTAGGTCTGGTTATTTTTATTGAGGAGAAAAGTCTCCCATGAGAGGAGCTGAAATGGCCAGTCCCAGATAGGTAGGGCACAGATCTATGGCACTGCTCAGGACTGCTCCCTTTTCTCAAGAGCTGGTTACAACATTATCCTGTGCATCAATACCTGAAAGGGACAGATTTGCCAAGCAGGAGCTTGGCCAGGTCACCAGCTGGCTAATACACATATGCTAGACAGGGACACATACTGCTCTCGTCTGAAGGAGCAGAAACATGCCTCCTTGCTGTGTGCCACAGCAAACTGACTTGAGTCAACATCTCTTGAACCAGTGGGATGCCTTTGGTAACTACAGCAGCACTTCCCTTATTGCTACTGATCTTTCCCACTCATTTTTATTCTGTTAGGATGCAATATATCTGCTGTCCCAAGGCAACTGCTGACGTAAAAGCTTCATGGAAGATGATATCCAGTGCATATTATGGATCAGAGGCACTTAGCAAGAACTTCTAAGTCCAGATGTTGGAAAGCTAACACAAAAGAAGTTATGAACACTTACAAACATACTACTCAGGAAAGAGCGTAGTTACAGCAATTAAATGAGGAACAAAACCAAGTATTTCTTTAATCAAAGGGACTTAAAACTATAAAGCAAATATATCGGAAAGGAAATGCTATGACAAAAAACCCATTCACAAGAACAAACGAAGGATTTGTCTCAGGAGGTAGGAATTATAATTATTATAAATGTCACATCAAATGCAATGGATAACTTATTTCCACAAACAAATGCATTTGAGAGAATTCTATAAGGAACTGAATACAGTGTTAATGCTTTCCAGGTGTAAGTCGATAGCTAGAAAACCACTGTAACTATGGCAGAATAAGAAGCTCTAATGGGGCTCTCAGCAGAGCTCAGCTGGCCTGGCTTGATTTCGCTTATCATTTCCAATCTTAAAGGCATACCACCAACTTCAACTCAGCCAATCTCCAAGGCATCAGAAAGAGTAACCCAGGCAAAGATCCGCTATGGTTTTGGTTTGGGTTTTTTTGCTGACATCCTAAAAACACGTCCCGCAACAAAAAATGAAAAAGCTCCTGTGGCATCAATGCTACAGGAGAAAGGAGAAAAACTAAGTAGGTGCAAAATGCACAGGGACGAAGAGCCAACAGAATGAAAAGCATTTCCCCATCTAACCTTTCCAGCTAAGTGTTTCCCTCATGGGTTCACTGTTGCTGTTCCCAGGTGTCTGCCATGACCTTGCACCGGCTGCTGGTCCTCAGAGCGGAGTGTGTGATGGACCCGGGCTCAGAGCAGCCCTGTTCCACGCAGCCAAGCACCAGGGGCTGTTACACGGCCGTTCCCAGCTCAGTGTTGTTCTTCCTACTCCGCATGTCCTCTCCTTTCTGCGCTCCAAAGACACAGCTGTCCATCTTTCTTAAAACCTTTCAGTCCTTTATGCTCCTGCTCCATAATTTCTTCCTACTCAGCTTTTTCAGGCTACTGGGGATGGAGAACGGATGGGAAAAGGCTTATACATCATACCCCTGATTGCTGCCAGGGAGTGAAAAAGAGATGACAGGGTCTCTCTTCCCTTGCTGCCATCATGTGCTGAGGAGGTGAGAGTGTTTTTGCCACTGCATACACACTGCAGCAGGGGAGGACATGTGTTGAGATGATCAGGGTATCTTCTTGCCTTCTCCTGACCCTAGCGAAGTCGGGCAGAAGGGACCTAAGGGCTACAGAGATTATGGTACATTTCATTGTCAGGGTTTGCAATCAATTCTCCTTCCTCAGCTGCTCCCCCTCATCATGACTCTATCTTACTCTCCTGTGGTTAACACGAACCCCCAAGCTACAGGTGCTCATCAGCCGTGACTCACAGAGGCAGCTGTTATTAAAACAACATGCAATTAATACTGCAGTGAACTTCCATGCTGTCTTCTTGAAAGCACTATGTTAAGTGAGGCAGCTATGGGCACAGCCACATGGGGCCTGGGGAACTAAGGCAGGACGACTTAGGTGCCTGAGTTCCCACCGGAGGAATTAAGGGCACAGCACCAAAGAAATGGCTGAGAAACAGGACAAGGAGCTGCGAGTGAGAGCAGATTTCTGACACCAAAACCACCTCCTCCTGCCAGCTACAGGCTTGACCCCTTGCACACTGACAGACACAACGCCTGGCATTGATGGCAAAGGAAATCCAGGAGGAGTGAACAATTTGGGTATAGAGAGAATACGAGACACATTTACCCGCATACTATAATGGCACTTTTGAAATAGCTCATTTGAAAGCTCTGCTGCAGGTTTGCATACTAACAACTTCCTCCAGCTTCCTAAGGAAAACATTTTGTTCTAGGTGTCAAGAAGCCCATTTCTACAATTCAAATATGTAGACATCTGTAGGACGATGAGAGGAAATTGTGTGCAATGCTGCCTTCAGTGTGCAAAACTAACATCTGCATAGTCACAAGCAGTTTATTGACCAAGTTCAAAAGCAGGAGAGCCCTACAGCTGTCTACATCTACTTCCAGCAGCTGGGCCTAAAAGAGGAAATAAGTGCTACCATTGAGGAGAGTGCAAGAGGTTCCATTACACATGGCAAAATGCCTAAAAACAAGAAAGAAAGAAAGAAAAAAAGGAATTACAAAACTAGACCATAGTAATGTAAAAATATCTGAAGTATGAAAAGCTGCTGTAAATTGTCTGGCAACATTTGAACCAATCTATGTTTACAGTATGATATGCTCATAATCTGTATCTTTACTCATCTTTGAAAGCTCCAAAATGTTGTAGCTATTCTGTATTATCTTGGCTGCAAGTCTAAAATTCTAACTCTAGATATTTAAACGATGCTTTTGAATAGTAAGAAGTTACTTTATCAATCTCCTGTCTGAAAAATGCTATCTGATCCAGAAATCGGGTGATGCACACATTAGTGAGACGACAAGCAGCAGTTAAAGCCAATTCTTGTTTACAAAAAACCCATTTATTATTAAACTGTCCTCATGAAACCTTTCAACTTGATTTAAGAAACTCAGCACAGTGACTGCATTTTACAGAGCAGAGAAAGTATTGTGGAAAATCCCTAAGTTAAACTTCAAATCCTCAAAGAAATCAAGTCTTTTGTGACTCTTGATTAAAAAGTGCCTCTAATATGTAGGGTGACACTCTCATTGCCTCCCAGAAAGGAAAAACATGTTTCCTTCAAAAGTAAAAGAACATTTTTCTGATTACAAGCCTGCCTGGTGACTTGTGCTGTCACGGGCAGCAGAGCTGCAGGGTCAGCTCCCAGGTCATCGTGTCTCTCAGTAAGATGCCACTGGACAAATAAGCTTCTTGTTCACTTACTCCCAAGCCCATTGCATCTTCACATCCTAAAAGTTCCCCTTCTGAAACTTACGTTGTTCATCATTCAACTGAGACACTTTCTGCTCTTTCCTTTTCTCCCTCCACAGAAAAGGTAAAAGCTTTTCCCATAAATTTTTTGCCTATAAATATTGTGAAGCACCTGTTAATTCTCTATGGTGAAAGCTACTATTTAGTGCTATGACAGATGTCTTCAGGAAGGGTAAAGCCAGAAAGTATTATCAACAGTAAAGAAGCACAGGAGTTTCACGGATTTACAGTGTGTACAATCTAGGTCCTTTACTATCTAACCAACACGCTTTCACATACCTAATATATAGGGTGCTGAAAGCAACAGTGGCAGAAGCAAGACTGTTAACATGGAATAAGGATTCTGGCTTAGCTCATTAACAGCACGTAGCACTTACTAGGAGACTGGCTGGGAGAAAGTGTGATGGGAAACATATCTAATTAAGAGGCTGAAGAACACCTATTTAACTATCAGTCAGCTGGGAAGAATTAAATAGCTAACGCTATCAGAAAAGAGGAGATAATGGATGGTACAAGAGCTTTTCAGATAGACTTGAGAGCAGCGGTCTGGTGCTTCAGCTTCTGTCAGGTTCCCAGTGTACAGCAGGTCTGGCTGGAAATCCAAAGGTGCAAAGAAAGCGCATTCTTTTCTATGACTTCTGTTTCTTTGGTTTTGCAATACTTGAATCTCACAGACGAAGTTCCGGAAGCTCTTCACTTCTGCAGTGCAAATTAGAACCATCTAAACTTAAAATATCACCTTTGGATTTCTTTTTTAACTGTAGCAGAAATTTTGGGAGCAGCAAAGCCCCCCAACAGTGACCGCTACAGCCGGCCCAAATGTCCTGGGTGCACAGTCACTCGTGGGCACCTGCCCAATTGCAGGGAAGCGCTGTGGGCTGGGCTGCAGTCAGTGGAACAAGCCCATTCTATGTCTTTTTCCGGGAAGTAAATGCTGTGGAAGACACTCGACAATCCTCAGAAGCAGAGCCAGGATTTTAATTAAAAACCTTTGGGCCTTTCACCCCAGAACAGTCCAAGCTGCATTATCAGCATTTTACTAATAGCATTTCCGCTGGAGGATGAGCAAATCCTGTTGGTGGAACAATGCTATTGACCTGAGTATAAAAAACAAAACCTATTTTTCAGATCAAGAAGAGGAGAAATCAGTAAATGCAAATTTGGTGAAAGCTGCCCATGTGGAGTGTGATATTTGCTGGTGTGTAACAATTACACACTTACAAAAATTTAGATCTGTTTTTATGCCCCTGCTCTTGCAATAAGGCTACAGCAGCAACATCAAAAACACAGGGTTCAGCACAGAAGAGAACTAGTTTTTCAATGGACTAATGTTGTAGCCCAAACTAAACCACCACATTTCCTAGCAACCATTAAATATTCATATGCATTGCTAATATATTGCACCTGTAAGCAAGAATCTCAGCCTCAATCTGGAGTAAAACTGCATTTTTTCCAGTCAAGTGAAAATAATGAACAGTCATTGCTACGATAACATGTCTAATCATTTCCTTAGGCTGTCTCCATTCTCCTTATGTTGGCTGTGCATAATTTATATGATGTGCCATATGTTGTCTGAAGCAAGTGTCCCTATAAGTGTTTGTGGTTCTACTCGAAGGCATGTCTTCATAAATTGCATTGTGATATATTTGACATCTCAAGAAACAAATAGGGAAAACAATTCAGTGAAATGTAATCTGCTTAAAGTTTACCACTTAGCCATTTGCTGAACATTGAAGTGATTAGCTCACCCAAGTATATTGTTTTTTCAGTGCAAGCAAACTGTTTCTGCTGGCACCAGTTTCAAAGGCAAGAAACAATTTAGCTGGCTCTCAAAATAAGGACTTGGTCCAGCAACCTCTTACACACACAGGTAGCCTCTGCTGACTTCCCAGGGCCTGAACACGCAGACTAGGACTAGTCACTTGAGCAAAGGATGGCAGGATTGGATTTTCTGCTGGTCGCAGCCTTGCAGCAGAGAACCCCCCCGGACCAACTCGGGTTTCCTGTTTCCTGACAGACCTCGCAGCCCCGATGCCTTTTGTGACTCCCAGCTGGCCTCCCTGCAGCTTCTCCAATAATGTTCTAGGCAAGCAGAGTTCAAAAGATAAGCAGCTGTGGAGCAAAGACAAGAGTATTGGTCAAAATAACAGGATGACAAACAACAGGATCTCCCAAGAGAGCAGCATTGTTCGGAGCGGAAGCGAACAGCAAGAAGTATCGGCAAGGGCAGAGGAAAGGAAAAAATAAAAGCGGAAGTGATGAAACCCGTTTGCTTCTGTCTCCTGATAGCTAATGAAAGATGAGCTAATTAATTAGCACATCCCTCAGCTGGAATGGGAATAAAACCTCCCTCCTACAGACAACTATGCATATGGTGAAAGCTCGCAGGAGCGTTCTGTCTTTCAGCCTCTGACCCTCTGACCTGTGGGGCCGAGATCTGCCCCTGGTTCAGGAGGTGCTGGAGAGCGGAGGGCAGGCAGCCGGACACAGCAGGATCCCGTCAAACGTGTTTCCTTGGGAAATCAGGTTAAAAATCTGAAGGATAAAGGAACACAAACAAGCATGTTCCTCTTGCACTGCGAGAAAACAAATTATCTTTTGAGGCTTTTAAGAGGGAAATGGGAAGAGAGAGGCAAACGGGAATGCTGATGGGTAGCTTTGGGTATTTAGGAACTCAAAAATTTTAAGACAGCTTCTCAAAATGTCAGCATAACTGTGTTAGTAAAATCCCAATATATTGAGTAAGATCCAAGACAAGCAAATCAGAGACACAATACAGTCTTGCAAAAGGCATCACTGCAGTTCAGTACAAATCCAGTGTACAATTGCTTCAGTATTTCAAGGTGGCTACAGTCCTCACTGTGTTTTGATGCTGGTTTTGCTTTTGTTTTTGTTTTTTCAACAGAGTATGAATTATTATTAAACATTTTAAGTTCAGAAAATGACGAAAACTACAGCCAAGATGAACATACAAGAATGCAGAGACCGCTGCTCCTTTAATATCCAGTTTTGCATCAATGAAACCAAAGCAAGTTCTACTGCTGACTCTGCTGAAGGAGGCACCAGGTCCTTCACTGCAGTTCTTCACCTTCCAGCCTTGTAGAGACACAAGTTTAACCTTTTAAAGTCTAGTAGTACCCAGAATTAGGTCTTGCTTCTGGCCATTAACACTTCATTTGCCATTACCTCTTTTTTCCTAATCAAAAAGTAACAAGAAAGGAGATTCAGGATCATAGATATAAACGCAACAGCTATTACCAACTGACAGTATGCTCTTTGAAACCTGCTAAAGGACAGAATACGCTTACACTTGAACATTTGCACTCTAATAAATGCAAATCGAACTGTTTAAATTTGGCATCTGCCATCGGCAACTGGAAAAAAAACCCCATATAAACAACAGCCCCATGCCTGTGGTTACTGCCTCAGGTATGAGGAAGCAGCACAGCCACCTTAGGGACAACTGTTGAATATTAATACAATCAGAGATATTAAAACTGGAAAAGGAAACAGACTCAAATAGCTTCTAGATGTCACTATGAATTTTACTAGGTAGGAGCTGACACTGCACAGGAAATACCTAACGTATTTCAGAGGGTTCAGCTGGAACTGGAGAATTATGAAGCCCATCACAAAAGCTTTATTAAAGCACAGTGTTAGGTAACAGCACAGTAGTTCCCAATCCTCCAGCTGTGGTGAGCCACACAGCTTTTAACAGGGGAAAAGAGTGAAACATGGTGGCCTCCACCTTTCAGCGACATCAGTCATTCATGTGTCTGCAGAACATGTCACCTTCATCCATGCTGCAGGTGATTCCCTGTGAGCACTGGAGTTAAAAGGGTGCACACAACTCTGGGCACAGGTACGTGCTTCTGCCATTAAATCCTCCCTGCTCAGGGCTGGAGAGCTTCAGGAGGGAGCTCGGCCATGAACAGCCTGTTGCCATCAGAGTGATCTGTGTAGCTGCCTCCCAGCTGCTGTTTTTCCATAACAAGCTCCCCAAGGAAGTGGTCGTGGGCCCAAGCCTGTTTGGTGGTCAAGAAGCGTTTGGACAATGGACTTAGATATATGGTTTAACTTTTAGGCTGCCCTGTGTGGAGTAAAGCATTAGAGTCAGTTATTTTTGTGGGTCCCTTCCAAGTCAGGATATTCTGTGACTCTATAAATGGCAACGATGCATGAGGGCCACCTCCATTTCTGTTACATGACAGAGGCAGAGCTGGTTGCTCCATCAGAACAGCTGATCCAACCTGCACTATGTTCCCGCTTGACTCTGAAAAAATGGATAGAATATACCACAGCGGCCTCATGAAGAAGATACTGGACTTCTGTTGTACTGTAAAACACATCAGCTTGACATCTCATTTATTAAATTACAGACAAGAAGAACTGGAATTTGTTGATGCAAATCAGCAAGAGGCTTTTCTAGAGGATGCTAATACTTACATGAGAAGCTTGGTTTCAGCGGAAACCTCTGGAAGGTTTCTACTGCATTTTGTAATTAGACAGAAGTTTTTGCCTAGTTCTGTCAGCTGCAAAAAACGATTGCCCACCTGAATTGTCGGTGCCCCCTGCAAAGAACATCTTCAATGGGACCACTTGGGGAGTGCACTGATACTGACAGCATCTTTATTTTTAAATGAGATTTGTGAATATCATTTAATAGCCTAACTCTTTCCACGTTAGAGGACTACAAACTCTTTTTCTCTCAAAGCAGGTTTTGAGCATTAAAGATTTGGCTGGCTATTTCTGTTCAAGGTTAATGTTCAAGCATCAAGTGTATATTTAAATGCGTAAGAAAGATAAGTGTATTAGGTTTATTTCCAAGGCACAAAAAAAAGTTAGCTGTCATCTTAAGTTTTTTGAAGATGTCCACCGTTTAATAACTGAAGTAGAAAAAAATATTTCTTAAGCATAAAAGCTTCCCAAAACCCCAGCTGAGAAGGAACCCCACTGTGCTAAATGATGTGCAAATACAGAATAGCACACAACTCTGGCCCAAAGTTTATCATCAGCAGGATGACAAAGAAAGTACCATTCCCACTTTACATTGCGGCAGCAGATCTAAGAGAAACAAAGACTCTTGCTCAAGCCACGCAGGAAAGCTGAGAAAGGAATCCAGATCTGCAGGGATCTGATACAACAGACAACCACAACACGATGTCTCCGTCCAGCCATGGGCTGGATCAAATCAAGGTCTTCCCTCAGTGATCTAGAAACTCTCCCAAGGTATGATCTCCTTCACCCCTTATCTACTTGTGCTGCCAACCTTTTTCTAATTTTATTTTTTTTACTGTAGCACACTAATTCTTTGTCATTTTGGGGTCACCAGTAGCTCAACTCGAAGTGTCCAAGTGCCTCATTAAATTCTTCCCCACTTACTGTGAACATATCATACATTTCATTGGGATTTTGTCATGTTCTGTTTTAGCTGCCAGTGTTTAGGCTTTTGTTCTGAGTGGCTTATTTTAATGGTTACTAATGTCCATTTCATTGGAGATGATGGAAGCAGTTTACCCAAAGAGATATGTCTTTAAAAAAAATCCAGTAGATGCACAGAGATCAGTCTTTGCTTTTTCAAAGAGACAAATATCACATATTTTGCAAAGTAGCTATAAAGAAAAACACATTGTGTTGTCTGAGTGCTCCAGCATGCCTGTTAGAAATGCCATGACAGGACCATATTCTACCCCTGGAGTAACAAACCTATCAATGTATCAGCCACAATTTAAAAGACGGATGATATAAGCTGTGAAATAGAAGTGATACACCGCAAAGCTATGAATACTAAGAAAGCTGCTATGCAAAAAAATAGTTAGAGCATTGCAGGGTAAGCCAGTTGTTGAGACTCTGTAACTCAGCATCGTCTAATAGAGCAGTTGTTGTATGTCTTAATGCTGAAATTCAATAGGGCTGAGGGAAGAACAAACATGGAAGCAACACAATGGGTTCCCAGATCAGAACATTAGAGTGCACTCCTGAAATACAATGGGCCAAGCTGTTAGCTGCATGGAATTTATTTCCTCTGTCTCCAGTTAGGTGCAAATCTTGTTTTGCAAAAGCTGGCAGGACAAGACTGAAGGCTTGACAAACAGCACCTTTGCCACAAAGGCTGGATGAATGGCCAGGACTCCCCCAAAGAGCCAGCACCCCCCAAAACAAGGTAGCAAACAGAAAAGCTACAAAGAAGTATCTGAGCTCATCTGATGTTGGCTAAACATTCAGCAAACATGCACCGCATTTAAACCACTTTACTGTTTTCAAAGCTAAAGCTTATTTTGCACGGGTTTTTGCTCTAAAACCAGCGTGTCCTTGCTCCAAAAGGAACAAAATTACACAGTCTAGGGAATAAATTAAGCCTGGTGAGAAAACCACAAGCTATATTTGGAGGACGGAAACTCACGGTGCCGCCTAAGAGTGGGAGAGTTTCAGGCTTCCTCTCTTGGACAGGAGGGTTCGAGGTCTCCTGCTCAGACTGGGGGTCACTGGAGATGCCAGGATGGCGTGGGCGGGTGCTGCCACCACCAACCCAGCACAGCCCATGGCGACGTTTGGGGATGTGCGTTCTGTGGCAGACGCCGCATCCCACAGTATCATCTGAGGCAAGCAAAATTACATACAATCTGAGATCTGCTATAAGTATGTGCGGAGGTAAAGTGACTAGCAAGATTTCAGTGTCAGCCCACGTGAAGGAAAGCGCTTGAGATGCCACTTGTAAGTCCTAACAAAAGCGATCTTCCAAAAACAAAACTATCCCTGCTGTCCTCAGAATTGGGCACATATAAATAATTCATGTAATTAATTCAGGTAAGTAATTTATGATGTTTATAAATGATCCAACAAGGTGACACTGCCAGTCCAGTCCTGCAGAATTACCATGTTCTCCTCATAAAAAATAAAGGCAGTAAAGAATCAAATACTTAAAAGGTAGAGTTAACAAACCAACCAAATTCTTTCTATCTTGCGATTCCCTGAGTCTTATAACCCTGGCAAACAAACAAGTAAATTAATGAAAGATTTATTTTCCTGTGTTCTATGAGAAGACCCTCATTTCACAAAACGTACATCCACCACCATCATCAGTAAACATAAAAAAAAGTCTCCTAAGTCACAAGCATTTCCTCCTATTATTGAGAGTAAACAGCATATTCTTATGCAAATCTGCTTTTTTTTTATAAGCATTTTATTATGAAGCTAAAATATTAAATGGTAGAGGATGTATTTCTCAGCAAAGGTCATGATATTTATTTGCTTAGAATAAGCAGGGTTATAATTATTAAAGGCGTGTTCTAGGCATTTAGAGAAGTCTCATTAAAAAGTATTTCCTACTCTTGTGTTTTGCCATTCCAGTGTGAATACCCAAGCCCAAACAAACAAATCATACCCCTCATCTGAAGCCAAAAGCTCTGTAAACTACATAAAAGGTATTGAAAATTCAGCTTTTGTTTTTCCTGGTTTACATAAATCAAAATTTAAGGTCAAATCCGTTTGTTCTTTCATATAGTACAAAAGTTCAGTGTTCAAAACACTTCCATTTGCAGAACAAAATAACTTATTTCCCTGAAAACTTTCCAGTCCTTTATTAAACTTGAATCAAGGTGGTGCATATGTAAGAGCATCATTAACTTCAGCGAGAAGTTTCAGCCTTGTCCTAAGCTGAAACTACGATCAGCACAAAGGCAGCTACAGATATCACACAAAACAACTAGGATGGTGCCAGCAGCATCTGAAAGACACAGAATGATGAGTTTTAAGACAAACCTTAAAATATCAGGGAAAGCTTGCTCATTTAAAACTACGAACATCCCTTGTAAACATTGATGGCTCAGTCACAGATCAACGATGCCAGTTTCAACACTAACAGCTGCCGCGTCCTTCCACCAGCGCCGGGTTCCATCAATAGGAGCCAGACCGACCGATCCAGGCTGCAGCCCAAAGACACTCAATTGGAAACGTTACGTAAGAAATGAGCTGCTGGCCCGGCTGCTTCGTTTTTGTTTATCCACACAAATTAAAAAGTGTGGTCATGCATAAGTTAATCAATAGCAGAAAACAGTAATCCCCACTTCTTACGCTGGATGGCCTATTTATTGCTCCCAATTGAAAAAGCAGCAATAAAAAGGCCACGAAACAGAAGATGTGTCAGAGGAGTGGAGGACGGCGACTGGCTGGAGAGCGAGCCAGGGTGCGACGTTCGTCAGTGCGCTTTTCCCAGAGCCCAAGTATAAAACTGGGAAAATCACAGATAAGCCTCAAGCCAGCAATATACGCTAAGATGACTTATGGTGCAAGAGTGAAGCCCTGGACACAGCAAAATAAACTTGAAAAAAAGAGGCAACTAAGAGGCACAAAGAAGTAGGTGCAAAGGTATGCTCTTTCAAGAAAGAACTGTGAGAAAATAAAAATGAATGGAAAATCTCTTGATATCGCCACCAGGGATGTCGTACCCACTGTTTAAGAGCTTTTGGGCATTTGGATCCGCCAGTCAGATTTGCAGGTTTGGCAAATCATGGAAAAATTGTCCCAGAATTTGCCAGCTATGCATTCTGAATTTCCAATGTCCTTTGTTACTTAATATTCATAAGAGTATTATGAAATACTTCCTTCCAACTTACAAGCTAAGTATAAAACAAACAAACAAACAACACATCCTTTGGCATACCTCCAAGCATTGCATCTAACAACTTGGTTTCACGGTACATAAAACAGAAATTTGTGAAGATGCAGATGTTACCTTAAAATTCACATTCAGCTCCAAAAAAAAAAAAAGGCAGCACCTGCAGGAGGTGGCCATTTATACATTAAAAGAATAAAGAAGCTGCAAGCTGTTAGACTGTGGACTCATGCCTAATATGCATTGAGTCCATCACAACTACTTTTCACGGCCATTTGGCAACCTGACAGCTTGCTCTGAGGTTTGAGATCATTACGATGCCAGCCCCATGCTGGCCTTACGTAACACTGTCTGTGTCTGCATAACTTTTTTCAGCAACGAAGAATTACTTTATTCTACAGCAGGGTGTTCTTCAGGCATTTAAAGAACATTGAAATGGGGAGGGGAGGAAAGGGATCGCTCGGTCCAAAGCCCAGTTAATCAAGATGGAATGTCTCCCGGTGCTCACATGTGACCTTCGGATTTTTCAGGATTTCACTGGTCTCCCTGGTGATAGTTGCTACGAGCACTTTCAGTGTGTGTCATGAGAAATACTTGAAAAGAAATTTTCTGTGCTTTCACACAGTCCTTCTAACCTTAGCTGTATTGACTTTTATCAATGTAGCTACCTCTAAAAAATAAGTTGTAAAATTCTTCTCTTTTGTGTCTTTTAACTCCCTCGGTAATTCAAGCCCAAGCACTGGTCAGGGTTTGACTCTGCCTGCCACAATGAGCCATTTTAAAACCTTCTGAGATGAAAAGACTTTTTCAAAACTTGCCCTGCAAGGAATGACTTTGAGAACGTGAAGATGTCTTGTCTTTTCAAAAGGCTCAAACCAGGTCAAACACATCAAAGTGTGATGCAAACTGAAGTAAAGCTATGGGGCTCATCAGCTTCAAACATGGGGCTCGAAGAATTTCACTGTATTTTATACATCTGAATAAGCTGAGTTACACCATTGGAGAGGCCACAGTAAATCTTCGTATTTGATTCTCTTCCCTTCCTATTGATTTGAAAATACCACTATTTTGTATGTTTAAATCCTATACACCTCCAAGCAATAAAATGTTTCTTCAGAAACCTTAGGTGATAAAATTGTCTCATTTAATGCCTGTTCTATCAGAACAAGGCAGTAAGGTCCTGTTGTCAAAAGTACTGCAGCGTGCCTGCTCGGGCACGGTACATTTTGAGCAATTAAACCTTCTTGAATTGATATGGCAGAACTAAACACCACAGCTCAACATAGCAACTCCTGCCTTTTTGGTTTTTGTCTTCTGTCTCTTCCAGAGGAAGTTCCAATCTAATATTTGAAAATCCCACAAAAGGCACTCATTTTCTGCTTCTTGGTATACAGTAGGAAAGAAAAAAACAATCCTTCATTAAAAAGAAGCAACAATTCCAACCAAAGCAAAATTGGCCAGAACATCAGAAACTGCCACAACTTAGAAATCACCAAAGATGAACTTTCAGAGGGCTTGGAAAACACAATGAAGGCCATCATTTTCAGAAAACACTAGGGTACAGTTCCTCTGGCAGGAGCAGAAATGCATCCAGATGCATTAGATGTATTAAACATCTGCTTAAAAGCTTTCTGGCAAAATCAAGTCAGACTCAAATTTTATATTGAATGGCAAAGCTCAAGTTTTTCCTATAAAAGACTGTTTTATACACACAAGATTTTGATATTTTGTTGGAAGAGAGCCTGAAAGAACAAAACGCTTCAAGCTGCAAATATCTGGATTCAAAATTGAATTGTAATTCTCAGAGAGATGTAATTCAAGTGCTTTATACTTTCCACTACCATCTAATGGACAAGTTCAGCTGGACTACACTTCCTTAAAAAGGAAGGGAAAAGATTCCTATAATTAGAAAATTCAGCTGACAGAAGAGTTTTGAGGCAAAAGACTTCCATGTTACGATTGCCACAGGAAAACTAAATGGGAACTTGAATGTTTTTCCACTTTTAACCACTGACTAAAATACAAGTGAAGATACAAGTGCTGCCCTCAACTACCAAACGGGAGAGTGTTCAGAAGACAGACCACGCTGTTCTCAGAGGTGCAGAGTGACAGGGAGGAGAAAGTAGAGACAAAATGCATGAGAAGAAATTCCGATTCACTTTAAGGACAAAGTTCTCTCTGTGATGGTGGTCAACCAAGGGAACAGGTTGCCTAGAGAGGTTGTAAAATCTCCATCTTTGGAAATAGGCAGAGCTTAAGTGGAAATGGCCCTGAGCAACCTCATCCAAGGGGCTGCTTGGAGCAGGCTGGACTAGGTGGCCCCCACAGGTGCTTCCCAACCTAAATTATACCACGATTCTATACAGGCACTGAAAAGATAATCTGCATGTCCACCAGCAAAGTGGATGTACATATTCATCTTAACGTACACCCACTTCTTAATAAATAATATTGCTAGACAATTATGGTTGAAGAAAACTTAACTGGACTGAACTCCTCCTTGCATTGTAGACAGACCCCCAGATAAGTTTGGCTTTTTTTTTCAAATTAACAAAACTCAGGTGGAAACAAGAAAAATCATTCTGAAAGTACAAATACTTGATATTATTGTGCACACAATTTACCTGGATCAGGAAGACATCTAGATCTCCCCAAGAGAATATAAAGAGTTCTGTAAAGGCACTGACTATTAGCTATGCATATATGACATGCACAGGGTAGATTAAAAGCTCTTTTGAACATTTTTAACATGACAAGGTCAATAGCTACTGAATCATGCTGCTATATGCATTCATTTTTGGAAGAAGTGTCATCCAAAACTGTAAGCATGATCAGATCAGCCTAACAAACTTCAGGGAAAAAAATATTTGTGTCTTTTCATATAACTTAATGTCTGCACAGGAATGTAGGACAGTTTTAGGATACAGCAAGAAAATTCTTCAAGAATAAAAATGTCAGGGTATTCACATGTAAGTTTTACTACTCCAGTATGTAATTGACATACTGGAAATATCAACAAAATTACTTAATAGAGGCCAAGTTAAAGAAAAAAAAGTTAAAAAGAAAGCCCAACTGCTCCCTAAAGATCTATTTGAAAAGGTCCAGAGCCAGTTCCTTCACATTTTATTATACAGCAATATTTTCAGACCATTTGGTGAAATGCTAACAACCATGAAAGAAAAGTCATTCTAAGCAACATGTCAAGGAAATGACTTTCTGAAAGTACAGAAAGACTGAGAATACCTGATCACTTGACAAATAAAATAATTAATTTAGCCTTTGAATTGGTGACACTGAACATAGTACAAGGCTTTCCAGCATCCCAAATACTTGTTTTCATCCTTGAACTGAATAGTTTCTTCTTAGTAAGGAATTAAACACAGCAAGACAGAACTACATGCTATTCACCAGGCACAGAGGCATTTTTTCAATTGTCTATCAGAAGGTATTTCCACCTATTTAGTGCTGAATTACGAGTTTCTTAAAAATGACATTTTCATCAGCCAATCAGTTTTACCTGTGAATGGCAATACTTCAGGTCTACAGGTTGTAGGAACCAAGGTTATCCCTATAAAATTCAATGTTATAAATACTACATAAGTATAGAAGAACAGCCATATCAACTCGGTGCAAAAGTCCGTGCAGCCCTGTGCATTATTTCTAACAAAAACCAGGGCAAGGAGAGAAACAGTAAATGCAGACTTACTCCTAATAAGTTATTACAATCTCTGACCACTGGCGGCTGAAGAACTTGCAAGTTGGCAGTTGCCTCCCACATTAGAGATCACCACCTTTCACAGTGCACATTTCTAACGAGGGCTAATAATTGCCTAATTCCTTCCCAGTCTTCTCCATGCTCTGTACTCACCATCTCCAGGAAGGATGTGCTCCAGAGCGGCACCACTTCAGTCATTCCCAGCCATCTTCTCCATGACCTGCATCACTTTGCTGACTTCAGTTACACACAATTTCCCTGTTCCCTCCCCAGTCATTTCTTCCCAGGCTGTCTGGAATCACCTTTGCACCTAAGTGGTTCCCCTGCTTCCGACTGTCTTCTGTACATTTTTACTTACATTACCTTCTTCCTGAAATAGAGCGACTACAGTCATATAAAGTGCTCAAGAAGTTCCGCACCATGGATTTATGCAACAGACTCTTTCTGATATGTAGCAGACTATTAACTTTGAACACTTAAAGATACCACATGAAACCATAGCCACAGTTTAATAGCTTAATCTATAGTCTATTATGTATTTTACCTTTACAGCTGCTCCTTTTAATATGCCTTTGATTGTTTCCTCATTTTTATCTACTTCCTTTCTGAAACATTATAGTGGGAAGTGGGTTCTTTTTGGAGGCCTTTTAATTTTTAATGAGAAAACTGATTTAAAATAGATTACATTGTCTACTACAATTCCTCAGCATATAAATTGTGGATGAAGTCTTAGGACAAAAATCTAAATTTTTCTTCTGTGTTTTTCATGAAAGTCATTAATATTTGACGATTATTTCCACATGATACCTTTTGTGACTTCTCCCTCATGCGTGTAGAAGTAACTGAAGTCTCTGGTCATTATTGTTTTCTAACATCACATCAATCCTCATCTTCTTCTGTATCATTATTCTGCATCATTAACACCATCCTATGCTATAACTGCTGGTGTATTTCCAGGATCATTTCTATGTATTCACTAAATTTCTATGCACATGGACTGAGTCACTTGTTGATACATTTGGCTTGTTAACGCTATCCAGTTTCACTTTCCTTAAAGCACAAAGCCATCATCCTAAAGATGGCTTTTACATCCTACTCTGATTCTGACATACAACCCAGTATTAGAACTCCTGGCATATTCACCGTAAAAGCATCCTAAATAGAAATCCAGACGCTCCAGTCCATCTGTATTAGCTTGTAAGGGTTTGACATCTGTATCGAAGCACTTGCAGACTCAGTCTTGGTTTGATGACCTGTTTTTATGTGCTTTGTTTAAATGAGACTGTCAGAAGAAATCTTTGCAGTTTCTTTGTGGATACAGCCTGATAAAGCTACCTTTTCTTCCCAGAGAATTTATTATACTTTCTGCCACAGAAGAGACAATGTCACAAAGTGCACATTTGTTTGCATTCATTTATTTTTCCAGGTCTTTAGATTGGGAGGGGACTTGGTATAGACACAAGTTTCTTCTTCCAACACAGTATCATGTAAAGGCAGTTCTGCTGCTTCCAGACTCCAGGACGAAGATTTCTGCCTTCCACTGTGATAGAGAAGGAACTTCATGGGCTATATCTGAGGCTCAAAAACAGCTCCCTGCATTGAGATCCAAACACCTCTGGCATTCACTTTAAGAGAGGAATCAAACTTCTAACTCTTCCTTGAAAGAAAGAAAGACAAGAGAAAATTCTGTTCAAAAGCCCATTGGGAAGAGTGGTCACCAAGTATGACAGAATCTAGGTTGAAGCTCTTCTTCTGCCAGATAGAAATGAGAGCCAGGTTGTCCCAAAAAACTGAGAGGCCTCACTTAATGCTGCCTGAGTTCAGAGACTCATTGTCTCAAGTGACCAGGAGAAAAACACCACCAATGACCATAGTCTAGTGGTTACACCCAGTCTACAGCAATCAAAAATAAGCAGGTAAGGTCCCTCTTTATCAGTAAGAGGCTTGTAAGAAAATTCCCGCTGAAAAGTGAGTTTCAAAATGAGGATGTTCTTTCTCCCTTTTGCTCAAACTCTAATGATTACACAGGACTCCATGGAAAGCCAAACGCTGCCAGATGGAAGGCAGGAGGAGGCTCTATCCCCAAAATGGGCTTTTATCTGATGATGAGGGCATTCTCATCAGGGAAGGGAACTATGAGACTCAGTCTCTTCAGCTGGAGGCAATAATAACCATGCCCAGCTCTGCTATGCCTTTGATTAGGCACTAATTATACTTCCAAACTAAAAACACCCAGAGAACTTGGAGAACTTTCATGAACTCTTGCAATATGAAAAATGATTAAAATAGTTTATCAAAGATCAGATCCTTCTCAAGTGCCCAGAACACATATTTATATCCTATGACTTGACTCACAAAGCAGAGCCAGATACTTCTGAAGAATGCCGTTATAGTTTCACAGTCCCCATCAAAAACAGCATACACATTCCATCCCTTCTTGAACATGTTAAAAATAATAGCATGCAATGCTATTTTAACATCAAGAGTTCAGGTAAAACTTCAGCAGTTCAGAAGTCCTGTCCACTTCTCTGACCTATTCCATTTCCTATCACAAGGTTGTTTCTGTTTTGTTTGGAGTTCCCCTCCTCTATTTAATCCTGATTCTGTTTGTCCCCAAGGGACTGCAGTAGGTGCCTTTATAGTTTTAAAGATGAGAAACTAAACAAGGGTATGAAGGCCAGATAAGAAGAACTCAAGGCTAGAAGACGTGGAAAGTCTCCTCTAAGTCAATATATGAAAAGTAATTCAGTGTGACATTGTGATAGCTTCCGTGACTTTTGTTCTTCAAAGTTTCTTTAAAATTGCTGTAGCTGTTTAGTTGATGCAGCAACAAATAATGTATAATGAAAGAAAATGAGCACCTGTGTAACAATACTGTATTTTCTTTTTCGAGCATACCTCCCACATTTTATCTACGGTAGTGATGTTCTAGATATTCTTTCACTAGGGAAAACCTTCTGGAAAAACAAGCATTAATTTCCATGGCTCACAGGCATTTCTGTACCCAGACACACAGCAGCCATGGCAGGAGGAGCAGTCGGGCATACAACTGGTAGTTGCTTGTAATTACCATATGCCCAAATGCAGATGTTCTGCACTTACACCTAGTCTTGTGACAAGATGTATGTCTAGCATGTGATGGGAGAGCCTTGCCATTTTGGTGGCAGCAGAAGGGAAACCGGTCCCCTGGGACAGAAAGAATCACAGTGTGATTTGTGATGACTAATTGTGGTCTGCAGCCTACCCTTCTCCTGGTCCAAAACAGAAGGGCAAAGTTGCAGGCTGTGAAATCTGGGAATTACTTTAGTAAAGCGACTACTCCTAACCCAGAGGATTTCTAGAAATAAATTTTAAATCTATAATTTCTAGAATTAAGTAAGCAATCTACCAGAAGATGCAGTGAATGTATATTAATGACTCTCTCTTCTCTAGGGAACTCACATGTACTTTGTGATTCTGGGTTGCCAAAGAAGTTTTGGCACCTGACAGGCACCAGTTCTCTGAAAGACACAGGGAACATTTCACTCCATGTCCCAGCTTCAGAATAACATAATCAATCTGGCCAGACTGCCAAATCTGCTAGCATCTGTGACCAGCTGCACCAGATGTTTGATACCTTTCAAAGCCTGTGTGTAGGGAAGACTTTGCACATTCCATGGCAGAATTTGCTGTGGAACTCAATGGTAACATTGGAAATTTATAAAAGGAAATGATCCTGGCCTACTTAAATCAGAAGTAGTGACTGTGCAGGCAGATTAGCAATTGTTTTCACTGACAGCAGCAATAAAGACTCAGTGGAAATGCAAAGAAAATACTAAGTATTAACCCAATGAAGTCCTGAAATTCTTACCCAAAGACTTCCTGTTCAGTTGTACAACTTTTCCTACTCTGTTCCCCCTTCACAGAATCATAGAACAGCTTGGGTTGAAAGGGGCCTTCAAAGGTCATCTAGTCCAATCCCCTGCAATGAGCAGGGACATCTTCAACTAGATCAGGTTGCTCAGAGCCCCATCCAGCCTGGCCTGGGATGTCTCCAGGGATGGGGCATCTACCACCTCTCTGGGCAACCTGGGCCAGTGTTTTACCATCCTCGTTGTGAAAAAGAAATATCTTCCTTCTATCTAGTTCCTCACCTCATTTATTAATTTTACAAAATATTATCCAGTTTTAATTCTGACAATATGTCCTCACTAATTCCTATACTCCAATTCAGGGATGTTTTCTTGTCTTCCATTTATCATATGTAAGTACCTGCACAAAAGAGAAATGCAGTTGCTAGTAGACCAATTCATGTTTATTGATGAATCTTGCTGCTTACAGGCAACATGAAACAATTGTTACCACTATAAAGTAAAAGCAGTAATTTCATATTTTCAAACTGAAAAGACTTAAAATGAAATTTAAAGCATTTACTGTCTTCTTGCCACTGTGTTTATTCTATCGGTAACTGTTTCTTTCCTTTGCAGATAACTGTACCTTTCCCATGAGGGCATGAGTGACAAACTGTTTAACCAACAAGCAGACAAGTCACTGTCAGGCTACCTTCTTGAGCTTCCACCAACATTTCTTTTGTCTTCAAGCAAGTGAGGGGAAAAATACAAAGAAAGGTGAACTGGAATAATCGTCAGTACCTGCCCTTCAGCATCTTCCCAGCAAGTATTAAACATCACAACCCGGTTACAGCCTGTCTGATGCTCAGAAAGGTCAGTGCATGGCCCACCTTCCCTTTCGCAGCCTTTGGGCACCCACACAAACAGTGTCAGGCAAGAGCTGATACAGCAGCCTTACGAGATGACTCTCAAGTACACCAGATTATTTTTTTTAACTCTTTTTCCGGGTTGCCACAAACATAGTAAAAGAAGACCATATTAAAATGCCATCCTCATACTATCTATCTCACATAGACACACACAAACAAAGTATGTATGTATTTAAATTAGGTATCAAAAGTAAGTGTGGTTAATGTCTCTGAGCAACCAAAATGCCACGTGGGAACACCAGCATGTCAATATGCAATCCAATGTTTCATTCATAACCTGCAGATGCAAAGCTGTTCTTTGCAACTCATTCATTAAGCAGCACTGAAACAATACGTAGCAGAATTTGCCACTAAGCCAGCAGGACACACACAGGCTTGTACACCCTGTATAGTTTCAGATACTTCCCTTTTGGTTTTACCAACTGCAGGACCTTATCTGATTGTTGCTAATGGCAAACTGTCACTTTAAAATTACCTTTACTTCCTTAAAGGCAGGTACAGAGCATAATTATCACACTATCTTGGTACATAGCTGCAAAACTTCAGTGTGAAGTCAAACTGTAGTTCAGATAAGAGTCTGCCAAGCTATGCCTGCCATCGCTTGCAGAATTTCAAGACTTCGTCAGACAGAAGCCCAGGAGCCAAAAATTTAAACGCAGGCTGCTTGTGTCCTCTCAGCACAGCTAAATTTTAGTTAAAATGAAAGGTTTCCAAAATACAGCATAAATGCATTAGGCACTTTCCTACATACCAGGTAAAACCTGTTACTGGAATTTATCTGTGTTATTGTAAGTGACTGGCAAGTAAAATACATTGTAGGCTGAGATAAGCAGCGCACAGCACACCCACATATACTGGATTTTAGTTTTGGTTGTGCTGTGCAAATCCGTAAGTATTGTTCAGAAGGGGAAAGCCACCTGATGAATAGAAATGTGGTTCCTTTAGGGACCAAAGAAACAGAAAGCTTGGAAATGGTGCCAAAGCTAGTATGACCCTTGGAAGAGGTGAATAAACCTTATTCCTCTCAATGAAGTACTTCTAGGACTTACCTTGAGTTGCTAAACTATTTCTGCTGGGCCAACACACCTACAGTCTTGCTCAGACTTAGCAGTGTATGCTACTGTCCTCACCCAGAGTGCAACACACAGTATGATATGAAAACCAAAAGTGAATAATACTTCCTTTTGGGTAAAAAGATAAAATACATTATTACCTCAATTTTCAAATGTGCCAAAGGATATACAGTATTTTCAAGTTGTTGTCACTTTAAAAACCTGCAATACTTTGCGTTCTGAGTAAAACACGTTTTTTAAAAGCTATGCTACTTTTTCTCTATGCAACTCAAAATGTTTTGTAGTGGATTCAAAATAAAAAAGGAAAATAAAACTCCATCTTTGACTACCAAGTTTCAGTAATAAGTAGAATGTTTGTTCAAACAATTATCTGGGGAGGAGATGCAGGTTGCAGGAAGAGAGAGGGAGGAAAAACCCCATCGCATCTTGTTTAGAAGTGCCTTTAAATTCTGCCTTACTTAACAGATCATCCAATTGAATGGAAATGTTCTGATCTACAAGTTCTGTTTGCTTCTGCAAACTGTTTACGTACTCATCTGTCTGTAATGGCTCCAGAGTACTGTTCTGTTCTTTCAAGGCAAATACAAAACCAAAATATATGCAAAGTGGCACAGAAGGAAGTCCTCATTTAAAACATACACAAAAAAATCTTGAATAATTTGCCTCTCATGATTTTGCTTTGAGATTAAAATATTTGATCAATTAAATAAGTGAGACATACAAGATCCAAGAATCCTCTCTGTACCATACTGACTCAAGTAAAAATTGAACTGCAGGGACATCATTACAGAAACAGCTGATGTGCTGGGCTGGTATGTGTAACATGAAAACACGCCAAGTGGGACTACGCTAAAAAGCAGGTCAAGCGCATCCAGATAGTCCTTTTGCATATACCATTCATTGGCTCTCATGACACTGAGGGATGGCAGGACCAGGCTATGAATATTTCGGAAGAAAATGAAGAAGTACAGAGACTCTACCAAGCAGAAGCACTGTAGGTGTGCTATGAGACGACTTCCTTCCCTTTGAAAAAAAGCTTGTTAAGACATATGTCTCAGAATCACTAGAGAGAAGCAGAACCACTCCAGGTGTAAGAAAACTTTCACTTCTTAGACAGAAAAAATTTCCTTGGGCATGAGCCCAAGCAAATCCAGATGACATTAAAGTAATACAAATTACATAATTGAGTAAAAGTGAAAACTGTAGATTAATTAATCACTCTCCACTGTGAATGCCACAGATGGGGAGAAAACTTGCACAGAGTCCACACAAGCAACTTCAGTCAATAAAGACTCTCTTACCCATATTCCAGGATGACACCAGACCACAATTTGGACTAAGGAAAAACAAAAATGTGTTAGTGACTTAAAAGCATGGAACCCAAGTCAAGAAGTACACAGAGAGGATACCCTGGGTTCACCATCAAGACAGCATCATCAGGTGGCTGTTTGGCCAGCTTGGCTCTGGAGAAAAGTGATCTTGCATGGTGCCACCACAAAGTGTTGAATGTGTCTAGATGAGTTGCCATTAAGCACAGATAGGACATGAGGAAAAGGCACAGGCTGTTTGCTCACTTCCTGAAGAGCTACTGCAAACAGGGTGATTATTTTTTAAACTGGATTAAAAATATATGCACTCTAACCCATGAAAATCAGTTTGCATAACTCCAAATTTCACTGTGGTTATGGCAGGAAGCTCCGATTTTACTAGTCAAGCCCAATGAAACATTACTGGGAAGATAAAGTTGCAAATCAACAGCAGAAATCAACAGCAGATTAAAAAGACACTGGGAATTTTATTTAGCTAAGGTATTATAAAATTAAGTTTAATTTGAGGAAAAAAAAATTATATCTAACCCTCTAACCAGCAATTTTTGGAGGCAAAAACCAAGCGTTGAATATCAATACCTTAATTCATTCTGATCAGAGGAAAAAAGCACACTACCAAAAGGTCTAATGCAACACATGCATTATTTTTCTTACCTTCAGTGAGGTATAATTTTTAATTGCACAACTCTTCTCTTATGAGAGTTTAAAAGTGTAATCATGGGCATGTGTAGGCTTTATTGTGTTAAAGGGAAACAACTGTGCCTTGCAGTCCTCTTGGCATCACAAGGTGTCCCTTAGCAATTGCTGATTTCAGCTTTTAACAGTGACTACAGCCATATCAATTCATGATGCTGACCTCTATTTTTCTGAATGAATTAAGAGGAAGAGAAAAACGTGGCTTCCACTGAGCTTCCATTCCAGCACAGGAAATCCTGTGTGGTTAGATACAGTATGTGTCGTGCTCAGAGATTTCATTCTACTCCCCTTTAAAAGCCAACATGAGCAGCATGTCACAGGAAATTCTTCCTTATTTTCAGTAGTTCATAGGACAAGGCTTCTTTGGGAACAAGGTCAGCATGAATAGAGCATTGCTTCTTTATCGCTGCTAAGCAGCTGTGTTGAGGATGCAAGACACAACACTGCACCCTGTCCCTGAATACCTCCTTTCATAAACTTTAAGCATATGCAGCTCAAGCAGTTAGAAGTTCCTTTGTGCTTTTTTATTTTGAGATTTTTGTATCACACGCTTTCCGAAAATATTTCTTTAAAAACATAGTGAGTGGCTTTAAGGTTAAACTCCACCTACAACTTCAGATACTCTCAAACAGACAGCATCACATAGCAAGATGATGAAAGAAATCAGTCCTTTCTTGAGTCAAGGTGATGAAAGATGAGCTTCAAGTACGGAGGTTTGGCCATGTCTTTGGGAAGCATGGTGTCTAATTCCAGCCCCTGTTGGAATTCATCACTTTCAAGGTATTACTAGAAGTCTCTTACTCTCTGCCACTCCTCAGTTTTATGTAAAGCTCGAGCTGTAATTAGTCTTTAACTTAATAAGCAACTTATGAAGGAATTATACGCTTAAAGAGTAAAAGCAAATTCCAGTTCTTCCTGATACAAAGCACTCACAAATCATGCAAATGTTTTTCACATGCTTTGTACCGGAATGCAAAGTAACCAAGTGACAACAACCACCCAACCCAGCAAGACTAATGTCAAGCACACTGATGAATAAGGTGTTGCTGATTTCCCTCAGGAGAATGCCTTGAAAGATTTGCATTGATAATAACAGCAGCACCTGAAATGTTTGCATTTATTTTTTGCATATTTTTGAAAAGAATTAAAGGGATGGAGGGAAAGGAGCTTTAAAAGAAGCAGCAGTTTGTCATGCAGAACTAGGTAACTGGTAACCAGCAGCAGAGACCCCAAAAAACCACAGGAAGACCGTTCCAAACTAAGATGCTTAACCCCCTCGTGGCCAGAGAGACAGAGGGGGCAAAGTCCAGCCACCACAGAAGGACGAACACATCTGTTCAGGTGAGCCGTGGAGGCAGCAGACTTGCTCTCACAGCGCAGACGTTTTGATAATGAATTTAGGTGGGAGAGTTCAGAAGTGAGACTGCCAGCATTCCTCAGGTGAAAGGGCAGCAATAGCCACCTTTGAGACTTGGGATGCAAAAGGAGTGAACGCAAAAGAAAGAAAGCATCACAGTACAGTGAAAAATGGTCCCAGCGGTTAAAATAAATTGTAGGCTGGGGCACAGAGCAATACGTAGCACCCTGGCTGCACTGCATTTCAATCCCACTTGAGTCGAGCAACTTCAGGAGTATTTTCCAGAAGAGCTACATACACAGCAGATTATCAACAGGTTTGTCTTCTTAGTTTTCTGGCTGCAGACCGCCTTAGAAGTAGCTCACGAACTCCCAAGTGTCCTCACACTGAAAGCTCTCACATAGCGACAGCCCCAAGCCGATGAATTCTGGTATCTCGCATCCTCCTGCCAGGCTGGAATGCTGTAACACCCCCCAGGCTCCTAAACAGTATGAAAATGGTCTGGTGAATGCAGTTACCTGAGGGAGAATCTCTCCATTCCTTCTGAAGAAAAGCCATAACACAGGACAGGTCATTGAAAATAGGTGTCTTGAAGGAAATCACGATCGTAATAAACAGCATATTGAACACTTGCCAGACATCTTAATTCTGTCATGGAACATGATACTTCTCTAAGGGTGCTGGAGATGCTTTCAGCTACATCACCAGGTAAGGTAAAAAATCCTGTGCTGTTCTGGGTTTTGTGAATATCCAGAAGCCATTTTACAATCTACAAAAAAGTTACAGTAGAGTCTGCTATGTGTGGAATTGCAAACTTGATTTTACAAGTATTTCCTAAAAGAAGCAGCACATGGTAAGAAAGGAGCTTTTTAAAACATTAGAATAGTAAGGAAGTGCACACAGAATCACTTCGGGCACTTAAGTAGGTAATTCGCAGAACATTCCTATGACACTGCGACAAAGTAGATCAAGTTAATTTTGCCATGTGAACAGCAACACATTGGTTTTGCCCTTAAGTACAGAGTAGTAACTCCTCACAGAGGAGGAAGGTTTCTCTTCAGGAATCCAAAGCTTAAGCATGCCTGTTTTTTTCAGGATGCTGCTGATACCTTAAGCCTCAAACCTCAATATAATTTATGCAGCACATTTTATTTAATACCTTAAATCCTGCATGATAACTAACAGGACAGATTTTCCTTTAATTGTAATGTAAGGCTAAAAAGGAAAAAAAAAAAAAAAAAACCACCACACCCACCACACCCAACCCCTTAGATCTTCTAACAGTGTTTTTGGATTTGCTCTTCCATCCGACTTGCAGCCATATTTGAAACCAGACAAAGAAGGGACAACCAACCTAAATGTATCAGGAACCATTCCCTCAGCAGAGCATACTATATTCCAGAGTTTTTCCTTTAGATTTATTTATTCTTAGAAATTTGATTCTGCGTGCAGAAGTATTTGATTCTGTGTGCAGAGTCATGAAGTATCTCTTTTGGTACAATTAATGGACATGTCACTATGATCCTCTGTTTGACTCCAGTGCATTTGACAGGGCAAGATCTCGATTTCTCTCTGAACGTGAAGGTAAACTGAAGCCGAAAAGGGGGGCTGAAGTGGTATTCCTGTTCTGATGGAGACCACAGAAAATCTGAAGCAGTTCTTTTTCAGTATTAAAACTAGTAATTAAACCTGACCAGTACGCTGACGGGTTATTTATCTGCAGGTGGTAGGGTCCCAGAACACAGAAACAATGGAGTCAGAAGAGCCTTTCCACATAGCAGGTGGGTGCAGGAGGTGGCAGCTCTGCCTGGCACAGGAGCTGCTGAAGCAGCTATGACTGTTCCCAGCACTTGCCCAGGATGATGCCACCTGGCAGGCGAGGGACCACACTCTGGCTCATGTCACCTACGTGTCACCTCCAGCACTCCCCACTCACAGACCTCAGAGCTTTGCAATCCACAGCCTGCAGAGGCTGGTGGTTTTCCCACAAGGCTTTGAATTTGTGAAATATGTTACTGCTTGGCTCAAGTACATTTATTGCTTAGTCTACCAGCACCTGTTACATCAGAAGCAACAGGGAAAAGCTTCTGCCTGCATCATATCCAACCTAAGCTATGCTGACATGAAAACTGCAGGCAAGCTACAGGAAAAGAAACTGCCAGCCTAGAAACTGCCCCCAAACAGGACAGAGTTTCCAGGAAGTCACTATCGACAAATTCTAATCATTCACATTACGTTTGTTTAGGGATTATTTGCCTGTAGTATACCGTAAGGCAGAAAGAGGAGAAACAATACTAGATCTGAGCCCAAGGAAGGCAACAGAAAGTGGGATCATAAAAGCAAGGGGACATTAACTGAGGTCATTACGAAGGACTAGTTGCCCAAGTGACCCAGCTTTAGGTCAGTGTCAAATTCCTTTCAGTTCTTTCAGAATCATGAAAATCATCAATATTCATCTCTTTCCTGGCAAGAAGTCTCATTCTTTAGATTCCACTGTTAACAGAATAATCCATGCAGAAGAAAGTTGGAAGTTTCTTTCTGGAACAATCAGACCCATCCCTCTGCAAATGATTTTCATCTTATGGGAAAAATATTATTCTTCTTCAGTTCCATCTTTGGCACAGAAGTATTTAATTCTAGTGACTGCAAGCTGAAGTACATTACCAGGCTCATTACCTCTCACATGCAGAAATACGCTCTTCTGTAACTTATACCTGTCTGGCTAAGACATTTCATGTGGCAACAGACTCCCAGGCCAGAGGAAGGGATAAAACAAACAAACAAACGTCCATGTACTTGGAGAGCTATGAAATTCCTGAGGCAACAGGCCACTCAGAAATTACAAAGGGCCTCAGGGGGCTGAAAAATTCCACTGTAGCACAGGAGGGTAACCAACAGACAGCTTCAGTGGGATTAGGGTGACAAAAACACAAACCAAAACCCCACACCCTAATTATTAAAGTACGAATTCCAGACGCTATGGGGTGAATCATTCAATTGGTCTCCATAGAGGCTTGACATTTCCCATCTAGAAACAAGCATCCATTTCATCACCGTGGTCACTTGAATTTTAAGGGCTCCCTCACCAGCGGTAAACTGATCTGTCAGAGGCCACAAAGCATCCCGTACAACAGGAATCAGCTTTATTGCTTTTTACTGTTCTTTCAGGCAAGAGCTATTTTAATCTCAGCAGAACCTTCGCCAGGCAGCTAATAAACAGGCCGGGCATTTATGTGGAGGCTTTCACCTCACCATAGCAGAAAAGGAGGAAAATCATAGTTAATATTGGAAGAAGCAGTTCTGTTTAAAGACATAACAAAACAAAGAGCACATTCACAGCGTCAATAAGGAGGATTCGGAAGATTTACTTACTAGCTCCAAAACCTTGTATTTTTATAGTGTGAAGAGTAAGATACTTGGTACTTTGTTAACCAAATTACATAACTTTGGCAGACAACTGACCGAGCAGCTTCAGTCTATGTAAGGACACTAACACTGGAGGATTAAACATAGAAATGTAGCAATTAATGCCCCCGATGTTTTTAACAGGGTACAGCCAAAGAGATTTTCCTCTAATGGAATTACGAAACAGAAGCATGCCTTGTTTAGCACATTAACAAGCTTGCATTTACCGCTGTCAGCATTTGAGCTCTCAGCACAGCCATCATCCACATAATCGATGAAAATAGTTTGCAAAATGCCACTCTGATATTAGTCAGACAATGTTATTCACCCAAGGAGAGATCTCTAAGTTTAGGAATAAGAGTAGCATTTTTCGGCATGGAAACTGGTTTGTCAACAGCCATTCTTCTCCTGCACAAAACCTCCGACAATGCCAGCTCAGAGCAACAGTAGCCTCATTTATTGGCGGGAAAAAAAGCGTCCCTTTGTACCATCAGTTTTGTGCCCTTTCAATAGCAGCTCCGGTGGTAAAACTGGTGTGGACAATCGCAGTGACCATCTGTGACTACGAGACAGTTCGATGGCTGCAAGACTCACATAGGTTCAACATCACCACGTCTTGCCCTGCTGAGTCTTTCATTTGGCTTTGAAAAACTTAGCGAAAATGGATACATTGAAAGCTGAATAAAAAGAGGTCTCAAAAGGCTTGACCCTAAACCTAAACAATGGAACTGTAATGCTGGCACCATTGTAGCAACACGACAGATGTAGGTCGTGCAAGCTTTCATCTGTAGCTGTGACTGATAGCTTGTGATTTGCTGACAAGACGTATAAAGTTTCCATTTTCATTTGGTTTGTAGGCATGGATTTCAAGGGTTCAATTAAGATGGAAGATGTACTGTTTTGTTGTTGTTGTTCACAGAGAAAATTCTTGCAAAGGCTACAGTCAGCATGTGTCACTGACCTAGGGACATTCTTGTCCTAAATCCACCCTGTAGAACTTACTCTAGAATTATTCAGTACAGGATTGGTTTAAAAAGTTTACAGAGGAATATCACTGCTTAAACAAAGAGGTTCATTCACAAAACCTTTAGTATCAGTCCAGACTTCAATAGCTATGCAGTAGTATTTTCCTGATTGCTTTAATTATGCAGTCTAAGTTGTATTAAATTTAATTAATCAGCAACACAAATCCATCCATCATAAGCACATGTTTGCTGCTGGCACATCCTCACCACGTGTTCTGTCCTATTTGAATCAAGGTGAGGAACTGATTTTAAATTGGAGCTAGGGAAAAGCAAACAAACAAACAAATCTCCTAATCTACACAGATGACTTTAAGAGCAGTCACAGGGAGTTTTACAAGCAACACATTCTTCTCCATTCTTTCTAGACAGAGTAGTTTTGGGAATTACCTCAAGGCAGCAGAGCCAGCTTGTGTTAGAGCTCTGCTGGTACGACAAAATGTCTCCAGAAGAGCAACACAGAAAGCCATCAAGACATGGCAGCTATCGATTCCTAAGTTCCTCTGAATTTCTGGGCCACCCCCTTTCTCTGTACACCCTTGTGTGTCTGGGTGAGCTAGAGAGGAAAAGTTGGCAGCTCTTAAATCAGTAGATACAGCAGGACATCAGGAAAGCTTCCTGGGTCTTTTATCCTTCTCCTGTAGGTAGAGTAAGTGTGCCATTTTGCACAGAAGCCTCTTCCAGGCTGAAGGCAAGCTTCAAGACAGCTGTTAGAAGACTCAGGCAATCTTTAACTGGTTGGGATCATGGAAACATATTTACATTTCATTTCCAAATACAATGCTTCTTAACAACAAAAACACACATTCAAGCAAAACACACCCCATTTTTTTCCCCCTACTGCTTGTCAATAAGGCGGAGGAGGAACTAGAAATCTGCATGAAACGGCTAGGCAAGTTTTAGTAACCAAGGTAAAAGAATATACCAACTCATTTTGACGATAGAGTCCTTGAATGTGCTCATGCAATGTATTTTCACTTCATCAAGTACATAATGCCACCATCAGGTAATGAGAATCCCTGTATCGCAACCCCACACAAGCTGGTGGCAAAAGGATCTCTGGCCAGGCCAGTGAGGAGAGCTTTCGAATTGGAATGACAGGGAGGAAGAAGACAACTACAATCCAGTGAGGAAATAGTAAACCAGAATTACAAGCTGAGGGGCCAGAGTAACATGGACAAGAGAGATCTTGTAATCAACAAAACAGGGTTGAAGGGGAACCACCTCAAGCATATGCACAGAAATAAGAAAATACCTATAGGAATGGTGTCATGGGGGAAGCTCACACCCATTCTGTGAAACCAGCATGACTGGGATACCTCCCTGACATGCCTATACACTAATGTTTGGAGTTTGGAGAACAAATGGGAAGAATTAGAGGCTTGATTGTATCTGCAGGGCTACAATCTCATCATGATCATAAAGATGCAGCAGGATGGCTCACACAGCTGAAGTACTACAAAGGACAGATATAGGCTCTTTGGGGAAGGACAGGCCAGGACAGGGAAGAGAGAGAGTTCTCTTTCATGTGAGACAGTGGTGGGAATGCATGGAACTCTGCCTTGGGATGGACAATGAGCCAGCTGGGACCTTATGGGTCAGTGTCAGGGTGCAGAGCAAGATGGGCAGCATGGTGGTGGGTGTCCACTGCAGACCACCCGATCAGGAGGAAGTAGAATCTGAGGCCTTCACCAGGCATTTTTGCAGGCTGTAGTCTTCGTAGGAGACTTTAACCACCCTGCTAACTGCTGGAAGGGCAGCGCAGCACAAGCAATCAGGAGGTGTCTGAAGCACACTGATAACTTCTTGACATCGGTGATCAAGGAGCCAATGAGGGGAGATGCTCTGTTGGACCTCATACTTACAAATAAGAACTGGCCAGGAATGTCAAGGTTGGAGCAGTAACGGCTGCAATGACTATGAGATGATGAAGTTCAGGATCCTATGAGGAGGCAATGAGACAAATAGCAGGATCACAGCCCTAGACATCAGGAGAGCAGACTTGGGTCTGTTCAGGGACCTGCTAGCAGCCCAGGGGATACTGTCCTAGAGAGAAGAGGGTCTAGGACAGCTTGTTAATATTCTAGGATTGCCACCCTCCAAGCTCAAAAATGGTCTGCCCTGATAAGCAGAAAATCAAGTAAGAGTGGCAGGAGGCATATATGGATGAACAAGGAGCTCTTGACAAAACTCAAGCCTAAGAAGGAGGCATATGGGAGATGGTAACAGGGACAGATGACCCAGGAAGAGTATACAGACACTATCCAAGCACAAAGGGACAAAGTTAGGAAAGCCAAAGCCTCTCTGGTGTTGCATCTGGCTAGAGACAAGGAGGGCAACAAGAAGGGTTCTGCAAGCCTGTCAGAAACAAAAGGAAGACTAGGAAAAATGTGGGGCCACTGCTGAATGGAGCAGAGAACATGGTGACAAAGCACGGAGAAAATGCACAGCCACCCGGTGCCATCTTCACTTTGCCAAAGGCAGGTCTTGCCATGGAAATCCAATCTCAGGTACCTGAGACCAGTGGGAAAGTCAGGAACAAGCAGGACTTATTCTTGGTGCAAGAGGATTAATCTAGGGAACATTTATGCAAACTGGACATTCCTAAGTCCATTAGACCTGATAGGATGCACCCATGAATACTGAGAGCTGGTTAAAGCCATTCCAAGGCCACTCTACCTTCAAAAGGTCATAACTATCAGGACAGGTTTCTGAGGACTAGTGATGAGAGGCATCCCTCAGGCGTCCATATTGGGACTGGTACTCTTTAATGTCTTCATCAAAAACACACACAGTGGGATTGAGTGTACACTCAACAAGTTCACAGGTGACACCAAGGTGAGTGGTGCAATTGAGACACCTGAGGGATCGGATGCCATCCAGAGGGATCTGGACAAGCTCCAGAAGTGGGCCCATGCAAACCTCATGAGGTTCAACAAAGCCAAGTGTAAGGTCCTGCAGCTGGGTTGGGGCAAGCTCTGGTATCAAGATCCAGGAACTGCAGGTCAGTCAATTTCACCTTGATCCCCAGGAAGGTGAAGGAGCAAGTAATTCTGGACATAATTTCCAAACATATTAAGGATAAGAAAGTGATTTCAAGTAGTCAGTATGTATTTACAAAAGAAAAATCAGACTTGACCAAGCCGATACTCTTCTACAATGAGACAATTAGCTTGGCAGATGAGGAAAGAACAGTGGATGCTGTCTATCTTGACTTCAGTAAGGCTTTCAGCACTGTCCCCTACAACATCCTCATGGAAACACTGACAGAAGTACGGGCTAGATGAATGGACACTGAGGTGGACTGAAAACTGGTTAAACTGTCAATCTCAAAGGCTTATGATCAACAGTATGAAGTACAGCTGAAGGCCAGCCATTACTGGTGTACCCCGGGGGATGATTATAGAGCCAGTATTGTTTAACATCTTTGTTAATGACGTGGACAATTGGTTAGAGGGCATTCTCAGCAAGCCTACAGACGAACAAAACTGGGAAGAGCAGTTGATACACCATATGGTCGTCCTACCATCCAAAAGGATCTTGCCAGGAGTTGATTTTTTTGTCTCTACTCAGCACTGGTAAGACCACATCTGCAGTGCTGTGTACAGTTTTGGGCTCCTCAGTACAATGAGCATACCTGAACAAGTCCAGCAAAGGGCCATGAAGATGATTAAAGCACTGGAGCATCTGACATACTGAAGCTGAAAGAGCTGGGATCATTCTTCCTGGAGAAAAAAAGGCTCAAGGAGGATCTTAACAATGTGTAAAAGTATCTGATGGGGCACAGGGGAGAGGAAGAGAGAAGATGGATACAGACTCTTCTCAGTGATGCCCAGGGAAAATAAAAAAGGCAATGGGCACTAACTGAAATTCAGTCAAAAAATAGCTTTTTACACTTCCACTCTCAAACTACTTGTATCTCCTTTATGTGAGGTTTCCATACTGATCCTTGTGACAAACAAGAAACACTCACGATCAAGTCAGGCAACAGGAAGGGCCATTTAGTAGCACATTCTATAAATGCAACACAATGTCCCTGCCTCTCCTTCCTGGTAAAGGATCCCACAGTTGAGGTTGTTCCAAGGGGAGGGAGGACAATAGCTTGATTCTGCAAATTAATTACTTGCATCGGGTGCAGCAAAAGGGATGCAAGATGTGTGTTAGCGCAGGAGATTTTAAAAAGTTCCAAGTATAGTGTTACTGTGAAGTATCCTTTGCATCTCCACAAGATGTACTGTGTTCTGTACTTAAAATCAAGTTCTGTTCACCCAATAAAACTGGAATTTTAATATTTCTAGAACAGCCCACAAAATAAAATTTTGACCAATGAAGATCACATCAGTTATTTAATGCAAAGAGCTATGCCTTTCCTCTCCAAAAGCCTGACAAAAAGTCCATTGAAGTCAATAGTAGTTTCCTTCTGAATTTAGAGAGTTTTGATTAGGTCTTTTAAAGAGACAGAGATTTTGCTATGGAAAGCACTCTCTTCATGGGAAGGAGCAGGAGACTGTAAAATACCCAAAGAGGTAGGTAATGAGGGAAATGGACTATCTTGAACCATGCCCGAGAGCTCTTCTACCCAAACAAGGACTAGAATCAATCGTTTCCCAGACAACAGTGGTCTTTTGTCATTGTTGGATTTGGCATTTAAACTGCAGAGGACAGGCATAGGACAGATGGTCAAAGCTTCAACACAACCATCTTTTTTAAGGTATTCCTTTAAAAAAGGAATTTCAGACAGGAGGTTATTCCATTGTCTCATTGCATGTAATAAACCAGTAAACATTTAGATAAGTGAGTGCAAAAGAAAACCAGCTTCAAATCTGCTAGGTTTCCTCTTTCCACTGTCTGTTGGGAAGAAAAGACTATAGTTTGTATTTTTGTCAAAGATCAGTTCAGAGACAAATTAAGAAACCCTTGAAGCTACTACATATTATTCCATAAAGGCCCCAGTTTTATAGTTTATTGCACACTGGCAATTTGCTGAGGCTGCGCAGAAGGTTACTGACTTCAAGACCTTTGCAACACAAAGCAATGTACACTCTAGAGGAGACCAGAAATGATTTATTGACATTTTTCATGTTTATAGGAAATAATGCATTGTATTTAGGTCATACAAACTAAGTACAAAGATGAATAAGAGAAGAATGCAATTACAATGCATGTACAGACCTAAACCCAAACTATCATAACAATATAAACATTGCTATTAATTTTACATTTCAATAAAGGTATTTCTGGAATGAAAAAATAAAGTGAACAAGAAAACTGAAAACCAAACCACTGAATAATTTGAAAAACATTTACTTAAAACATCTTGACTCAGATGCTCAGGGATGTGGAGAAGGAGAAACTTATTATCAGAGCTTCCCAAGTGAAAATTACTGGTTTATTGTAAACTCAGCACTTAACTCTGTAAACAGATGTGCTTCTTCCAAACTTCCTCCGCCTCTTCCATTGTTTTATTTATTTACCTGACTTAATGCAAGTTTCTCTTACACAAAGCAAAGCAATTGAAACTCCTGTCCCAGTTAAAAGTTTCTTTGTTCTATTATGAACCTTACTTGATGGCTCAATATTACTGCCCAGATGAACAATACATATTTAAATCTCTAACCCCCACAAGGGAAGAAAGTCCATTTTGAGATCTGCAGTAACTATAACAAACTGGCTCGGGGACAAACTACTATTAAAAAATATGTATTAATCTAAACTTTCTTCCCAACTCTGACACTCCACACCCTGTACTCATTTATCGTTCTGTTTCTAACATTTTGTACACTTACAGCCATGTGCAGCTGTCTCCTGTAGCAGCTCGTGAGGTCTGAACTGTGGAGAGGGTAGAAGCAGAGACCATTAAGAGACAGAGTTACTCAGGTATAGTGTCAGAACACACCACAGGATTTGTACTACCACACATAAGACTTTGCAAACAAAAGGGGTCTCCACAAACAGCTGCAATTCTCAGAAACTCCAGCCCTGGTAATCCGTGGTAAGACACATAGGATAGTAGCTTTCAGACAAGCTATAGATTCTACCACTGATTCAACTGAAAACAAATGCAAAACTTACTTTTCCAGCTCAGCTTTTTGTAGGCAACCTGCAGACGTGAGCTTGTGGCTGAGCTATTTATCCTGCAGAATGATAAAAGAAGCATGGTACCAACATCACCTGTGAATTCCACAGATGGGAGTCACTGAATACAACAGTGTCGAGCCTCTTAACATCTTCCTGTTAGAAATTTGCAGATGGCTGTTGAAATGGTGGGGTGCAGTTCTGTTTGGGAGCATAATACACGGCTCCCAAGAGAAATGCCTTACAGACCCTTGTTCATCTCTTGACCAAGCATATTAGCTTCCCGGACATTCCAAGGACACGCAAGTGTGCATTCAGGAATGGGACAGCATCTGCAACCAGCCCCCAGCCATACAATGTGGTGCATACATACCCTGATTAAGTGACATGCATTTGAGGTCACAAGATGACAGTATATCTAGTCACAACAGAAGGAGGGGTTGTAGGGCTGCAAGGAAGTGGGGCAGAAAGCAAGATCTTGGCCACTAGAGACAAAAAGAAAAAATGATTGTAATAATAACCTGGCCCACAGCTTGCTCCAAAGTCCTACTGGGAGCAGCTCTCTGGATAGAGGCAATTCTGATAAACTGGGTCTGCTGTATGGCCCACAGGCTGGCTATGTTTGTTCAAGGCTACGGAGTGTCATCATTAGGGATTCAAGGACTTGCATTAACACTTAAGAAAAAAAAGCCACACAAACAACAACAACAAAACAAAACCCACCACCTTCTGGTTAGCGCTCTGTGTTTTATCCACACACATACACACACAATGTTCAGCAGCACTACCCTGTCATCTAGGCACTTTTTCTACAACAATGTTTAGGGATATAGCATGCCACATCTGCAAAGCAATTCAGCAAACTTCTTTGATATATGAACTCAAATATTTTTAATATTAACACAACTTTTGTTCATGAAGCAAAAAAATAATTCTTTTAGTTCAATCTTCTATGGAACCTTCATTCCATCAATATTGCAATTTCACAGCTAAACATATTAATAGGGTCATAAATATTCAGATTATGTAATAAAGACTGAAAGCAGCCGATAAAATGCTGTTAACATTCATTTACAGCAGCTGGGAAGGCCCTGCCAAATGTTGTTTTACATAAGAGGTCGTGACGCTCTGACTGCATTAAGCTTTCTGATCACTCTTCCTTTATCTGCTGTGATTCTGAACACAATACGAGACAGCACAGACTAACCAATGGATTTAGAAACCCTTTCAAGCACACTAACATTTCAAAGACTTAGAAGATTAAAATATCAAAAAATATCTTTGTGGTTACTGTGTTTGTGCTTTTGCATTTTATAATGCAGACATGAAAGCAGCATTCACATCATTTATCTGCATTAGTTCCACAATTCAGTGCCTCCAATAAATTTTAAAAGTGAGTTTATTTTATTGTACCAAACTTCAGTTACGCTATATGCAAAAAAGGAAAACAACACTCAGTAAATTGAACATATCTCCACTATAGTTTTCACAAGGCATTTCGAGTACTACTGAAACATTCTGTAACATGCATAATTCTATCCTCAACCTACATTAATTTATCTTGAGAGTTGCATCTGAATCAAATGACAGTTCTTGCTTTGCTTCAGTATATTCTGAATTAGATTTCCTTTGTTTCAGAAGAGTCTCTGCTACACTTAAGCAGTCAGGATTCCCCAAGCATGGGTCAGATCCTACAAGGTCCCAGGCAAGCATCAGCCAGACACGTGGACTGTGGGACTCGGTCAGAACATTTTACTGTAAAAAACGATGACTCACAGTTTGATTCATTCATTTTGCATATTTCCGTGCCAAAATTAAGCCCAATGCTGCATTTACGGAGATTAGTAGCCCTAGGAAGGTTAAGAGCTCTGGCGAGGTCAACAAATTCATGTGTGTGAAGTAAACAGGGCTGTGTGTAACAGGACACACACGGCAACTACTGCACCGCTTGTAAAAGCAACAGCACTCCATTCATCCCTCCAGCCCCGCATACGTTAGCAACTATTCAGAGCACTGAATACATCACAAAGCCCAATGCTTTAACTGACTCAATTTTACAGCAGTGGGTCTCCAGCTTTTTCTGTAGCTCATCAGAGAGAACTGACATGTCTATACACAACCAGGGATGTTCAGCAGCACTTCCCAGCTCCGCCCCATCCATGTGGGGCACAGCTTCAGCAAGGGCCACCTTGTCACTTGGGAAACCACAAGCTAAAGTAAAGGAGACCTGACTAATTAACAGATGTTGGCGAAAATTGTAGCCATTACAGGAAAAATAAAATTCACGAAGGGAAACACCAGTTCCATCAGTTCTCATTCAGCTTTGTGAAACCTGCATCACGTTACAAGGAATGCAGTACTTGGATTTTGAGCTAGGCTGCCTTCAGTCGCTTCTGAAGACTCTTGACAGTGCTTTCAGTCACCTGAAATTAAGATCTTTCTTCACATTGTGCTCTTACACAAGTTAGAACAGAGTCTTGTCCCAGCCTTGGAGAAGCAAATACCAAAAGTGTTTTCTTTTCACTACATCAGGTCTATTTGCACAAGAACTACAGAAGAGTGTACCTTCCCAAAATCAGAGACTCTTGAGATGAGATTCAAAGGAGCAATTCCAAGGTTATAAACACACTGTAACAGGACTAATGACCCATATGATCCTAATATCAGGTTTGAATCCCCACTGCACTGTACAACATGCAAGTTGTAACTTAAAAATCTCTCTTTCAGAGCATCTTGCAAATACACCTACAAGCAAGGGGAAGGCTCCTTGACTAGACGTAGTTATCATAGCTAATCCCATGATCTCACACACCAGTGTCAGAAAAAGGTAATTGCAGAGATGCTATCTTAAAAAGAAAAGACATTTGGAATTAAATTAAATTTAAAATATCCTAACACAAGCAATACTAAGAAAATAAAAAGCCACATAATGTAAACAGCATGTGCTCTGCAAGTCAGATATTACAACTCAGGAAACAACAAATTACATATAAATACTTAAGGTTAGGGAACAGAAGTTTCTATTAAGTTTTCACATCTATTCTATCTCCTTATTTACAGCATCTTTAGCAAGCTTATAAGCATCTTCTTATCCACTAAGAACTCCTACTGATTCAGGATGCATTAGCTATTCATTTAATACAACATTAAATTACAATTAAAAAAAAAAACAACAGTCAAATGAACGGCTAGATAACTTAATGGGTAACCGAGTGGAGTACAGTACAGAACTAAGCAGAAGCTCTTACTTTCAACACAAAATGTGTCAGTGCACGAATTTGGAAATATACATACCTGGAGGGTCTTCCTAAATCCCCCTTTTAAACTGAGTAGAAAATAATTTTGACATTTCCACATTTTCCATCTTCTTGCCTGATTCTGAGCTACGATACTTTGCATACAGCTGTTCAAACAACCTGACTCCACCATTCAGCTCAAGTAGCACAAATAAAGAATAGGCATGTTAATACACGCAAGTAAAGCCCGATATCTGAAAAGTACCTTGGCTGTTAGAGGTATTGTCTGTGTCCTCCAAAACAATTCTGCAAGGAAAGTAACCTGATCAACTGCCATGATGGATAAAGAGTTCCTCCTTCTTACAGCTATATTAATGCACTGTAATCATTCACCCCTAGCCACTAAACCCCAAAACATTCACTGTTGTTTGACTAACAACTGCAGGCTTGCCTCAGTAATATTTGCAGAGGCGCTCCCTTTCTTTCCTCCTGAAATATCAGTTGAGATAGTTTTTCCACCCTCAAAAAAACGGACCCTACTCTTCACAGATATGAAATAAGTCGGGAATATTTGCAGAGTAAGTTCCTGGTGGCTGCAATGAAAGCTGTGAACTTGCAACTCAGGCAACTGGGGAGCAGAATCCCCATGGGACAGAGGACTGAATATGTGGTGCGAATGGAGTGCTGCAGGAAGAGCCATCATAGCAAAGGTTCATGCAAAGAAACAGTCACATATGTACTTTTCAAATAACGCTGAACAATTTTTTTTTGTTTTTCATAGATTTTCTGCCAAACTAGAGGCAATCTGCCAAAAATTGCCTTAAATGCTGGCAGGGCATTAAAATTAAAAATCAATACAAAGGAAAGGGTTGGGGTTTTTTTCTGTATGCTGTATGACCACATGTAATGAATAAATAAGGTATGCTCTGAATACTTGCCCCTCTGGATTAATAAAGTAATTATTCTTAATTTAGAATGGTCACACAAATATGTCAGTCCTACGGCCCTCCTCCTTCTCCATTTCTTTAAAAAAGAAGCAGAGCAAGAACACACACTTGCTGGAATACATAGTGAGGCCTGCATATCTCAGGTGACTGCTCTAACTACCAGGCAACAGATTCATAATCACTCTATAAATAATTCAATATTCATTAAGTCTAGGGAAAAAGCTGAGTAGCTTCAGCAAACAAAAAACCAGGAAGACTTGTCCCAGAATACTCTGTTCTCTAGTTCTCAGAGCAATCATTTGCAAGGTGGAAGAGCTGGATCCAAGACACAATTTTGAGTAATATAAAGGCAGCAAGGTATGAAAACAGACTCCTCATGCAAATGCTCTGATCACTTCGAAGGATACAATGATCATATTCCTTATGCTGCAATATCACACCTATTTCCCCATGGCTCAGCAAAAGAAACCAACATTTTTAGGTCTTCTCTGGTGGCAAGTCAGATAACATCAGCATGGATCGGGTCAGCACTTATCTCTTGCCTCTGCCAGCTGGAGGCAAGGCAGTTGTTGGCCTATAAATAAGGAAACTATGTGAGTGAGATGCTGTGTTTCAAATTATAACTCCTGCAACAGTCTGCAGAATAAACATGTAGGCCAGTACATGCAGTCGCATAAACATACCCACAGACACCTCTGAACTGAGACAGCAGCCAAAGGGGAACTAAACATGGCATCTGAAAGGCAAACACAGGAGTTAGAGTTCTTTTATGGATTTAATCCCATGGGTTATTTTTCACCCTAAGCCTCTTTGACTCCATATGGAATAGTGTGAGAACTGGTGGTGTAGCCTGAAAGTCTGTTCTCTCAGGGCTGAGCAGAGACCTCCCTTGTTACACAGAGACCACCCTGCAAGCACCAGGGAATGACACAGAGCTATGCTGAACTGGACACCAGACTGGTATGTGCTTGGTATCTCCTTCAACAGTCCCTCTGTCAGTTCATCCCCTCTCACCAGTAACCTGCTACTTTGTGAGTCAGGGTGGTACATATTGGAGGAATTACATTTTGGCTCTTATTTTCATTGATTTTTGCTCTTTTGATATGAAAAAAGAGCACTTTCTTGCTCAGCATTATCAAACTAGTTATGAGGGATTGCCCAGAAAGGTTTCCCAGAGATGTTCTGAAAAACAGGCAAAAGTTGCTACACAAATTTTGCACACATTAGCCACTTGGCCTTCGGTGGTCAGAGTTATCACAGAATTACAGAATAGTTTGGGGTGGAAGGGACCTTCAAAGGTCACCTAGTCCAACCCCCTGCAATGGGCAGGGACATCTTCAACTAGATCAGGTTGCTCAGAGGCCAATCCAGCCTGGCCCTGAACATCTCCAGGGATGGGGCATCTACCACCTCTCTGGGCAACCTGGGACAGTGTTTTACCACTCTCACCATAAAAAAAAAAGAATTCTTTCTCATGTTCAGCCTGAATCTCCCCCTCCTTTAGTTTAAAACCATCACCCCTTGTCCTATTGTAACATGCCCTGCTAAAAAGTGTGTTCCCAGTGTGTTCTTTCTTACAGGCCTCTTTTAAGTACTAAAAGGCCACAATAAGGTCTCCCTGGAGCCTTCCCTTCCCCAGGCTGAACAACACCAGCTCTCTCAGCCTGTCATCACAGGAGGCATGTTCCAGCCCTCTGATCATCTTGGTGGCCTCCTCTGGACCCTCTCCAACAGGCCCATGTCCTTCATGTACTGAGGGCTCCAGAGGTGGACGCAGGACTCCACGTTGGGGTCTCCTTGCTCTTTCACCAGCCTCTCAGTACTACACACCTCATTGCAGCCTAGTGCAACACATAAACTTCACAACATCTTTTTTTATCTGTAAAAGCAGTCTCATAAGGAAAAGGTGCTCCAGTTTTCTGTATGTGGGTACAGTCAGCCAAAGCCGCACATAATTCAGTATTCGCTTCCACTTCTGCTGTGGTGGCAGGTAGAAGCAGCACCAGAGCCCTGCTCAAATACAGACTGTTTTTCTTGTCCACAGTTTTGTCATTAAGTAAAGAAAAATACAAAAACGTTAAAGTATCGGAGACATCTCCACAGGACTAGATACTGTGCCTCCCTTAGGTGCTTTTATTCAGAATGGTTGTCATGATAATGCATTAAAACCTTGGAAAAGACACCTGAAGCAGGAAGAAGTCTCGAGGGAGGGTTGGAGGAAAAACAAAAAAACCACCTAATTCTCACACCCCATAACCTCTCAGGCCCAATAGAAACCTGAAAAAGTAACATTTCATTTCATTTTCCCAATTTATAGGTTCTGGCTTAAAGGAGTTTGTTGACAGAGAGCTGTCTGTCCAGACTCCACTGAAGATCAGCAGCTTACGTCAGGTACAAGGAACAGGCTGTTTGGAGATGCTCCTGGATGCTTGTCTCTCAAGAAGTCCATACGAACGAGTTTGCAAGGGGTGGCGTATTCCGCCATCCCACATGTAAAGTTAAAAGACAGCAGTGAGAGCACTGCTTAAGCAGCATGGGATCTGACCCACGGCTACAACATCATGGCATCAGAAGTGGCTGGCAATTAAAAGATTACAATGCAGGGGACGATAATCCGATGAGCTCAGCTGCAGATGCACAGAGGCGGCTCGCAGCAGGCTGCCGGGGCAGAGGCGATGCCGGGCGCGCACGACAGGCCTCGCTGCCGCCAGGCTCCTCCGCAGCACCCTGGGAGGAGAGGAGCCCCCAGAATGTGGGGACCTGCTACCTGCGCTGGGCTCCCTCATCTCCGCTGCACAGGGGACCTTCTCTGGCTCTGCACATGGTTGTGGCTTCAGTGCAAGGGTATCTGAGGAGATTATCGCATTTGTTCTATTTTCTGTCATGACATTAAGAATCTCACTAATTTTATGCACCGTTACTTGGATATTAGGAAGACACAAATACTTGAAGGCAGCCTTAAAAAGGTACATAAATGCACACAACCTTATTACCCTGGGTCATAACCTCAAGTAGCCTGTTGGGCAAAGACAGCATAGTTGTCAAGTTCTTAACTGAAATCAGGTTCTTAAACATACCAGTTATCCATTTGCAACACAAAACAGACAAGCTGGCTTTCCACTACACAGGTTGTTCTTCATGGAGCTGATGTTATTTATGCCAAGAATGCAGAGACACCTATGAACAAGAGGTTATATACTTCCATTTCTACTAATCATCAAATTAGTGATTCGCAAGAAGAAAAGCATACTGTGCCATCTAAACACTTGTAACAACTTTGGTGTGTCAAGTATCCTGTAATTAGGGTGAGAACCTTTTTTCTTTTTAATATACCTTTTGAATGCCTGCATAAATACTGCCAAAGGAATAAGAGTAACTTCATGCCCACCAACTCAGTCGCAGCATGTTTTGGTGCAGAAGCTTGTATTGCGGGGTACCTAGCAAGCAAGGAGAACAATGTGTAGAGGCACTAGATAGCTGCCTGACACAGTGCCATGAACTACCAGGAATATAAAGCTTTAGGGAAAGGGACTGTGTGGATCATCAAGTCTAGCTTGCTTTTATCAAAGGAATCCTATTGTATACTTTTCCCTAGAAGATTATTTACTGAATAGTCACCACTTAAAAAAAAAAAAAAAAAAAAAAAGTTAGTGATTAAAGGCTAAAGTGGATCTTTTTTTTTTAGCAGAAAAAGCAGAATAATAGATCTTCTTGTTCTATAATATTAAAAAAAATAAATAATTAAGTGGCTTGTAATCATTTCAATTTGTCTATTACTTTCCAGAACAGTAACTTAATTGTTGAGTTAGAAAGTTTTGGTTCAGATGCCTGCCCATCTTGGTATTGAATGAGCACTTATTTTATCTTGCTTCTGACCTAATGCTTTAGATTGGTTATCCTCTCTCCTCTTAAAAAAGAGGCAGAGGGTAAAAGAACAGCAAGGCTCGTAAGAAGACAGGCTGTTGAAAGAACAGAGCCACACAAGAGTTATCACTGAATTTTATTACACTTCTGCTGTACTCTGTAAACATGAGCAGATTCCTCTGATTTTCAGGAAGCAGATACTCTGGAACTGGCTAGAACAGAAGAGGCTGGTTTCTTTTACCATATGAAAGAATGTACACTGGAAAGCGAAAGGGGATCAGCATATCTCCTTATTTAGTTTAACACAGAAACAGAGCAATGCCAAAAGTGTGCATCATTCAACTTGTGAGACCTCAGAAGAAACAAGTCAAAGCAGTATCTTGAAGACTCCCAACACATGACAGCACCGAAGGTCTTCTAGCAGATCCTACACGTGGACTAATTCAGATGAGTAAGCACTGAGTCAGTTAAGGAGTCTGGACAGTCTATTTACATGAATCTGCAGCAGCCAGTTATGTCTCCCACAACAGCTAATTATGTAAAGGGTCACAGTTACAATCACTGCTTCCTGAAAGTCATCATCCAGTAAGCCAGCTGCATTTGCTTTTTATTCACAACATAGTTAAGAAGAAATGCTACACCATAAGTGTTCTAATTATATTTTTGTAACTTCTATTTCACAATTTAAAAAAATGTCTAGTATATTTCGAGAATGTTTTGCTTAATATGCTAATACAGATTGATTTCCTACCTGCTTGTCAGCACTTCTACACCTGTAATGGGAAGCCTCAGGAGGCTGCAACTGAAATCCAAACAGGTTTTATTGGTCAATAATAGAAAACAAAGTTAACAGGGATATTCTAACTGATGAATGCATAATCATACTTCTAAGTAAGTTCTACTGAAATCTTTTCCAGAAAAATGATAGTCAAAGTTGTGGGGTTTTTTCCATTCTCACCTCTCTGTAATTTAAAGCAACCCCCTAGATGCCACAATCAAGGTAAATGCAAATCAAGTACCCACAGACCTTCAGAGGAACTACGTTAAAACCAGATCAGCTGTACTGTCCTGCACTGGATAGAATTAGAAGTCAATGTCACAGGTCATCCTTAATTCATTTCACAGATAAGATTATTACAGAGTCAAATCATAAACCGCACCCTTTCTCCACAGCATTTTCTGAGAGCTTTAAGTGGTTTTGCCGGAGTTTATTTTGTAGCAATTTTTCTGACATAGGAGGCTGAGCCCTTTTCTTGCCCAAATGTTTCAAGTGAAAGACTATGAAGAACACCTTCTCTTTCTACCTGCAACACCTATCCTATTAACATGCAACTAAAGCTGGGATGATTTTATTGTGCCAACCATGAACTAAAACAACTGTTTTCTCCTTCTAGAGAAGATAAACTGTTAATTATAATGTTTGCACTCACTGACTAGCAGAGAGTAATACAGTTATGGCCACACCCATATACAAAACAGTTCTTAGAAACAAAACATTAGATTTCTTTGGGGTTATTTCCAAAACATTCTTCATTTTCCATAAAGAGATTGCATCTCCATCTCAGGATGTATCAAATGTTCACCTTGAGGTCAAGTCCAGGTTTCCAGGAGGTTGTACGATGCAATATTGAATACTGCACCTTGAAATCCATACAGGTATATGCTTGAGAAATAGTGACATGGACAGAGTAGAGGGAAAGGCTATTGAAGATATTTTCTTCGCTCAGTTACTAAGCCATAGCTAATAGAAAATGTCTTTTGCCTGGACAAAAGGAATTAGTGGGTAGAGCATCAGTAAAACTTAATATACCACCTTTAGCCTACCAGGTGGCTATAATTGACTTGTGACACACTTCTATATCTACCAGAAGATAACTTCCACAAACTGCAGAATACAGTGGATTCCTGAGGAAGTGGTGCCTCAGGATTACCGCTCCCATTACTACACATCAAAGTGAATTGTTTGTCCTAGAGCACTCCCATAGGACCGAGCCACCACACAAACTGCCTGAACAGCCAGCAGTTGTTTAACTCTTGGAAACAAAGGAAAAAGAGCAGTGATAACCAACTCCTCTGGCTTTGGTGCCAATATAGTCTTGGTAATGTAAAACACATGCAGCAAGCAGTCTTCCTGTGCAGACAGCTCTGCCTCTTACCCAGGGATGGTCCCATGCTCTCAGCAATGGGCCTCTGTGCTCCAGCCCAAATACCTGCTACTGCACAGCCCACCTGCCTCATCCCTGTCAGCAGTACACAAGCCGCGATGCCAGACATTGCACCTCCAACCACTGCTTCCAGTTTTCAGCTGTTGCTCTTCATCCATATGCATGCATACATACACACCCCCACAATCTCTCGAACCTCAGGGTATTTGGCACAGTGCCTGAGAGACAAGAAGTGAGGAAGGAAAAGACATAGAGCAGTCTCAGGCAGAACAGGCTATTCATGACTCACAGCTCCCGGACTGACCAGCACAGAGCGAGGTCAGCCAGCCTGGCCTCGGAGGCGGCCAGTGCTTGATCGGATCAGCCTCGAGAGCTCCGAGCAGAGAGCACAGCGGGATCCCAGGATGGCTGGGTCAGTAACTGGTGGGTGGGAGCAGCCAGTGACAGAGGAAATGCTGCCACTGGACCAAGGCCTGCAGGGAGCAGAGGGGGCAGCACAAGGGGCGTGAGGGGCCCTAGTAACACATTTAGACTAATCGCTCACACCAAAAAGACCAAACCCCTATACTCCAAAGCCTATTTTGCTCCGTGAAAGCCGAGCAGTAAGAGTAGATTAGACTCTAATAGGGATTAATACAAGTTAAGGTAGCACTAATTTCCACTAGGGAGACCAGAAAGGTTAGACGTGAGTCGTGTGACAGCTGGATGTAGTGGGGCTTGAAAAAAAGGTAAAGGGAAAAACAAACACCACATGAGCCTCCACTGACACCTGCCTGGCTCCATTTGTGCTTTCCCCCATGTCCAGTCCTGTCCAAAACTGAGATTAGAAGTGCTGCACTGTCAAGCCATGGTCAGTGATTTCTAACAGGCTGTGTAATGGTAAGCAGGGGATTTCTTACCCAGTCTCAACAGCACTGACCCACTTTTCTCCAGTGCTGCCATCCATCACCTCTGACTGACAAGGGGACCAGTTTTCACAAAAGGCAAAAAGTTACCCAAGCAAAGTTTAAGGCAGAAAATGAGATGAAATTCGGATCCCATTCTGTCTTACCACAGCCATTTCAAAGCTGTAAGTTTAATTTTATTAGCAACTAGGACTTCAGTTCATAAAAAAAGTGACCAATAAAAGATAATGGCAGGAAATTAAATGAACCTTAGAATGATTTAGAGCATTGCTCTGCAACAGTGAAACCGCACAGAAAGTATGCCTGAAAAGGAAAAAAAGCCCCCAAAAAGCGATCATAAAAGGATCCAAACTGCTTCAGAGTCAGAGGCAAGTTAAAACTTTCTTAGAGACGAACAAAAGAAATGCAGATATACACAAAACATACACATTAAACATGCATTATGATTGCCATATTGCCAGAAAGAAGTGTTGGTCAGACAATCCAAGTATTGCTCACCCTTTCGAGTGTGTTACAGCAATTAGGACTTTATTCACCTTTGGGTTAAATAAAATAATACATGTAGTTTTACTGCAGTGCTGGGAGACACCAGCTGCAGTGTATGATCAAGCCAGGAAAAAAAGTCTACTCTCCCGACTGTTGGCCATATTTTCAAACAGGTACAAAGAAAAGGCATTTTTTTTTCCCCTTTAATTATATAAAAAGACTAAGAGGCCAAACCTCTGAAGTTCCTCAATCACGATCTTTGGGAAGCAGGCTTTTTGTAGGGCTCCCTACATCCCCAAAATAATTTGGTGCACAGTATTGAACTAAAACAAGTTCCCTAGTGCTCATTCCAAGAAAGCTGTGCGAAGAGTAATAGTACTGAATATACAAGTTAAAAAATAATAATAATTGTTTCATTTATGACTGAACTACCTAAACCTGCAGATACCCCTTTCAGCTGCATAGCCAACTACAAACTCATTAACATTCACCTGGACAACTGAAGTTTGTACTCCAAAGGGAAAGATCAGAGAGCAGGAAGAAAGTAGTGGAAGAAAAAGGAACTACCCTTCATTAGCCTGTCTCTCAAACATGTAACTCCAGCTGAAAACCAGCACAGAGAACAATAGCCTTTCTGTATAAAACAAAAATCATTGTGGTCAGGTTCTGTGATCAGAAAAATTTCTACTGAACCACACTTGATAAACTTGAACTTTGGAAACCGGCAGCTATTCACCAGAATTTTTTGAAATAACACTCGAGAATTTTTCATTACAAAGAGTCTTTTCAAAATAGTTATCAGATAGCTTACTGAAACATCAAGCCAATTTGTACTTCAGAAGTCAGCCTTTCCTCAGAGAGGCTTCTGTTGGTATTGTTTTGATTCTAGATTGTTTTAATCTGAGGTAAACTGAAATTCAGTTTCACACACTAGAATGTTCATTTTCCAAAAAAAATTAATTAGGCATTGTAATACAGTGTGATAACAAATTGCCTCTGGTGGGAAATAGGAGTATTTTGTTCTGAAGACAACCACGCATATATTGATCTTAGGGAGGGGTCTCCCTTCTCAAAGCTGCTTTTGGGCTTACATTTCCACTCAGTGATTTCCAAACGGAAAATGAGGGTGGAAAGAGGAAGCATCTAAGCAGTTCTTCCATCAGTCCTGTTCAGCTGGAGATGCAGCTGTGTAGGAAGGCCAAGAGACTGTTAAATTCTAAAGATCCTCAACAGTTCAGACCATGCAGAGGACCTCACTGAACAGACGGGCCCAGATAATCATTCAGCACAATGGTTCCCTATTCAAAGCACATTTCTCCTGTGCATGGAAGGCCAGTTACAAGTCTTAAGAAGGTAAACATGCCAGTTTAACACTTGACTGATCTGACTGCTATTGAGCAGCACCCCTGATCCTCTGCTACTAATACACATTTCTTCTCCGGAGAGATACATTTCTGAAGCGAGACAGGTATTCAAGATCTCACTAGCTCACCCTTAACCAGACCTCAGATCCCCATGCGGACATCAGAAGGGTGTTCTAGTATTTCTTTGCTACTGTGGATTGCTCAGTAACTTCATCAACAGATACTACTTCACGTTATCAGCAGTACCAATGAGCAGCTGGTCCTCGGAATACAAAAGGTGGGATAATAATAGGCTACTATAGTCAATTGAGTTTTGAGTTAAGGAATGCTGTGTATAAATCTAAGTAGGATCACGTATCAGAAAGTTAATACTCAACTCCTAACTATGCCACCAGTCTGTTGCTCATTTAAACAGGATTCCCTTTAGTCATAATCCCCAATCTAGTAGCAAGGCTGGTAGAAAACCTACCTCTAATGACTTCAGAGGGCCTATAAAACTATCACATTCTTCAGAAAAAAAACACATAAAACTGATAGTCTGGGTGATCAGAGATATTTTAAGAAGTGATTTTACTCAGTAATTCAATACAGCCTGCAGAAAGTCTACAAGGCACATTGCCCAAGTCATTTTAACAATAATATAAATTGTTCCTCAGAACTGTCAAAATGTTCTTGAATAAACAAGCTCTTGAAGCCTTTCCTAAAGCTTTTGAATTAGAAAGTGAAACATTTCTGAGAAGTAGGTGCTTCAGTAAAATTATCAAGTAGCAAGGTCATATTGGAGCTGAAGTGTATCAAGATAGCTCACTTCCAAAGAGTAAGAGTTACAGAACCAAGCAATACTTCCCACATGCCTTTATGTCTATAAATTCAAGTGCCTATATCATAATAATATCCTTACATCCTCCAAAACAATGGGTATAGGTATCCACTTAGATCTAGCCTCAGTATTAAGACATACTTAAGAAATATCCTTCTGCTTTCTCTATGATGGGCAGGGAAGTGAACACAATTCCTTTACTGCAACAATTAGGATAGCTCTTAACAAAAGTTAGCCTGATGAACAGGAATGTTGGAAAAAAAAGGCAATAAGATGTTCTGCCCTACACATCAAGGTACTCCTTTTCTACTTCAGCTTGACGAAGAGGTAACATTTGCAAGCTTTCTACTGTTCCTGTATGACCTCCACCAAAGCACCAGCCAATCTGCTAAAAAGCCAACAACCAACTTGCTAGAAGTTCAAGGAGAAGATGTCAGTTTACACCACGCAGGAATCAGGCAGAACAATTAACATCTGTTACTGCTTCCTATTTGAGGAGTTAAGAGCAGAATAGCTATGTGAAGAATGGCACTGTTAAACCCTCATTTCCAAATATGGCACCACATACATACCCTACAGGCCATGTACATTAGAGGCCCCTCTTTCTTCAGTACCAATATTGAGACATCTTAAGACAGGATTTATAAACGCACACATCAATACCGTGGTTTCTGAATCGCTAACCCTGGTGTTCAGCACGCTGGGCTCAATGCAGTCTCAAAACAAGGTAAGGGATATATGTGGTGTTACACTCCTTCACATGTGCTTGTCCAGAGGACCTCAAACGGCCAGTTTGCTGCCAAATTGTCCACATCCTTCAGGCAACTAAACATGTCAGCAGTGAGAAATTATCTATCCATTGCAAACACCAAAAATCATAAGCAGCAAGAGCATTTGGGCCACACCCTTTCTCCTATTCCAATGCATGAAACTGCAGGTAGCATACAGGGACCTGCATTTCCTGTAGTTATATTCACTTAAGCTACCTTGCTGGCTAACTAGGACTGATTCCTTAGCCCTTGACTACCCCAATATCAAAAAGATTTTCAAGGTATCTCACAATGCTATCATTACTTTGTTATAGTACCACTGAGACAGCATCAAGCAGAAAGATGTCAGTACAGTCAGTTATTGCCACCTGAAATTCGATTGTAGTGATGCTGGTTAAACAAAAAGAAGCTCTGGCTAAATTTCTAGCCCAGCACACTTTTTCAAACAGCTGCTAATCAACAATTCAGGAGAGGCAGTCTGGACTGGACACACCACAGACTACCACAAAGGAGCAAAGGCAAGCAAAATTCCTACTAAGCTATGTTTACAAACGTCACCTCCCTCTGCAATTACAGTGAGAGACCAATAACACCAAGGAGACAGGTTACCTGAGATGCTTGCTACCTTAATTTTTGTTGTTTGTGAAATGATCCAATATATGTAGCTGAAGGGCATTTTCTCTTTATTCATTATTCATTCTTTCTTCATTATTCAAAAGAAAAGGATGGCTTATAGAACAACTGGCTGTAGTTAATAAAAGCTGAGGCCATAGCAATCGTGTTAGGAGGAGGCAAAAGAGCAGCCTGCACACTCTGCAAAGAGCTGAAGATCTTGAGCATTTTTTCTGCTCAGTGATCAAGACAAATCTCTACCATCTCCAGAGCGAGGCAGAAGCACCAGTCCTCCAAGGGCTCAATGGCAGTGAATTCACCAGCTACGTGAGAGTTGCCTCAGCCCTGCCCATGTCAAACAGACTCTTGGCCTACCTGTCAGCTCAGAGAAGACCCTCACTGCCTTATTTTAAGTCTAAATCCCTTTCTGGACACAAAAAGGCTTTCATTGGTGACAGCTATTTTTCACCAAAAGTTAAACTTAGGAGGAAGAGGACTCAAAAACTACTTGTTTCTTTAGTAGAAGGAAAAATAACAACAAAACCCCAAGCATCGTCATAAAAATCTGATCTCGCAGGATCAAGAGGAGAAAATACAGTGCAATTACATAAAGTCAATAAATCTTTGAACAGCTGTGCAGTGGTTACTTCCAACCTCTTTCAGACACCTTGGTCTGAAGGTTCCCAGCCCTTGCCTGAGCACAGACGTGCGTGGGAACATGTTCCATCTCTGCACAGAGACCGCGGGCAGCATAAGGGAGGGTCCACACCAGGTAGATCAAGACCACACCCACATCATTCTAAGCAACAGAGTTCAGGTGTTGCAGAGCTTTTTAAACACTGCATTTCAGGTTTGCATCCACCCTCGAAGCTTGGATTTATTGTAAATAGTGTATTATGCAATATATTCCCCGACAGCATCCAGAAAAAATGGATGTGCACTAAGAGACCCACACCCCGCTGCCCACGCTACTACTTTCCCATCCTCTGTTCCACCCAAGACACTGGCAGAGAGCAAAACGCTGGGTGAGGAAACTCGAGGGTCTGGGAGCACGGGTGGCTCCGGCCAGGGTCTGCCAGTGCTGTCCTTGGCACAATAGTTGGATGCAATACAGCCGGGCAATGCAAGGCTGAAATACTTCCTGGGGTGGCTGAAAGGGCTCACTCAATAGCCAAGGATGATTCTTTCTTAGCCATCGTCCACAGCTCAACACAGAAACTACAGCCCTGAGGGGAGGGTGGGGGACACCAGCCATGTGCCTTAAGAAAGGGGCACGGCTTACTATTGTCTGTCTCCTCAGTTTAACTGCCAAGCCTCTATTTTTCTAATCCCCCCCTCTCCAATGTTACAGAAGTCGGTGGAGGAAGGGACGGTACTCTGCCAGGGCCAGGCAGCGGACAACGGCCGCAGCTGCCGCCCAGCCCCCGCCGGCCCCTCACACAAACCGGTGCTGCTCGGAGTGTGTGTGTGTGGGGGCAGCGCCCGCCGCCCCCTCCCCACGCCCCTCCACCGCCGCCCCGAAGTTCAGGCAACAGGGACCGACCGCCCGGCGGGCGGCGGCGGGGCCGGGCTCGGCCGGCCGCAGCCCGGGGCAGGGGCAGGGGCAGGGGCGGGGGCGGGCAGGGCGGCCGGCCCGCCGCGGGGGCTCTCCCCGCCGCCGCCCTCCCCTCGCGCTTACCTTTCACTTGACTTTCATACTCCGCTATAATCTCTTTGTCCTTTTTGAATCTGCTCGGGGTTGACATTATCCACTTGCTTCTTCCGCTTCTCCCCCTTCTTCTCCTTGTTTTAAATTATTATTATTAATTGCTATTATTTTTCTAGAGGGGCTCCCAAGTTCTATCGGATGGCCGCAAGCCCGAGCGAGCGCGACGGCGGGTGGCTGGCCCCGCGGGAGCGCCGCCGGCACCGGAGGCAGCGAGGCGGAGACGCGGCGATCAGACTAACCCCGGTGCGGGCACCATCGCCTCCAAGCACCGCTGCCGGCAGCAACGCGGTCCGCGGCCCGGGGCCGCCGCAGGGCGGGGCGGCGGAGGAGCTGCCGCTGGCCGCGGGGCAGCCGCTTGCACTAGGCGAGGGCGGGGGCCAGGCGGCTGCGCCCCACCATTGTTATCTGTCCGCACGCACCCGGGAGCGGGGAAGAGAAGCAGGGAGAGGGCGCTGGGAGGGAGGCGGGCGGCCGCGCTCGGTCCGTACGCCAGAGGCACTAGTTACTCCCGCCGCCGCGCTCGGCTGGGTGGGGACTCGGGGCCGGCGCCCCGCCGTGACTAACTCCGGACGGCAGCGCGGAGGCGCACGGCGCACGTCCCAGCCCCGCAGCCCGAGCAGCGGCTGGCGCGGGGCGGCACCCCGCCGCGCCCTGGAGAGGTGTCTCCGGGAATAAACTTCTCCCCGCCCTCTCGCCGCTCTCTCCTCCCTTCCTGCCTCCCCGCCCGCCTCCGCTCCTCGTTCGCTTCGTCCCTGGTGGCGCCCGCTCCGCCTTCCCCCTGCCGGCAGCCGGGGCGGGAGCGCGGCCACCGCCCACCGCCGCGCCGGGGCCGGGCCCGCAGGCCCCGCTGCACGGCTGCCCCGCGGCGGGAGGCCTAGCAGGCCCGGTGGGCCTGGGCAGAGGCGGGAGGGACGGGGCCGCCGTCCCCGCCCCGTGGCCTGCAGCGAGCATATGGTGGCCCGGTGCCTTCAGGAAACAGGGGTGCGAGGTGGTGACAAGGTGACAGAAAGCCCTTGATCCGGTGGGGAAAGTTAAAGCCCCATGCTGCCGCCACGACTACCGAGCCGCACTGGGAGGGGAGAGCCTGGAGGGGAGATGTGTCCTTTGGGGACCTCGCTTTTCTGCCCTGTTTCTGTGGAGGCAGGGCACGGTGCTGAGCCGCACCAGTGTGCCCAAGGCCAGCACCCAGAGGGGCCAGGGCAGGGCGGCACCAAGGGCAGAGCCGTGGTGCTCAACAAAGTGGGTCTCGCTTCCACCGTCCTTGCCTGCATGGTGCTCCCCTTCGGATGCAGCTTGTTCTTAAGGGCAGGACTGTGTAGGGCACTCCCTGCAGCTCATGGGAAAAACGAGCAAAACAGGGTGAGAGGCCACCCAAAATGCTGCTGCCTTGAGCTGCTGTGCATGATGGCCCTGCCAGACCGTCACATTCGATGTCAGGGTCAGAAGGCCTCTGAGAAGGGGAAGAAGATGGTCCAGAAGAGCAGCAAGAGCTGCAGTTGGGAGCACGGGGCAAGTCACCAAAGGGGAGAGATGGCTTTTGCTCCTGGGTGCCTCCAGCAGTGATGGGGACAGCCTCCTTCTCTGCCTGCAGAGCTGGCACCTGGCTTAGCACTTTGTGGCTGTGGAGGATGAGCTGGCTGCCAGCTCTGCAGGCAGAGATGAGGCCATGCATGCCAGGAGCTGAGCATGGTAGTTCACAAACCCAGTAGCCACACTTCTCCTATGTCCTGGGCATCACTTGCAAAAGGAGTCAGGTATCACTCAGGTTGCACAGCCCCTTTCCCTTTCCCCTGGCTGCCCTGAAACTCAGCGTTTGCCAGAGAAGAGCTTGCTAAAAAAAAAAAGCAAATGGAAAAAGCAAGGAGGGGTGGACACTGCTGCCTTGCGATGGGCAAAGAGTGTGGCTGTTGTTCATGTGTCAAAGGCAAAAGCCAAATCCTAAGGCCAGAGCTGCAGACTTTGGGCTGCAGGGAGGTCAGCTCTGGGGAGGGTAAAGGCAGGTAGGGGACTTTCTGGAGGCACAGAGGGCTCTGCTGATGTCAGGTGTGTCCAGGAGTGATTAGACAAAGTTGCAAACTATTCACAAGTAGTGGCTGCTGTATTAATATGATTCATGTGGTGAAAGTGCCCACAGATCCTATCCTGGACAGCTAGTCCTGATACCGCCAGGACATGACCCTTCAGGACAAACAGGAGTGAATGGTGGGATCGTTTGCTGCTGGGAAAGTTCAAGCTGGCTACCCAGTAATTAAGGTGGATTCGAGCTTTAGAGCTATGGGGGGCTATTGCTATGACCCTCAGGGGCAATGGCACAGTTAACTACTCATGCAGTCATTCTTGCTTATTTTTATTATTAATTCTTATACACATGTTGCCTCGATGTTGCAGTCACTCCCTTCCACACCTCTGCATTTCAGCAATAAGTGTACATCTGTGCTTTGCAGTTTGTCTTTCAGTTTCATTAGGTACCATACTTCCCCCTGCTACAGGATCAGGATAACAGGATTCCTGTTCCCCTTTCCCTCTTCGTGTGCTGTTCTCTGTAATTTTATTATGTTTCTTTCTCTTACCATCCCAGCACAATCTTTTTCTAGCACTGATCCCAATTCAGATCACCTAAAGCAATCTTAGTACAATAAGTTATTGTCTGAAGCCAATTTAACTCCAAACTGGATGGTCAAATTACATCCCTTGAATAAAAAGCCCAGCCTCAAAAGAGCAGTCATCTCTGTAATCCCACCCAATTCTGATTTTCATCTCAGGCTTTGATGCTCAAGTCTTGCCCCCTGGCTGTTCCAGTCCATCTGTTAGGCTGGGGACAGGCTGATTTGCAAGACAGTGGGCTGCCTTCTCCGGGGACATGGGGCATTAGCTGGAGGTTAGCTGTGAGTCTTGCCTGGTCCTGCAAAGCACAGTGCTTTTCCGAACAGTGAGGACAGAGAATGGTGGCCAAGTCCCCTCACGCCCTGGGTGACACTGTGCCATCCCAGCACCTCCAGCCAGGCTAGTCCCCATCTCCCTTGCCCAGGAGCTGGGCATGTGAACCGTGCTCAAGATGTGGCTGGAGGTGTAGACATGAAATTATCTGCCTCCTCCTCTCCTGGTGGCTGAAGGACACATCCTCCTCTTGCCACTGAGCCTGTGCTGGGAAATACTGCCCATATCTTTCTCCTCAGGAGAAGGGTGCAGAGCAGGGCTGAACACCTGTGCCTACACCATCCCTTCCCTCCGCACTAGATGCTACAGCCACAGGATGGGTCTGGCTCTGCAGAGCCAAGCCAGAGGCTGCAGACAGAGTATTTCTGTCACTCTGCAAAAGCAGTTGCCTGTGAAGATGCCAAACCCATCTTCTGGCTTTGGAGACTGATCTCCCGGCATTCAGCCACACAGCTCAGGGGTGCATGTCCATGTCAGGACAACTGACGAAGGAAGGACTCATCTCCCCAGGAGGCTTGAGCATGCCAAGCTCAGAGCTGCCCATATTCTGGATCCCTGAGTTAGGGTTGACTTGCAGGACAACCAGGATTGAATGGGCTGAGAAATCTGATTCTAACCACCCACCCCGTCCGCCCCGTCAACCCCCGCCCTTCTTTAGGGATTGTCAAAGGATTGTGCGTTATTACATGGGTGTAATCTTTTAAGATGTTTGTGGCAGCTCAAGTCTCCGGACTCAATTCCGCACTGATTTACATTCCTGGCAATCCCATTGCGAGGATGGTGATTGCACAGGCACAGACTCTGCAATGCCAGGTTTGAGGTGACTTGCAGGACATGGAAAATTATTACAGAAATGCCTGTCTTTTGAGAGCTGTTCCCAAAGAGGTCCTCACAGACTTCCCACCAATTTCAAGAGCAGCAAGTGCTGGGGCTATGGAACAGTCTTGTTGTATGAACCCTTGTGCATCTGTGGGTGATGCTTGAAAATGCTTGTTTATCTAGTGTTGTTCTGTGAACTCTAAATTATTGCATGTAGAACATATCCAGGTCTTGGCAGGGAGAACACTACAGACATTTTAAAAGTATTAGGATAAAGCTGATTCAGAGCATGTATGTTATTCCAAGGGGCAGAGTTGTATCAATAATGCAGTGTGGTAAGGTACTGCAGCGGTACAATACTCGTGCAGAGTTTGTGGACTGTACCTCAGTGTATGGAGTTAGATAATCTACTCCATCAGGGAACTGGAAATCCTGAATTATGTATGATAAACCAGAGATATGTTTATACAGAGAGCAGTTCCTGCAATACTTCATGCACTCAGTGCAAGAAGGGAATAATGCAAGCATGCTGGATTCTGCTTGCTTGAGAACTTCATTATTGCATTTCATTTACACCGCCTGATGAGCTGTGCAGTATTTGCTTTCTTGTACTGCTAATACAAATAGACCATATAACTGATTGCTGGAATATCACTGAGCTGTTCCCTGTGAGCGCATAATGAAATACACTGACGCCCTTAAACAACAAAACCCTACATTAATTTTCTTTAGGCTGAAAAGACGACAGATATAATTCATTGTGCTTTATAATTACAGTCAATCAGTCATTTTACTGTTGGACAGTAAGTCTCTAAATGAAAGACCAGGCTTTAATTGAAACAATGAAACATTTGATTGTTATTGAAAAATCAGTAAGAGGCACCATTCAAAGAGCTTGTTCAAATGTTTGTCACTGATAAGATACACATTCTATAGAATCAAATCTATTTGCTTGGGAATGAGATTATTGTAGTAAATACAGTTGCTTATCTAAGATATAAAACCAGCAAGGATTTTTTTTCTCTCCCCTGCCCCCAACCAGTGCAGCACTTAATGCTGCTCCGTGCTTATAAACTCCTGAGACATGGAGATGAAATCTGGGCTTACGGGGTTTGTCACAAGCTGCAGAAGAGCCAGGACTTCACCCTGGCTGACCTGACAGTGAGTGGCTCTAAAGCTTTCAGCTGGGCCTTCACAGCAATGAAATGAGGAACACGAGGTGCTCAAACTTCGGTAGTTCAGGAAAGACATTTCCCTCACCTGAGTTTCTATGGGAACCTAAGCTGTCACTGACCTTTCATCTTCAGGAGCAGTACTCTGACCACTGGCACTGGTGTATTGAGTGTAAGGGCCTGTAGACACAATAGCTTCCAGAAGCAGAGTAAAGGAAGAAAATGCTTTCTTATTTCACAATAAGAGTGTCTACAGGTGGAGTATGTAGAGTTGGTAATATGTTTTAAATTCTTGCTATAACTGGGTCTGTAATAATTTTCAAGACCTAGGTCTTTCTTGTGTACTTCATTAGATTCCCGGTTTTGTCTGTTGAACAATTGCCACGTTTCTTTTGGGCATAATGATCCAAGTGTCTGCTTTGTGAGCTTCATGCACCTAAATTTAGGCAACTTAAGTCATATGCCTAAACGAGTCACTTAACCAAGTCATTTAACCTCTTTCAAAAGTCAATCAAGAGAGGTGGGCATGTCCTTGGTGGTGGTCACTGCTGTTTGCTTATTTTGGACACTTAGATTTGTTTCCGTTTTTCTTATTATCATAACCAGGGGTCATATAAGACAGCAATGACATCCTGTTCATCAAATCTGAATGTAATATGCTGGATGTTAACAACAGTCTATTAGAAAGATGGTGATTATATTTGTAGTCCCTTGCTCCCAATTAAAATGCACTGCTAAGTGTATGCAGACTTTGTTCATTTACTATTCACAGTCACGTTGGAAAGTAATCCTGTCAGTCTGTCATCTGAAGGAGGATTCAGGAAAAATTTCATTAGGTAACCTTCTAGATATATGTGTATGTGTGTACACAGCAAATTTGCCATGTTCAAACACATACGGTAGCGCTCTCAGCATGAAATACATTTGAATGCAATGGAGAATTGTTCACATCACAGAAAAAACAAACAAACAAACAAAACCAACCAAAACTACTTCCAGGTGAAATCACTGACTCTAAGTGAAAGAGATCTTTCTATCTCAGTAAGGTAAGATTTCAGCCCTGGAGGACTGATGCAGTCTGGGACATGAAAGAGCATGGTATTTCCTCTAAAGCAAAAAGAAAAATATCAAACTCAAACCTCACCACATTAGTTTTGTTGCTATTTTATTTGAAAAAATAATTGAGTCTTACAGCAGTAATTAGTATGTCAACGTTTAGTCCTTTGGCTTTACAGTCATGAAGTGCAGTTAATGTTTCCTTGTTAACGTGTTCATTCTGAGTGGTACTAATAGGACTAATGACATAACTAATATATATAAAGTGATGAGGCTACTTTATGCCTTTTACTGCTGTTAAGAATATGATCCTTTTTTTTTTTAGATGGTATTGCTATTCACTTCCCAGTTAGTAATTATAAGGAGGAATGAATTCTAAGTAATAACTTTCTCACTTAATGAGAAGAGACTGAGGCAGTCTTGCCATTTTGAAGGAGAAGAAATACAGCAGTAATTGCGTTCTCACTGCAGGGTTTGCGTTCTCTGTAGAGCTACTTTTGCTCTGTTGGTAGCCTTTGAGACTCCAGTATCCCACTTCTTCTCAACATAATGAGCTGAATTTCCAGTTTCTAAGCTTCATACACCTAAATGTAGGCAACAGCATTTGCCTTACACCTGCCAGCATACATGTGCTAGTGTTATTCCAGATCTTTATCTTGTTAAATCTAACAGCTGTATTGTCCAGAGAAGCACTAGGACGGTTTTTGGTTTAGCTTTTCTTTCCAAGCCTGGTGGGGGAACACTGATATGTTTGAAAGAACTCTTCCAAGTGAGCGTAGGGGGCCATGTTTGTGGTAATTCAAGTCTTAGATGAATAGATAATTGCCACTCTGATACTTAGGTTTTGGTTTTAAATTTCCCATTTGCATTGTTTATGTTTGTTCCATCAGTTCTCAGCTGAAAATGAAATACCTCTGCTACTTCATGACTCCTGACCTTGCACTAATGGTTTGGAGGGAAGAATGTTAATAGTGGGGTTTAAGTTTAAAAGAACAAGAAACTACTTGAAGCAGCTCCAGACAATTAAGAACATTGTATTTTTTAAAGTCGTCCTATGGACTTCATCATGCTGCTGTTATCTAGAATGCTTATGTGAATAAGGCTCCTGGATTGTACCCTCAGAACTTAGACAGCAGAACACAACTCCTGGTCTTGCCATCCTTATATGGCCTTCATGCACTATCCAGAATATGCAGAATCTCAGCTTTCCGGGCTGCCTCAGACCATGCCAGTAGTTGTAAGGTTGTGAACTGCCCTCATTTATCTCAAAAGGGCATTAATTTTGAAGCCCAGCAATGACACTTCAAATGTCAGCCTTGTTCATTTTCACAGAAATTTCTAGCTAGTCTGCTTATTCATTAGTGTGGGCTAGAGGGGTGGGAACAGCTACAGCCTATCAGGCTAAAAGAGTCCCTGGCTATTAATGGTCTACCCAGCAGGCTGCTGTCTCTGATTCAGCCCCTTGGCCCACCCTTTGGCTCAGCCCTTGCCCAAGAGCAAGTGGAGAGAAACAAGTGTGGAAAAATAAAGGCTATTTCTGTATCATTTTCTGCTTTGATTATTGATGGCAGCAACATGCTGCTTTCCCAAGTTGGTGGGGGTTTTTTGGTGTTGTTTTTTTTTTTTTGTTTGTTTGTTTGTTTGTTTTGTTCCCTCAGCTACTTTTGCCTTCACTATCGCAAAAAGATGAACTGGAATCATGCGGGGGGATGTCAGATGGCTAAAGGAGTCCATAGCTGGGCAAATGCAAGTAGGAAGGCATAGAGGTACTGATCTGGGCCTGGGGAGACCTACATTTTGATTTGTGCCAGTTTAACATCACTCAAAAAACCAGCTGCTAGCATGGTCTGAGAACACTCCAGGCTGAGCCGGGTGGTGGCAGCTGGAATGGTTTCAAGCTGCAGAAGAAGTTGAATCCAGACCTCCTGCTTCTTGGATGCTGCTCCTCTGTATTAAAAGGCATCACAATGTCCTTTCCCTGCCACGGGGTTTTAAAAGATGGGGGTTAACCCAAATGCTGTTCTTTTAAAGACTTGATACTTGTATGATCCTGTAAAGAGAAGGTGGTCCTTGCTGCAATCTTTCTCTCAAAATTCTGTGTCAAACACCTAGCCCTGGGCAGGAGGGGGACTTCAGACATTTCTCTGTCCTTGGCTTTACTTGTCGTCTGGCTGTGAGAGTCTCTTTGTGTAGCATGGATGGTTTGGGTTGAATTTGAGGTGCTTATGATTCCTTATGCGATGCCCAAGCATCTGCTGCAGAGGCTGCCTCCTTGGGGTCAGGAGGCAGAAGATGCTGTAGTACATTCGTCCTTGATTGGAGCCAATTTTCTGTCGTATCCTCAGGTTGCAGCTGACCCTCTTTGCACACTTGAGCTGCTGGCTCTTGTCAGCAGGAGACACACAGCAGCTCAAAGGTGAAATATAATGGTCTTACCCTCATAACTGCAACTTCAAAGTAAAGCTTTTAAGCTTTTGTTCTGGTGTCCAAGAAGATGTGTCCACATGGAAGAAAATCAGCAAGGAGTTTAAGAGCAATTTTTCCTGCCATTGTTGGCATTTGTTTGCACTTTATTCTTGATCTTAGCTTCGTTTTATTTCTGTTCAGCAACCCAATGTAACAATAGTTGGGTGTGCAAGTATTGCAAGCTACACACAGATACTTGTCTCCAAGCAATGATGTTTTTTATAGTCGTCTCTCTGTTTCTCGTACGCATGCATGTAACTGAAAGCTTTCTGTTAACACCAACTGCTTCAAAATTTTATTTTGACGAAAGACTGAATGGATCTGACAATATCTATTTAAGATGAGCCATAGTTCTCAAAAGCGCAAGACAAAAGATGTATAGAAAATCCTCCCTGGGGGCCTCCAGGGCAGTTTCCAGCCGAGGCTGTGGAGGTATTTCAAATGTCGCAGCTCCCTCCAGTGGGAAGATGGTGGGCAGCAGACTTGTGCAGGAGCAGGTTTCTGCAGACACCAACCCAAAGCTTCCAAACCTCAAAAAAGAAAATATTCAGCACACTCTTTTTTTTTTTTCTTTTTTTTTGGGGGGAGTCTGAATACAGTACCTGATACTCCATTCTCTCTTCATGATATGATAATATTTGAACCAAAGATTAGTATAAAATCTGTGAAAATTAACCTACATGGTCCAGATTTTCAAACAGACTCAAAACAGTTATTTCCTCTTGACTACTATGTAAATGCATTTGTTCATGTTGAGCAGGGTGACATGGCATGTGAAACCACAATGTCTGACATGTACTAGAATAAGGAAGGTTTCCTGTATTAATATTCTGCAAATATCATTCCCTGACATCAAATAGCTGCAACAAATGCAACACAAAACGTATCGTCCATTTGAACATTTGTTTTCTTTGTTTGCTTTCGTAACACAAATTACTGGTAATTTTTAGCCTCTACAGGAGCTCCTCCTTCTATGGGTTTTCAAGTGTGATAGTGGATGAAGTTACACACACGTGAATGACAGAGTCTAACCCAAGCTAAATAACAGATCGAGAATGGGAGTGGGTTCTTTCTTTCCAAGAACCTGAAAACACAAAACAATTATTTTGAGAGATCTCCAATAATACTAATTCTGGGTGTAATTCTTTGTGTGACTTTTATATCCCAGAAATCTTTGTGGCTTCTGGGGACATGGTGCCTTGTGACACATGCATTTTATAAATACCTTAATTTTCCCAAATTCAGTAAAAGCCACCACCTATATTCATATTTTTATATTGATAATTTACTATTATTAGATCAATAATTTGATATAAGAACAAAAGTAATTAATGGAGTTTAACGCAGGTCATTACTGCTCCTGTCCAACCAACTTCTGCTTACATTACTGACTATCTTAAGTAGTGATTCAAGCTGTAGGTTTAAAAATGGCCTTGCAGCTGATGGATAGTGCTGGCAAACCAAAGAATAGACTCGATATGATGGCTATAGCTGGGTGGTGGCTCAGCCTATGAGAATCTGCATTACATACAGTGGTAGCAGCATCTGGAGACACAACAGCAGCACTACATAAATCATGTGCATTGTTATATGTTCTCAAGGTACATAAGATGTTGCCTGGCAACTGCATGTCTCCCAGCTCTGCAAAGTAAGTGTTTTTAATTATATGCCTGTAATACTTCATGATGACAGAATTAAGAACACTGACTCTGTCTGATCACTTTAAAAATGACATTTATTAAAAAACAAAGCTCCTTTTCCCAATCATCAATATGCCTTATCTTAATCAAGCATTCTGTGCTTCTGCTGTTTTTAATAAGCACACATTACACTTTTGCAATTCAAGCATAATTATACAGAAGCTGTTTTCTTCTCCTTGAATATTTCAGGATTTATTTGATTTATAAAACATCCTACACATAGTCAGGGGATGCTGATCCTTCTTTTCTCTCTACCAATTTATGCTTACATCTGTCTACTCACAGAGACAGTAACGGGTGCTATTTTGCCTTCCTACAGCTTGGACCTATACCCTGTGTGAGGAAATCCACTAATAATGCAGACTGTCTTGTCACATATCAGTAGTTCACAACATGCTTAATCTGGTTTTAGGTAGGCTAAGTGCACCTCAAAAATTAGATCAAATATATACTATATTCCCAGGTTTCTGTAAACTGTAACTGCTGTGTTGCATTTTGGAAAGAATGAGAGTGGGACACATTAGTAAAACACTTTTAAAAAATGGCAGCTCTGATGCACACTCTAATCCATGGTCTTCAGTGCACTAACTTCTGTGAAAAACATATGTAGAGAAGCAACTGTAGATCTCATGAATCTTTGCAGGTCCAGCTTTAGCAGGAAAGAGAGAACCTGCAGCATCAACACGTACCTGTAGCACAGTGGCCGGGACATTGTGCAGTGCAGAGGTCACCCCTCTATCTGAGCCCACTCTGACCGAGTAAATTAGAAGTAGCTCTTGACAAGAAGTAGCTCTTCTATGACAAGATCACTTGCATAGTGGATGAATGGAAGGTGGTGGTTGTTGTCTTTCTGGATTTTAGTAAGGCTTTTGATACTGTCCCTCACAGCATCCTTCTGGGTAAGTTGTCCAACCGTGGGATAAGCGGGTTCATGGCGCACTGGGTGAATAACTGGCTGAAGAGCAAAGCTCAAAGGATTGTAGTGAATGAGGCTACAACTGTCTGTAAACCCATCACCAGCAGAATTCTTCAGGGATGAATTCTAGGGCTAGGTCTGTTCAGTACATTTATCAACAATTTGGATGCAGGGCTTTAATGTACCAGTAGCAAGTTTGCTGATAATACCAAACTGGGAGGTGCTGTTGACTCCCTCATGGGACCAGAGGGCTTGCAGAGGGATCTAAACAGATTGAAACATTGGGCTATTAATGGGATGAAATTCAACAAGTCAAAATGCTGATTCTGCACCTAGGACAGAGAAATGCTGAGCACAAGTATAAATACAGTACAACTAGCTGGTCAAAAGAGGCTTTTTCACTATACGGTTACATGAGAACGAAGGCCAGATTTTCTGGGGCACTATTGCTTCATACTCAGAATTTTGAACACTAATTTCATGTTACACTTTATATATATATATATACATTATAAATATGGAGTCCTTACCTATTTTTATAAAATGTAAGAAATACACTAAACTTACCATGAATATGAACATTATAAAACAATGGCTTGCCCAAAGATGTTGTGGAGTCTCAATCCTTGGAGATATTCAAAAGCCATCTGGACACAGTCCTGGCTAACCTGCTCCTGGTGACTCTGCTTGAGCCAGGAGGGTTGGACCAGATTACCTCCAGAGGTCTCTTCCAGCCTCAACCATCCTGTGACTCTGTGAAACATGTAGTGAAGGGAATCTAATCAGAAGACCCAATTAATATCTGTCTCCCCCTCCTTCCTTTGCCCAAACATTCTCACCTAACCTGGAAGTACTTACAGAGAAAAAAAAACCTTGAGTCTCAAAACCCAAAGCCATAGCAATAGGACATGACTCAGAAGTTGGCAAGTTCAGCCTGTGGAGCAGTGTGGAGAGCCAGTTCTTAAATCTAGAGCCTTATGGGCAGCTCCCAAGCAGTCCCAGTGAGCTGAGCCACTGGCAACTGATGCATCTCGTTGGGGCAGTCGGGATTCAGCAGAACAGAACCTTCCAGCACAAGATTTTTTTGTTGTTGTTGGAGACTTTCTTGATTTGGTTTGAAATTGTTTTAGACTGGGAGGACTTTATTTTCATAAAGAGAACTGTGAAGGATTGATACAGGGTTATCAGTGCACCTCAAAGGTTGTCTTTTATATACATCAGATTGGCCCACTGTATTATGTTAGTCCCCACAAGCACTGTGATGCCTAATGCCCAATGCAGTTTTAGCTGTTTGCTTTCCTTCTTGTAGCATGTGGGGAGAAGTGACTGCCGAGAAAATCCTGTGTGCTGTGTGGGAGCTGCCTTGTGTGGGCCAGGAGACACGACCATGGGAGTAAGCCTAGAATCCTTCCTCAGCTCTCCAGCGTGGGAGCAGGTGTCTTGGCCATATGGGGCAGACAGCTCTTGATACCTAGTTATCCTTTTAAAGAATGGGGCATAGTCCAGTCTTTTCCACTGTGTAGCTGCCCACAGGTTAAACTACTCCTCCTGAAAGCAGAGCTGCCATGGCCAGGGGTTCACAGCCACATCTCCTACTGCCCAAGAAAGTATCCTGCCCGCTAGACTATAGGCAATGATGTCCAGGGAAGTAGTCTTTGTTCGACCCGTTAAACTGTGTGGCTCTTCAGACAGGATGATAAGATTCAATGAAGAATGAACAGGCAGGACCACAAGAGAAAGAATATGAGAGTAAATCTCACTCTTCAGCCAGGTAAGGAAGTGAGGTGAAGGAGTTACATCTGCACTATATAAACATAGAGTAATGTGGAGATGAAGTACAGAAGCGATCTTCTGACTAAAAATGTCTGCAGTGCCGAGGACTTGAAGGAATTGAAGGACTTGAAGGACTTTCAAGGTTTAACCTTGAAAATAAGTGGCCTATTTTGTACCTATAACCTTTTTGCAGCAGCTAAAGGGAAATTTGAAGTTACAGATGAGCTTTTAGTTGTTTTGTAAAAGTGCAGGCTTTTATCAGCTGGACCTGACTGAACTGCTCAGTTCCTGAAAATAGGTCATGGAGAGAATCTGCACCAATTAGGAAAAGTTGGCAAAGACAATAATTGCAAGTTAAAAATGTGTGCCACATCCATTTTGCTTGCATAGTTGATCTGGAGGTGATGTAATGAACAGATTTTGTACCAAAGCTGGACACACTGAACGGTATAACTCAGTTCTGGGAGCCATGGGAAACAAGTCAAATCAGGTTCACTTTGCAGAGCTGCAGCTTTTGCCGACTCCTCAAGAACATGAGCATTTTCTGCTGCACCTTCCCAAAACACCCCACAGCATATTGACATTTATCAATGCAGTTAAACTTTTCCTTTTCTTCTCAGATCCAATTTTCTGTTTGATGGATTTAAACTGCTACTTCCTTTGGGTGAATTAATCATAAGATTTCAGTGCTAGTGAATCAGATGATGAGGTGCTGGCTTTTAGGCATTTGCCGTGTCAAACAGAGTCCCAAAGCTTGTGTTAGGTGTCTCCCAACTTTGTGTGAAAAGTATGATGCTATGAAGTGCATAGAGAGAAAGAATTGTATCAGGACGGAGAGCTAGAAAACTGATAGCAAGCAGGTCAATGTAATAGTAGCTAGTAGGAAACAGGGAGGGTAGGTGAGGTACTACCACCAGAATTTTGGTGCAAATATCAGTTGGTTTGTGATACAAGGTGAAATCCCCTCTTCTTCCTACCTCCTTTCTTCCCAAAGGCTGATCATGGCATACACATTTGTTTTAAAGCTTGACTGAAGAAATAAGGGATGCCATCATTACTTACTGGTGGAAGAGCAAAAAGTTTTCCTCTCCCCCTGGTGAGGCTGCACTGCTGTGCAGCAAGGTGTGCAATAATCACTGGTCCAGGGAGAGAGCAAGGGAGCATGAGGAGGAGTGTAATTCTGTAGCCTGGTGCTCAGTGTCATCAGCAGGAGTCACAGAAGCCTGCAGGGATACTGCTCCCTGCTTCAAAGCCTATTTTTCCCTTCAGTAATCGGGTGACTGCTTATGGTAAAATCTGCAAATGGTGGTGGAAACTGAATCCACTGTTCCCCTCTTGCTGAGGGCTGTTGTAAGCCCCCCAGCTCAGCACCAGCACCTGCCCTTGAGAGCAGCTGGGTCCTTCCTGGAAGGTGACACCTTGGTGAGGCTTCTCACAGGCACATCTGTGTTCAGCTCCTCCTGCTGGCTCACACCAAGTGACTGTCCATGCTGTGCACAGAGCTTTTGGTTGCCCAGTTGAGATGCCCAGCTACATCTGTGTGTTCAATAGGAAGCTGTAGTGCAGGCTCCTGTAGTGCAGGCTCCTGAACTCTGTTTTTGGGACCAGGCATCCAACACTAAACCCCGCAGTGCCTGAATTTGGGCTCAAGGTATAAACCATAGACATTAAACTTTTTGTTTCCTTTTCTTCTTTATCTGCTTAAGCAGCCTTTGTTTTCTGGAACTGTTTGATTACAGGTCCAGAGCAGGTGTTTTGCTGCTCAGATGCCCAGGAATGGAGGGGACTGTTAGGTGAAGCAGACAAATGTGTATGCAGTAACGTTAGGTGTCTGGCCAGCTGTTTAGTGATGTTTATATCACACTTTGAGAGACAAGCATCTGAGGTCTGCTTGAGTCCTCTTCTAGGACAGGACCATGCCCAGATTGGTATTTAGAGCTAGACTGTCTCTTTTGCCTGATTTGCATTACCTTGCTAATGAAACACAGGAGTGATTCTTCTGTCTCTAGTGGCAAGTAAGTATTTTACTTACCTTCTACTAGAACAACACTCTGGATAAATCACCATGTAAAGCGGGTACCAACATGGAAGGAAATGTTGAATTTCCATTATGTGCATGTTCCAAAGCTGCTGAAATAATTTGGCATAATTTCACTGACTTCAAGAAGCTGTAGGATACTGTATCTTGGTGAGTATCTGGATCATGCAAGAAACTGCCTTTCTTTTATTAACTTCCAGCATTATTTCATTATATGAGTCATTCCAGTATGCAAAGCCATCATGAAAATCTACAAGCCTAGGCACACAGTCCTACTTGTCCTATGTTTACTATGACGAAAAAAATTAATACTACCTTACTCACACATCCAAAAAAAAGAAATGCTTGCCTTTGGCAAACAGAATTTCCAGCAGTTTGTCTTTGGCTAGCTCTTAAAAAAAGCTGGAGATAGTGAAAAAGTCCTCTGTCACTTTTCTTTTTAGGAGTTCATGTGTTAACTTGAGATGAGTCAAGCCAGAAACTCTCTGAAAGAGTGGCTACAATTTACCTTGAACTGGGAAGAAAGAGCAGATACTCTGATTTGATATTCCTTTCTAGAAAGGAATAAAATAACTCTGTATCTAATGTTTAGAAAACATTTTATCTTAGTTGGTTCTCTCACTGCCAGAAATCTCATTAACCTTATTTTAGCATGGCAACTGAGATTTTAATGAGTGTAGAACAACCATTCTGAAAACGAACATTTCAAATGTAATATATTGCACAGCTCAAACTGTGGATATTTGTTGTGGTTGACTTTGCCAAAGGAGTATGAAGCTAAAGCCTTTAACAGAAAGCAGGCTCAAAGGTGAAGAGAAAATTATGTTCTGGTGGGAACAGTTCTCTACTCGGCAATATCCTATATTCTCTTTTGTGGGAAAAACATATTTTACCCCTTCAGCTACACTGTCAGTAGCTTGTTCAATAAGATATTAAACCAGCCATTAAATGGTAATCACAGCATCCCAGCCAAACCTCACCATCAGAGCAGAATATCCATGGGAGGTGGCTCTGCCAGATCAGGGCTCTTGTTCCTTCCACCTTCAGTTCAGTTACCTGAGACCTCATCTCATTCCCAGTTGCTCTTTCCTGCCAGAGCGCTATGATTTTCCTATTGCTCTTCCAAATTGTTCAAATGTTTTCAAAGTCCAACTCTTATACATGGACCAAAACATATCTTCTCTTTCCTCTTATTTCAGACTAAGCAGTTTGCCTTTGTAATTAAAAAGAGGCAGCTTTACCTGTAGTCCTATGACAAAGTTGCTAAGGATTATTGCATGTCATATTTAGTCCACTGTACCCTGTAATTTTCTTAAGATGAGGGCTATTTAAAGCTGTCTGATGATAAAAAGATGAAGTAGAGAAAGTCAGCTGTGACTGTTTCTGAGTGGGTGATATTCTGGAGTTTAGGTACAGAAACACAGCATAGTCTCCAATGTGCTTTTGCATAAACTCACTGAAAGTCTTCATGCACAAGTGTTAACTAGACCTTTTGAAATTAATTTTTATTATTTTATTTGCTTGTGCATGGTCCTTGGGGAACTTGTAATGAAGGAGCATGTAGGAGACAAAGGTAACTTTATTCTCTGCTGCTGCAAGGCTCTCATAAAGAGCTTCAAAGCAAGATGAAAATGCTTTGCACTAAGCCACTGATAAGCTTAGTGCCACTGTGTTCAAAAGGATCCTTCTGCAAGTTAAGCTTTAGCTCACAGAAGGGGCAAAAGTCTCATTTTATGTGGGTGTCATTAATTATGGCAAACACATGCAATAAGCTCCTTTTTTTGTAGATGACTCATACTGTGAGGACAAACAAGATAATTTTCCTCACAGTACCAGGTAACACACTGCGGTGCCCTAGCTAGAAGTTCATTAGTATATTGTTGTAGATTTTTTTTATTTAGCACACAGTGATGTATGTGCTTTATCCCAGCATCTTTTCATATTTTAATAACTTCCCTCTGTAGTGGGAGGAATTAAAGAAAAAATAAAACCCTTTCAGGAAAGGCTCCTGAATTAGATGAAGAGCAGTTCTTCTTTGTCCCAAGAGCAAGCTTCACTTTTCTCCTGTACTGCCCTCCCCACTGTGTATTTTCCCTTGTAATGAGTGTCTGCACCACTGTGGGCCCACACCTGCCATTCACACTGTCCAGGTATGTCATAAGCCCAAGTCACCACATGTTCGCTCCACATCTGGAAAGTCAGTTCAGTCCTTCTTGTAACCCTTTCTGGCCCACCACACACCTGCCCTGTCCTCTTCATTTGCTGGGCATTACAAAGGACTGGCCTCCTCTGTGAGGGGAGGAGGGGAGGTGGCATGCTCCACTTTCTAGGGACAAATGAGCTCTCCTGCCACTTGCACTGCAATCTGCGTCCATCACTGCAGCAGCCACCATTCCTGGCCCACTCATCAGGGGTGATAAGGAGGGCAGTGTGCCTGTGTTGCCTTACCAGCCTGACTGGTCTGGTAGACAGAAGCTAAGCCAGCTTCACCAGGTCCAAACCTGCAGAATCAGGTGCATCCGTCCTGCCAGGGGCGTCAAGCATGCCCATGGGCCAGTGCCACTCTCTAGTGGGTTACCTAAGTTGCATGGAGGGTAGCAGCAGTTGCCTCACTCCAGACTATAGCACAGAATGAGGTGAAGCAAGGTATGAAACATCAAGGAGGTTTGGCTGACTGTGAGATGGTGCTCTGAGCTAACATGATCATGCAGATATACCTGAAGTGTCCTCTAAATGTCTGGCTACAAACCACAAGCCTCCAGGCACAGAAGTGCAGGCTTTGCTCGTCAGACCTGCAGTCTGTGGGAGCTCCAGGGAGCACATGGCCAGCTGTGTTTACACGAAGATGATGGCACTAGCCAGGGGACTAAAGCAAACTCCACATTGGAGGAATAGTTCAGAGTAAGCAACAAACCTTTGAACATGAGGAGCAAGGCAGGTACTTTGTACCTGTGGTACTTACACAGCCCCTACTGTGACACCTCCTGAGCATCCGAAGCTCTTTCTGTGTGGTGGTCCTCGCTGAGGCCCAGTGACGAGAGACAGGTTCTGCAGGGCCCTATTTGGGAACAGTGATCAGAGACACAGAAATCACATCAGTTTTGGTTAGTGCTTTTTCCCCCGGAGGACAACAAGCCATCACCGCATACTTTCTGTCCAGACCGAGGACCTGTCAGCTGGGCTGTAATGTCTTCCCTGTATTTAAGAAAAGCTGAGTGTGTGGTTATTGATTTATTGGTCTGTACTCTACCTGGGCTGGCTGCATTCACACTGCATGAAGGATACCTTGCGCCTGTGCTAGTGTTTGGCTTTCCCTTCATGCAGAAGTTGGAGACAGGCTGTGTCAGTTTTGTACGCTCACATGTAAATAATGGCTTTGTTTCCTTGCATGCAGACTAACCCACACTTCAGTTTCAAAATATGCCAAAACATGCCTTGTGTCTGATGCAGCCATTTCTAGTTTTCTTTTTAGAAACCAAGCTCCTGGCTAGAGAATTAAGATGTTGCTTATGGTAAGCAGCCTGCGCTGGGCTGTACGGGTGTGAATGCAAGTTGCTGAGCAGGAGCATCTCCTAACCATGCAATGGTCATCTAAAAGTCAGGATCAGAAGCTGGTATTTCGTAAACAAACTGTTCCACCAGTTCTCCTTTCCTGGCTTATAAATAACACAGACTCCCAGCCTTGTTTCCAGTGGTTTTCTGAAGGTGGGCTGATTCAGCCAACATCTATTGCCACCTGCTGTCTTCTGGTTTCCACTCTCCAGAAGGGATCATGAGCTTGCAAAGGTTATCCTCTTCCAAGATCATCTCTCCATGGATGGACTTGTAAATTCTCTGATAATACAAGACAGCTCAGCATCTATGTAATTATACAAGAATGAAAATCAATTGAGGAAGAATTGCTCCCCTTTCAGATCACCCAGGGCAGCTTGCTCTCCAATGGTCTCACCTTGTCCATGATCTTGCAGAAGGCAATATAATCGTAATTTAACAGATGTAAGAGGAAGACGAAGGAAGGATACATGTTATGTCAGCTTCAGAACTAATTGTCTGAAATGATTAGGAAAGCTGGCCCAGTGTTCAAGCTGTGGATGCTTTTTTCCTTTCTTCTTGGCAGGGCTTGTTTTGATCACCTAGCCTGAGCAAAGAACTGCATACGTTAATTAGGAACAAAATGTCATCTCACTAGAACAAAATGTCATCTCACTAGAAAGCCACCTGCCATGTGGAAAGCTGTGCCGTGAAACAACATCTATAGTGTGAATGCAAATTTAGCTGTCTTAAAAACAGAAGCTGAGAGAGAGCTGGCACAACTGAAGAGCTACGGCAAGCCAGCCAAAGCTTGTATTAGGAGTGCAGCCATATTCGGCAAGTCTAAGTTATGGAAAGCCCATAGCAGAACCATGAACTCTTGTCAGATCTCCCATTTTCTACGCTAGGGCTCCCTCCACCATCCCAATCTTCCTCACACTGACAAAGAGCTACTGGACTCTTCCCTGTGTTTAATTTGACCCTGTGCTTGTGAAAAGAAAATGTCTCCATAGCTAAAAGGCTTAAATTTCTTCTGCAAACACTGATTAAAGTTGGAGCTTTGCCCTCCGCTTCAGTGGGGGCAGGTTTGGGCCCTCGAGCACTGAGCTGCGAGGGAGTGAACAGGATGATCTAAGAGCAACATGCTCGGTCCTTGATATGCCTAAGGCTGAAGGCCAAAGGCTTCTAAACACCAAGGTGCGTCACTGTTAGATTACACATATCCTGTCTTAATTTACAGCGGGTTTAGAGCATTAATCTCTAAATAATATGCAACACAAGGAATATTTCTAAGATGAGGAAATCTACTGGATTTCTCAGTTTAAATCAGATAAATATAATCTTTTTTAAAAAAGCCCCATACAGCTCAAAAATTGTAAAGTAAACTGACTTTTCAGCCAGCCTTTTCCTCTATAGAGATATAACAGCGAGGTACTGCGGTGGTTCCTCAGCGGCTGAGAGGGGTGTGCTCTCTCTCCTTCAGGCACCGTTCACAGGCTGGAGATGCTGAGAGAAGTGTCTCTTCCCTCCAGGTGCCTGCGCATGGTGTGCTGTCATCCATTGCATCCACCCTCAGGAGGGCTTGCTTTTCATCTCTGCAAATGAAACAACAAGCTTTTCTTGGGGGAATAGGGTGAATTTTGCTGGTGGAAAGAAAATGTTTAATTTAAGCAGCAGCTTTGGTGCATGCAGGTAGGACTAGGCTTAATAGCTGAATGAGAACAGAAACTGCAAGTAGCACAGAAGGCCTACAGTAACCAGCCAGAAAATAAGATTTAAAACCAAAAAAACCCAGTGCATTGTTAAATATACTATCACTAAGATACAAGAAAAGCTTCTGAACGGTGTTTCTATCAGAAGAGACATAATCCTTTTTCTTCCTCTTCAGGGTGACTTGACTTTTCCTCCCACAAATGTCATTTAAGAGGCCCTGCTGAGCAAGAATTGAGTCTGAATGCACTTTGGTGCTAGCTTAAAGCTCACATTCTTTATACCATTATCAGCAGACTCCTGGTCATTTCAAGCTGGGTCAACCTAGATGTTTTATAGAAAATGTTGCTTTAATTTTTTCCTGTGACTGGATTAAAATAAAAATACCTCAGGTGGTACATTTGATGAGAAATACAGAATATGGTGTTTTTACAAGAGTCAAGGCAGTATTTCTCACAGTGCTAGACTGACTAGTGTAATGGTATCTTCTCAAAGAATGGCTCAAAAGTTACAGACAAAGATCATTTCGAGTTTTGACTAACTGATCTGGTCAACTGATAAACACAGGATCCTGTTTTTCCAGCAGAATAAAAACACCAACTCTACTAACCTTTCAAGCTCCTTTTGATATTCATCTATAACAGTAAAGTTCACATGTTGCTGATTTAATGGTACTCTATAAAATGTAGGAGTCTCAGTGCCAAACCAGAAGGATAACTAGTTCAACCTCACAATGCTGAACCTACAATGTCAGACTATAGTAATTTTTTTTCTAGGAAAGAAAATTAAGACATAATTTCTGATATAATATTTTAGGGAAATGTATGTTATTATTGTCAGAATCATAATAATTATTAATTACATATTACAATTCAGCCGTGCTAATGGAGTGCACATTTTCTAAATATTTGGTTAGAGTTTCTGTCTAGTCCAGGAATAAAAAAATAAAGCTGTCAAAAGAAAACAATCAAAAGCAAGTGACAGACGAGTGTAGGTTCTAGAGTGGCTTGACACTGTGCCAGCTCCTCCTCTATTTTTGTAAAGGCTCTGGCTCCTGGTCCCTGGGGGTTACTTGGATATAGTATTGACTCTATGATAATTGCCTTCTTCAGTCTTATTTACATGAAAACAATTCTCCTTATATTTGCCATTATATTCCACATCACCTGGAGGTTAGAAAAGGCCGCTGATCTCTGTCAAAGTAACATACAGCATATACAGCAAAAAATAAACTGAGTACCTCCTACTAAAGGCAAAAGTGTATAAAACTCAAACATTACAATTCATTCATTTCTCAAGTTTAGCTTATAGTGTTTACACTGAGAATACCAAATGCTTGGGCATATGGCATCACCAGTAAGTTGTGACAATAGCCTACATTAATGCTCATCGTTTTTAACACTGAGTTATTAAGAAAATGCCAGTATGATCTCCTTAGGCTGATCTGCTGCGTTATATAGATCATGAGATTTCAGAAATTAATGACCGCTTAAAGTCTAGTAGTTCAGACTGAAGCAGAACATGTTTTCCAGCAAAAGGTCCAATCTTGGTTTAAATACTTCCAGCTCTGGAACCTCCCCAGCCCAGACAGAGTTGTTTCTGGGGGCAATCAGCAAAGCCTGCAGGGCTGGCTGAGATTCTGCTCCACAGCAAACAGGCTGTTTATGGCCAAAACACTGTCAGTGTAACCAAAGCAACTATTGCTTTTCTATTGCACAGCCCTTTCTCCTATCCTTTGCACGACAAAGTTTTTGCAAGACTAAAATCTCCTGATATTGGATGCAGTATTTTGCTAGTTAGCAAATTGTAATTTATAATAGTGAAGAGTTTCAAGGATGTTTCATTCTGGCTTTATGAGTCTTCCGTTTCAATCACTCATATTGAAATCCCCAACAGTAATGCTGTTTCATTTTTTCTCTGTGCATCTTACAGACAGCTGTTCATCTGCTGGTGGTTGTGTTTACCAAAGTTATAGGATGGTCTGTGGCAAATAACAACTTGGGAGCCTCTTTTTGCCTTCACAGAGCACCAATCCAAATGTAACCATTGCAATTTATATTCAAAGAGTTAGTGACTCAAAAAGAAATGGTGACATTTGACACAGAGACCTACTCCATTTTCCTTTTTGCCCTCGGTATTTCTTCAGGAGGCTATGAGACATCGTTTTGATAGTCTAATCATCTGAATCATCCTACACATTTGAAAAACACCAAGGAGGCAGAATTCCTGTTCTTAGAAGAAAAGCTTTAATTCCAATCACAATTCTTCCTTCCTTCCTTCCTTCCTTCCTTCCTTCCTTCCTTCCTTCCTTCCTTCCTTCCTTCCTCCCTTCCCTTCCCTTCCCTTCCCTTCCCTTCCCTTCCCTTCCCTTCCCTTCCCTTCCCTTCCCTTCCCTTCCCTTCCCTTCCCTTCCCTTCCCTTCCCTTCCCTTCCCTTCCCTTCCCCTTCATATGAAGGGGAGCTGTCATATGAAAACTGGCCTGTCTACACACCATTTTTCTAAATAGTATTCATGGAATTGCTCTATTTGCAAATTTGAGGGTAAAAAGAAAACCAAAGCAACTGCACTTCAATATTTCTAATTGATACCAGCCTGTAACCACTGAAAAATACCTTTTTTCTACTTACACCACCTGGAAAAACCTGTAGTCCAATATCCTAGCAGGTATGGGGATTCTCCAAAAGAAAAGGATAGTACAAAAAATCATCTCCTGCTATATCTTTCATGGTCTTTATAAATCCTATTCATTAATCAGTCTTGAAAATAATCTTCATGTGCTAGAGTGGTTCCAGCAACAAGCCCCTTATTTGAGCTGATCACTGGCAGGGTTGGCTTGCATTTCTGTTCCTTAGAAACACAAAGGCAGAGGACATCTCTCCCAGCATTTTGCAGTGTGCTTCATACCATAGGCGCATGTCTCATTAGTTTCCCAGGAGTTAAACGTTAGTTAAATGTGACCATCAGAGGAAAATCACTGGAACAAATGTGATTAAATGGTTCCAACCACTTGCTATTTTGAGGAAGGCATCATGCTTATCAGAAAGTAAGATGCAAATTCAGTCCACTTTTAGGACAAAACAACCTTTAAGAACACAAGGTGTTGCTGCAGTTGTCAATTCTGTGTATGACCTTAACAGTGCATAATCCTGCTCTGGTGAGTCATAGCTGCTCAGGGCACCATAGGGGAAAACCTCCAGGCAAAGCAGGATCTGAGTGCTTTTCTACATGTCCCTTCCCATTCCCGTTCATAGGCAAGTTGCTGTTGCTGAAATATCATGGATCAGAGGTAGAGAATATGTCACCAGTGTGGAGACAGAGGACATAGTGCTGTGTAGAAGCAGCTCGTAGATGTATGACCTGGTTAGGAGCTGAAGAGAGCTGAGCAAAGGAGGGTTTGAGAAATAATTCTGTAACTATGTGGATTAGTAGTTCAGAATTGCCAAGTGCTCTTTGCGATACTTTTCTACAGTGCTGCAGTTTATTATCTGGCACGGCTAAATTCCTGGGAAGAGGTGATGAATAAAAATTGATGCTACCAAAGAGATGATCCCAGCTCCGTGTTTTCTTAGGGTATTCCTATATAAATAACCCCTCCTCCCCATTTACTCAGGCGCATAAAGAGGGGACTGGGAAGCTAACTCAATACCATTCCTGAACTGGAGAACTTTCTGCTGTTTTCAGGCGATGGTACTGGTTCTGTTGTGAGATAAACTAGATATATTTCCCTGATTGTTCCTTTCTTGACAAATGTAGCTCTTCATGGAATAAGAAAGGTTCTACCAGATGATTAAGCCACATAATTTTCTCAAATGCCTTTTGATTTGGATTGCTGTATTGGTTTTTTAAAAAGCAAAAACTAGCTACATCTCCGCTCTCTGCAGTTTGTGTTTATTCAGTTTCTCCAGCAAATCAGTACTTTCTGTGAAAATTCTGGGGGGTAAAAAAAGGATAAGCAAAAGCTTATCTACTTCCAATGAAAGGAATTAAATGTGACTTTAAAAACACAACCTCTGAGGATTTTTTCCTCATTCCTGATTCAACTTTCATCAGGAGAAGTATGAACCAGGATTACCAGCCAGAAGTACAACAGGAATGACAAGCTTGGATGATGAATGGGGAATGGATGCAGGAGCACAGCTGGCATCTTCTTTGAGTCCATATTGCTCCCTCAGATACTTGCAGTGAAGGACGTACAAGAATGTGGTGTCTACAGTGCTCTCCATATGACAAACTGTCCATCTGTTCAATGTACCTACTGATAATCTGGACTGATTAGTCTGAACCAGGGCCCACAAAGATCTCATGCTGTGTAACTTCTGTTAAAATTCTTTGTTGTTCCAAATGTTGTTTGTCCTTTCTATGGCTGCCAGGGATGTTCAAATTGTGATAGACTTACTACTGGACCTGTGGTGCAGAAGCACTTGTTCATGAGTTGGGCCAAAAGCACTTGCACATGGGGTATTATGATAAGCTAGCAGTGCCTTTTCTGGATCACAGTACTCTAAATGTCATTACGTTCACTGCAGCCTCAGTGGACCCAGTTCCCAGTGAACAGCAAGGAAAGGCTTGGTAAGGCTGGTCTTTTGCTGTTGCAATGAAGAGGGACACATTTCTAATGATTCTGTAACAGCTTTTCACCAGAGTTGCTTGGAAATCACATCTGGTGGGGGTAAACTTCATGTGATTGCACTGAGGCAAAAGCTCTTTGACTTTCTCTACCTGAAATAGCAAAAATAGCAGTCAGTCATGAAGAGCCACAATTCTTGCTTTCAACAAGCCCAATACAGGAGGTCAAGCATGTTTGGGATAAATCCAGGGAAAATTTGCCCAAACCCTCAGTGCCTCAGACGCTGGTGATATTATGTCTCTGGCAAGAGTGTATTTACACTGTATTATCGAGCTACTTCACCGGTGACTATTGGAACAGTGGCCTCCAGGATATGCACTTACTGTGGGCAGTAAAAGTATCACACTGCCAAGTTGCTTAGAGTGGGAAGTGAAGCTACTGTCTTGGGCAGTGCTTGAAGATATTGGAAGCAGCTCTTGCTGCCACTGTCCCCAGTCCTCATCTCATGCTATTGGAGATCCAGGTTTCTGTCCTTCTGCCACTCCTTCATTCTTGTCCTGTGGCCCCAACCCTGTGAAGTGCAAGCTACAAAACACTACCGGTAAGGTCACCAAAACTCAGATCACTATCTTATTGTGGGTAATAAATGAGAAAATATGAAGGTGAAAACTTCATATTTATTTTGGTACAGTTGGATTTGTTTCTTAGCAACTTGAATATTTCTTTGTCAAATGCTGCTGCAAGTTCATAAAATACACAGCGAGTGTATTTGTCTCTCTCCCTTTCCTGCCTACTGAACTGTTGCAAGTCAGCCCTTTGCATTTTACCATCTAACTCATCCTTCACATGAACACTATGTTATGCTTGCTACATTAAGCAACTGAGAAATCATTAACAAAGTTTCTGAAAGATTTATACTTCTCATACTGAGAGTAGGTATATCAAGGTGATGTATGGTCATTCCAAGGCTCTGGATCATAGCAAAGTAATGGCTCCCTTCTGTATCATCTATTACCTCTGTTTGCAGCAGAAGGTAGCAGAAGGATAGCCATGATCATGGGTAGTCTTTAGGTGTGTGACTACACTGTATGACTTTTCAGTCTGAGGAACCAAAATTAGTCAAAACCCTGAAGCAGAAGAGCTGCCTCTAATGAAATATCAGAGCAATCAAGACACCGGAGGATGGGGTGTTAATAGCAGGTTGTGAATTTAGGAGGGAAAAGCTATGCTCCTTTGATAAAACAATTTAATGTTGCATGAAGGAGGTTCAATCAACGCCTGAGACACTCTAATTTAAGTCAACAGGGAAAGAGGGGGAGATTGATAGTTGCTCTATGCAGCAGAAATGTCTTGTTGATTATCAGCCCAGAAACAGGTTAAGGGCTTGAATTAAGTATTAAACAGAAAAGCACTGTGTACAGTTGTCAGCTCTGATTAAGAAAAGTTATTTTTGATGCATTTGTAAACCATACATAAAATTATTACCAGAAAATACAAACTGAGAGTGGAAGTTGCTGGGATATTGATAGCAAGGCATGCTCAAACTCCCAAAGTTTAAAAATGTATAATTATCCAACACCAGGATTGCACATACAGATTTGTACAACAATCTGAATCATCAGCCAACTGACCAAACACCAACAGGTGCCAACAGGTGATCAACAGGTGCCTCCATGGGAGATGGGGGAGATATCACTGTTCTACAAATAGGGGAACTGGCAGAGAGGGGCTTGTAGAGCCAGGGCTAAACTCAGGAGTTCACAAATTGCTGTCTAGGTACAGTACTCCTACTGCTCTGCTTCTTTCTAAAATATTTAGAAGCTAATTTTTATTAACATTATTTAAGTTGATTTCACATTTACATTGCCACTGGAGGCTTGTAGCAAGAACAAGAGCCAGTGGCAGCTGTGGCAGCTGGGGGACTGCTGCGCATGTTGTGCTGCTGCTCCTCGTGAGCCCCTCTGGGGGGCTGGTGGACATACCACCACATTTGGAAGCACAAGGGATGTAGTGCAACAGCTTTCAGATCTAAGCTTATAACCCTGCGCTATTATATGCTGTATAGGCATAGCATCTCTCATTCATACGGGACAAGAGGCACAGAGGTGTGCCGGGCTGGGTTTGGCCGGACCGTTGAAGTGTTGGGATGCTCAGTGTTGCAGTGTTACAATTTGGTGTGGCAGCACCACAGTGGAGTCCCTCATATGAGTTATGCATCTCGGTTCCTACAAAAGTGGAGTTGCCTTGCAAGGAAGGAGGGTTGCAACGAGTGATGGGAAACTGGTGTGTACCTGATGTTTATGTGAAATACATGAACATCTGGAACAGAGACAGGAACTCAGGATGCCTGTCCTCTAGGTGGATGCCATAACCAATACATGCACACTTGCTACTCCAGTGAATGCTGGAAGGCTTTGTGAAGAGCAGGATGACTTTACATGGAGAAAGGGCAAACCCAATCTATGCTGACACTTGGTGCATTTTTCATTCTGGAAGCTGGAACACATGGGTTCAAGTTTCCACAGGTGGAGAAGGGAACTGAACCTAATTCTCAAACATCTTGGGGAAGTGCTCTCACCCCTGAACAGTCACATGAAAGCACAGGCATAATCCCCTCCTTCTCAGGTGCTGCTTTCTGCACAAAGCCAGTTGCCTTTCCCTTTTGAAAAAGCCAGCCCAAGAGGCATGCATGAGGTGTGCTGTGGGCATGTGTGATGGGCCCCGAGGGTAACGAACATGAGAATACAAAGCCTGAGGAGTGACACTGGGCTGGAGATAGTGTGGAGTTATCCAGCCCTGACTAGAATGGGGGACTTGGGGGCATGTGGAAGTGCAGTCATAGAGGGTTTTCCACGGGTGAGAGTGTGGGAACTTAGAGCAACCAGTAGGTTTTAAACCAAGGGAGCACACAACAGCCAGGGGTGGGAGCAGAGCCCAGCCTCCACCTTACATCACACTGCTCTTTGATGATGGAGGGAATAATAGTAAAATACTTATCATATAGATACTTTTTGTATCTAAATCATATTCCATGTTTGCAAATGCTTTACTGAAAATCAGTAGCAGGGAGGTGATCTTGTTTCACCACAACCACTGGCAGCAGGGAGAACTCCTTCATTTATCTGCATGGAGGGAATGTGCATTTGCAACCAAGAAACACAAAAAGCAACACTTTTGAGGAGCGCATTGGGGTGTTGCTGGTGAGCATTCACAGCTCACCAGCACATCATCACCACAGACTGTCTAGCAGTAGTTCAAAAGCTTGGTCCTTTGGAGAGTTAACCTAAGCAGAACTGACCTGCTCTTGGATTTTCACTGGATGTGAATAACCTCTCCTGGATTTGGCCCTCGGTAACTTATGTTGTGGGGAACTGAATTCAGATCTCAAAAGTCATGAGCCAATGCCTAAGACTTTGGTGTAAAACGCCATGAACTGTGTTCAGGTATCTGTAGTTACATGTGAAGTTTCAGGGAACGAAGAATAGTCCTTGCCATATAATGGAAAGCAAAGAGTTGTTTGAAGTTAGTCCTCTTTTCTGCTCCTACAAACACAATCCTTTTCACTGAACTTTTAGTACAGATGGTCAAAAATTGTAAAACATCAGACTATAAATGTTTGAGAAACAAGCACATGGATGACGTAATATCCTACAGAGAGATATTTTGGCAGCGTGCTGTGTAACAGCAAGAGCTTTGTTAAAGCAGAAATTCAGCAAAAGCCTAATTACATCTACACAGAGATTGGGTACCTGGTAGAAATTCTCCATGGGGACAAGGAAATTATATCCCTACCAGATAGAAAGTAATTTGCTATAATCTGAAAATAACAATGTGAAAAGAGGGTCAGTTGCATAAAATCAGTTCACAGGCAGAAAAAAGCAAAGAGGCGAGACAAGAAGAAACTATCAGAGTCTGACTAGACAGAGGAAGGAAGGAAAAATGGTACAACGTGATGTAACTTGCAGATTCTTGCTTGTATACTGATCAGATGGTATATTGTCTTCAGTTTTAGCATTAGTAAGACAACTTCGCTTTCACTGATTGCTATTAAATGAATAAGCTGAACCCTCCAGCAATAAGGAATATGCAATTAAAGACTGCATACCAGAGAACACATGTCACTGGCTGTCTTAAATCTGTGCTAGTATTTGAAGGAAGTGTGAAGCACCATTTAAATTCCTACAGCAATTAACCAGTACATTCCATTTCCCCTCAGGGGAACAGAGCTGTCCTTAATTCTTCATTTCCATATTCAGAGAGAATGCATATGGAGATCCATAGTAAAAAAAGAGGACCCATGAGCTGAAGTCCACTGGGTTGTATTAGTGGAAATTAAGAGTAACTGTCTTGAAATCAACCTACTTTCCATGTACCCAGTGACAGCAAACAATTGTTAAAAAAAATAGTTTCTGATACAATTCTTTTCATCTGAGGATACAAAAGCAAAAGTGCAACACCTGAAGTAGCAAATGCCTAATTTCTGTTACTAGCAAACAAAGTAATAAGGTGATCAAAATCTACTAAGTATTTTATCAGGAAGTTTAGTTCATTTATTAAGTTTGCTTAGGACTAGCATAATATCCAGCATTTCACTGAAAGAGCACCATTCCTAATATATGCAGGGTTTCACACATTTTGATGAATAAAAGGTTGTTAAATAGTGATACAATCCTGTCCTGAATATGGGACACCTTCAAGTTCCTCTTGGAGTATCTCTTCTCCTGTGAAACTCCTTAACATCAAGCAAGATACAAACATTACTGCTACATTCCACCACTCCACAGTTGATCTTACTGTTCAAATAGTTTAATTGATTCTAGCATAGTGTGATTTGATGAAATGCCATTCAACAGAAAACATGATTAGGGAAAACAAGTAGGAGAAAAATAATCAGGTTTTGTGCTAGAGCCTGACAGAAATTACTTCTCTTCAGGTCTTTTGAGTTTCTTCAGAGAGAGATGGTTTGTCTTCTGTAGCACAGGACTGTTCTCAAGTCTCATACAAAATGTCAAGATTTATTATTCCCAGTTTTCCACCATGACAAAGGAAACATTTTATTTTTTTATTTTATTTCCCCCCCTTCCCCCGCCACTATTTTGAAGTAGGAGCAAAGAGATTCAACGTAGACCTTCCCCGTGTTCATGTTTCTGACATGGGAGCTGGGTGGTGGCCACGGCAGCGTCCCTGCTCTGCCCAAGCTGGACCAAAGGCTTGAACCTCCTTCTGCCACCTCCCTGTGTATTTTGTGCATTAGCATCTAGCACTGTGGTGGCCTCATTGCCAACATGGGTTGTCACAAATACTAAAAAGTAGTACATAAGCAGCCACAGAGGAAGATGTTTTGGCATCTCCTATGTAAATAGTACTTAAGTTGGATCTCCACTCATGGTCTGGGACTACCCTTCTTCAGAAAATAACTCAATTGCAGAGGGAAAAACATGAAAACAAATCACTTACATAGAAACCTTGCATCTTGGCCCTGAACAAAACTCCTTTGATATAGCAAACAGACATTCCGAGATTTATTTTTCTTTATATATGGCCACCTGTACAACTTGCTCTTTCAATGGGTTGTGTCTTTATCTGGATCTTAGTGAATGACTTGTTTCTGTTTGATGCATTTGTTTTGCATGTCTTATCTCCTGGGAACACACATTTAATGGAAATTATGTATAGTTCTGTTCCATGTGTTTTAAAAATGCAGCCCAAGCCAAAATGATATATTCCTGAAGATGAATAAAATGAAGACCATAGGAATGGGGAATGCTGTCAGCTGAAAACCAGAAATTTTGCATTGTCTGATAGGACTGTGTGGAGTATCTGCTAGGAAGCAATTTGAGGATACTTACCTAAAACTATTCTTCTGTGATGAGGCTGGTGTAAGACTTGCTGAGAGAATAAGTTGTTATTTCATGGCATACTTGACAAACACATATGTGTTGTGGGACTATGGATGAGAAACATTTTGTATCCAACTATAGCAGTGTTCACTGAATTTCCGTCTGGTCCCAAGGGGTTCGGAGAAGAAAATGTGAACAGTAAAGCCTGTACTGCCAGGGCACGCAACACAATTGGGAGACAAGGGATGTCACCATACAAATATTATACCTGGCTGTGTGGCCAGGCTCTCAAACCCAGACAGCGGCTTTTGGGTACTGGAGATATCTTACAAGATCTGTGATTTTCAAAACACGTAGCAGTTTCTTCTGAAGACTGAGGCCTCTTTATGGGATCTTGAACCAGACACAGACACTTAAAATACTAGCAGCGCTGAAACACCAGACCCCAGGGGACTAACGTTACCTAGCCTGTTTTGAAATGCTTTGCCTCACCATTTTACTGTTGTGTAGCTCCAGTTCTCAGATGGATTTTCTCTTAAACACTTTGAATGAAGTACATCAGAAATGTACACAGACATTAACCTTTTTCTCATTAGCATTCCTCTTGGCCTTCGGACTTCACTTCTAGTGCCTTTTCAGCTTTTACGTTCTTTAAAACTAGAGTCACATGGAGAGATTTTAAGTCTCAAAGCAGCCCTCCATGCTCGGATTAGTAGTAATTATGTTAAAAGAATTTATATTGACACAATAAAAATACATACTCATTTGCTGGTGTTTATTATTCAGGAGACACTGAAGAAATCCTGAAATTTGACCTTAAGTATTGATGGGTAACGTGACCTTTTGCAAGCTGTTTCCCTGTCAAGAGGATTAGTAGTCATGATTTATGGACTGGTGACTAGTAAGAAATCCATGCAATTCTTTGTAACAGCATAAGCCTCTGGGATGAGAAGAAGAGTTGAGAACCACTGTCATTTTTGCTGCACAGCATGTTTGTTTTAGCATCACTTTGGAGTGATCCCACAGGGCTTATTGTACAAACGATTTAATTTATTTTTGTGGACTCACATAGAAAAACAACACAAAGTCCTGGGATCCAGCATAAACTGTTCATCACCCTTTCAGGCACATTTTCATCAGTTCAGCATTTTTTTTTTTCTGGCTGATTCATCAAACCCTTTGTGTGAAATACTTTTGTCTCTCCCAATGTCAGTCATTATGTACACGCCAAAATAAGCATGATCTTGTTCAACTATCATCCATTTCTCCCATTCCATCAGGAAGAATTCCTGGAAATATTTTAGGACTCTATAATGTGGAAGCTGCTTCTGAGTTTGCCCAGCTCTTTGGGGTTATTACTAACATGAAAGGTTTGTCCAAAGGTAACAGAATTTTATTTCTGTGGTTTTGCAAGTGTTTTGGCAAGGGCAGTAAGTCAAGAAAGAAACTGGTGATCCAAGCACATAGCAATCCTAATTAATGCTTAATAACTAGCTGTGAGAAAGGCTCCAACAAAACTTAGCTCTATCACTCCTTGTACGTTTCAGTCATTGAAAAACAATTTATAAAAATACCAGAAAACCTAACTATTGAATTACAGTATCACAACTTAAATGTCCAAGAATGGCAAGCTATTGGCAGCTGGATCCTTTGCAAGTCACCTTCTTATCTACAGGGTTACCAAGAGTTATATAGACTGGTTACATTTCTTTGGAAACATACTGCTCTCTAGATAGAAGCTGATCTTTCCAACAGTTTACACCATGCGTTCACAGCCACTCTTAATGGGTTCAGAATTAGGTAGGAGAGACAGTGTTACACTTAATTGTAGGAAGCTGGATCTGCTGGTTCTTATAGCAAGACAATCCAGCTTCACTTGTGAAATCTTCATCAGCAGGGAATACCTCTGATAAGGAAACTGGTAGTTATATATTCTGCATTCAAATCTAAATATGATGCAAAATACTGCCCAATTAGCAATCTGTATAACATTTGATGTTATAGTTCACATTCTTGACTCAAGACAGGCTCGGTTCTGTATAGAACTCTGACGGAGAGAGCATGTGCGGTTGCAAAAGGCCTCAAGTCTTCGTTTTGTGCCCTGCAAAACTGCACTTCATCCCAGTGTCAAACAGAGACATCCATTCTCCTCTCAGAATTAACCAACAGAATTGATTCATCATCTTTGGACAGTAGATACTATCTACTCCTGCCTGGACGTATCACCAGTGGCTTGACTGCTTCCCTTCTTTTAAACCAGTTTGCTCTACACTGGTAAGACCTCCTTTCTGATTTCTTGCACCCTTCACTGTCTTTATTCCTCTGGTCTCATCGTTTTTTTTTGCCAAGGTCCCTTTTGTGGTCCTGCTCATCTCTGAATCCGAACAGGACACAGACTTGATAATTTTTCCAAATGAGAAAAGATTAGGAAGTACAGGAGGACTACAATCTCTCCCACAAGTGGAACAGGAAATAATTAGAATGCTACCAACCTGCCTAATGTGTTCGGAACCCTCCCTTGACTTAAAGGTGTTTTGCTCTCTTTGCTTCATTATCCCTGGAAGTAGAACACAAAAAAATCTTCTAGCACTAATTCGTGTGCAGGACTGAAGCAGGTGAATTTCAAGTGTCAGGAACTGGCTAAATATAGACAAAATGCAAACTACTTCCCTTTGAACTCCAAGAGCAGGCAAGCAGCTGAAATGTGAAATTCTGATAAAACTCTGGTGCATGACTTGGCCTCCTTTAAGATACAATTGCCATACGAGTTTGGAAAGAAACTCACGTTTACTTAGAAATGAACACATGAACAGCAGCATGTTTCCCCTACTGATGACCAAGTAACACACTAAACTGTTTTAAAGACTTTGACTTGCTCAACATTAACATTTTCTAGGAGCTGCAGCCTCTTCTGTAAGAATCTAGGCTGACTGGTAAAGACTTGTCTCTCTCAGCTGTTTTTTGCAGCTCCTTGGAACCTGGCAGGCGTGCCAAAGTATGTGCTGAAAACTGGTCGAAAACCGCTGCTCTAGATCATTGTTCTGCATGTTTGTGGCTTGCGTAGAAATATTCTACTGGAAGGAAATTACAGCCATGACACTACACTATTGCAGATACTGAAGCCTCCTCTAACACCCTAAGTGCTGTGTACTACTGTGCAGATGGTTACTTCAGATCCTCAGTATAGAAATGTGTCATAAGTTGGGTCTAACAAGGCCCACATCTAAGCAGAGCTTAACAACTCAATGCCGAGTTGTGAAAGCTGTACTTCCAGTCACAGCCGAGTATTGTGCTTTGTATTGCATCTTTGCTTGATGCTTCAGTTAAAATGGGTGCGCGATAGTCACCGGAACTTCATGTTAGACATACAATTCAGATTATTTGGATTTAAACTATTTGTCTTCTGAGAGCAGCTACTATGCATAGGGAATGCAAGCTCCTATAAATCCAGATGTTCCGCAGCATACCTTATTCCAGATTTAGAGCAACCACTTGCAAGAAAACTGAAAAACACATGTAAGTGCTCTTGTATGATACATATTCCAGAACTATATAGTATCGTTACGGAAATGAATATTACTTAGAATACAGTTGCACTGGCTTTCGAATTCCTGCCTGAGAATGAACCCACACAGCACGCTGACAAAGACAGAAAACTGGCTATTACTCCGCCTTCGGTCTGCCAGTGTTGCATGTGTGGTAACACAGCTCAGCCAACACAGTGAAGATAACAGCACGCACCCATTTCTGATGTACAAGAACAGTAACAGATCGGCTTCGGCTACATTTAACAAGAACTGCTGAAACTGTTTGTTGCATGTGTAGTATCATACACATGCAGTATTATCCTTCTGCCACCTTTTGGAGCTGACAAGTTTCAGCAGATTTTGAGAAATCAAGTAAGCTACAAGCAAATTCATGTTAAAGCCTGGTATTCAGAATGTGTAGCTGTAACTGTAGGTAACGAACGCTCCTTCAGCAGAACTGCAGGATGTCCCAAGACTCAATGGAAATGGAAGAAATAAATGTTGACCTCTGATGTTAAAGGGGAAGTACACTGCTATGACACATTCCTAAGAAATAATTCTCCATTTTTACCTTGAAATACACATTTTTATTCCACAGTGTTTAATTAGCTTTATGGCCACTTCCTTGGAAATGAAATGTCAGTCAAGCAAACAGTTCACGTTTTCAAAACAAGTGCTTACCAGGATATACCTTAATGATGGCGCTAAACCTGGCAATTTTGTTACAACCATACTTTTTTCTTCTTTAGGCTACATAATACATTATTCTGTATCATACAGCTTTCATTCTTCTCTTTTCTTCAAACACAACTGTTGTTCTCATTTTGGATTTTAACATGTTCACATGCTCAAAGATATTATCCTAAAAACAACTTACCAGGTCACACATCAACAAGGAAATTGTAAAAATAGTAATAGAATAGTTGTCATCCTTACAGACTACCACCCTGCTGAGGCAACATTGTTAAGGATGGAGGGCCAAGCACAGCTCTTGGCTAAGCTAGTGCAGATCTGTTGACTTCAAAAGGAATCCATTCACCCTGTAAGATTTCTTTGTATACAAGCTTCCCTAGAAGGTTAATGGAAATCAAGCTTTCAATCTACTCTAGATTGTCAAAAGGGACAATTTATCCTTTATCACTTGGCAAAAAGGAATTTTCCAAAGTATTAATGAATTTCTGTCTCATCCATGCTTTGAAGTTTTGATACCATTCTATGAGCTTTTTTCTCCTTTGAATCTTTTCTTGTAAGTTCATTTTTTTTTCTTTCTCTAGAACAGCAGGAAGCTCTTTCCAGTTTTTAATGAAGATAAATGGAGCCCCCATGGTTTTTAATAATTGCAATGGAGCACTGTGGTACATTGATGAATTTCCGCAATCACCTGGTGTCATTACATCTTCTATAACAGGAAGAGATCCATATGAACAAGCTTCATAAATTCTATAGCATTCTGTATTTATTCCCACTGGGCATAATGTCAAATCACTCTGCAGCAAGGCATCTTGATAATTCTTGAAACTCTCATTTGTTTCTTGAGGTTGCCACCTAGAAAAGTAAAGGGGTTAAAAATTAATATTTTCCCACAGGCACTGCAATGAGAAAACAGAGACACACTTTAATTTAAACTCTTTCTAAAACTTAAAATACGGTCAAAGTAAAAATTTTATATTACACAAATAATCAATAAGCTTTTAGTCTTAACTATTCTTAAAGAGTATTCTAAAAACTTATTGAAAATGTCACTGTTGAAAACAGACTGTAACACTTTTTAGACATGGTTCTTTTAGGAAATTATTAATATTTAGAAGTGTAAGAGGCAAACCAAAACTCCATTTTAAAACTTCTTTCATGACTTGCATGATGCATATGTCAATTTACTTCACAGCAGAGTTCAGAAACAAATATATGGGAAGACACTTCATGGATTTCTAAATGAATTTTTTTTGGCCTCCAATACTTTAAATCATCACATGACACTTTATGGATTTCTAAATGATTTTTTTTGGCCTCAAATACTTTAAATCATCACATGACACTTCATGGATTTCTAAATGATTTTTTTTCGCCTCAAATACTTTAAATCATCACATGACACTTAATGGATTTCTAAATGATTTTTTTTGGCCTCAAATACTTTAAATCATCACAGGTTTGCTCTTCAAAAGTTAGGATGTAAAGCAATCTGTTATTCTGAATTCATCTGCCTGAACTGCCTCAGAATGTCTGTGAGATAGGAGTTTATGTCACAGGAACAATCGATCTCATATTCTTCATCAGGGTAGCTGAGGTCTTCCCAAAGCACTGCCGTGCCTGCTATCAAACATTTTACAGGTGCTGCCTAGCAAAATTAAGAAATGCAATCAGAACTCTATTCCTGTTAGTTAAAAGATGTGTCGTATCTACTTGAAATAAATAAGAGCCATGTTGTACAGATTAAATCCACTCTCTTATATGGAGCACAACAAAACAAAGCTGGCTTTTTCAGCTACTCAGACATTAATACACACAAGGTGCAAGACAAATATTTCTTCTCCCACCATAATCAAATGTCAATAAGAAAAAATAAAAGATGGTCTGTATGTCTAGTATATGTAGGAGATTTTTCTATGTATTTTAAAATATGCTTTATGTAAAATATATAAATGGAAACATTATGAAGGCCTATACAAATGTTCTCTGTTTTAATTACAACTGGTTACCTTTATTTGTACTATTTTTCAACACTCAAGAAAGGACTGGTAATAATGAACTAGGCAAAAAAGTCTGAATATTTTCCTGAAGTAAATCAAAGTCTTACTGTTCTCTGGCTCCAATCCAGCAAAGTTTATCAAGCCCATCCTGCTTCAGAATTTCCATTAGGGTTTCCCTAGAAGAGTTCTTATAAACTGTTCCTAAGAAATTACATAGGTATGTTCTTGGATCATGTAGCATTGACCAGCTGGGTTCTACAACTGGAAAATTTCTGTAGCTGTAAAAACAATGTATTACATTAGACAATTATATGTTTTACGTCAAAGAAAAAACACTTTATACCATTTTATCTTTACTGTAGCAGATTCTAAGACTAAAATCACCTGTTTGTTGCCAATCCACATCTCTAGACTCAGACAGACCCATGAGCAAAGCAGTGCAAGCCCTGTCCTAAAACCTGGTCTTTATTCCCTTTGCCCCCACCACTCTCTTCAGAGACATTCCAGAATACTTATGTCTTCTTTCAACACGGGAGATAATACGTGTGCATGTTACAAAATGTTCCTGAGAAAGATACTTTTTCAAAAGCAGTTGGTCTTGACACAACCGCTAGTTTGGACTGAAATGTTTGGGTTAATGGTAACTATGGAGTTTAGGTCTCAGATACCTTAATCTCAGGGCATGCTTATCAACTGAAAATACCACTGGTAACCTCTCAAATGAAAATGTCATTTTAACCTAGGTGGAATTCATTAATCTTTTGGCTACTACACAGCTTGTCATACAAACTATTTAACTTGTCTTTTTGAACTCAACAAAACCAATGCAAAGTCCTGGGATCCAAAGTATAGCGTATGTCATCCTTTCGGATATGTCTTCATATCAGGCATTTTTCTTTTTTTTGACTGATTCCTCAAATCTTACAGCACTTATTTTGGCCAGTATGACAGCCAGTTGAACACTGCTTCAACTGAAGGGCTGGCACTAACTTTTTCATTACATTAAGTTAATATTTTCTTTCCAGAACAGATGTATGGTAAAAAAAGTTTCTGCTCCTTTGCATTCTCAAATTAAGACAGATATTCATTTCAATGTCATTACAGGGTGTTTAGAAAGACGGATCCAATCTGAAATTTATATACAGAAATATCTCTACAATTACAAACCACCCATGAATGAAACTCTTACTACTTGAAAGTGTGGGGCATAGAGTTTCAAATTATTACCACTAGATGCCTCTATATTTTTGTGTGATTATAGCACGTTGTCATCGTGAAATATAGTGCTTTGCAATTGGGTCCATCTTTTTGAAACACCCTGTATTTTTGATGGATCACTGTTCTACTTCCCTGTCAGAAAAACTATGCCCTGATCCCAATACTTTGCTGGTTTCAAAGGTAGTTTCTACTTTATTTCACAATGATTTCTCCATTGCTACTAGTGAATGGTTCTCTGAACACATATTCACTTCCTTGACCTTCCCAAATCTTGATGGAACAGACCTTTCCTAGTTCCTCTACATGGTAAATATTAATTTACTTTCAGAAAATCTTTATGTCTTCACAATAAATATTTCTGCAGGATTCTATGTCTTTACTTTCCCTTTTCAGTGGGAAAATCTGGCACATTTGCATACCTTTAGCCACTATTTTTACAACTGTTGTTGGCGCACAAGGACTGCAAACCCCATTCTGATACCCGATGTATCTTCCTCTGCCCAGCTTTGCACCCCAGTTTACTGTTCTAACTGTCATTTCTTTCTGTTTTCTGTCACCTTAATCTTGGCATCTAAAAACTCAACTTCTTTTTGCTCAGGAACTTTCAATACCATTAATTGTCTGGTACTACCAAGAAGACAAATTTAGTGTATTTCAATGACACTATGAACAAGTTCAAGCTATGTATAAAAACTCCATTCAGTTTGCCAACTGGCTCAATACAGGATATTGAATTAAAATTCAACACAATACATGAAAATAATCCTGTATTCTTTTCATCTTATGGTACTGTGATAAGTAAACCACTATTAACTCTGCTAATAAGGAGTAAAAATGCAACTAAGTGAATCAAACCTTTATCTACTCCACATAAATACTTTGAGCAGTAAGTCAAACAAAAATGTTTTTGTGAGTGAGCAGTTAAGCCAGCTTAGGTTTCTGTGATACGAGAGTACACTAATTCCAAACAGGAGGTGTACGACGTCCTTTTGAGAGCAAAAACCTGGGTTAAAAAAGTACTACCAGTACCATCCCTTTCCTTTCCTAAACAATCAGTAGTTGAAATTTAATTACGTAAATATATTTTGAATTCCCGTGTCACTGGTACTTATTACATCAGCAGTTATGATAAACCTCTAGAGCAAATCTACTGAAGAAAAAATAACCAAACAGAAAACCCTACCAGACACAGGTTCATTTTTTAAAAGCTTCCTAAATCCCAGCATTCTTTTCCTGTTTTTGTTTCTATTGCTAAACGCAATTTCCAAAGTTTCCAACACTTGATTTAGAAAATCATTAATACGATCATGTTCTACAATTTACCTACTGTAATTGTTTCGGGCATCAGCAGAAGCATTCAGACATATTTTCTGTACCTCATGCATAACAATTAAGTTTCAATTATAATCTGTGTCTGTAACACTTACGTAGCTACTCCTAAAGGCCACTGGAAAACATCTTCTTCATTTACCAACACATAGTCATACGTAACAAAGAGCAGATTTACAAATCCTCCATTTCTTTTCAGGTATGGTTGAATCCATTCATTGTTGCACTGCTCATTTCCAAGCAGCACAACTGCTACACGCTGTATTTTGTGGGTCTGAATTAACGTTTGTGCATAATGCAACCACTGCGTGGCGTAAGCAATCTTTGCTTTTTCTCTCCCGTTCAGAACCAGCACAACATTCTCAGCCTCAACTGAGAAGTAGCCAGGAACTACAGATGGACCAGTGATGAAGCTGTGAAAACCAAAACACAAACAGTAAACACTCTTTAGACAAATTATGGATCTTAATCCTCTAAACATCCTTACTACACAGTCTGTACTCCAGAGATTTTTTTTCTTCAATAAAGTAAATGCAATATACTCTAACTGTGCAATTGTAACCATTTCTGTTGTTAGCATCTACAGTTTAACAATGGAATAAAGCTGCTTCTGTCTTTATTCAGGAAAAAGGAGATTTAGAATTAAATGAAAATAAGGTATTTTGCTGATAAACCAGAACTACTACCTTATTCAAACATCAATATGTGGGTAAATCAGTCAGCTTCTGAAAAAGTATGTACTTTGATGTTCACAAAAGGTCAAAGTTTTTCTTGATTCCGGTAATAATCAATGAATACTATACAAGAGAGAAATCCTCCCAAAAATATGTTACAATATACTAAACCAGATATCTTTATGAAGTACAGAAAGCTGGTCTGGCATACTACTTTTTTCAGTAATTTTGGTTAAGGTTAGATCAAAAAACCACTGTGTCATCTGATACTGAGTAGAAACTATAACACAAGAGGTAACTATCTAAATGTAAACTTATGTTGCCTGTTTGACCCATGTCAAACTTGAGGCTCTAATGTAAGCTAGTAAGCACAAACATTTGAGGTAGAAAACTGCATTTCTAGATCTCGGACAATGTATTTAACAGAGGAATTTCAATCATGTTGCAAAATCACTGGCACTAATAATTTACAAGTATCTGACAACAGCCATTCATGAACCTCAATGAAGCATTACTGCTGCATTACTACAGTTTTTCAGCTACCAGCAAAGCTTAACTTAAAATTAAGTATGTGTTTTAACTAATTTAGAATGATGATGAGTTCTAACTTATGAACTGCTGGGATTGACAGTTAAAAGTGTACTTAGTGCGGAAAATTCACAGCACAAGCTGTAAAAACTACTCCAGCAAGGTTATCTGAAGCAGAGAGACCTCAGGCAAGCATATTTTAAACCTGAGTTAAGCCGACATGCTGTTGGTTCGGTGCAAGTGGCATATTTTGGAGCCAAGCTTCATGAGACTCATGATTTGGAATCAAGACAACTTAAATCTGGAAGTTTAACAGACAACGAGAAAAGAATCACTGGGATTCGTATGAGAGAACACCTTGACCATCAGGATGCCAAAAATAATGAACAGGATACACAGCTGATCCAATGACCACCTTGTAAAAAGAGACCTGGGGGAAAAGGGTTTTATCTATGGACAGTGCTATGAGGCTATCAAGCCTACGGGAATTACAGGATTTACAGTTAGGGAAGTGACAACCTGTGTTTAGGAAAATAAGTTTAATGGCATAAAATTACAGTGGGGGAAAAAAAAAAAAAAAGAAACACTATGGAAATCCCTTACTTTAATAATAAAAAACACAGTGCTAAGGTTGTACTATTAGCACCCGGTCGGAATACAATTGGCATTGGGAAATGTAAGAGAGATAACAGAAGCTTCAAAATTAAGACAGTAGTCTTAGAAGGCTAGATCAAGGATGGGATGGGGAGATTACATTTTTTGGACTCAATAATTGACTTGCTTCCTATAAAGTCCTTGCTTTTCCTTACTAGTCTTAGAAACCATATGAAAAGATACTATTCCAGACTGGGTCTTTCAGCCCTAATTCTGAAGGTGTTAGTGAGACAGCCATTCTGTAACAGCAATATGGTTAAGTTTAACACTGTAGCAGGAGACAACATACCTAACCTATCCAGCATAGAGACAAATACTCCTTATGCAATAAAGGAATTACTTAAAAATGAGAAAAATCAAGAAAATAATTCTGAAAGGAGTAGCCCAAGTAACAAGAAGCTTGCAAGGTGTGTGTAGGCTGTTCAAAATCACTGTATAAGAAGCCCAAGCATGCTGCATGCTTCACTCCAAAACCAAAACAATACAGTGCCCCCCACAAAACCCATACAGCATAATATAAAAGTTAGGGGGGCTGTCAAAGGTCAGCACTGAAAACAATGAAAAGCTTGTCCAAACAAGGAGGACACAAAGCTCATAAATATTGCTCATGAAATGCAAACAGAAAATGAAGGCTAAAAGCAATTTGAAAAGCACCTTGTAAAAGGATGTTTTGGCTGCTAGGTAAAGGTTCATTAAATAGAGGAAAATAAAAATATATTAAAAATATACCAAAAAGACAACTACAGAACTGAAGGGACAACAGTTTAAAAAGGCTTTAAAATGGGATGACAAAGCCATAGAAGGAAAGATTCCCACACCTAACTCATTCTCCTCAGCAAGAAATATAAGGTGAAAAAACACAAGAGTTATATCAAATTGAGGATTTGGATGTGGATGGCATTCACTTGAGAGTTCTGAAGGACCACATAAACAAAACTGCAGAACTGCTGGCAAAGTTTTGCAGCAGCTGTCATGAAGAGACACTATGCTTGATGAGAAGGGGTCTGTCAGTGTCTCTCCCACCTACAAAAACAGCTTGAGAGGACTCTGGAGCAGATCAGTCCGTATGAATTCCCTCTCTGGAAGAGTCTGTAATAAACAATAAGATCACTGGATCTTATCAGAAGGTAAGATCACTGATCACATACATGGATAAACACTGCTGGAAATGAGTAATCCTATCTCATCAATCTGATGAAGATCTATGAGTGTGTCAATAAGAACACAGATAAAGGGAATGCAGCAGACATAGTGTATTTTGATTTTCAAAAAGCTTCGCTAAAGTCTGTTAAGGAAACTAAATTGCCACAAGCTATCCTTGGCAGAATCTTTTGGCAGCTAAAGAAATCTTTGCTGGTTGTTAACTTTGTTGACCAATTTCTTTTCATTCTGACATGTATCAAGTTGGTTGCAATTTGCATAAGGAGGACAGGAGAATGGGACTTAAGAACTGATGAGCAACTGGGCTTAACAGGGGGTGGAGGAAGGCAGCACTGACTGTTGATAAAATAGAGAGGATGTGCCTCTCAGTGGAACAGAAATTTAAGAATTCTCTTAATCATAAAAGACAAGTTTGGCACTCCCCGCTATACAGCATCCTCCTAGGTGACAGGAGAGAAGGGTGTGAATTGCTTCAGGCTGAGAAAAGTGCTAAACCCAGCTCTCCTGCTTCTTGTATGAACGTGCCAATTTGTCACTAAAATCCACAGCTATGCAGCTCTTTCTTCACTCATGTTTTTCAATAAATGTCCCTACATTTTATGCAGAAGTTGATACTTTTAACATTCTTTAGTCAACTTCTTTGGTAAAAACTTGAAGCCATCAAAATCGGTATTAAGTATGTGCATTCTTCATCACAAATATACAAAATGGGCTTATTCATGCAACTGTGTTCAAGTGATATTTTGGTATTTTTGTGTCTTTAGATTTGATATTATTGAAAAACATACATGAGAGCTCTGTGTTTTAACAATTATTAGACTTACCACATACAATTGCCCAGCAGGACATATTCTCCAAATATGTCACCTCAGCTACTTCCCTCTAGCCTCATCTAGTAACCAAATGGAGGTAATTTACCTCAGCCAGGCAATACAGAAGTCAGTGATTCTAGAAAATCTGATAACCAGCGAGCAGCCAAAGCCATGTACTAATTCTTCCTCACAAAAAAATACAAAGTAACATTTCCAATTTGAATTAAAAGTAGAACTTCTGCTATTTCATTTCATAATTCTAATCATTAAAGTAACAGTTATATTTGCGTACTTTCTATACTTTGAACAAGTTCCTACTAGCCTGTCAAATTTTGACCTGTTATGTTGGTACCAAACTTAAACTTCATATTTTTACTGGATCTAGCATCCAAGTTGGTTAAAATAAAGACTCTCTTATCCCTGGTTCCTCTAAACATAACAGGAACATATTTAAATGTCAGTATAGAAGTCTTTTATTTGAGAGATGCATACCCTAAGGAACCATGTGAAGTTATTATTCATCTGAAACAGCCACACCAGAGAGAAAATAACCATAATCAGTCAAGTGACAGACTCATTAAGTGCAGCAAATTATTTTCATGTTATAGACATGAAAACTAAGGGTTTGAAAAAATCCTCACATCCATACTAAGAAGACAATCTATCTGGTAGAGTATTAGAAAAATTTGATCATGGAGAGGGCTGTCAGGCACTGGAACAGGCTGCCCAGGGAAGTGGTGGAGTCACCATCCCTGGAGGTGTTTAAAAGATGTACAGATGAGGTTCTTAGGGACATGGTTTAGCGTCAGAGTTAGGTTGTGGTTTGACTTGATGATATTGAGGGTCTCTTCCAACCAAAATGATTCTATAATTGATTTCTATAGCTTGAGATTTTCATTCTGGAAACAACAAGTTTTTTTGACACGATCCTATACATGACTGAAAGAGTGAAGTCCCTTTTCCCTGAATACAACAGAAAGCAAATAGTGGGGGACATCTTGCCTCACAACTCCAAGCTTATTTCAGTGAATTGTCAGCCCCAAACCGCAGTTCTCAGACTTCCCTCAGGGTCGTATTTCCCCCCATTCCGAGATCTCTTGGCTGCCTGACCTCCCAGCATGTGTAAGTCTTTCCACATTTCTTTCAAATACACAAATCTTCATAAAACGGCAGATGAAATTTGCTCCTTAGTTTTCTATTTTTTAATAGCAGCATGTTTGAGCTAGAATGTGCTGGTTTTATCAAGTATGTGCTTCCATGAATAAACATAAACATTCCTTGTTGTATGCATATTCCTCAGTTATCAAAACATAACAAAATTAAAGTACTTGCAACTGATATTCAAAATAACTGTAGCTCTGAGATACACAAAATAACGCACCTGTGCATCTTATCATGTTATTTAACTTTCCAATGCATCATTTGTTAAAGTTGAAGTTAACACCATGCAGCCAGTACCTGAAGTAGGTTTTTCCTGCTTTTTGGCTTCCTTCTCTCCACTGTGCAGTCACATCAGCTGGTTGAAGGTGCCCTCCAAAAATATGTTGCCAAAGGTAAAGACCTCCAGAAATGAAGATATGATGGAGAATTTGAATGCACAGATCTTGCCTACTCTACACTCCCAGCAAATAAAGCATTTCTGGGAAATGAAAAAGCATAACAACATAAGAACTTGCAGAAAAAAATTTCAGAGCTTCCTATATAATATGGACACTGTTTCCCAAACTCTGTATGACTTGGAATTAGTTAAGGCATCAAGTCAATTCCATATGATTTGGAATTAGTCAAGGCATTTAAAAAGATTACTTGGCTGTCAAAATATCAGTAGATGAAGATATACCATGGTACCACATATGTTAGCATCTCTTTCTAGTACACCTACCACTGAAAAATGAGCAAAAATTAATCAGCATTTTAATGACAGGCATATTTCTCATAAGCTTTTGTGAAACACCTTTTTTGTGACAGAATGTATCACCACATAACAAACCAACCTGTTGTACAATGCTACCTGAAAGTTCAACTTAAATTGGAAACTTTGTATTTTCAAAAAAGTTAAAATAATAACAATTACATGTCTTCAGCAGTACTGAAAGATCTTGAAAGGACCTTGGCCCTCGGTTTATGTGGAGACTTGGCATGTTCTACAACAGAAGAATTTCCAAGTTCATCAGTGGCAGTAGCACCGCAGTACAGAAAACACCTGATTTCCCATTGTGTGATGCTTTATTTCATAAAGTGCAAATGTGAAAAATTAAATTCTGATACAACCAAGTAAGAGGCTTGTCCTTTTGTTGTACGGCAAGCTAGATCAGATTCAAAAAGTAACTGTGTTTCTCTGCCATTTGAACCATTTTCTTTGACAGATGTGAAAACCAGCCTTAATGAGAACTGACACAAGGAAACTGGAGTCTAACTACTCTAGTATTGGTCTTACCATAATTTTAAGTAACAGCTCCTTAATGCTCTTCATGTACAGATAGCCACATTATTTAATCATAAACACACACACAAATTTCAGTCATTAAGGAAAAAAGTGGTCTATCACAAAGGTTAAGGGATTAACAGACATTGACTACATCTGCTTACCAATTGCTGCTTTGCCCCAAATCTGAACTCTAAGACTGGTTTGCTCTAGGTGAGATCTTGCACTTTTAATCATTTTAAGATTAGCTTCGTATCTCTGCTGAGAAGCCACCAGTTCATTTTTCTCCTCCTCTTCCCACGGATTCCACTCTTCATTTCCCAAGGCAGCATGATCTAAGAAACCCAAAAGTCACATTTAAAAAGTCACATAATAAGAACAGACTTATAAGTTTAGAAAAAAAACTGTCCAGTTTTCCTGAATTCAGGATTTCAAGCAGCACCCGACGAGACTCCCGCCCCGCCGGGCCCGCTGCCTCACAAGGCCCCGGGGAAGTGGCCGCCGCCAGCGCAGGCCCGGCGGGAGGGTCGGTGGAGCGGCGGAGTCGGGGGCCTAGGCCCCGCTCCCCCTGCGGCGCTGCCTGCGAGCCCCGCCCGCCGCGGCCGGCCCGAGCAGGGGCGCTGGAGGCAGCGCGCTGGCCGGGGCCTGGAGAACACGGAGCAGGCCGAGGACAACACCGGGCCGAGGCGCCGCCGCTCTCCCGAGGCCTCTCTGGCGCAGGCAGGAGGTGATCGACCGCGCTGGCCCCACATCGAACCCGCCGTCCCCGCGGCTGCGCGGCCGGCAGCGGGCAGGCCGGCTGGCCCGCGGCAGGCCGGCTCGCAGCGGCCCCGTCGCCGCTCTCACCTCGCGGGCCGCGGCGGTCCCGGTGGGACGGGCGGGGGACGGCCGGGCGGCGGGGCCGGAGGAAGACCGTGTAGGCCGCGTAGAGGGAGAAGAGGCCGTAAGCGACGATCAAGGCGGAGCACAGCCGCTTGCGAGCGGCCCGCATCCCGCCCAGCGCGGGCGGAGGCCCCGGCGGGGGGCGCCGTGAGGCGGCGGCGGGAGCCGCGCCCGCTGGGGCGGGAGGGGCCTCCGCCCGCGGCCCTGGGCTGCGGCCCCGGGGAAGAGCTTCGGAGCCCCGCGTACCAGGACCTGCCTCTGCCCCCCCAACCCCCCCCGCATTGCCGGTGCAGCCTCAGGTGCGCGCTGAGTGCTTGAAGCCGTTGTCCCGCGGTGGCTCGGCCCCTGCAGCCGAGAACCGAGAGCTCCCGGGCTCGGCCTCCCACACGTGCTGCGCGGGGTGCCCGGGCGGCGCCGCTGCCTCTGCGGCTGCTGCCCCCGCGGCTCGGACGAGCGGGCAGCCGTGGTGCACCGTACATGGTGCGTTCTCCTGAGCGCTTCCAAAGGCTTGTGAAAGAACAGGATCAATATGCACTGAAGATGGGTTCAGAAGCTCCTAACAACTTGAGGCTGTTGAACATACGTAAATACATGTCACCTTTAGCATTTGATATATGCAGTCCCTATATGCAGCTCCTGTCATCTGTGCCTGGCGGTTTGGTGCCTCTGGGGCACAGGAGGAAGGGTGGTCCTGCCCAGCAGCTGTGTGACATGTGCAACCAGATGGTAAAAGGATAGGTCATGGGTATTTTATATAACAGGGAAAGCTGCCGGTGAACCAGACTGAGTGATGTTACACAGGGAATGTTGAAGCTCTTTTTAGTTTATTCATGAGTCCTTCTTAAGGCACATCTTCTGTAGAGCCTCTGTTAGTCTGTTTTCAAACACCATGGTCCTCATGGGACCTTCACCTACCTGAAGCAGAGTCTGGAACAGTGTAGATGATGACACAACACACAATCCTTCAGCCTGCTCTGGATCTGAGTGTTGGGGTTTTGTTTGTTTGTTTGTTTTGGTTTTTTGTTTTGTTTTGTTTTGTGGGGGTTTTATTTTGTTTTTTCTGATCATTTTTTTTTTACTCTTATGATCATTGAACTTTGCTCTAACCCTGACCTAAAATTTATTCCGTGGACCTCTGCTTGCTCCAAACCAACATCTAACTAGTTGCCTTAGCAGGCCTTCTGAAATAGCTTACAGTCATCCCACTGGCAAATCCTAAATCTAGTTTAACGACCTGCTCACTCACTGAACTACAAATCTATCCTGATGACCCACATTGGCAGCATTGAGTCCTTTGATATCCCTGATTGTCTGCATTAGCTTCACTCATCACGTTTTTCCCGCCCAGCTCTTAATCCTAACTGTAACCCTGATTTCATGGAACCATAGAACTATAGAATGGTTTGGAAGAGTTGGAAGGGAACTTTAATAATCATCTAGTCCAACTCCCCTGCCATGGGCAGGGACATCTTTCACTAGACCAGGCTGCTCAAAGCCCCATCCGACCTGGCCTTGAACACTGCCACAGACGGTGCATCCACAGCTTCTCTGGGCAGCCTATTCCAGTGTCACATTACCCTCATTGTAAAAAAAATATTTCTTATGTCCAATCTCTTTCAGTTAAAAACTGTTGCCACTTGTCCTGTCACTGCAGGCCCTGGTAAGAAGTTTTACTCCATCTTTCTTATAAACCCTCTATATATTGAAATCCCACCCATTTAAAATCTGCTGTAATACAGATGACTCTTGTCAGTACTAGTGGTAATCTATTGCAAATTTGCAGGTCAATATGCTTGTTCCTGTTAGGCATTATGGCCACTTTGCTTTGGTTATAGAAATTTATAAATTTATGGAAAAAGTGCACCAGATAAATGCTTTCAAAATAAAGACTGAGCTTCTCTCTTGCTTTTCTTGCTTAGTGCATCTGCGTGAATGCACAGTGAAGTGGTAAAGTCACAAACTTTGGAAAGTTCAAAGACATGATGTCTGTAGTGGTCAATATGAAAATAAATTGTTTTCAGCTTTAACTGCGGTCAGTTTTCTAGACTGTACCAGTAACTGGACCCTTGTGCTGAGTTGCAAAAATTCATAGAAAGCCTTTGTACAAAGACTTTATTTTAAAACAGAATATGATAATGAAAGTATGATAAATATAGAGCCAAAAGGAAAGAAGAAAGTAATAGAAATTAATTAAGAAGAGCAAAGAAGAAAGTAAAATATTCAATCATTTGGGAACACAGGTTTCCTGTTGCACAGCTTCACTGCTTTGAATGATTATTAGAAAGTTCTCTCTTCTGCCCCAGACAGGTGCAGTTAAGTTCTTATAAAAATGATAGAAGATGCTTGAAAAGAAGAAGTCAAGAAGGATTAGGCTAAGAAGAGTTTGGATTACATAGACCACTTCATAAATAGAGCATCATGAAAGTCTGCATTTGAATGTGTGAATTTCAGTAAGAAGTGCAGAAAGTGAATGTAATTTAGAAAAGTAGTGATCATTGCCCAGCGGGTCTTTCACAGTAGTGATGATATAGTCATCTTATTTACAGCAGAGGTGAAAGACACGCCAGCTGAAGTGAGGTAAACACAAAATCTGTCAAAGTCTCGGAACAACTGTAGTAGATTATGGCCTCAGAGTAGATGACAACGTTTGATCATCTGGCAAGAAATTAAAATGCAGTAAATATGTAGTGAAAATATGTGTAAGAAGGAAGAGTGTATACTTCCTGAACATAACATCTTAATCTTACATTTCCTACTCATATTAATTTATTGTACGTTTTGCAAGTTGCATTGGCTTATTTCGTGGGCAGAACAGGATGGAAAAAAGCTATACATAATGTAAAAAAGCATACTCATTTTATGAAAAGAGCTTTGGCTCCTGTTCAAAATATCCATCCAGTTCAGGAGAGACTCAAATAAATGGATTTCCTATAATGCAAACACAAGTCACATAGAAACTAGTGGAACTTAAGAATATATTTAATGTTAAAAATGTGCTAAGGGTCGGGGCTGAGGGGATGTAATTAACAGAATGCCCACATGGATTAAGATCTTAGAGTAGGAGCTTTGGCCAGGGACTATAGAGGTAAAACTTATAGGAACATAAAGCTGGAAGGAATCACCTTAACCACAGAGTTTCCTGAAATTATGGGAAACCATTCAGCAGATACCAAATTTAGGAAATACCTGTACTTCATACACAGTGCCTGTGGGGGCCTACAAAGGCCTAGCAAGTACTATTTCCTAGTACTCGATAACAGACTTCAGAGATGTTGCAGAAAACCAAAAGTCAAGTGATTTGTCACAAGAAGGGAGGAGATATCAGGAGCATCAAAGATGACTTAGACCTCTGTGCAAGCAAGATAATTAAATCTCCTAGATGAAATTAAGCAGCAGACATGTCCTACAGTGTAGAAGAGAGTGAAAAGCCCACCAGTAGCAGCTAATGAGACTCACAAAAATCCTGACCTCAGATCCGCTAAATTAGGAGACTTCGATTCTTCATTAGCTCTGAGGCAGCTTGCTGTATGAACTTGTGGCAAATTATCTTGTCTCATGGTGCTCCAGCTGGCTCCTCGTAAAATGTTCATGACACTGAACTTCTGGGAGTCTTATGAATCCCAGCTGATATAAAATAATTGACATCTTCTTTGAATTACAGGCACTCGATAAAGACAGGAAGCTCTAACCAAAAAAAAACCCAACCCAAACAACAACAACAACAAAAATAGAATCTATTTAATAACAAGGATTTGAGGAGTAAAGAATTAAACATTACAAGTTATTTATGTTATAAGGCACCATAAATTAGGAGATACAGGGGGGAAAATGTATCATCACATTCAATAACGGTGTTTAGAAATAAGAAAAAGAACTAAAAGAGCATGGAAGTGTCAAGTACATTCAACAAATGCCTATTCTGTTCAAGAGTTCATTATAATGAATGAAAAATAACCTGGAATTTCAAAATTAATATTGTGAGTATGGCTGGAAGCCTAAGTCAAAATACATTCTGCTAGACATCAGGTAATTTGAGTAAGGAGCTGTAAAAGTAAGACTTCTACTGTGAAAAGCAATTTTTTCTGTACATATTATGATAAAACCAATACTTCCTGATACTTGTTTTTACTACTCATGACTGCGTACAATAAATTATTCTTTGATCTCCATTTCATTCTTCCAACAAAACCTGTTGTCAAATTCTGTGGCATTACTTATCCTAGTCTCAGCTCATTGACTGTTGGTTTGGAATTGATTGACAGATGTTACTGGAAAGTTCTAGGAAACTGTATTTGCCAACATATAACGTGTAGACCTGAGCAAGGTTTTAAGACACAACTAGGAACAAAAGAAAGCATCAGTTAGACATCTAGCTAGAACATGGAATGAAGATAGTTGTTGCCAGAATCCCTGCAGAAAACTTTGGGGGTATAATTACTGCTCTATTAGTGCTGTCTTCATTAATTAAGTTTGCAGGGTTTTCTACTGCCACCTGCAGAATTTACCAGGCAGCTGCTGTTACAAAAATGCCCAAGTCTCCTGTTCGGCGAGACCATACAAGACAGAATGAAAGGGAGAAGTCTGCAGGAGGCAATTAAAGAATTGAATCCAGAGAGAGGCCTCTCTGCAGGCCACAGATCACAGCACCTGTTCCTGGGCTTTGACAGGAGTTCTCATCTGGATACGTCTCTTGTGACAAGAGAGATAATGGCCCCTGGTGCTCATTACTGCTCAGTTAATGGAAATAGGTTTTTGTTCTGCTGGCTCTGGTCCCTATGAGCACACTCTGGCATCACCCTCCAGGAAGAATCAGGCTCAGGTTAACTGCACTTTTACTTGAAACTAATTAGTGGCTGAACTGTGACCTCAAGGGGTTGATTGCCTGAGGCCAAGAGGTGCGGGTAAGGAACTACTGATAGTGGTGAAAAATTAAGGGCAGTGACTTTTTTTTTTTTGGTACAGCTGGATCAATAAGTGGGTGTCCACCTGTGGCCATGTAGCTTCTTAGTTTAAAAGAGAAAAGCCTCTTCCTGAGAAGCTAACGCTTATAAAACCAACACCATTACATTGGCCTTTTGTGTAAATCTTCAAGGTTTTTCAATAGTATAAATGGTTTGTCGATAGATGGGATTATAATCTCTCCTACCCTCATTCTTACACTGAGTAGCAAAGAGACACATATTTGTATATCACATTCATCTAGCAGATTCCAAGGGAAATAAATTATTGTTATAGGAGGAACTGTAGTAGGTTTCATACTAGCAGGAATTTTGGCCACATTTTAAAATAAAACTAAATTAGAATATCACACTGTGGTGTGAGTCACTCTGAGTTTCTGTATCACATGGCCTGCAGGGGAAAGAAGGGATAATTTAAAGTCTACAGTGTTAATTGAGGTGGTTGCAGTGCCATTTAAAATCACTTGAAATGGCAATTTCTCTAAGAATTAATGCCCAGAAGGCAAGCAATGTAATTTCTCATGGAGGAATTCTAGAGCTGCAGTTTGTGATTCCATCCAGCATATGAACAGTTGTGCTTCTGGCACTTGATCAAACCGTCTCCTGTGATACTCCTGTACGGGCCTCATTTACATGACAGTTACACAGGTGATAAGAGAAGGAACACGGAGCACTTGGCAAAAAGTGGCACTCTATGTTGGGCACCCAATACTTCTTTGTCTGATGACTTCAATACTAAGGAATTTTGCCTATTCTTAAACTAAAGATCTTCTAAAAAATGGCTTTTTAAAATTATTCAGAGCAATTAATTACTTAAAAGCTGGAGGAAGGTTAGAATGGTGGGTAGTGGAGTCTGGAGTCTGGTCTTCAGGAGAGCAGGACTTCATTGTTTATTGTTAGACAGTCACCTGGGAAGATGCCATAGTGTGGAAAGGTGCCTCACTATGGCAGGCTCATTTTTAAGGAGCACTCAAAACCAAACAATCCTCCTGTGCAGGAAGACTGTAAAATTCAGCAGAGGGCCTTCTTGCCTAAGAAGTGAATTCATAATGAAAAATAAATCAAAGCAGCAGTATTCAAGAAGTAGTAATCGACTCTGTGCCCAGTCAGTGTTTTGTAATAAACAACATTACCCAGGGATCCATACAAAGGACTATACTGTTCAAATCCTTCAGTAATGACATGAATGATGAGCTAGCAAATTTGCAGATGCTACTAATCTGGGCAGGAGGGTGGGTGGCATGCTGAACTTTCAGTCTGGAGAGGTCTTGAGAAAACTGACAGGAGTTTAACAAAGAGAAATGCAAAGTTTCACACCTGGGATTGAACAGCCCCATGTGTCAGTACAGGGTAGGGGCCAGCAACCCTTCCAGAAGAACCTGGATGCCAAGTTGACTGTCAATAAACCAAATGTTTTCCTTGCAAATAAAGTGAACTGTATCCTGGGCAGCTCTAGGGGAAGCGTGACCAGCAGACTTTGGGAAGTCCTATGTTTTCTTGGCATTGATGAAGCCACAGCTGTACCTGTTTTTGAGACCCTGAGCTCAGCAAAGATGTTGAGAAACTGGAGGGTCCAGTGGAGGGCTATCGAGAGGTCAACATGAGACCACAAAAAGTAGGGAGAGATTAGGAGGTTGAAACTCTTTAGTTTGACAAAAATAAGGAGGGCAAAGGGAGATTTAATATCAGCTTACAACTACATGAGGGGTACTTACAAAGATGGTGGGGCCAGAATGTTATTGGTACTGGCAGACTACTTGAAGAAGGTGAGAGAGCCACAGATTGCAGCATAGGGGATCCAAGACGGACATCAAGATAAACCATTTCATTAGAAGAGTAGTGCAGCACTGGAACAGGTTACCTAGAGTAGCTGCAAATCTTCATCCTTGGAAGTTTTCAAGACTCAACTGGGCAAAGCATTGACTGAGTTTATGTTAGCAATAGTCCTGCTGTAATCTGGAGGTAGGACTAGAGAACACCAGAGGTACTTTCCTACCAAGATTTCTATGGTTCTTCGCACCAACAGTTTTATTTATTTTGAGGTGAAGCATGTAAAGAGTTCCCAAGATTCAGTTTTCATTATCTTGAAGTCCAGACCTCTTAAAGATGCATTAGATAGATGACACAGAGATTTGGAGGAGAGGTCTGAAGTAGCGATTCATTCTCAATTCTTATCAAAGTACTAAACGCAGCTTAAATTTTAGATAGCATACCCTTGTCCCTGTAGTTGGTGCTCATCCTTACATGGTGACTTCTGATTTAACATTTCTTTACTGGTATTAATAATGGCAGTTTTGCAGTTTGGGGAAAGAGGAAGAATTAGCTGCTGCTAATTGGTCAGAATCTGTTGTTGCTGAAATCTAATTTCACTCCCATGAAAACAAACATGGGGGTTACATATATGGCACTGTGTCTTACCCAAAACTTCATTGCCAAAAGTTGAATGGATGAAAGTCTATTGGGACCTGAAGATGGGCTAACAGAAATTGTATTTTTGCTAGTCTCAACGGAACATAGGACTCTGTTGTATAGATTTAATTTCACCCTGATTTCAACATGTCTGGTCTCTAACTGGAAAAAATACAGTGGAAAAAGTTAGGTGTTAGAAGGCTCTCTGCCTCCTTATTTTAAATATTCTCTTTAAGTTGCTGTCTTTACATTTAAATAAAAATATTCTGAACCGAATCTGATCTGAACCATACCTTCCTTAGGCTTCTTCCAAAGCTTGTTTACTGATCTAGGAACTTGGATTACTGTTTGTCTCAATTGGGTTTCCTCCAAAGGACATGGGTAACAGAGGCTGGAGACGTCTCCTGCGATGTGAGCAGTCCTGTGGATGCCGATCCATTTTACCACTTCTTCTCCATCTCTCCTCATGTGTGTTCAAAGATCAGAGCTATTATTTTGAGTTCTTCATACTGGACATTTATGAGCAATGTTTTATGTGGTTAGACATAAATCCAAACCCACTATGTATAATCTTTTCAGGAGATAATCCTTTATCAGCAGATGTGGAAGTGTTCAGACAACCATCACACCCCTGAAACATGACAAAGAGCACAACATCAAGGAGTGCTCTCATGCTGCTGTGGTTTGAGGGATGATGTACTGTAACAAATGCATATTTTGCCCAATTGATATGGAAGATATAAAAGAAATCTGCTTTTAAAGCCCATGTTGGTGAATTAATCTCAGGAAGAAATATTATCCTTGTAATGACCTTTCTTATATCTGAAAGAATACAGTTTCAGATGTAACTATACATGTGTTTGAACACGACCACATCCTCAGAATGAAGCGTGATTATTCCCCAACACTGATGTTCCTATCAGTGCCTGTTCCCTGTGCAATGGACCTTTCAACAGAAGCAATTAGAATAAGGCTTTTGGGAGTACTGAGCATTTAAAGAACTTGGACTGGATCTGCAGCCAGAGGTCAAGCTTCACTTCCTTCTTCAGGAAGGCTGAGAAAGTGATGATTTGGTTCATGTTTGAGCAAGGAATGAAAAAGATATCCAAGCATTGCCTTGTCCCCATGCGATTCACAGTAACTTTAAATTAAGGCAATCACATTAGAGCTGAAGGTAAATTCTGTTGCCCAGTGCTGGTACAGCAGTCCTGCCACTCCTAATCAGGAATTCTTTTTAGACCCAGCTATGGGTGTAGGCGGAACTGAGTTTTGCTGACCCCAGGAAGAGGACAAATTAACAAAACAGTTCAACTTTGCATTGGCAGCAGAATGGCTGTTTTACCAGTCCTCCAAAACAGACCCAGATACCAACTCAAATATGCTTTTTGGCCCCCCAATAATTTTTCTGATTTTTATGTGTCTCACCTGTGCCAATACTCAGTATTTTGCAAAAGGAAGGCACCTGCCAGCTGGTGGGAGGAAAAGTGAAAAGGGGAACGGTCAGGCACCTTGTTCCCCCCTTAGCTCTGGACCAGGTTACTCTCTGCTGAGCCTCTCCTGGGCTTAGTGCAGCCTGACACAGACAGATAGCTGTCCGTGCTTCATCTCATCAGCTGATTAGAAATGATGGTATAAGAAGAAGCTTCTCCTTCACTAAGTGAATGTTAGGCAGGTACGTAGCCATTACATTACACTACATGTCAATGTTGCCAACATGTTGGGACTTGGTTGCGGCTGTGAGATATGGCAGTGCAAGTGAGAATGTGGCGTCACCACCTGCATGTTGGCTTCAACTGTGCCTGATGCCCATCTTGGTCCTCTGCTCTCATGCTGTCAAATGAATGGGTATGTAACATGTAGCTGTAATGTCATTAGGATTCAGGCTGAAGAGCAGAAGTTCTTATGGACAAGGTGTATCACATATTCAGCCTGTTTGCAATACTGTGGTATCATAAAGTACATGGAAACCATTCTATGTCTGCTTTCTTAGGAGGCTGGAAGCAGCTCATTGTAATGCCCATATATGATTGCTGATATCAGGTTCTTCTTTTTGGCTGAAAGCAGTCATTATCTTATTATTTTAAAAATACAATCCTAAATTGTGATACAATTAATAGATAAGTAACTTATGTGACAAGCAGAAAGGAATCTTTACACAGAGGACTATTTCAAAGAAAATAATAATACATCATACAGTTAGAAACAGGACGGAAGAAGGCCAAACAATAAGATCAGAACATAGAGGTAATGACCTCTAACCTGTAGATCAATGAACAAGGATGCTTATGTGCTTAATAAGGAGCAGACACCTGTGAAAGGATTGTGAAGGATAGATCTAGGTATTATGGTTCAACAAAATGAAACTTCACCTATTACAATCTGTCGAAGGCTCAGGAAGGGTAGTGCCTCCATGACTGCCTGTGATCATAATGCTCCTGCTGTTCCCTTTGGCCTTTTCTACCAGCATGGTCCCTCTTTTCTCAGGCTACAAAGGCTCACATTCCTCTTTAAAGCCTAGGAGGCTGAGCTTCTCACCTGTGAATGTTTCTTTATTGCTTGACCTCTTTCTCAGAGTGATTTCCCTTCCAAGAAGGAGACAGGAATCATATTATTTTCCAGCTCACAGACTTTTGTATTGAATAGGAAGGACTGGGCTTTCCTGTCGTTTATGACTTCTCCAAGTGCTTCTGTACAATGGCTCTTTGTCAGGTTTCATTCCCTCTTTCATCTTCTGCAGCCTACCATAGCATGAATTATTGTTGTGCATGCTCTCTTCCAACCCTCTTTCATGCCACTTGAACAATCAGGAAGATATTGTACATGGATAATCTTTCATTCAAATATTTTACAAGTTGAGAATGGCACATGTCATTTAGCTAAATCTGTTCATGAATCTGAGACTATCTACAAGTACTTTAACAACTTTTAAACAGGTGGAGTAGTGTGAACATTTTGAAATAACAGTGCAAAGAAATAAAATATGTTCTGGAATGAAATTGCTTCGTTCTGGGCTGAATAAAAGTCCATTTTGAAGATAGGCTCTTTATTTTTTATTTTTATATTTTGTTTATTATTATTTTTTTTTTACTCTGTAATGATAAACCAGAATAAAATGCTCTTAGATGAACCAAAATAAACTTCTCTTCTTCCTTAAGCTTGGTGGCTTCACTCCTCCATGCACTAGTCGGACTACCAAGAAGAGTTACTGTCACAGCTCTGTTTGGATTTCGTGTCAGTGGTCAGCCTGAAGGTGGTTTAAGTGAATCTTGTTTACTTCCCGCTGTGTAAGTCTTAAGATGACACACAAAATCAGTAAATTACAGCTGAGAAGCAGCAACTTCCAGTGGAAGAAAAATCATTTTTTGAAACACTATCATCTTTTTTCTGATTGTGAGCATTGCTCTCAGTTATTTATACTAGAATTACCTAAGGAAATGCAGCTGTGCCCTTCTTCTTATGTATGCAGTCTAAATCAAATCCTTTGTGTTTATTTTATCTTCCTAATTTTTATATTTTTTCCTACTAGACATGGAAATAATGAAAGCCCTAGGCTTTCTGAATATATCCCAGTAGGAAGTGAGTTAAAAGAAGCTAATTATGAAAGCTGTAACAAGTAGTATGATTTTATATTTAGAAGCCACCTTTTTATTTTTGACTATCTGATTTTTCCTGTTGAGCTCTTTCATCTCACTGAAAGGTTTTAATTATACGGCAAATCCTTTTAGAGTCCTTGGATAGATAGTAAATGGAAAACTATTGAAACTGCTCCTTAAATTTGGAACTTCTGCTCTTCTAAAACTTTGAATTTGAATCCATAATGAAATTCATTTGCTACTATCTTCACAGGTTCGTGTGATACTCTTATTATTGACCCTTTATATGACCTGCCAGATACTTTTGCTTCTGAGGTGGTTTTACTTGGCCTCAAGACATCTGGCTGTGTGCTGGGCTGAGAAATTGCATGAATTGTACTTTGAAATCCTGTTTTCAGCAGGGTAATTTATTGTTTGTTAGGATGGAATTTCAAGATACGTTATCTTTGCTTATCATCCTTTTGGATGTACTCTGCCAAAAGGAAACAAATCTAAGTGACTCCTCTGTTTATATTCTGAATGGCATCTATTTATGCAATCTCACAGTTCCCTAATGATTAAGTTATGGGGGAAGTGAAACTATTTAAATCAGAACAGAATGTTTCTCTTTTAATATGGGGAGTCTGCCTGTCTGTCCATCAGGTGGGGCCAAATCCGTTCTCCTGTTGAAGCTGCTTAGGAATCCTGACATGATGAAAGCACTGATTTTTAACAGTTTTTTTTAACATTTTTTGTACCAACCAGAGGTAAGAGGTTCTTCTCTCTGCAAGTAGCTCATGGATGCTACTGCAAGACTTGTCCTTCTGGTTTCATTGACAAGAACATCTGATTAAATGAAGTAATCTACAACATTTCTAGCAGTTTAAGGAGAAGGTTTTGCCACATCTTTGTGGTCCACACATCTGTGATGTGCCCACACATTGATGTATTCAGTTTTCCTAAGTGTGAAGTCCAGTTATGGTCCACTGTGAATATTATGTTATCTGTTCCAGAGTGAGATCCTAACCCATCACCTGCTGTCATGAGAAGGTAAAATCCAGCCCAGCACATTGGACCTGAGAAGAGGTAGTGTCTGATCACACCATCCTCAAGTGAAGACAGCTCAGACAAGTTGATAGTGCCATTCCACTTTTTATGGGCACTGAGTTACACAGCCAGAACATAACACCCTCCGGAACAGGAATAGGATGAGGGGGAAAGTGTTTGTGCACTGATTTCTATTCCATTGAAATGAGCTTATGCATCCATGTTGTGGACTTCAGCACGTTTGACCTACTAATTTTGTATTATTGATTGTACATATTTGATCCACCTGTATAGATTTGCTCCATTTTAAAAAACCTTCAGAGGGACATGTCCACATGTCCATGCAGAGAAGGAGATTATTAGCCCAAGGATATTGCCTTTGACAATGGACCTAAAATATATTGAAAATTTCAGCTTGAAGCTGACAGAGGAGTGACAGTATGGGGTCAGCTGGCAGTGTCCTTCAGTCATTGCTAGGATTGATTGTTTTAAATTCTTGTTCCCTTATTTTCCAGTTAATCTTAGAGCATCTTCTGTTTTCAGGATAACAGTTCCTCACAAAAATTCGTGCAACCAATCAACTAACATTTTGAACAATTCCATTGTGATTAGAACTTCATTTTTATCAATGTTCAATAAGATGCCGCTTTCTGAGAAGTCAATACAGTTGTTCATTAACAAATGCTGTATAACATGAACATTTATATCTGTTCTAACAGTAAAACGAATAGAGAGGGTTTAATTTCTAATTTTTGTTCATATGAAGTAACTGGAGGAATACAGCTCATTAGTTTTGAAATATTTGGTGATACTGAGTACAACTTGGTGATGCTTTTTAATATGAGATCTTCTTCTGGAATATTCTTTGAAAGAGAGAAGTTTACCAGGTAATAAGAGAGAGACAGAAAAGAACAGAAATAGAGCAGGAGTGGGGAGAGAGAGGTATATTTTTCTTTGGGTTACAGCATGTTCAGTCCTTTGAATAACTATAATGTGTGTTGGGACTGCAAATTCTTACCTTTGCTTTCTGCTGTGTTTTGCATGCTGTCTGTACAATAATGTTATGCAGCATTGGCTTGTTTGCTGTATGCGTTACAATACATTTCATTTAAGGTAAAGAAGACATCATCTGAATAACTGCACAGCAATATAGCAGATGAATTGCAGTGCCAATAAGGCCAGTTAATGCCTTTGGTTTGAAAAAATAATGTCTCTAACTACAGATGCATAGTGATTGTCTCTGAATAAGTTGCTATGATTCATGGAGAAAAGATTTGGAGTTATTGCAGCTAGTGCTCTAAAAACATCAATGTAATGCTCAGGGCATGTCAAAAAGGCCTCACATTAGAGATCATTAGGGAAGAAGTAGAAAACAAAACTGTACTATCATTATACCACTGAATAAATAAATGGTACATTCTCAGGAATGAATCTGTGCAATTTAACTGTAAATGGTAAAAAATGTGGGACTAGGAACCTACCATGATTCCTCTCCAGGCCTTTTTATCAACATAATTTTTAGACTCTTGTTTAGCGGCATCCCCCTGCTGTGACAGCCGGAATCATAAAACGACAGGGATAATGTCTATGCATTTGGAATGCTGCATGGAGTTCCACAGTTTCACAAGAGAGAAACTGTTATGTAGAACCACAGAAGCCAAACAGCTATTGGCAACCTCTGACAGCTACAGGAGCCTGGCTGACTAATTTCAGAGCAGCAAGTCATCTGCTTTGGTTGTTGGTGGCTGTCTGCAATGCAACTTTTGAAGTGCATCATGAACCTCTGAAATACATCAATTTTAATATTGTAATGATCATAAGTAATCAAACTAGTGTGGCTGCAGAAAACTTTAACAGAAAAATTTTCTATGGTTAATGCCGAGGCCACATGTACAGGCCAACATAACTGTAGGTAAAGATTTGGTTGTTGATGCTTCTATTAACCAAAATTTCTGTTTGCTATAAAGTATTTATAAATTCTGCCTGTGACAAGACTAGCTTTGAGGCTGGAACCTGCTTAATTTGCTCATTAAAAAAATAGAGAGACTGACTTGAGGCAATCTTTTTTGTAAGAGACCCCAGAATCAGACCAAAGCATCAGGGCTTCCCTCAGACACTCCTGTCTATGGGTGGACCTGATTTTTTTCAGACATTCTTTGAAAAAAGGCTGAGGACAGAGTCCACAGCAACAGGAGCTGCTAGTCTTGGGAGGAAAAAGAGAGTTAATGACTGTTGATAGGTTTCTTAAACAGATACTAAAGCCCCTCCACAGACGTTCACTTCCCTTCTGTAATAGTCGTACTCATAATAATCATGTTACTTATTTATGTATTCTACTTAAAATTGGCCTTTATTGTGTCTTGATGGTATTCCAAGCAGATGGTAAAAGTAATTTTAATGTAGCAAACAGGATTTAAAACTTTACTTCCTAACATTTCCCATATATCACATCCTGCACTTACACTGGTTGCATCTGCATTAAAATATGACCTCTACATCCAAATGTAGTTTATGGATTCCTCCATTTCTTTTTAAAATTTTGGGAAGGCCTCCCTTGCAGTCACACATGATCCAAGGTGGCAAACTCTCAGCATAAAAAGCCCACATGCCACCTTCTTTGTGGCTGTACCAGAGGCAGGTGCCTTCAGCTGCTGTGATGGCTGCAGCTGCCAGCATGCCCTGCAAGGAGGCAGGCAGATGTGCACCACCAGCATGTCATCAAGGATGATAAATGCAGGTAAGCAGAATTTATCTGTGTCTAACTTAGCAATGTAGAGTTCACAGCCTTTCCTGTACATCAGGCATGTGAGCTTATGTCCTTTGTGTGCCACCGAGCTGTGGAAGCTATAGGCTGGTTTAAATGTTAAGCCCACCATCTTTTATCATATTCAGAATACAAGTGACAGCTGACACACCTGACAGAGCAAGACAAGCACTCGCAGTGGGAAGCATCTCTTGATAGTTAAGTCAGACAAAGTCTTTGCTGATGAAAGCTACGCACAAATTTAAAATAATTACGCTGATTGTAAGGAGGCTTTCTGTGGACATATTCTAGCAGCAAGAGACCAGAAGCTTCTATATTGCTTCTTATTTTGCTGGTGTTGTTAATAAACTGTAGGAGCACTACCACGGTCTACTGGGTGGAAAACAGGCAACGTTAGTATTTTTAAATAAATTTTCACAATTGAATACTTTAAGATATGATTACAGAGGGTTCATTTTATTTACAGGTATCAGCATCTGTTATCCCGTATAGCCTGTCAGCTGTGCTCATACTTTTTGCTTTTCCAAACAGATAGTGAATATATAAAGAGTACCAGCAGGATCCTCTGCAATACCTTTTTGACCTTTCTACAAATAAGACAAACATTATATTTTTGAGAGCCTCTATGTAGAGAATGAAAAGTTTTTGATAATAAATCATGAGACTGACATTCATGCAGTCATGAAGTGTTGATTGAAATACAAGTTTCTGGAAGTACTGAACATGTAAGGACTGAAATGGCATATTAATTAGATGACAAATGTCATGAGGATGTTTCTGAGGTGAAGCATCTGCCCTCATGACACAGACTGCTTCTCTATTGCAAACAACACAGACTCAAAGCATCTCCACAACTCTCTGGTCAATGCTGTCCCATTGAAGGGTCCTTGGGAATCACCAAGCTGGCTGCAGAGGCAGCACCTCTGCATGTGAACTGATGATAAAAGACAGGGCAGTTCTGACAAATCCAGCCCCATGGCCTGCAAGACCAGGTGTTGATGGAGCAGCAGCGTTACTGGTAACCATCACCTAGTAACCTTCACCCTGGCTGCTCAGTGAAGCCAGACGTGCCACTGCCAAGGGATGAACCACAGCCTGTGCCTCCACCTCACAAGTGCTGCTGGCCATTTCCATGACTACCCTCTGAGAAACCATGGAGTCAACGGGTAGATTTCCCTTGCTTTTGTCAAGGTTGACATGGAGGGTTTTGTACCAAATTTCTAGTCTCTGTTTTCTGCTTCCATACCCTCTATAGATCCTGTCTCTTCCAACCTGCCACATGCATTCAGCAACATCAGACAAAAAGGGAAATGGTAAGTACTTACATGCACCAGCCCAACACAAGACATCTTGCAGGACCAGGCTTGCAGTGCTATCAGCCATTTCAGGGGCGCACTTCTTGTAGAAAGATTTACAAAAGGCCCTCTTGCAGGCAGGCCTTTGCAAATTTATTACAGTAATGATGTAGAGCCTCTTAATTAATCTTGGCTGTGAAGGCATTGACTGCTGATTACAGTTCCTTGCTGAAAATGGGCTTGCCAGGACAGCCTGCCAACTCCAGATCCCTCAGTTTGCAGTAGGCTTACTGCTGTAATAGCAAATCATCATCACTCCTCTCAAGCCCTTGGCTTTTCTGGTGGGAAACCTCCTGGGACAGATGATGGAGAAATTTGGGTTTAAAAACAACAACAAAAAGGTTTTTTGACTTTTTAAAGACCTTTAATTCCCATAAATGGATACCTACTGATAATGTTTCCATTACTCAGCTTCATCTCAGAAGATAACTGTTGGAAGTTAAAGTGTTTGGGGATGCTTGTGGCTTTTTAGTGCATTATCACAATATTTCAAGATTCAGAAGATGTAAGAGGATTATTATATGATGGAAAGATCAAGTTACTGTGATTGGGAAGAGCAAAGTGTGTGTATACAGTGTGTGGCACCACGGTGTACACCAGGTGCAGAAGGAGGCAAAGGTGTCTCAGAGCAATACCACAGGCGGTAGATATGTGGGACCAAGACTGCTTGCAAATGTGTTTACAGTTTGGTTTTACAGCTTGTGTTGGATTTTGTGCTGTTGCAAAAGCACTGTCTTATTCTTAACTAGCAGCTTGTGTAGGCTTTGGCTTACCTTGATATATCTGTTGATTCAACAGTCTGTTATGTCTGTACTGTGTTGTCTGTCACGCATTAATTATGAAAAAATGAATTACTACATGTTACCAAAAGATTTCGTCGCGCTACATAAAACACAGAATTATTAATCAAGCTAAATTATATCGGTCCCCATGAGTCAAAACTCCCAAATACTGAGATCTATAGTTAAATAGCTAGAAAGCACAGATAAAGCCTTTTGTCAATAGGGACCCATAAAATTAGTCAGGCACAATACACTCCCTGCGTATTAGAGGAAGTCCCTTCCTCTCAGGCACCTCTGTGCTACACAAAGTAGTTAAGAAAGCCTATGTGGTGAGTCAGGTCGGGGTGGCAGAGCAGCCTGCTGTCCCCAGCCTGGCTGCAGTGCTGCCCATGCACAGTTCAGCCACACACATGGACACAGCCGGCACGTCTCATGTCCCAGTGACTTTGGGAAGCGCTGGCTGCTCTCCTCACAGGCGCTGTGCGGAGCCCAGCTTGCAGCAGCCTCGCGTGGGTGGCTGCCAGCCTGTGGCCCCTGCCGCTGCCGGCCTTCAGCCTGCTCCATGCACCCCAGCCACCCCAAGTGCTCAGCAGCCGAAGGAATTCTTTTGAACACAAATCTCTGGGGGCTGGTCCCTGGTTCAGTTTCCAGCAGGTGTGGTGTCCAGAGAAGCTGTTTGCCCAGATTCCTCTCTCTGCTCAGCTCTTCCAGCTTCAAGTGGACTTCTCCTTGGTTTCCTACCTTTCTTGCACACAGACACGTGCCAAGAAGTTCCTTTCCTTGGTTTCTGCACCTCCAAGAGCTCACAGTTTTGTCTCTCCCTATGTGCGCACAGAGCGATAGATAGGAAGCCACGGGTGAAACCAGGAATGGTCTAGGCCACCAGTATGTTGGGAGAGAGTGGGCCATGATGAAGCCTGAGAGAGGGTGATCTGTGGTGTCAGAGCACTCTTCCTCTGCTCCCATGGCCATGTAGGAAATCCAGTGAGGAAGCGTGTGAGGACAGAGAAGGACAGCAGCTGCCTTGTGTGAGCTCATTCCCGCTCTAGCTCATACAGTGCAATTCTGCATCCCAGGTCTGGATATTTTTACTCCATTGAGGAACCAGCTGGTAAAAAAGGCAGTGCTGCCTTTTCTGCTTAAAAGAGAACAGAAGCAGCCTGGAATTGACACATTTAAAATATAAACTGTTAGAAAAAGCACAAAGATTGCAAATACAGACTCTTGATAACTAGGAAATACCATAATTGCAGAGAAATTCTCTACAGCCTCATGGATGTACATTATACTGTACCTTTATTTCCTCATTGTGCACCGTTTTCTCATAGGACCTTTATGAGACATACTGTGGTGGTAGGATGTATTCCAAGAATGAACTGGGGTTGTGCAGTGTTATTTAGTATCCCTGCCTCACATGCTACAGAAGCAAAAAGTTCTATACCAGTCTAAGGAAGAGATTTCAGAGTAGGATCTCACAGTTAAATCTTTGAATGTTGCCCTGCAGAACTGGATTTGGACACTGAGTTCCTGCAGTTCTCTACTGCAGGAATCACTTGAAATAATTTTTCATCCAGAAGTGGTCATTAATTGTGCAACCTTAATTTCTGAGTTTCCATGTGAATTGCTAGGGTTTGATTTGTGGTAGTAATGAGCTTTCAACAGCCATGACTGATGCCAGTAGAAGCTGTGCTTTAATATGTGAAGTGCTTAGAAGTGCAAGGTACAAGCTTTTGAAACTGTGCATCCACAATTAACAGGTGCTTTCAAGCATAATCTCACTTTGGTGCTCTCGCCCTAAAATACCAAAGTTCCACTCCTCCATTCCAAACTGGCCTGCTGTACAGAATAATGTTGGTGCACAGAATCACAAAATGTTAGGGAAGTCCCTTCCAATCCCTAACATTCTGTGATTCTGTGTGATTCTGTGATTCTGTGGAAGGGACCTTGAAAGATCATCCAGGCCAATCCCCCTGCTGGAGCAGGAACACCTAGATGAGGTTACACAGGAAAGTGTCCAGGCGGGTTTGAATGTCTCCAGAGAAGGAGACTCCACAACCTCCCTGGGCAGCCTGTTCCAGTGTCTGTCACCCTCGCTGAGAAGAAGTTTCTTCTCATATTTAAGTGGAACCTTCTGTGTTCCAGTGTGTATCTGTTGCCCCCTGTCCTGTCATTGGTTGTCACGAAGAAGAGCCTGGCTCCATCCTCCTGACAGCATCCTAACAATACAGTAAAATAAATTTCATGAAAAAATATCATAATATCAAGTTTTTAATCACGTACTGTAAATACAATATGCCCTCCCCCCACAATGAAATGAAACAATATAGATTCTAAGCTCAGAGATGATAGTTTATTCTGACCCCCAGTGAAGCAGCACAGGTCAGTTCTTCCCTGAACTAGTTTATGTTTAACTAGAGCATCTCTTTTTATAATACAGAAAATCTCAATTTAAATTTTTGCAGTATGGACAATCCATCATTATTTTTGTTAAATTATTGAAGTGATTAATATTCATAATACTGATGCATGTAATTTCTGTTTCTCAGTGTCTCTACTTCCAACTTCCAGGCACTCAGTCTTGTTATGTTTGTGCTTTTGAGACTGAAGAGCCCTCATTTATTGGATTTCTATAATATTACCCCTAGAGTTAATTAGAAACCACAGTCACAGAATGACAGAATCATATAATGGTTTGGTTTGGAAGGAACCTTAAAGATCATCTAGTTCCAACCCCCCTGCCATGGGAAGCAACACCTTCCACTGGACCAGGTTGCTCAAAACCCCATCCAACCTGACCTTGAACACTACCAGGGATGGGGCACCCACAGCCTCTCTGGGCATCCTGTTCCAGTGCCTCACCACCTTCATGGCAAATGATATATTTCTTCTATCCAGGCACAGTTTAGCCTTTTTGTTAAGGTAAACAGACTGAACTTCAGTTTTCCACTAAGACAGGTTTTCCAGTCCTTTAATCTTTCTCCTGGTTCATCTCTTGAGTTGTGGGCACCAGGACTGTCCACAGCATCTCATAAGACTTGCTAGTGCCAGGTTGTGTAACCTTTCTAACCTTCTTGTTATTATTTTGCTCATTTATCCCAGGACTGGCTTTTTGTTTTGCTGTTATTCCCTCTGCAGACTGCACAAAGAGCTCATCTCCAGCTGACTGAAGTGATGCCCCAATCATTTCAGTTGCTGTTCCCAAGATAGTGTCTCATTATGTCTATAATTCCTGAATATTGTTGAATTACAATTATCTGTATTGATTCACATGTCATTTGCTTGCAGCAGCTTATCAACTCATTTGTTTCACGTCCCCTTTTCATGGGTCACATGTACACTTTAATCAGTAAGAATTCTCTCATTTCTTCCAGATCATTAATAAAAATGTAAAGGCCAAGAACTGACCTCAGCATGGCCTTAAGTATACATGCCCTTTATGAGGCCTCACTGTTTACAAGTGAGACCTTTCAGCAGCTTTTTAAAATTCATTTTCTGTGTACCACATTGCTTTTGTTTTAATTATCAAATATAGTGCCAAGTTTAAAGGATTCTGGCTGTTCCATATAACCTCTGTTCCCTTTCTCAGTCACTGAATGAGAGCTCCTTAATTGTGTGTGGAGTGCAGGAGGCACCTGATGGTAAAATGGATGTGATCCTGTAATTAAAGACTGTGTCACAGTGCATTGATGTAAGACAGGTGAATTAAAGATGCTCAGGCCATCATAATCTCCACATATATACATTATTGTGTGCTGGATTTTAGGTCCTAATTTTTCTAATAGAAAGGGCTTCTTTGTGTGTGTGTATGTGAGGCAGAGAGAGAGAAAGAGAGATGGAGGGAGTGTTTCGCTATACACACAAAAAAGGGGGAGGTGCACCTCACCAGCTTTAAATATTTACATATGAGCTAGTCATGCAGTCTCCCACTTTACCTAATTGAGGCAAATAGGCATTTCCAGAGTATCACTTGCTCCTTCAAATGTAAATGCATAAAATAGATTGCATAAACTGCCTTCCCTAAATGAATGTTTCTTGCTGCTCATTAGAGAGACTGTATAACCAACTCCGATGTAAATGCTGATGTGAGGTAACCAAGGTTAGGTGAGATGAATCCCAAACAAAGCACAGGGACTTCCATCATGATTCTTGGTTTTCCATTTTGATAATGAAGTCTATAAACCAATTCAATTTTATGGAAACCGAAAAAGAATTCTGAATGTTCTTCTTTACTAAACAGCATTTTGTTTGTTAATCCAGCAGCTATTTACTTTAAAAACTGGATTAGCTAATTAATCAGCATTCATTTTAACTACAGAGTTATGACGTTTCTGACAACCTCCCTTGCACGCTGTGTAGCTCAGTGCCCACAGCAAACAGAGGTGTGCTGTGAAGGTCCTGCTCCCTTTGCTCATTTGGGAACTTGGGCCAAAGAAAAGAATGACCAGGTTAAAAGAAAGTTTTGGGAAAAAATCTGAAGGCCATGGGATATGTGCTCTCCTAACTTTTCTAAAATGACTCATGAGAATTCTTAAGAGGTAAAAAAGAAAATGAAATTTAAAATATCTCTCCTTGTCTTATCTGTGGGGATAATTTCCTTTCTCTAGCTGGGTTTCTGATTTCAGTAGCTTGATTAAGGAACAATAGCTCATGTGATGAAATGATTTGGCCACATTAGCGTATGAATGCTAGATGACACGGCATAGAAACTGATTAGGCCTCATCTGTCTCACATGTCTGGAGATTAATGCTAATAGCAGTTAATGCATTAAGATTTGGATTAGATTTGAGCAGGGAAAATGAATTGAAAAAATCTTTGCTAAACTTTTAGGAACTTCACAGATATTTTTTTTCTTTCACTTTGGATATGAAAGTTTCTTCTTCTTGCCTATTGCTAGCTTACCCATTCTTAGAAATAATAATCTTCAACCACTCACACAGTCTAGAAATCACATGAGGAAGATAAGTGTTTATGATGGAAAAGTCTGTGAGGATATCTCTGACTTTTCCATTCTTGCATTTAGATAAAGCGGCAGTAGGAGTGAGGGTACGTGCTTTCAGCAAGCTTTTCCTTTTCATAAACACAAGAAAAAGCAAACTATAATTTTCAAGCCTTGACAAGGAATGCTAAGGAGTCACACTAAATCTTTGATATTGTGATCGCTTATTTCTGATTTAAACTCTTAATATTTTGCTTATACTAGAATGATCAGAGCAGCTGATAGAATCGTCGGATCATTTAGATTGGAAAAGACCTTTAAGATCAAGTCCAACTGTAAATCTAACACTGTCAAGTCCACCAAATCAGATGATCCTGAGGTGGTTACAGAGGTACATACTATACACCGAAAGGGTGCCCTGAGAGTTTGCCATTTGAAAATGGACAGGCTTCAGTTTAAAGAGTTCAAATGATTAATTAGGTCAAGACAGAAACAGGTTTATATTAAAATTAATCAAATACATTGAGTTACACATGATTCTCACCAGTGACAGAACTTCACCTCTGTAGCCTGCCTCATGGTAATGACAACCTGTCTTCACTGACTTGAGTAGCTCCTGCATGACCTCTTAGACTTCTCCATGTCTCTTAGACACGAACTGTTGACCAAGTCTGGGGCTAAGTTTGGATCCAGCCACATCTAAACTCCTCTCTGAGAAGGAGTTTATAAAGCAAGGGCATCAATTCTGAAACTTGTGACTCAACAGAAGAGCCTCCTGCTACCCTTTTGAATCTCCTGTCCCCATAGAAATCTCTCTAAAACAACTGTCACCCAATTCTGCTTGGCATATTTCCTTCATGCAGTTAGTAATAGAACGAACCTTGACATGAAACTCTGTTAACTCACCCTTTTCTTTAGGTGATCTAAACACTGCTCTGCAGCAAGCAGGACCCTAAATCACTCTTTCCCAACACATGGCACTGCCATGGTCCCTGAGGGCTCCTTTATGATCTCCATCCTTCTTTTGTACCACGAAGGGCTGGAGAAGAAGCAGAGACCTTTGTGTGAAACTATGAGGTTCAAATTTTTCCTGTGTGATTTGACTAAAATTGTAGCATAACTAGAACACTGCAGAGTAATGGCTGAGTAATGAAGCTGAACTCAGATGTACCCTGTAGTCCTCCAACAGCAGTGATGCAGGCTCACAATATATTTCTTTGAAGTCTGAGAAGGGTTGAGCACCCAGAAATATATCATGTTTAACCCAAACACTGCATTGGAATGTCCTGCCTAGGGAGGTGGTGGACTCGCTGTCCCTGGAGGTTTTTAAACTGAGATTGGACATGGCACTTAGTGCCATGATCTAGTAAACAGACTAGAGTTGGACCAAGGGTTGGACTCGATGATCTCTGAGGTCTTTTCCAACCCAGTCGATTCTGTGATTCTGTGATTTTGTACATTTTCCTGAAAACTCCAGGTTTGGGGTAAACGAGTAGCAACTGACAGGAGATCGTATAATAATCTGTTTATACTTTTATATAACTGCTTTTTTTACACCTGTATATAACTCCTCTAACTGCAGCTCCAATCAAATGAGAATACTCTACTGAAGTTTCTGAAATAAACATATCTATAGATAGGAAAATTGGAAAAGACAGTATCTGGTAGATAGATAATAAGGAAATGAGAAGGTTTCACAATGGAAATGCAGACTGTGTTTCTGTGTACCACCTTTCCATGACCCTTCTTTCTCTTTCCCCACTTTCTTCTCTCCTCCCCCTCACTGTCAAGGAAAGTAATTTGAACAAGTAATAGCAGGGACTTGCAACTTGTCAGGGCTAATGAAGGAACTCTGAACAAGAAAATTTGCCCACTTTTTCCAACTCTATCAACTGGTTTAAAAACCGTAATGTCTCACCCTGCAAAACCTGCTTAAATGACAAGAAGCAATTTTAAAAGTATGTAGTATACTCTATGAATAAAACATGTCATGTGGTAAAACTGGAACTGAGTTATGTTTGTGTATGCTATGTTCTGTCCCTCAACATAACTACTATGGCATTTAGGGGATGCCTCCCCACCTTGTAGAAGTCCTCCTGGTGTCTCTGGTGTCTAGTGCCTACCTGTGTCATTTCTGGCATTTGAACAACTGAGAGAGAGGACTGGAATCAGTTCTTTGCAGGAGGCTGGAAATATGTAGGCATTTATGAGAGAGATTCCCATCTGTCTCACACCAGCAACTCCCAATGGTCTCATCCTTCTTTCCTGGAGGCAAAATTATCAGAGCAAAACAGTGGAAGCTCTTAGAAGCTTCAAGAGTTGTACAGAATTAGAAAGAAAAAAAAAAGTTTTCTTGGTTTTCACATTTGCATCTTTATGCTTGAGCAAGTCTGCTAGTGAACTGAATGAAATTGCCCTTCCACACACTCGGGGGTGATCATTTATTCTTTGCTGGAAGGGATATGAGAACTTACCTGCATATCTGAGATCTCTGTGTGAATCAGTTTCAAAAGCAATTATGTAAATTATGGAGGTATCATGAAATAGCCCAAATCACCTGTCATTAAACAGTAAGTTTTTGGTCTCATGAAATAGTGATTTCTGGCTTGTTTTCACTCTGCACTGTGCCAAGAGTGAGCTATGAAGTAACTGTTTACTCACCACCATTGAACTGAGCCCTTAGGGGGTGATGTTAAAAAGATACGGCTTCAGGCCATGAGTTACATGGCTGTTCCACATACCGTGTGTTTGGCTGAGGGAATAGACCTCAGAGGCAGAGCCCTGATTACACTGAAACCACTTTCCATGGATCTAGCCACAAAAAGTGGCCTAAGAATATTCGTCCTTATTGATTGAGCATATTGTATTCACTAGGAAGCAAAGCAAATTAATTGCAAGGAGGTGCATCAGGCAAAAGGCGGTATCCAATGAAAATCAGCAAAAATTCCTCTAAAATAATGCCTGTATCAAAGGTATGTGTCTGAAAGAGGCTCAACATTTTTTATCGATGCAAACAAGAGCAGATAAGAGCCACATGGTTCCCCAGGCTGGCTTTCTCTCCTCAGTCCTGTCAGCAGGTCCTCCCCAGTCTCCTCTGGGGTGCATCTCCCATGCAGGTGAGTGCTTGTGAAGAGTCATGGGCATTCACAGCAAGTCCTGCTCCTCACACTCACCTCATCATCCTGTGACAGCCTCTTGTCTCACCCTCTCTGAGTCCACCCCTTCCTCCTGCCTCCGCCGAGAAGCACTGGGCACTGTCCATAGCTGTGTGATAATGATTATGGAGAAAAACTTGCTTGTGGGAAGTTCATAACCGGACTCTGTAAATCACCATATTACATGTGGAATTAACTGCTTGTGGGCGATAAAGCTGCTGCTTTAGCAAGGGCAAAATACAAACAGGATGTTATTTGCACAGCGTGTCCCCCTTCCTCCACAGCTATTGGGAATGAGAAACAAAGATGAAGAGCTTGATCCATACCTTTGTATTTAAGAAAGCCACAGCTGATATATGGGGAATTATGTCTGGAAAAGCAGACTGGTGTCTGCTTTGAAATATTGGGCAACCTACTCAACGGCTTCAACTACCATGGGCTGCTATCTGCACTCAAGACTCACATTCATCCTCATCAGTCCTGGTTCCTTGTTTGAGAAACACTGTTTTAGATAACGCAGTCATGAATGATGCAGCACCCGTTTCAACTGGATGATGAAAAAATTCTCAACTACTTTCAGGAAATGAATACTGATCCTTATGGTGCACCCAGGAAGTCAGAGAATAGTAAGTGGTAGAGAGGAAAGGCAAGTAATGGTAGTCTGGGGACATGATGGAAACGTGGTGATTCATAGATGCAGCTTTCCCTGAAACAAACCAAAACACTGTATAGATTTCCCCATCTCTTTTAAAACAGTTCTATTGAGTTTCATTATTCCCAGGGCAGTAGAAAAAGTGCATTCTGAAATTCAATAGTAAATAAAATCAGGAAAACTGAGGCTATAATTCTGTGACCTCGTTGCACTTTGACATCTCATTATGCATTTCAAAACAGTGTACAGAAAAAGGATGCATACAAAAATGTATACCAAAAAGAATGAAAAAGCAAACAAAGAAACAAATACCACAGAAGAAGCAGAGTAGCATTTTATGTAGGCTAAATAAAGCAGTGAGCATCATACACTGCTGCAATTATTTTCAGAATTCAGCTTTAAATGAGTTATGAATATAATGAGGGAATGAAGAAGGAGAATTTGTGGCACTTAAAACATTTGATTTCTACTGGAATGAAGCATGGACTACCTGTTCTCCTGAAATTCAAGATTCAGTCTCCAGCTCCCTGCTTGCTGACTCCCATTTTCCTCATTGCATCTAGTGATGTGCTGTTCATAACTTCAGCTATACATTCATGTAGCACCAGCTTCATTTCACTTAGGACATTGACAAAAAGCTGGTGCTAACTCCCATAAGCAAATTTTAAATATGGTAGATCTGGGTTTCACTGACATTCGTCATGAGGGCAGACTACTAAAAGGGTTGCCTGTTGTATTTGGTTTGCATGGCAAGGTTTTGGGAGTGGTGGGGGCTGCAGGGGTAGCATCTGTGAGAAGACACCAGGAGCTGCCCCTATGTTGAACAAAGCCACTTCCAGCCAGCTCCAGAAAAGACTCGCAGCTCTCCAAAGCTGAGCCCATCAGCAACGTTGGTAGCACCTCTGAGATAACATATCTAAGACAGGGTAAAAAATGCTGAGCAGCAGCTGTGAGGGAGAGAAGTTAGAAAAATGTGAGAGAAACAAGCCTGCAGACACCAAGGCCAGTGAAGAAGGAGGGCAGGAGGTGCTCCAGGAGCCAGAGCAGAGGTTCCCTTGCAGCCCATGGTGCAGCCCATGGTGAGGACCACTCTCTCCCTTCAGCCCTTGGAGGTCCAAGGTGGAACAGAGATCCACCTGCAGCCTGTGGAGCATTCCACGCTGGAGCAGGTGGATGCCTGAGGGAGGCTGTGACCCCATGGGAAGCCCACGCTCCTGGCAGGACCTGTGGGCCCACAGAGAGAGAGGAGCCCATGCTGGAGCAGGTTTGCTGGCAGGACTTGTGACACCGTGGGGCACCCACGCTGGAGCAGTCTGTTCCTGGAGGACCGCAGCCCATGGAAAAGAACCCACGCTGGAGCAGTTCATGAAGAACTGCAACCCGTAGGAAGGACACACAGACAGCAGTGAAGTTGAGCCTGGGAAAAAGGCAAGGGTGGGGGGAAGACAGTTTTAGTTTTGTTTTTATTTTTCACTATCCTATTCTGTTACTAACTTGCAATAAAGCAAATTAATCTTTTCCAAATCGACTCTGTTTTGCCTGTGATGTTAACTGCTGAGTGATCTCCCCGTCCTTATCTTGACTCTATGAGCTTTTTATTGTGTTATCTCCCCTTGTCCTACTGAGAAGGGGGAGGGAGAAAGCAGCTTGGTGGCCACCTGGCAGCCAGCCAAGGTCAGCCCACTATGCCCATAGAGCTTTTCTCCCCTCACTTTGCATGCTCTGTGCTGGGCACAGCCTGTGTGGTGTGCAAGGGAGCACAGTGCCCTGCCCCGGTGTCCTCAGCCATGGCCTTGCTGGGGACAGCCCTGCCGTGGCTTCCCGAAGGTCGTGTAGGGTTGGAGCTAGTAGCCACCACCTCAGGCGACAATTAAAGGTGGAAGTTAGAGGAACATGGTAGTCATGCACAATACTCTCGTATCTGAAGGCTTGCGTAGGGGGTGAAGTTAATGAAAATTTTGCCTTTTTAAAGCTGGGAGGATTTTATTCCCAGTGGCTCACTTTGCATTTTAAATGCAGGGAAACCTAAGGCTGGTCTGATTTAAAGATATTACCAAGCTCTTGCCTTCATTTGGCCTTATGCCTAACTTATTAAAAAAAGATACTCATTTTGATCAAATTATTTTTTCAAATATTGGTGTTATGAAATAGTATTTTGTAGCCTGGCTGTGCATAAGTACTATCCTGAAAAATAAAGAGAAAATATAACAAAATACAATATGGTGACTCATTCACATGCTTTTTTTCATATTTCAATGGGAATGATGCAGCAGAAAATACTGCATGGCCTGATCAAAAGTACCAGAGCCTGATCAAAAGGATTTGTTGAATTAATTGTTAATGGTCATTGCAAAATACGTGAAATCGTGACATATTTAACGGCCAGAATACTCCTCAATGGATGCTGAGCTCACTGGGTGGAGTAACTTCTTAGTTATTACAGACGCAGGAAAGTTGCTACATTTGAAATCTTCTTGTCCTCATGCAGCTCATTTACATTGAAATTGCCTTTCAGCGTCACATCATCAGTTATATTTATGCTGTCCATTGACAGTCAAAGTATTCTTTGGGAAAAACAGATGCTTGGCAACATAGGAAAAAAACAGCACCTCATGACAGAAAATTAACATTTTTTGTATCCACAACTGTATGAAAAGTGTGTGATGTTCAAGGAGACTGTGAGAAGGACAGGGCAAAATGAAACTTGCATCAAATGTCTTTTAGTCCTGCATGTCTACCTTCCCAGCCTTTGAAAATGTCAGATCCTTGTGGAGTATTATCTATTGTGAAGAGGAATCATTATTCTTGCTGGTAGTGGTATTTTTAAAGAAATGGGACTAGATGCGTCACCACTGAAAAGCAGGAAATTTCCATTGACTTCAGAGAGAGTGGGAAGATAAGGACAGGCTCCTTAGAATATTGTATAGGAAGAGCTCAAAGGATTTTTCTTGTTGTGTGAATGACAGATAAGAAGAGAGAAATTCACATGGCAAGGCTTGTGATGTAAGGATCTGGTATTTCCTTGACATGCTTTGCCTTTTGGACTGGTGATCAAATATTAACTCTAAATAATGACTGTGATGAATGCTGACTTTTCTCAATGCCCTCTCTGATACTGCAATGTGAGTCATCATTAATAATACATAGCTTGAAATAAAAAAACTTTTATCTTCAATAATTAAAAATAATAGGCAAGAATTTTAGATTGGGTGATTTCCACTTTCTCATATACCAGGTTGTCTTATTCATTTCACTGCAAATGCTACATTTCCTCCACTGACATTGCCTCTGCAGATCACCTCAAGGCTTAACCTTGACCCTACCCTCTAGGTATGCTTTATGTATGTGTAAAACTGCTTTCGAACTGTAGTATCTGGGAGTAAACCTGAGTCTCACTTCTCATACAAAGATTGTTAGAATGATTTGCCCAAATTCTATGCTCTGCTGTTATTATTTTTTTGGAGTTGCTCGGACTTTGCACCGAGGTAGCACAGGGAAATGCAGCAATCCCTACGCTGGTAAGCCAGTTTCAGGTCTGCCACCTGAACACGCTGCTGTTTCGATGTCTCTGAATAGCATGCGGGTGATACGTGAAAGGATTATGTCTTTTTTTTTCTTTCATTAAATTAAGATAAAACCCCAAAGACCATGCATTTCATGCTAAAGTTCGGTATTTCCAGCACTTCTGGGCAGAGCTGGGGGTGCTGGTGAGGTGGAGCCTGTAGGGGAAGATGATGGGGATCTGGGAAGTTGTACCTCCTGGAGGAGCTTTTCCACTCTCTACATTTGAGGTTGTATCCTTCGTGACCTTGTCCTAGAAAGGGAAAAACACAGCAAAACACCTCTGAAATTTGCTTTTTGCTCTGTCAATTTTATTTGAGGATAATAAGGCTAAAAAAACCAAAACACCCAGAGGGTCAGAGGGCAACATCAACTAGTCCAAGGTTAAGGTAGAAGTCCCTTCCAGCCTAGACACACTGCTTCAATGACAACAGGAATATCCTGTGTGGTCAAAAGATTTTCACTTCATCTTGAGGAAGCAGAGCAGCATATATTATAATAAAATTTTGGTAATATTTGCACTGCTTCAGAAATAAAGATTAACATAGGATTTTAACCCAATGAATCAGTATCTCTCCGGTATATAAATAATGTCCTTAGGTATTTTGAAAATGAGCTGTTTCCTTATGCCATACAATAGCTCCCTAGAACCAGGAGATGGAGCCCTGCAGCCAAAGCCTACCGTCAATTGCTATCTCTACACCCAGAAGAAGTAATGCTTTACTTAAATTGCATTTGAGGAGAACGTTTCGTTTCTGCTTCCCCATGATAAGATTTTATGCGTGCCTTCGCTCAGCAGATTTGTGACTACTTGGTAAGGAAACAGGCCGATGGACATCTGTCCTCAGAAGAGGGTCAGCAACTGGAAGAGTGAAGGTGGCAAATCATCCATGCAGTTTTATACAGATGACTACCAACAGTGATAACAAATGCTCCAGGTAACACTAATAGGGCTGAGATGAAGCTATCTGCTGGGTCAGAGAGGGGAGTGGAGCAATCCCCCCATGCTGGGGCAGTGGGGGCCCTGGGCTGCCCCCCCCCCAGCCCCTGCCCCACCAGGGTCATGGCATGGGATGCCTGAGGGAGAATCACCCCACACCAGTGGGGTGGCACAGATAGGTTCAGGGGCTTCCTTGGCCGGCCCTGGTGCTTCAGGGCCTTTGAGCCCCAGACACAGGCTGTTTAAGGCTCTGCCATTTGCGTGGTGTTTATATTCAGCCATGCTGTGACAGTTTAATTAATTAGCAAGGCAATCAGGCTGGGGGGACCTGGCTGCGAGCATCTGGTGTGGCCTAAAAGCCCTCTGTGTACTCAACACTCAATTTACCCAGCTTGTTAAAGTCTGCCAAAACTTGCTGCTTCCCTTTTTGTGTTGCTAGCCAGTTATTAACAAGGGCAGTGCTTAGCAACTTAATTCAGCAGCTTTAGCCAAGATCCTCCCAGAATACAGGTGTCTAAGTCCTACTCGTTGCCTGCACTCCTTGGTTTCAATAGGAGTGTTGCACCTCAGTAGGAGTCTGCTGCCTGAACGGTGGGACAAGCAGGGACTTCTCAAGACACATATATACATACACACACACACAATTTCAAGGAAAACTAATCATTTCATTGAATATATACATGCAAAATAATATGAATCTTGCAAAACCGTTTGCTCCCTGGACTACATATATATACCAAAAAATAGCAAGCAAAGAAAACCGTTCACTGCACTTATTTTGCTTTGTTTTGGCAACACAAAAGACTGGATGTGAGCTGGCTCTCTTGCCAGTTCAGACAAGCACAGGGCTGCCGGAACAGTGCAGAGCAGCATTTGCCATGCCAGTGACCCTCAGCTAATTCTTTCAGGGTGATTTGGAGGCAAAGGAGTCAAAGGACAGCCCCAGTGTCAGACTCCAGACCAACTGGGAAGATTTCAGCTAGCTATTTCTTCTGAGTAAGGTCTTCAGATTCATAGCGGTTTAAAAGAATGCTTTCAAGATTATATTGCTATTGATGTTCAGTTAATCGATTTGTCAGTCATACTAGTACACTGTATGCCAGCTTACATTCTGATGCTAATAGAAAACAGTGAAAAGTAAATTTAAAAAATGGAAATTTAAATTGTCATGCTTGCAAGAGCCACAAACTGGAGCCTCTTGAGGAGGCTGATGGCAATGAGCACATTTCGAAGATTTTCTAACACAGTAAGAAGTAGTCACCACTATCCTGACTGCACTGGGATTTCCAGCTGCTACAATGCTCATCAGCACAGCACGTAACTAGGGAGTACAATGTAGAAACTTTTCCCAAAACCACTATTTTAAAATATAATGAAAAGTTACTTTCTGGTTGCTGGTGTTCATGCTGGATATGGAAAGCATTATATGGCACCGAGCGGCTGCTGCACATGCTTCCTGCTTCTGCAGCTGGTGGAGAAACATGATGTGGTGAAAAGAACTAGAATGTCATTCATCCACCATTATTAATGAATATATCCATTTCTTGTTGCTATCTATCTCAGTGAAAAATATTTTAGAAATAAGTTGTTGCCAGTCATGCACAGAAACAGACCTGATTTAATTGTTTGGATTTGATGATTTTACTTTGCAGCCTGTAAAAGGCACTTCCCCTGCAGACTCACTGTCAAAAACACTCTAAATATTTGAAGTGATGCTTCAAATGAATTTGGGAATGGGGAAGTGTCTCAAAAAAACCCTCAACAAAACAATGCTTAAAAGTGATCTGCAAAACAAACTTCGCATACCAACCTGTACTGTCTGGTTGTAGAATAATTAACTCAATAATCAGGTCCTGGCTGTGTATGCCAGACTGGCATCCAGACATGACAAGGTGTTTGCAGTGCTCCCTAGATGACTGTGAGGAACCAGGAGGAGTTTGTCTTCTTCTTCCCTGTTTATTTCGGCGGTCATGGAGACCAGCTGGAAAAATGAAAGTACAAATAGCCCTAACATATGCTATTATTTGCAATCTGTAAAGATTTATTGCAAATAGAGGTTGGAAGGGTCTTTCAAAAAGTGTGTTTAATGTATGTTTAGTGGAGTTTGGGTTGCATGGAGAAGTAGTATGTTTTATTAAGTCATTTGGTGCAGCTGGATGAAAAAGATTAACTTTTGGCATGAAAGCCCTTTTTGCATGGCTATTCCTAAGTCTTGATGTGGCCTGCAGGTAAAGACAATAACTAATCAAAAAAATGGATATATAGTGTATGAAATACGTACTTCGATGTACTGAAAGAACATGGCCTCATGCTCCACTGCTGGACGTATTTCATGGGAATGTTAAAAGTCAGGGGATGTTTTCTCCATTGGTTTGCTGCCTTTGTGTCAGATGATTTAAACTAGCCTTGTCAACTGTGGAGTGTTTCTTTTAGAAATAATTGGTCCATAAATGCAGCTTCACAGCATATGGATTGCTTTGGAGAGTGTCAGGAGAAATTCACTAAAATTGACTGTTTTCAGACTGAATAATTAAAACTTGTGCTTTGAAAAGGATGATCTTGTCATCAGCCAAGGAAAATAAACCAGCTTTTTATTCATCTGATGCCATGATCAAATGCTTTTCTCTTGCTATTTATGATGTGCCTCTACCCCTCATTTGATTGTTGTCTGGGAGGATAAAAAGAAAGACCTGCCAACCTTCTTGTAATCCCCACAACCTCCAAACAAACGAAAATTTCCTTTACCTGCCTTGCTGTGTTTTTTTGGTAAAGAGTGTATAAAATTTAAGTGAATGGCTTTGGAATGAAAGTTGTGGATTTAATATATTTAGCTGCAATGAACTCCAGACAAACATATGCAGTGAATAATGTCATGCTGCAGGTGTTTGGATTATCTGAGATTTACCCTCTCCTCCTTTTGCTAGGTGGTCCCTGGACATCAATTAGCAACTGCTTTTCTTCATCTTTGGAACAAACTGAATGGAGCTCTTCACCACCTCCTTTTGAAAGTTTCATAAAATACTAGTCCCTGAAACGATTTTCTATGCATGATTATATTTAAAATGAATAAATTTTAATGTATACAGGATACATTTTCAGTACTGGACTATAGATTCTATTATTGGTTCTAAATTTCTTGGCCACATTGCTCTATACCTCTTCTGAATTACTAATTCCTTTATTTACATCCATTATTGAAAGTAAAACCTGAGCATAAATATGTTCACATGTTATTTCTGAGAGAATCATGCTAGGAAAAAAAAAAAAAAAAGGAAAACTAATGCAGCTAGAACGTGGTGCTTACAACAGACCTCTGTGACTTTTCAGAGCACTATGTCACTTTACACTGAAGGAAGATTCAGGCCTCCAGCTGAGTTCACAATGAGAGCAGGTAATAATGAACTATATGGGATTTTCAGCTTAGGAGCTCATCTTTATTATACTACATTATTTTCTCTGAGAGAAGAAGGAAGACATAATCTTGCAAATATTAATTTAGCACACTGGAATTGGTTATATATGGGATGATGCTGCTGGAAGCTGAATGAGGGTGAAGAAAGGTACCATAAAGAATGAATGGTCACAGATGTGTCCCTGGGTTGCTATATGTTGTCGCATTATGGAATAACAAGTATACTTGATGCTGGGTGAAAGTTCATCTAGGGGTAACAATAATTACTAAAAAATATTTGTTAATTTTTCTTCAGCTTCTTTGTTTTTAAAAATCTCTGTTCCACACACCACCTTATTTCTGGTGCCACTGTAGCTACCTGGGCAGACAGTTGCTGGTCCCGAGGGCCTTGTCCTGGGGATCGCTCTCTTGGCTGAGTGAAGCTGCAGCTGAGAGTGGGTTGGATGTGTTGCCTGGGTAGCTCTGAGAAAAACAATCACTACAGAAATCCCCTCAAAGCTGGTGAGGCTGAATGTCCTGCCCAGCAGCTGAGAAGGAGCTGCTGCTGCTGCTGCTGCCACCTCACTGATTTCTCCTCCATATCTGTGTATATTTGTGATAAAACTCTGATAGCAGGTCTTCAAGGGGTGTTATTCCTTCTCCAATGAGCTTAATGACATAGCGCTCTTCGCTTCCTTTTTTGGATCTAATTTCTAGGGTACTAAGTCTATGGGGCAATAGGGACTGTGAGAGAATGTCGTATGGCAGATATTTCAAACTGTTTCATCTACATGCAGACTTAAAAGCACAAGAGCATATGTATTTGGTGCTCTGGTGCTGTGAAAGGGACGGGATATCTAGCAACTCTTGCTAAAGGTTTCTTGTGTACATTGTGAAATAATGTTTACTGTTTTGGAAAACTTTGGATGATGGAAATACTATTTTCTCCCCTCCCCCTTTTTTTTTCTTTCTCTAATTATAAGAATAAAAGAACAATTTATCTACTGTACTCTAGATGACATGGTACAGAATAGTGTTTTTTGGTGATAACCAGTAAGGTATGCATGATGTCATTGTTATCAGTAATTATGTTGATATATTTGCTCTACTTACGTTGATTTCCTTCTTTCATTTGATTTCTTAATGTTGCTGGGGCACTGACTGCAGTATGAAGAAAAATGTGCAAAGCAGTGATATGTGCCTAGAATTGAAATTTAGCAAAGTTTTCTTTAAAAATGGAGGAAAGGAAAGAAATCGTTCTGCTTCCTTTGTTTGTCATACCCCACAATGCTAACCCTCTGAGTCTGGGAGAACACTAGAATAACAAACTCTGCCAGCCATGCTTCCACAAATCTATTAGAAAATTACAAATACATAATATTGCATGTAGAGACTAGGGTGGCTTAATTAATTGCCTTTTACATCCTTTTTATTTTACCTGCTTTGTTCATTAGGTGTTAGATAAGAGATTTCATATTTGCAATTATTTCCTCCCATCCATCTTGAATATTTGAGATCTTCTTTCTTATAGTGATATTTTTCTGTATGTATTCTGTAAATATTTTTATTATATTAAGGTAGGACCTAAAGGTCTCAGTGATGATTAGGATGGCACTGAGGAGTTTACATGCATTGATTTCAAAGCCCCAGAAGATAGCTTTGTCATCCAGCAAGTGTAGGTGTTAATGAACAACAACATTTTGAACAGGAGCGTGTGCAACAGTTGGAATCATTCTGCTGTGCTCTGAAAGTAAATGACATGAAGCTAATAGCTTGAGGTTGGAACAAATTAAACATGTTATTGCCTAATAAAATATGCTAATGGTGTCCTTCACAAATTAAAATTATGTTTCTTATTTACACGTGAATGTCCTATTTAATCTTCTTGTGGTTGGATTGTTCTTTGTAACGTGTTATGATAAATAAGGCTATACAAAAAGAACTATCCCCAGCATATGAAAATAGAAAAATAGAATTCCAAAATACAATTTTTCTTGGTTCCCACTATGCTTCTCATCTTGTGTGATAGGTTAGTGATAGACTAGACTGTGTAGACTATATGTATGTTTTTTATAGAGATGGGATTACATATACATATTTCATCGCTATCCCACAAAACGTTGTGCAGAAAAAAAATGCATTCAATGTCTTTTACCTTCTAAAAATATACCTGAGAAATGAAACATGAAGTCATTTTATTCAGTTTCTTGCATTTTTTAAACTTTTATAGAAAGCTATTATTAAACATTTTACAGGGACAAAGTTTGAAAACCAAGCATGTATTCATACTTTTGGGTTTATATATAAGATAGCACAGAAATATTTTAAAAGCATAAAAACATTAACAGCAAAGCTCTGTCTGGTCTTACAGCCCCTTTTGGAAATGGCCTCTCCCAAAGAGAATCATAGAAAGTCCTGAGTTGGAAGGGACCCACAAGGATCATTGAGTCCAACTCCTGTCCCTGCATATGACAACCCCACAGTTTACATCGTGTGTCTGAGGGCATTGTCCATTCTCTTCTTGAACACTGTCAGGCTTGGGGCTGTGACACCTCCCTGGGGAGCCTCTTCCAGAACATACAGCATGTTTAGATTTGCCCTGAAGTTACAATCTGACTTTTTCAAAGCTAACATTGGCAGAAGGTTGATAAGAAAACACCCTAGATTCAAGGAACCACTGTTTAGAATTTATTCTAGAGTTCAATGATAAAAGTGATCAGATTTTAAAATACTGGAAGTCTCATGCTAAGTAGAGAAGAGTGAAAAAAGGTCTCACACATATGAATTAGGGTGTTGTGAATTTTACATACCTCATGATTAAATACACTAATATCCCATGTAAATACAGAGCTGTTGTTTGGACTGCGAGTTTTAAGTGACCTTTCCTGAAACATCCAAAATGGCATTTAAGGTGCAGATGGTATAAATAATTCCTTCTGATTACTAAACTTGCTTAGTTTTTTTGTTTATTTGTTTGTTTGTTTTTAAACCTGGAGTTCATGTCCAGCCTGCAGCTGAAGCCCAGAGAGTCTCCCTGATAACTGAATAGCTGTGCTGAGACGGAAAGCAGAGGAGAGATGAAACTGTGGTGTTTTGGGCTCCCTGGCGGGGATGTGGCCAGCAAGAGAAAGAGCCGATAGCAAAGGGGGAGAAATGTGTGGTCAGAGGGGTTTGTAAGGGCTGGGCAACACTGGAAATTTCCTTCTCACTGGCACTCTCCATACAGGTGAGCAGCTGGAAAGGCTCAGCAAGTCACCAAGGCAGACACCGAGGACTTCTATCAGTCACAACTTTTATTATTTTGACCAATTCCCTCTAACTACCCCTGAGTCTGACTGATTAATCTGGGAGATGTTTCTCTATTAGGGAATGTTTCCAGCAGCAAAATAATTTTTCTAATTTCCCCAACCTCAACTCCAAGTGACTTTTAGTGAAGAATGCACCATGCATATCTTTTAGACTATTAAAAAATGAACTGCCCAACACACAACTGTATGTAGCTGCCAGATTTTACCACTCTGTAAGAAATATTGAACATCTGCATACTTGGAAGACACTGTCCTAGTTTTGGGGTTGTCATTCACATTGTCACAGCTCCCTGACACTAACACTGGCAGGTTGTCCTGGAGAGGTTTTAGGTGTATAATGTAGATACAGGTTGAGATAATCCATGGGGGGGACTTATGTCCAGATGTTATTGGCTGCGAAGAGCTGAGCAAAGGTCATTCAGGCAGGAGTTGTCACTGGTGGCTGCCAAGGAGCTGGTCTCATGGCAGATGGGAACCTCTTTTGGAGACTCTTTGTGGTCAAGCTTAGGAAATGAGCTGGGGGACATCTTAATTAACACTTTCCTTGGTTCAGAGGGCCTTAGTCAGGGAAGAGATGTGACGTTTCTTTCATGCTAGAATTGTTAACATCTAATTATTTATTTTGAATGATGAGGACTTCGGTTGAGTTGTCTTTTCAATGACACAAGTGAAATAGATGGACACACTAGGGGAGATGCCGAGCTAACCAAATGGAACCTGATGAGTTTTGCCCTTTATAAAAAGTTGTAGCTGTTGTTTGCACAAAAAAAATCTGCAAATCCTTCCTCCATCTAGCAATGGTATTGTTGAAGTGAAGCACTGGTTCTAATTAGAATAAAGCTATTTAGTTTCCTAGAATATTCTTTTCATATTTTTATGGAGCAAATCCAGCCACATGCATAAAAAATACCAAAACCAGAAGACTCAAACACTGTAATGTGTTGTAAAACCAGTCTTGCACTTGTGAAGTTTAATGAAGGTTAGCTACAGATTTAAATGGATCGTGAATTAAGTCTTACGTACACTATTGAGAAGATGTGGATAATTTCCAAGGTAATGGTTCTGTTCAGATATATCTAGATTTCTTCACAAAGGAAAACAAGATTGTATATAACTGGTATCTTTGAGAATCAACTGACTTCAAACAGTGATTTAATCTTTATTACTCAGAAATGCACTTCAGAGCTAACGGGGCATTTTCATGTTCAAAGAAATTTTAAATAATGTTTTTCAAACATAGCCTGCGATTTTTTTTTTTTTTTCTTAAAGGCATATTTTGATCAAATTAGGAAGCTGAAAGTACTGTACAAAATTTGTTTAATACAGAATTAAATGAACATGGTATATTACTACACTCAAAAGACATAGATACAGATTCACATTCTGGTACAAGTGTGATCTGTCTTCTCAGTAACAGAAGAGAACTTTAAAGCTGGACTAAACAGTGAGCTGTAGAGTAATGTTTTATAGGATTTTTTAACCCTCAAAGCTGAAAAATCATAAATAAGGCCTCTAAATCAAGACTTATACGTACAAATAAAGAGTCTGAAACAGCAAAGAAGTGATGCCTAATTTTGTTTGCTTGCATTTCTGAGACATTACAGTGCAACATGGCAATATTTGCAAATCACTCCATTCAAATACTATGATCTTCACAAAATAGATCTGCTAATATTTTCTGGATACTCTGAAAGCTGAGATCCTTAGGCTGTCTCTTTATTCAACTGCTGAGGCTTTATGAAGACTACATGATATTGGTTAAAGAGTAGAAATGCTACTACCTCCAGCAATGAGTCCTTCAAAACAATGATTAAAAATCCCATGATCATCGTTGCACGTGATCTGGTTTTGCCTTGTTCTATGTTTATGCTTTTTTCTTACTAGGAATAAAATCCTGTAACTCTCCATTGTAGTTTTTGTTCTCACAGTAATGGCGATTAGAAGTTGTGCTGGTTTTAACTGGAATAGACTTAATTTTCTTCGTAGTAGCTGGTATGGGGCCATGTTTTGCATTTGTGCTGGAAACAGTGTTGATAACACCAGGATGTTTTAGCTATTGCTGAGCAGGGCTTAGAGAGAGTCAAAGCCTTTTCTGCTTCCCACCCCACCCTACCTGTGAGGGAAAAAGAAGGAATTGGGGGAGATGTTTGGAGTTATGATGGTTGTCACCCCAAGGTACTGTTACACATGATGGAACCCGGCTTTCCTGGAGATGGCTGAAAACCTGCCTGCCCATGGGAAATAGTGAATGAATTCCTTGTTTTGCTTTGCTTGTGTGCGCAGCTTTTCCTTTACTTGTTGAACTGTCTTTATCTCAGCCCTTGAGTTTTCTCACTTTTACTCTTCTGATTCTTTCCCCCATCCCACCAGGGGGGAGGGAGTGAGCAGCTGGGAGGGGGCTTAGTGGTTGGATGGGGTTAAACCACAACAGAAGTCCAATGCATCACAAAATTATGTTTGCTCTTTTGTCACAAAAATCCAATAATCAGTGTTTGATCTGCTGTGACACTTATGTTAGGATTGTCAATAGTCTTTAGGGACTTTAATCGGAACCCACACATTTATCAGTACAAGTTTACTCTGAAAATCCTGGCTGTAGAAAAGACATTCTCTTCAAAATACTGATGGACAAACCAGTAAATAAGTAAACTAGAAATTTATGTACATCTTTTGAACTAAAAAAAAAAAACGTAGTTTTGCCACATGAAAAGATTACAGCTGCTAGAAAAAGATAGAATAATTTCAAATTTTAGAAGAGAAATTCAGGAGAACTGAGATGGAACAAAAAATAGAAAACAGTATTCAGCAACACAAATTTGCAAGAATGTTTTCTGACAGCCTGTATTTTTGTTTTTGCTAGTAAAGGTAGAATTCTACATAAACAGTTAAACAATGATGATTTTAGTTACTGACATAAACTGGTGCTATTTAGTACTACTTCAAAGGTATTGAACTTCAGAGTTACAGATCCTTCAGCCCCCATTTTGGCATCCTTCTTCTGCAGCTTCTTCTTCAGTTTTCTTGCTCTGTTTTAGAAAGCAAAAATAATTTAAAAGAAAGGTGGAAAAGAAGTCTTCAAAATATTGCTAGTCAGATGAATTTGCAGTTCTCTTGACAGTCCAAACACAGTGTCTGAAGACAGTACTTTGTCATTTTAAGGCAGTATTTTGTAGCTCTTTGAAGTCACTCAGTCCAATCTGATTAGTAGGGTTAGTTATAAAGGATGAAAACATCATAGCTTGCATGAGTACTGGGAGTCTCTTATTCTCCTCAGTGGGCACCTAAGATCCTCTTGCTATATGTTGGAAACTCTTGTGTAACTTTTCCTTTGCAGGTTGCAGTCCTTATACAACAGATGGAATGGGATACAGATGCAAAGATACTATCAGATGCAAACACATCACAAGGATAAAAGAGGAACATGAAAACAGAAAGAACTATAAAATTTAGTTTTCTATGACTAAAAATGAGTGTCTTCCGGTAGTCAATACAGATGCAATCCAGGGCACCTGCTCTGTCCTCACCTGAAAGGAGAGCTACAGACTACTATGCCCCTTACTTTCCCTATATCTTATCAAGTCCTTTTGTATATATATACATTTGTACTTTAGCACCAAAGACCAAAAGAAACTCAGAATACTGTGACATAGGAAAAAAGCAGGACCTAGGTGTTTCCAGTGCCTTAAATCCTCCTGTCCCTACAGACATTCATTGCCAGAGTATGCCCTACGTTGACATGTGGGGTTATCATACTAATACATCCATAAAGGGTGTTGCAGCAAGGCAACTATTTGGGTACACTAGGAGTTACCTGAGCACAGGGGTGGCTGTCTGTTTCTGAGTGGATATTAAGATCTTGGCCTTAAATCATGTAAGGATAATAATCACATCAATTTGAATGGGAGGTTTAAAAACTCAACATAAGTAGGATAGAAAGAAAATTAATGTCTGAGGTATTTTTGAGCTTAGAAATGAAGAGGAATATTTTAGTGACTGAGGGAGATTATCACTGTGCTTAGTGCTAAGGTCTACAAGGCCATTCTCATGGATATTTTGGCCTATTTGCAGTCTGGCATGAAAACCAAACCTGTCAGTCATTGTAACAGAGCCATTCTCTACTGCCTCCACCATGGCTACCAGCTTCACCAACCTCTGCTGCTACAAAGACTTTCTGAGGAACATGGCAAACATTTTAAACAATATTTAGATAAGTATTGTGTTCAAGTTTTTGTGCAATGTTTAAGCAAATCCTGAAGCTGCAGGACATTTTAAGAAAAGTTGTGCCCACAGACTTCTTTTTGATTCTTTACCAGGAGAGGCTTATGTTGGCAAAGGCCATAAAAGCTCTAGGGAGAGATCCATCTTAAGGCAAAAGAGGAAAGGGTTTGCAACTCCATCCCAGGTGGAAGCAGGGCAGTTTAGGTGCTGTAGGTGCTCCACAGCCTATTACACAAGTTTCCCTTCTCCAGCAAATCTGGCAGAGACAAGTTTTGGTAAGCAGAGATGAATCTATCTGGCATTTTTGTATGTACCCGCTCAACAGGGGAAAAACATTTCTAGGACAGGCAGCTCTATTTCCCTAAGGGGAATAAAGCAAGAACAGAGGGTTGGGAACATCATGCTTAAGGCCAAGTGGTATGGCCACATCTTACTGGGCAGAGCTCAACATCTGGAAGTCAGCTGAAGGACAGCGTGAGGCCCTGGAAGGTCCTGCCTGTGGCATGGAATACAACACAGGCGTTGGGTTGAGCTCCATCCTGCTTCTGCCAGTTGCACCATAGATGTTGCTGTTTCTGGAGCTTCCCTGCTTTTATATAGTGATGACACCTCTGGGAAAGTTCAGTCTATTTTTCTCCTCATGAAGAAAGGCTCAGCAACTCAGAACTGGAGACACAAACCATTAGATGTACAAAATAAATAAGAACAGTGGGACACAACCAAAGAAAGAATATATATTCTTTCAAATTAGCCCAGTAGTTGAGAAACTCTGCTTAGAAAATCTGTGGAGACTGCAATCAAGCTGTGGCTATATATTCCTGCATGTTGAGAAATTGCTTTAGAGGAATGGGATTTTCTGTCTTAAATTTTCTCAAGATATTAAGAAAGTTTTGTGCTGTTTTCCTGGTTTCTGCAACAGATTACTATGTACTTAACGCTTCCAGCGTTGGAAATCATCCAGGCATAACGAAGATAACAGTCAGTGAGGGATATTGTAGATTATTTCTCTCTGACACTCTCTAAGCCCTCATTTTGTGAGACCAAAAGGTTTCTCAGTGTGCATTAGCTGAAATGTATCTTGAAATCATGAAGTATCCATCTACCTGGTGCTCATGGCTAGCTATTTTCTTGGGGAGAACTTTTGTCCTAACTGTAGAAGCTCTTCATAGGATCCAGTTGTAATCTCCCTCCTGAAAAAGAGAAAAAGAAATTAGGATGGAAGCTGTTCTTGCATGCTTTCACAAATGAAATAAATTTGAGTAGGTGGTAATGCAAGCTTGATCCCTTCCGTGCAAAAAAAAACCTCATGACCTGAGGGCTTTCTTGAGAGGGGAAAAAAAAAAGGAAAAAAAAAGGGGGTCATTTTTATTTTGGGTGCAGTTGTGAGGATTTAAATTGGCTCGAAGTAGCTTTTTTGGAGTAGAGGAGACAGAGGGAAATTTAGACAATTTGCCGGCAATCCTTCCTGGCTCCTGGCAGGTACCATAGGGCGTGACAGAGGTCAGATGGCAATTTACAGCAAACCATGAGGTGCAATGTAGAAAATGCCTCCAGTAGCACTATTAATATTTGTTCTCCATTTCCTCTGATCTAAAGCCCTCTGATCTAAATCTCCCAGCTGCCCCTGGTTGCACGGTCCCAGGCACCGCCAGAGAAGAACCAGAAAGATAAACTCTGCTTTTAAACAAAGAGCTTGCTGATCATTCCTAAGCTTGTTAAACAATGCCATTAGGCAAGAATTTAGGAAATTTCAGAAAGGCCACAAGATATGCAAAATTAATTTGCCGTTGGGTCTTTACAGCCTCCTCTATATCCTTTCTCCAGCTACAGAAAATTGAGAACAAAGGAAATAAATTGTATCTAAACATTGAAGAGGAGGCTTGTTAATTGATACAGCAAATCAGTTAAATACCACTTTAAAGTCCTTTAGGTGGACCATACTGTGGGTTAAGAGCAGCTTCCAATTGAAAACACAAAGCGAATGCTGATGACCTTCTTTCCCACAGCAAGCACAGTGCTATAGTGTTAATTCTGGAAAGAAGCACAAGGTGTGGGCTGGTAGCTGAAGGTTTGGGTGAATTGTTGGAAGGCAGAACTTGTTAAACTGTGCCCCATGAGAATGAGAACCTTCCCACTATGTATTTTCACTGTTACCTTTAGGCAGGGTGTAGCTCTGGACATCCCTGGAAAGAGTCTCAGGTTTATGTGGACTACCATGAATGCCCAGCGGTCTAGTGGAGCTCCTGGGCCTATTTACCTTTGGGAGATACATTTCACTCAGATGGTCATGGAAAGGTCAAGTTGCTGTCCTGCGAGCACAGTCCCACTGGTTACGAAATTTAGAATATGAATCGCAGTTTGATTTGATCGAAGTGTGGATGCAAGTGAGTCAGAGTATTGATGAGGAGAGACAGTATGTCATTTGGCTATTAGCAGCATTTATTCCTGACATTCAACAGATGATAGCTTATCTTCCCATAAGGACCTACTAAAATGTTAAATCAATAAAAAAAAGGGAAAGCGCCAACCTCATTATTTGTGTTCACTATAAATAGCTTGGCCCAGGTTAACAAACCCGTCAACTGGATATACAGTATCAATTTCTCAAATATTAGTATTTTCTCACAATGGTAGGGTTTCTCTCTATAAGTAGGCAAGAAAACAAGCACAATGACTGACATATCAATATATGTAGCAATAATCAGTAAATACTGTCTTTTTAAATTTTATATGGCCAAGTATTTAGATTGAATGGTATTAATGGGCTATTAATTGTATAAATCAGGGAGGCTTAAATGTTGAGTTATCTTACAGAATAACTGTGTGCAGTCAATATTTAGTGACTTGTATAGTTACTGAAAACCTAAGCCTCCACAGCTGCATCTACTAGAGAAATAAAACCAGTTTCTGAAGAGTTCAACAAGTTGCACACAATATCAAAGGTTCAGAAAAAGCACCTCAGGCTTTACAAAAGCAATTAGTTACCTTGCTGACTGCACTAGGAAAAAGAATTCTGAATATGATTGTCAGCACCTGTCTTTATCAGCACGACCAAGAGAAAGAGGGACAATGCTCATAATTGAAACTCAGCTGAATCACAACCAAGGGTGCGGCAAAGATCATCCATCTCAGCACTGCTGGGATACCCTGAAAAGATGCAAGTTACAGTCTCAAGCAAAAAATGTTACCTCATTCCCATTAATTTCAGGTGGATAATTGGGCAGAATATAGGCTGTGTAATTAAGGACAGAGAAGAATACACAATTTTAAATACCTTCTGTTCCATAATGCTGCAAGATACAATGATCTTGCTGCTCAGTGTGACATTGATTTTTAGACAAATCAAAGAATGAAAAGAAAATGTTAGCCTTTTTAGTACTACTTACTGCTTTTTAAAAAACAGAAGGCGATACATTAACAAACTGCCTATGTGTTGACTTCTTAGTACTACACAGCTTTCTGGTGACTGATGGCACAGGGAGTAGGTACTTTGGGCCTGTCACTGGGGAGGAACTTAGGAAAATTTTCATATATTAAGTAAGAACAAGAATTTGTAGTGGATCAGTTAAATTGCGCTATGTTCTGTATGTCATATAGAAATGAAAAGGCTATATTCTATTTCCAAATTAATCCAATTTACCTTAATTCCCATTAAAAGCAGAGTCTCCCAAGAGGATTTGGTTCAGTTTAATCAACCCATTCTAAAAATTAATTCTGATCAGTTTCATTGAATGTCTTCACTTGAAGAAGCCCTTTCTTCTTAATGAGTAGCTATATAAAAATATATAAACTAAATTGAAATCAATAAATAAATCTACATAAGTAATTAAAAGCAAGATGTGTTTATCTAAAAATAATATTGGATGTAGGAATATATAGGTAGCAAAATGTTATAACAGTTCAGTGACTAACTTCCACGGACTTCAAGATGTCGTTGTCTCGATGACTGAATGCTGCAGAACCTTGATATCTGGAGAGATCAGGCTCTTTGGGCTATGATGGAAACACCTGATCTCTGCCCTTGCTCTGGAAAGGAGCAGGCACAGTGACCTGTCAAAGAGGGCAAGTGAATGAGAAGCTAATGGTGAGAAAATGTACCCCAAAATACTTCCCAACCAGCTAATTTGCAGTTGATCTGTTCAGGGAAGTTCTCTTCACGGAAGCAAGAATAATTAATTTTGTCATTTTCTCGGAGGTTTCTTTAGACACTCGCTAACGTTGCTTTATATGTCACTGTGTCTGCACCAGCAAACACCTCACCAGCTTCATCGGCCCTTTGCTTGCACCCTCTGAAGCAGGGGGGATGCATTTGACCATGCATGTTGCTGTGCTGGAGGTCGCTGAGCCAAACAGGCTCTGCCACTGGACTGCATCATATTGATAAACGTCTTTGCTTTGGCCCTCTGCATGTGATCCAGGATCAACAACAGAAAACATCTACTTAATATCACTTTTAGTGCTGTTTTCTTGAGGGTAATTTAACAAAAGTTTCCTACGGACTACTTTATCCAAGTTCATACAGATGAAGTCCCTGTAGTCATTTTACTCAGTGTTCACTTCATGACTCACAGTCTGATTGATATTTTTGCCCTGTGAACTTACTACTGAAGACAAATTACCATTGCATAACATTTTGCTCACAGTAAAGTAATATATCACCTGCTTTTAAGAATAAGTTTGTTTAGGTTGCACCCTGGTGGTTTTCTTCTTACTGCTTAAACTTCTCCTTTGGGTGTAATATTTCCAAACTAAATACAGTAACCTTTTCTTAGTTTTAATAGAATTTGAAAATAAAGAGAAATGGCTTATAGCTAGGTGTTCACAAGCATTTTCCTTCAAATGCCAGGGCTGAGGCCATTATAGCCATCAACCCACCAGATTAACAACATCATAATGATGTTACTAGCTTTGTAAAAGGTCTATTTATAAAACAAACGATCAACTGAAAAGAAGGTAACTTATCTGTTGTTGTTATGGATACCAACACAAAAGTCCTTGATCAAAAATAACAGTTGCAATTTCAGATTTAAAAATTATTTTCATATTTTGACCAGGAAAAAATTATATTGGAAAGAGTATTGGCATACTTGTCTTTTAACTGAGTTTGGATTCTAAAAATTTCTGAACAAACTGCAAAGGTTTTGTACCACTTTCTGTTAAGATATGGAAACCTTCCAAAGACATGTGCCAAAGTTTTCAGTTCTCTAGGACACACACATTCTGACATGGTCTTTAGAAGTGTGACCACGTCAACCAGTTTGACTTGCGTTCAGTAAATGAGATGACATTTATGCCAACAAAGGAAAAGTTCAACATTTTTTATTAAAGCAAGAGATTGAGCAAAAGAATAAAGAAGAGGAATTTCTGTCATCAGGGTTCCTGAAGTCAACTTTTTTGGACTGATGGGGGAGCTCCAAACCATGGCGGCAATTTGAGAATGAAGCAGGGTCAATCCTCACCTGTATGGCTCAGGAACATGCTTCAAATACCCTGTCTCAGCTCAGCAAATGCTCTTTGTTTTAACAGTGAATGATCTTTACCATTTACTTGTGTGAAAGAGCTGTAAGTCTGAAATGGAGAAGACTGGAGATACTGAGAAAATAATTGGATTTTATTTTTTTACAGAATGTTTTCCCAATAATTTTCACTCTTGTTGGGACCCATGCACTGCCAGGCTTTATGTAGACTTGTATGGCAGCCCTGTGTGACGACGGTCAGAAACTAGTAGGTAATGACTCTTGCCATGGTGGAAACACTTGAGCCTTAACTGGGCAGTGCACCGCGCAACTCAGTTGGGACAGCGGAGAGATTAAAGCAAACCAAGTGAGGAAAGAGGTCAGTGAAATTCTCCCTCATGCCGATTAGGGAATCAAACTGTTGCTGCTGCAACACCATTTGGTTTCTACCCTCTGTCTGCAGCAGTATGGCTTACATGGGCTTCTCCACTGACTTTGCAAGGGTTTTCACTCAAACAGCTCCTTACTTTTATCAGAGAACAGTAAACTTGATGCAGAAAGCCCTGTGTTATTGCCATCAGTCCTTTGCTGGGCAGTGAGATCTGCTCTACACACTGCAGAGGCTGGGTGGCTGTGGGGATGTCCAGGTGCCCAGTGCAGCCCCCTATGTACAGCTCTGACACTGCAGAAATGTTCATTTGCAGTCTCAGACGTGGAGTTGTTATGCTGGCAGCAACCCCGGGCAGACTACTTTCTGGCAAGATTGCACCCACTCTGATATGTATTTTTGCTTGCTGCTAATGAAGTCTCCAAGTTCTTCTTTATGTGTTATTTTTTCCCTCCTCAGAAGAATACTTCAGAGCAACACAGGCAGCAGGTTAGCAGCTATTTCTGATTGATTCTCTTCAAACTCAGAAGCAATCAGAATGCAGTAATGAAATTTATTGACCACTGCACAACATAGAATTCAGCAGTCAAAAAAAGGTTATGACAGTCCCTATATACAGCAAGTACTCTAACACTATTATTTCTTTTATAACTTCTGGATGAACTGAGCTTCAAGAACTTGTTTAAAAGTAATGAATGTTTGATTCCTTTGGGTAACACTGTGGTACAACTGGTTCAAATGATGGTTCCAAAAAGTTGTGTTATTTTTCTTTTTAATGTATTTTGACACAAATGGTTGTTACAGAAAGCCTCAGAAAGTTCATTTGTGCATGTCTGTGAAGCAGAAAAATAACACTGCTTGCTATTTTATGAGAGACTGAACCAGAGGATACAGTTAGTTTTAAGGAGATTAATTTGGTGATTGGATTGAAGGTACTTTGACAGAAATCACGGTGTGAAAACTAGACAGATTATATAGAAATTAAGGAAAGGACATGGAAGTTTTTATGGCTTCCTTATTACTTTCATGAACAGCTCAGCATACAAGACATACACTCCACTTATGCAAAATGAACCAGGGTTATTTGAATTTGAAGACGGAGCTGTTTGTTTATTACAAACAGAACTTGACCACATGTTTTACATGAGATGGTTCATGTTGAGGATTAAAAGTCTTTCCTACCATTATTTTTAAAGAAGCATAGAGCAGAATGACAAATATATCTAGACACAGCAAATCCTAAGAACACTGTATTTCAGATCTGATTGAAAGAGTAGTGAGTAATGTTATAAATACATGTTTCTAAAGATGGTGATTCATCTTAGTGAAACATCTTGCGAATTACCTTCACTCTTCCTTATAAGATCTTCAAACATTTTAACTAGTAACAGATATGATTTATCACTATATTGTTGCAAGAGTGGTTCAATAAAACAGCTTGTGAAATCTCACAAAGCTGGTCATCCACAGTAGCTTTTATAATGGAAAGATTTCTCATTTGTCTAAATAATCTTCCTTTTCTATTTCATGTATGTTATACCCCCCAAAATTGAGAGGTGCACTAGAGTTGTGGCATTGTAGCAACACCATGTAATTGGTAACAGCCTGTGTGCATACTGACTTTGCAAATATTATTGAAAATACAGCCTCGCACCAGCACAAATAAGGTGATGATGATGGCCAACTTTACTAAGTTCTAGGTAGGGCTTCACTTTATTTTTCTCTTGTGCATCATGGCCAAAGCATATTCTCCTCCTTTGGTAGCATGGATTTAGAGGTAGAGTCATGGGTTATAAAGGATATAAATGGTTTACAGAGATAATAAATGATTAGTAATTGTTGCTAGCAAGCTGTGAATTTCAGCAGCATTATATACATCAGTGGAAAATGCTTGGGGTCTCTGGCGGCCAGCCTTTTGGCCAGGGAAGTATCAATATTTTTGCACAGCAGCAAAGAGCCACATGCCTGTTTGCGGTCCCCTCCACGTCAGGAGCCGGGACCCCATGCAGGGCCCTGGCTGGCTCCAGTGGAGCCAGGCTGGTCCCCTGCCTGGGCTGGCCTGAGAGCCCTGGGCAGGTGCAGCAGGGCAGGGGCCACCTGGGAGAGCTGGTTTTCCAGTGTGATTTTCTTCTGTGCTCACTGCACCGGGGAGGGAGGGTGACTGGAGAGAGGTGGCCGCTTCACAGCAACATGGGCATTTTGGTCCTGATCCCCATCTGTCCTGAGGGATCTCCAGCAGTGAGCAAGGATGGATGCCAGACCCGCAGAATTGCCTGTCAGCAGCAGCCCAGGCTGAGACATCATCTTTTCATGGATCCTTTGGGATTTCCAGTGGAATCTATTGCTGCTGGTTATCCCCTAAGCAAAACACATTAATTGGTTATTACTCTTTGGACTCAATATTAAACACACATAAAAAAAGAAACTTAAATATGACCCTTTGATGCTGTAGCATTGTCTTCTGATTTCTACAATACAAAATATGTTAATCAGATCAGCCTGCTATATTATGATTGAAAAAAATCACTTGTCAAAAATAATGAAGAGAATATACATTTTGAACATTACCCTTATTTTATTTACCTTTCATTCATTGATTCCACAGCTCACTTATTTATAGTGTGCCTTCTAGTCCTTATTGTTAACAATACTAAGATCCTACTGTTCTTTTCAATGAAGAGGCTTCTTAGAGTGAGTAGTCAAAATAGCCTGAAGTGATATTTTCATATATAAGCAGGGGCAGCAACAAAAAGCTTTTCAGAGCAGCCCCTGATCCAGTGCCATGAATAATCCAATGAAAACTGTAGCATAAACCGAAGTGGTATCTGTACTACCTTGTGAATTATTGATTTGATTGTTAAAAGAACTACTTTGCTATTAATCAGAATGAAAATGTCAGTGCTGCAAAACTTAATTTTGAAACCAACATCCAGTTTTTAGCTGTATCTTTGCACAGAAGCTCCAGCTACCAGAGTTCACTTTTGTGGCAGCATTGAGCACAGTCTTGGGGATGCAAATTACATCATGGGATCCTTATCAAAGAGCCGAATTCTGCACAGTGTCTAGACACAAGAGCCATTACCTATATTTCAAAGAAAGAGAAAACATTAAGTCACAATATCTAGCAGCTTATGGCTAATATTTTTATGTGTCTGAAATTTAACTTTCATATAGAAAAAGCCCCCATTCTGACACCTCCAGAAATATGTTAGAGAATATGTCTAAATTTAAGCACTTGCATATCTCCACTTAAGCATATACAACTAAGCACTTATGTACGTTCTCTTCTGAACTAGAAAATCTATTACTATTCTGTTTCACTGTTTTTCTACCCTTTTTCATGCCATCTATGGTTTCTCAAAATCTTCAGTTATTTTTCTGCCTCTTGATGGTATTTATATCCAAACAGGCAGCTGACTACAAAACTACCTCTGTGGTTATTACACATATAGACAAGACTGTTTATTTCAGATTTAGCTGCAGATTAGTTTGGAACAACTGTGGCACAAGTGTCAGCATACAGGTGGGCTTGCATGCTTAAATTTGCAAAACTAGAAGCTGCAGGACAAAATATGAATCCAAATAGCCACAACACAGCAAAGTATTAAAGCATGTGTTTAAATATAAGAATGAATTTGATGCTTTGCTGAAGTGGAATAAAAAAAGAACTGTACTAGATACTTGCTTGGTCAGTTCCTTTTACAGTGACTGTCTGGCTAAGCAACATAAAGACAGTCTGATCCTTCTATAATCTTCGTGCTGACCCAGTAGTGCCACCTTCTTTTCCACATTAAGTGAGCTTCTCTTACTTAATGTTTGTTCACCATGTCTGGCTGAACAGGCCTCTCCTCTCCATTTTGTATTGAAAAGGTTGGGGATTTCTCTGCCAAGAAAAACTTCCAGACTTAGTCAAAACCAGGTTACAATCACTGTGTCATTACAATTTGCAGGATGCTTTACTGCTGAAAATTATTTTGTGCTTTAACCATCTTAAGTCAACTTAATTTCTAATGAATGTCAACATAAAGCTCAAGGAATTGTTTTCCTTAATTATCTGCCCTTGTTTCCTAGACAGTGATCATTACTGGCTCTTGCACAGCTTTTCAACTGGATGACTCCATAAACTTTTTATGGGGAAATCTTAAGGGGTTTTTTAATCCTTAGTGTGAAACTGTCCCAGTAAAAATATTACAGAAAACACTGTATAAATGTCAAATACACAAATAGTCCCATTCATTATATGGATAGATCATGTTTTCAGTAAAATATCAGCTTAAAACAAGTAAACTATTGAATATTCTGGAGTTGCGCTTGAGAGATGGGTCCTAAATAATTTTTGGCACCTCAGTACATTCTATACAAAACTGTGTACGGAGCTCATGGAACTTTTTTATATCTGAACAGGTCACTATGCCATATCAAGGACAAATGTGCAAGATGGTGTAGAGTTCTTCTATTCTATTAGCATATTCTTAGAGGTGGCAATATCTTGAAATGTACTGATTGCTTCATTTCCTTCCCAGTGGATTAATTTAATAATTTTCTTGATTACTGTGGATATTAAAACTAAAATAAACAGCAGTGAATTCCAGTGTGCCCACAGTCAGACAGACCAACATTGTAAATCCTGGATTGGGCTAGTTCTCAAATGTAACATTTTTATGAGCTATGACTATCTAATTCCCTTGGGGAAAAACTGAGTCGTTCTGATGCTGGATGAACTAATTGTTTTACCTGCCTGTGAACCTAGATGGGTGATGAAATTAATGAAATGCAGAGCTACTTTCTTCTAAGCTTCAACAGTAATTGGTCCAAATGATTACTTTACTTGGAGCTGTTGCAGAGACGTGATGTCAATATCTGTTGGTCCTGTAGCCCACACATAATGAAAGTCTTCACCCAGACTTCACACTTAATTATCATGCTCAACCACTGGCCTCCTTTCAGACTCAGTGGGTTTTATTCCATGAGTGCTCTCCTCAGTAGATAGCAGGGATGTGTTTTAGGGTGGCACCTGGATGGTGCCTCTTGTCTTATTGTACACATACCTGGGGAAAGCACAGCAATCCTGATGAAAAAGCCACCATCAGTAAAATGGCTGAAGTCTTCCTTCTCCTTGTTGACCCCCTCCAAGCAGTAGGAGCTGTAGGGGCACAGATGTGGGAGGAAGCTGGACCAACACTAGAGGAGTGCAGAGAAGGTGACGAAGCTGGTGAGGAGCCTGGAGCACAAGTCTGAGGAGGAGCAGCTGAGGGAACTGGGGCTGTTTAGCCTGGAGCAAAGAAGGCTGAGGGGAGACCTTATCGCTGTCTACAGCTACCTAAAAGGAGGCTGTAGCATGGAGGAGGCTGATCTCTTCTCCCAAGTAGCAAGTGATAGGATAAGACGAAATGGCCTCAAGTTGCACCAGAGGAGGTTTAGATTGGATATTAGGAAAAAACTATTCACAAAAAGGGTTGTCAGGCATTGGAACAGGCTGCCCGGGGAAGTGGTAGAGTCACCATCCCTGGAGGTGTTTAAAAGTCATTTAGATGAGGTTCTTAGGGACATAGTTTAGTGCCAGAGTTAGGATAGGTTATGGTTGGACTTGATGATCCTGAGGGTCTCTTCCAACTGAAATGATTCTGTGCTTCTAAGTAGGTCCTGGTGACTCCCAGACCTAGCTGTGTACCCCCTTACCTCAGTGTGCCCCAGAGATGGGCCTCCTGCTCCAACCCTGGGCAGATTTATCACCGCCTGACACCCCTCCTAGGGTAGCACTGAAAAAAAAGTGATTCATTTGCTCACATACCACACATACCACACCAAACCCGGAGAAAGGAGGTTGGTGGAGTAGGTAGGATGTCATCCCAAAAAGGTTTTATTTCCCCCAAGGTTTCTTTCTGATAGACATTTTTATGTGTTGCTTTATAATACTGAGATCATGATGGGAAAGAGCAAAGTTTGTACGTCATGTTAATAAAAATGTTCTGAGATGAAGCAGTTCTGGCTTGTTTCGGGTATTTCTCATATATCTTATGTATATTATTTATTCGTATATAGCCTAGGCTGAAGAATGTTCTCAGTTTCTTTCTTGGAATGTGAAGAAAGCATAATAAGATAATGAAAGTGTCATTTATTCTTTTTATTACCTCCTCTTAATATAACTGGGAAGAATAGCAAAAAAATGCTTTACACCTCCTACCTTAGGAATAATGCTGTTGAAAGGGGAGGGAAGCAGGAGAGTCTGATGCTTTGTATTAGTTTTGTAGGAATCGCGATTTTATAAGCAATGACTATTTATAAAGGATTTTCCTTAATTTTGTTATTACCATTGGTCATGATCAAAGTAAATGCTTCAGATGAGCACAACTATTATTAACTGAAGCTTTCAGAGCTGTATTTTATGCAGTCTGAATATGATTTAAAATGAAGTAATTGGAACAATTCTAAAATGAGATAGACAAAACCTTTACTGAAAAGCAAAGGATCACACACATTTTCTCACTGAAAAAAAGATAAAATTACAGAAACTTTTATCTGCTATTCTACTGCTGAAGATGATACTACCTTTGCTAGTCCCATCTTCCCAGTAATTTGTAATGCCTCAGAATACAGCAGTTAAAAAGGGTAGATGGAGTTGGATAAACTAAACAGAAGACCAGAAGCTCATAAAAGAACTAAATGTTCTCCAGACACAGTGGTGAAATTTCTGTGCTTATGCCTATAAAAGACAGCAGACTTCAGAATTTTTGAAAATATCTGAGAGAAATCTTAACTGGCTTCACTTAGTACAGTGATTTAATCAGTTGTTTGTGAAATCTGTGTTTTCATTTCAAGGTAACAAGAAACTTTAACTTGAAAGTATTATTAAGGCATATAGAAACTTCTGGTGAAACAGTGCAGCAGCCTGAACATCTTTGTGCAAATGGGAGCAAAACCTCAGCCCAAGAGGCTTGGGTCAGTGTGCAACAGCTTCAGAAAAGGCCTCACCATGCAAAGACTGTAATTTTTATAAACACCTTTGACTGTGAATGAACGGACAATTTAAAATCTTTGCTTTAAAAATCTCAGTGAAATTTCTGTAAGTGCTCATCTTTGGCTCAATCTCATTCCTGCAGTTGCTGAGTTCTTCCACTGAACAAAAGCTCCACTGAGCAGGTTTGGGCAGCTGAGCTCCAGAAAGACAATATTGCCTTCTTTACAAGGTCCTGCACTACCTGTCAACTTTCGTGATAAAAAGTTTATAACAGCCTAAATCTGGGATTCTCCTTTGAAACAGAAAGTACAGGCTCCAGGTGGGTTAGGCTTTTCCAACAGTTTTCTGCTTCAGCTTTGTTCTCCATCCTGGATTTCCAGCATGGAGTTTAGTGTATTACCAGCACTGCGCATTGCACGCACATCACGCGACGGGGTCCTGCTCACCTGAGCTGTCAGGTCCCCTGCAGTCACATAGTGCTGCCATTCAGCTGTGCTTCTTGGCTGCTTCGTTCACGTGAGCACTGAGGTTCGTCCTTCCACAGGCAAGTGCTACACAGGGAGACATCTCTGGTATCTCATTGTGGTGCTCCCAATGTGTCAGATCATCGTTCTCTGTTCCAGCTGAGTAGACATGCCCTACCTTTTGGCTTGATGGGGACTTAGGTGTGTTGAGTAGAGAGCAGATAGTCTCCAGGCTCATGTAGGGTGATGCCTGAACGATGGGTACTGTAACACAGTGCTGTTCTCCAAGAACCTGGCCTGCACAATTGTTTAAAAGAAAGCAATACATTTTGGCAATGTCAAATGTCAGTTTAATAGAATTTAAAAAGATGTTTGTGGATACACTGGATTTGTCAAAAGTACCTGTTAGCTCCGACTAGAATTTTAATGTCGGGAATATTCCCAGGGGAAGATCAGACCATTAAATAAAGACTTGTGCTTGTAACCATCACTACCAGAAGAAGATTCTAATGAGCATCTCTGTCACAGAATAAATTATTACTAAAAATGAAATCAACAATATTAAATTTGACTAACAATTCAGTAAGTCAATAGATTGCACTTTCGTCACCTTGCTGGTAGAGGCATAGAATATTATTCAGGAAGAGTGAAGCAAAATAAAAGTGGCTGTGCCTGTTTCTCATGCATGGATTAGGGCTGAAAGAACATCCTTATTTGTTGTTGGAATTGTTTCTTTCCAAAACATCATATTACTCATTCATTCTCAAAATATCAGACACATTAATTATAAGGAGACACAGAAGGGCTTCACATTCTTTGGATTCCTACCTAACTTGACTTATAAAATAACATTTTACTGATGTTCTGTGGTGTAAATATTTTTATTGGTAAGTCACATTTAGATTGCAGAATTGAACTGGTTGCAATTCTTCATTTGCTTCTAAAAAATCCCGTAACGCTGACTTTATGCTGTCCAATAGCAAGGAGATCAACAGGTCAGAGGACATCCTAGGATGCTACTGGAGGACAATCTCAGATGACAGGAATGAAACGTGATTAATTCTCAAGCATCAAGTTTCATTGCTGGATATTGCCTGGTTTGCCCCAAATTCAAGTGAACTACCACTTTGGGTAGCTTGGATGACTGGCAGATTGGTAGTGAAACAGAAATTGAAGCAGAACTAAGATCTATCAGGGATGTTATTGCTTTCAAGAAGAACAGGACTGTTGTACAAAAAGCAGCAATTATTTGCATAAAACTGTGATCTGGGTCAAACCCAACATTTATTCTTCATGTGGGAGGGTCTAGGATGTTGCTGTGGCAAGAGTTTTCATGGTTCAGATACATACCTTAAAGTATGACAGGAAGCACTCTGCCAGATACTTTTTATTAACTTAAATCTATTTAAGATTATTCCACTCTCTAAAAGAGAAATTCTGCAGTCCTTAAGGCAGAAATTAAAGTCCTCAATGATGCTGTTTTCTGCAGTCCATGTACTTCACTGGCCCTTCTGCTTGGTCGAAAGATTTTTTTCTTCCTGCTTTAAGCAAGCAAGCGTTTGGTGTTTACTCTGCATATACTGATATGCTATTGAATGTCTGGGATCAAACACCACAAAGACAGCTTATCACCCTTTTCTTGGTGCATAAGAACAGGGTAAGTAGTCATGTAGACAGAGCCTATAACACCCTGAAAGCCTTTTTTCCTGAAAATTAAGTATTGCTCAAGGGTCTTCTTGCTGCACTCCACAGAAAGTCAGCAACCTGCAAATCCTGGTTTATCTGGCTGCACATAACCTGATATACTTACTGTTTCTTATTTGCCAAACATATTGGCAAGAATCTCTGTGTCAACATCTGTTAATAAAATCGGCTCATGCGGAAAGCAGCTAGTGCCGTTTCCCCCCTCTTTAGGTATCTGAACCATCCAAGCTGCTATTAAAGAGGACTTGAGCTACTTCTCATTGTTGATTTTGTTAAATAAATAAATGAATGCACACCTTTAAAACCCTGTAAAAGCCTTGCTTTTCCTTTCTGCAATACAAGCTATGCAGCCACTATCTATTTTTTGGTTTTAAATAAAGAAAATACAAGTCTTTGTGATAATAATTTTCTTTGCTATTCTATTATTGTTTTGAGTATTACTCTGTGATGCCCAGGTTTTTATAAAATTTTCCAAGGATGTTCTTTACCTCATCTGTGCTAATCATCAATTGTCCCTTATGCCTCTGGGCTTGCCATCCTGTGAGACATTTTTTAATGTTTTCTGCCCAAGCTCTTATCTGCTGTCTTTATATTGGCACAATATAGTGGGAGATCTAATTTGCTTCATTTTTTCAGTATTTTCTCACAAAGTTTGAGAATTTACATATTTTCATGGTTAACTGAAAAGCTGAAGGAACCCTATTCCTTTTTACTTATGTTTCATTTGACAAGATCGAAAGTTTTCTTATCTCTTCGATCCTTAACATGTTCTCCTGGACATTTATAAAAGCCTGTAAATACCTTAAGCAGCATAAGAAGTTACTATGTGTAGGTTAATTCCAAGCTGAATAACGTCAGATATAGTGATGACAAATTAGATAATCTCACTCTCTTGAGGTTGCAGTTAAGTGATTTTCTAAGGTGCTGGAGAAATGGGGTATATTGATCCTGGAATATGAGTCATGTAGTTATAGCCTGGCAAATACAGTCCCTATGGTCAAAATCCTTCATTCTCAGACCACCATTCAGATCCTGTCCTAACAATCTGCTGTCTATCGAAGTCCACCATTGTGGCCTCATTCGAATTCTCTCCCTTGTTGCTTTCTGTTCCCAAAATTTACTATGAACACCTCAAAATAATAAGAGGGTTTGTGAATGCATGCAAAGGTTATTGTTAATGTTCCCTTCGTGATACCTTTGATACAACCACACCTGCTATCAGTACCTAACAGCTCATCCTTTACAAGAAAGGGCAGATGACAAGAGTGAAGATTTTACCCCTCTCCTACTGACAGACCTTAGGATCAATATAAGGCCTGTGCATGTGTCATCTTCAGGTATTTTCCATCGCTTGTCTGCAAATTGGTTTATTGTAATGGGATTCTGCTGTATTTATCTTTGTTATTATTTATTATTGTTACTATTTTAAAATTGTCATTCTTTCTGACAGGGTCTCTTAGTCATTTAATGTTTATAGAAATAAATGTATATTGGCTGATTCACTGCATTGGAGTTTACCAGGCTTTCTGCTTTCTGGATAGATTTGTCTCCTGTTAGCCAGCTAGGATGGTTATATATTGGTGAATGCTGGCACCTGTAAGTGTGCCAGTATTCAATTCCTTGAATAAAATGGTCTTTATCCCTTTAAAAGACAAAGGGTAATCAATATGCAAGGCAATTTTCGGTCTGTTGCTAATACTGATATTGCTCTTTGGTCCCCATTTATTGAGTTGAAAGGAATGTTTCACTCTTCCTTACTGTGCAAGGTAGTTTTTCTTGCAGTGCCAGCCTGGGTTAACTTGAGGGAAACTGTCTGAATGTTTATCAGAGATTCATTTCTCAAGACTCTTGCTTAGAGCCATAACTCAAGTCACCTGAATTATTAACTCAACATCACAAGATAATTAGAGATCTTTCAAAAATGACATGCTTACGTATCCTTAATGTAATGTTGCTCAAGATAGCGAAGCAAAGGAATTAATTATAAGGAACGGTAAAAAATAGAGAAGTGTAATAATTGCATTTCAATCTCTTTGAGTTATGTGCACCAATCAGCTGTGTTCAGCTTCAGGGTGAGGAGAGAAATGCGCACCATTCTGTGCCCTTCCCTTCAGACATCTTGGTTCACATGAATTTGATTCTTTTTGAGCTGGCTTTGGAATTTCTGAAGCGCTCTGTGAAACTCAGCAAACTTGACTGTTATTATTGAGGCAATGTGACATTGAAACATCCATCCTTTGATACGAAGGTTCATCATCCAAACGTAAATGGAGGCATGAAAATGGTGGTGTTCGGTGGTAAAGTCCTAGGTATGGAGCTGACACTAAAGACACTTGCTATCAAAAGAGACTTGCTACAGCATTTAACTTAGCATCTTCTAGCCTCCAAACGATGCAGGAAGAATTACAGATGTGGGTTAGCTGTTGGAGAGAGACTTAAAGCAGGTCACAGAGGTTAAGAGGTAGCTTATAAAGTGTGATTGTTTACAACATCCCTGAGAATTGCCTGAAACAGTAGGAGTGATAGCTAGATCTAGATCAGCTCTATTTGACAGACTGGCCTGTATCTTTCTGTGTTTATTGCTTACACTGTTGTCAGGCAAGGTCTCTGAAGAGATCAGGCTCTGTATTGTGTGCTCAGTATGTAGATGGTTGGGTTAGCAGACACACAGCAGGAAGCTTGGCTTCGCATTGATGCGTGTGTTGCATTCAGATTCTCTAATGTGTTCTTAGCAAATGAGTCCCAAAGAGTATTCCCCTGCACTTGGCCAGTCACAGCATCTCTCTCGTAGATGGAGTGTTTCTCATAGAGTCTCAGCTATTTGCCATGCAGACTGCTTTAAATGCCTTGCTATGTATTTATAGGAAAAGAAGAGGAAGGTAGTACCTTTGAGGTCTCTGTTCCCCTGCCAAACTTGCCATAATGGGCCCATGGGTTAATTTGGGAGATAAAGAGGTAGATAGATATGTGCAACATGATCCTCCACTCCTCATTTCTGTAGCAATCAGTGCTAAAGAGAGTAGCTGTGTCAAGGAATGTGCCAGACCTTATTGCAGCCTATCAGTACTTAAAAGGGGCCTATAAGAAAGATGGGGACTGGATTTTTAGTAGGGCCTATTGCAATAGGACAAGAGGTAATGATTTTAAACTAAAAGAGGGGAAATTCAGGCTAGGGATAAGAAAGAAACTTTTTAAAATGAGGGTGGTAAAACACTGTCCCAGGTTGCCCAGAGAGGTGGTAGATGCTCCATCCCTGGAAACATTCAAGGCCAGGCTGGATGGGGCTCTGAGCAACCTGATCTAGTTGAAGATGTCCCTGCTCATTGCAGGGGGGTTGGACTAGATGACCTTTGAAGGTCCCTTCCACCCCAAACAATTCAATGATTCTATGATCTCATCTAGACAAGACGTATCATATTTGTTAGTTTTCTCAGAAGTGGAATCTAAGACTTCTTTTCTGCCCTTAAACTCCTTCTAAGAGCTACCCTGGCCGGCACCTCTGCAGGGGATCTGAGTGATCAGTGTTTCCTGGCCTGGCTGCATGTCCAGCAACGCCTGTTTGCCAGGTCCCGCGGAGGGGACCTGTGTGGCACGTGGTCTGTGAACCTGCTTGAGGTTGAAGAATTCTGATTGAGAAAATGGAAGCTCACTGTTCTTATTAGTGATTTCACAATGAACTTCACTAACCTGACGGTCCTTGCCTATGTCTCATCTTTAGCTTTACTGACATCATTTTTAATAGACTTCTCTAGGTTTCAGAGGTCTCTAGAACTTCACAGAATTCATAGCGATTGCACTGAGCTCTGTGGGTGCTTTTCAGTTTTAGTTGTAATTCATGGTATATTATTTATGTGCATACATGTTATTTATATGCATATGTATTATTAATATGCATATACATTATTTATATGCAGTATCTAGGTAATAATGTGTATATTACATATTATTTATATATCTCCTGTATTCTTTGTTATGAGATATTCATATTGTGGTTACTACAGAGTCTGATGTAAAGCCAGAATAGCACTGTCTGTATCATTTTTAATTGGGCATCTGGAAGAGGAGACTTCAGACTCTGATTAAGAAAATGGAAGCTGTGTCTTATTAGTAATTCCACAATGAACTTCACTAACCTAGCAGTCCTTGCCTGTGTCTCATCTTTAGTTTTATCTACATTATTTTAATAGGCTACGTATATTCTTCTTTCATACACTTCTTTCTTCCACTTTAACCAAGGGATAGCAAGATAAGGCTTAAAATATCTCTTCAAGAATTAAAGAAACCACAGCTGTTTGCCCTATGTAACTCATTGTCAAGGTAACAGTTTTGGGTCAGCTGTAAGATTCCCCTTACAGTGTAAAAGATCAAGATTTCTGATTTGATTTATGTCCAGATGTGTCTGGAGGACCAGAGAAGAGTGTGATTGTTATACGACAAATTTTTTACTAGCTTTTGATTGCATAGAAACCAGCCTAATCATTTAATTTAGGAAAACAGTGGAAGATTAGGAACAGCTGTCAACTCATACAGTTAGGATAGGTTTAGGGTGAGCATTCCAGAATTGTGGGAAAGGAATTGTGTCTATTTGGAGCTGGAGGTGAAGAGACTAACATAGAAAATACAGTTTATGAAAGAAGACAAGTTTACTGCCAAAGACATATGGAGCTACATGACAAGTCTACAAAGCAGGGGCTCTGAATTTGATGTACAGAGCACTGGGGAGGTGGTAGGGGTTTGAAATGAAGGGTAGGAAAAAAACAAAACCAAAACTAAAACAGAAAAAGAACGCTTAGCATGAACCTCTGAAAAATGTATCACTTTAGCAGGGTTATAATAGCTAAATAAACAAACTTTCAGCATAATCACAAGACTTGGACCCATTTCAGAGGTGATTTTCTGATGATATAAACAGGCTTCTGATGATGCATAACCTTGCTTGGACAGTGTAGTCCACTACTGCAAGTGACATTTGTTAATATTTAAATTATTTCTTTTAACCAGACCTATAGTCAGGTGGTGAGGTGCTATGGATTTACTGTAATAAGCCCCAGAGAACCGTGCATGTTCTTAGCTGGCCATAGACCTTACAAACAACTATATATCACATCCATTTTGTGCTCCAGTGTGACAAGGGATGGCCTCAGTAGCAGCTGTAGGTACTTCCTGACTTGGAAAGGCCAGACTTCTAAAATAACCTCCCTTCAGGTCTGTGTGATGCTTACACCAGGGTACAAGTGGTGTGGACCGGAGACCGGAGGCTCTAATTAGATGCAGTATCGATGCAGAAAGGTAATTGACCTGGTACGCCCTACTTTTCCCATTTTGAAAGCAGTTGTTTGTGTGGGAAATTGCAGCCTTGTATTTACATAGTGGAAATGGCTTTTCCGTAAAAGCAAAAAGCAAACAAGGATCTCTTAGGGATAGCTGTGTGTCTTCACAGCAGAGTTAAAAGTAGATGATGCAAGGAAAAAAGCAGGAAAATAAAAGATTCGGTTGGCTAGCAGAGCCTCTCATTGATCAGAAATGGCAGGATGAGAACAAGGGTGTCCAAGCACTGTTTTACGAATGTTTTTCAGAGTTCAGAAGAGCTCTTCCTCCTCTGAAATGAGTTAATGGAAATATCTCTTGGGATTATTTAATTTGTGCAGATGTTGCTATGAGAAGTGCTTGTCTCTTTCCACCCAGCATCTCTCTGCTCTTCAGTTTGCAAAGCATTTAGTGACCAGAGAAACGGAGGCAAGTCAGGAGAGAGGAAGCTTAAGAACATAATTGCACAAGCTTCACATTTAGAAGGACTCAGTGAATTTTATGCTGTAAAATGCTGGAGAACAAAGACTAATTAATTCCATAACTACAGCCCAGAATTGACCCAATCTGCTGCTACAGCTGAAGGATTTTCTTTGTCAGACCCTAAATCCTTCCATGTAAGACAGTTACAATGGCTTTAGTGTGCAAGTAGAAGTAAAAGGCTCATCATCAGTGATGTTTCACTTACGGTGAAAGATTTTCTTGTGGAGTAGAGTTGTCCTGGAGTTAGGTCTGACAAGCCATATAAAGAGCTTTGGTTAGAGGTGGAGAAAGCAGGGGCATTCAGGAGAGAGTTTTAATTTCCAATTTGGTGGAGAGATAGAGAGCAAAAAGGATTGCATTTGTGGAGAAAGGAATAGCTGAGATCAGCTGGGAATGTCTAATGCTAGTGCAGATGGAAATGGAAACTGGGAGATAATTTAACTGATAAAGAACTGTTCTGCAGCTCAGAAATTAGGATTTTTCTTCTTTGGGAGAAGAAACAGTTTCTTTCACAGAAATTGCAAGCACAAGAGCAAGACACCATGGCATCTCAAAAATGCCAGTTCATACGTCTCAGCCTCAAGCTTTTTGTTTAAATTAATTGGCAGATTTGGGATACGGGCACAGATTTTTCCTGAGGTTAGGCAAGTAGTTGTAATTGTGTGTTTCTGTCTTGTAAAACTCACTTGCTCCCTAGTATCATCTGGGGACGTTTTGCTTGTCAAAACACCTACAAATGCAGTTTAATAGGCCAAGAACCTCTCCCTCCCTATAACCTTGTTCTCCTTCCATCTGCTCCCACTTGAGAATTTGAGAAATGGTCTTGCAAGAAAAACTTATTTTATTTCATTTTAACCATTTTTAAGACTATCTCTGATGTGACAACCATAATTACATCCAAACATCAAACATCCTGCAATGCTCTAGTGGGTGAGTGGAACAGAAAAATGAGTTAGACACTGAGGAAGTGATGTTTCATGCAGCTCAAGTTAAGATGGTCAATCATGACCTTTACTCTGAGCATTTAGATGTTAATCAAGGAAGTAATGTTTCCAAGTTTCCGGAGTCAGGAGGCTTTGAAAAATATCAGTGTTTATAGTGATTTCTGTTTACAAAAATTATGTCCCTAGAATATTTTGGTGAATCCCCTGACATGAACTTGAAACCCTGTTAAAGTGTTTAAGGACCTAGCTCCAGAAAAACTAGGTGCTGGAAAGAACTGATATATGAAAGAGCTTTGCTGAAAATGGTAATGATGGGCTACATCAATTCACTTAAGTCAGTTTAAAATTACTATGAAGACTACATAAAAGTGATACATCACTAGCATAATTGCTATGAACTTTAAAGTGTTGTGCATTGTGATTTCCAGATTTTTAAAGTATTGGAGAAGAACCATCAGGTGTTCAGAATAAATCTCATCCAAACTTCAGATGACAAGCTACAAGGAAGAAAAAGTTTTTCTGTCTGTGTCCTGAACACAGACAGCTGGGCACAGAGACAAGTTCAATATCAAAGCAGAGCCTGTCTGTCAAAATTTAATTACTAATGAGGAAAAAAGATATCACACAGATACAACAAGGAGATGTATTTAATTTATCTTCCTACTCTAAGTGGACTAGAACTAAACTCTAGCCTAATATTCAATACCTGAAACAGTGTGGTCTTTCTTGATCATTTCTAGATGTTGAGGTTAAAAGTTCACTGATTTTACTGCCTGTCATCCATGATCTTTTTTCTCAAGTCTTTTTTTCACAATCGTGCCAAAATTACTCTAAAAATTCTAACTTATAAAGCAAGATTGTTATGTATTCCCCAGCAGGATTTGGGAATAAGGTTTAACACACTACAAAGTGTATTAACATCACTAAAAGCCCTCTAACATTCTTTGTATACAGTTCCTCTTTGATGTCTAGGTAGGACGAGTCTTTTATCCCAGTAAAGCACAGGCATACTGAAGTCATAGGGTATGGCTGGAGTCTCCTGCGGAACTCCAAAGAGCCCACAGTATCAGCCCTGATGCTGGCTGTAGGCATCACTTTCTTTAATTCCCCTTTTGGTGCTCAGTTTTCATGGTTTTCTCCTTTTGTATTGAACTATGGCTTTCTGGAAATATGTTCTTTCATGTATAAATGCACAGATCCTGAACTGACTGTTCCTGCCTGTCCAAAGTTCAGAAATTAATACAAAGCCTTCTGCTGGCTTCCAAAACTTGAGTCAGTGGGATGGACATCATTTGATCATCCTCCTTACAGGAGGTTTGTTTTCTGATATTGCTCTAAAACTCAAAAAAATGGCACAGTGGAGCTGTCACTAAGGCTTTAGCAAGCCTTCTTCTCTGGGGATTGAGTCTCACTCCCTGCCATGAGCGGAGCATCTCATGTCTTCATTGTCCAAACGTCTCCCTTGCCTGCATCAGATTAAAATCTATGTTAGCTGTTCTGCCCAGGAAACATTACCAACTTCTCCAACCTGTTGCTGAGCCTCTGTGCTGGGATCAGGCTTGCTGCCACAAGGTTGGTGCCATAAAGTTGATATATCTTATGACACTATAGGCACTGGTTTTCCATGACATGGAGGCAACACAGGGCCACTAGGTGACGGATCGGTGTGTCTGACTTTCTGTTCCCAAGGGACAGACATGGCCACTATTTATGGCCCCCTCCCCATCAACAAATAGGAATTTTGGGCCCAGATAGCACTACACATTTGGATGAACAACAGAAGGCACAGTATTTGTGGATGTAAAGGCTCTAAAGTGCTCTGCTGGGAAGTAGTCCTGCTATCCAACAGCACCATCGCCCCTCCTGGAACCTGTGCCAGGGTAGAGGAGGTTGGCTATACCCTCTGGGACCTCATCACCTTGACCTCATGGAAGGTTTGCTGTGATCAAGGCCTCAGAGGCCACCAGGTGCAGCCACCATGGGAGGGAGGTTTGCCTTTCATGACCCTGCTGGGAGTGTATGGCTGTTTTTCTTGTGGATTGCTGATTAAGGGAAAATATCTGCAGGCAAGACTGAACCACATCCAGGGGTGGTGTTCATACTACATGATAGCAAAGAGTATGTGTGATGTGCCCAGAGGCACATAATGAGCAACAGAGCATGTGAATGTGCAGAGCCTCTCAGAATCAATTTGGAGACTTGAATTTGCTGAAAGAAGCCAAACTACAGTTATCTTGACTATGCTTTTTATAGAAAACAGTTAACAAAAGACCTCTTTGTCATCTCTGACACAACTAACTGGTTTTCTATGAAAGGACCCATAAACAAAAATTTCTCCTCACTTCTGAAGCTTGCTCTCTGGTGCTGACACATCTTGTGGTATCACATACTGATATGGATTCCATCTTTTTTTTCCAGCTGATAAGTCTCAGGTTGCAGCTCATTACTCCCTCAGGATGTGTGCACAGATCCAACATTTCTGGTATGCTCTTCTAAATTATTATGGAAATGGAAGATTGGGAAAATGAACTAAAAGAAATACTGTGTCATTTCCTGGCAGGTGAGAATGCTGCTTTGCTAGACCAAATGCCACTCATGTTTGTTTGGCTAGTAAATGCTTGTCTGACTATGGGAGAAAAATCTTTCTCTTGCACATCCCAAGATTAACAAACCATGCTTCATTCAGTGCCAAGTCTCTCTGTCTTTTCTTTTTTCCTTTTTTTTTTTAAAAAAAATTTATTAGCAATCTACATATTAAGAAACATCAAACAAATTTAAAACTAGTCATCAAAAGGAAGTTGATTAACAAATCAACCCTTCTGGATGTAATTTGACTAACTGACAAAATCTCCCCCACACTTCTCTTCTGAGGATACTGTACAAGACCCTAGGTTAATGATGGAAAACTCTAGACTTAATTAACAAGATAAATTTTATTTTTGCCATTTCCCCATTTAATAGGAGTTCTTATCAACAGGAGACACATAAGAAGCTCAGATGTACAATCTCAATCAGCTTTTATTTCTGTATTATGGACAATATATGCAAGAAAATCCTCTAGGACCCTATATATGCTCTAATCTTTATGGTATTGCCTCATCAAAGAGACAGTGACAGCTCCATGTTGTCTAGAACACATCCCAAGTGACTAGGAGCAGTTTGAAGATGATTAATGTCATAGGATCAGATATTCTTACCATGAGGTTCCGTGTATGAGCATCCCACCACTCAGGCGCATGGTTTCCTCCTGTCACCATGGCTCTGGCCTGGCTTTCCCACCCTCTGTCTCTGCCTCACAGCAGTCTCTCAACCACCGTGCCTTCCCACTCACCTGCAGCAATGTCTCCAAACCTGGAGGGCCTCACCAGCCTCCTTGATTCAACAGCTGGAACATGCACATCAGCTGTTTGCAGCACAAATGTGCTTTCCTGAGGAACAAATTAATACATTTGTTGTTCAGGGAAAGAGATGGGGAAATGGGATTATCTCCAAGACAAAATGCCTGGGGGCTCCTCAGCCATGCCTGGAGGAGAGGCATGGGGCAGAGGTGGGGCAGGAGGGGCAGAAGACCTTGAGGGGCAGGAGGATGGGTGGAGGCTACTGGCAGGGTCAGGGAGGGGCTGATGAAAAGGCAGGAAACTGGAGAGAGTCTGGGGAAAAGGAGGTGTCCTTCGAGAGTTACATGCAGGGTTGCTGCAGACAAGCTGCCCCTGGCTACCCTTGGTCCATCTGGCTGCAGTGGTGATGTGGAACATGAGCCAAGCTGCCAGTGAGGCCTCACTATGGGCTGGGCTGCACTGGAAGAGTCTGGCCACATTGGTGGGTGGTGGGTGCTTCAATTTTGGTAAACCGTGTATCTATGTGTATGAGGACATGTGCTGCTTTCTGGGGTGGCAAGAGATAGCCCAGCTGGAGCAAAGTCCCCCCACTTCTTTCATGCAGACACCAGTACCTCCTTCCTTCCCTGCCTGGTGTTGCCCTCTTGGAGTCACCACGCTCCTCTCCACAGCCATGATGGTGTTTCTGCATGATGCTGAGGCTACACCTGGCATGGCCTGGAGTGAGGAGGTAACTGGGGTTTTGTGCTCCAAAGCACAGTCTGTTGCTGTTTTACTCAGCAGTGTGGAAGTGTTGTGCTCCACACAATTTAGAGAAAATGTCCATACAGGATGTAGCTGATTGTTTAAACATGGTAGAAGTGTTCAGACCTTGCTCTGTGGGAGATCAAAGATGCTCTAACTGGCTTCCAGACATTGATTTGGATATTACGTACCTCCCAGAAAGCTTCTTTTATAGTCCAAACCATGCAAAGGTCTGGTCTGAGACCTCTTGATCATGGAGAATCAGATAAGGCACTCTTAGCTACAAGTAGGTGATGGGCATGGGGATGTGGAATGAGAGGCCTGTAGCCTGACTGGCACAGGGCAGCTGGGGAGCTCCTGAGTTGAGCCAGAACCTTGCTTCTCACGGGAGTGAACATGCCAAGCGTTTCACTTCACTTCTGCAGAGAGCTGGCTGCAGCCCTGGACTCCCAAGCAAGGTGAGTTGTCTGCTTTTAGATGGTATTCCTTGAGGAGTCATCTTCCCAAGCTGAAGGGAGTAGAGCTGGCAAATCAAGGAGGGAGGTTGAGGCAGACTTTTCAGGGACATGTCCTTCTCCTTCCAAAGTACACTGCTTGGGCAAACACCGCTGTTTGTCTCAGAGCGGGGCTGGGGAACTACTCCTACTTGAAAATCAATTCCTGGACCTTGGTGGCACCCCATTAAGCAATATGGGAGACCAGGGAATAAAGACATTGTGGTTATGTTTTCATTTTGGGACCAACTAATGAATAATGTCACTACTGTTCCTGTATTGCTGTTGTTTTCCCTAATGGCATACTGATTTAATAATGTTAATGGCATTCTATCTAAAATAGGATTTACTGTGATTAAAGTCTGTTTCTGCTGGAATACGTTGTGGTTGCCCTCAACTATGTTTTTAAAAAGGATGTTCAAACTTTTCCTCTACAGATGGATTGCATCTTATCAAAATAATGTAGAAAGGGGTACAGTTAAAGCAACGTGTTTCGAAAGTTAATGATGGCTTAAAAATGGTAGATCACAATTGCTTCAAAGCATTTTACAAAGTTGGCAGTACTTACGAAACATCCATGCAGTGTAAAAGGAGCAAAAGGGATATGCCTATGCCTCAATTGTAGGCCAAGGAGTCACCAACTTATTTCCCTACTTTGCTTAACTTGCTGCTTGCAACAATTAGTTTGGTAATATAACCATCAACTTGCATGTCTATCAACTTGCAAAGTACATTAATAGTGTATTTATTTCAATAAAAAGATATGCACTCAAAATATGTTTACAAATTAGTTTCACATCAAAGTGTCAAGCTTCCTGCAATTATGTACAGAAAGTTACTAAATCCAAAATCCCAGTAGTGCTGGGATTCATCTCAGTAGAAATGACTTTGCTGAAGGACTCTACTGAGACACAGCATAAAATTCAATACACAGAGTCCAAAACTATTTAAAATCTAATTCTGTGTGAACTGAAATGTTGTTTTTTAAAATACTTTACTCCACTTCCCTCAATATGTTTGTTTAGTACCTTCACAATTTTATGTTGACTGAATTGATGTTTGTTCAATCACTCTTCGGGAAACATCTCAGTTTTTTGGAGTAAGGCAAATGGTTTAACATGACCCTTTTTGCTGTTTGCTTTCCTTTTTCTTTTTTTTCCTAGCGCTTTCACTAAAAACGCTGTGAAGTGGATAGCCAGTAGCATTTTGGTCGTCAGTGTCAGCTGGCAGGCTACTACTCCTGTAATTTGCTGGCCTATAATTTCCCTCTGCAAAGCTACAGCCAGCTATAGACTCTGTGGACAATGAGGTGTGCAGCACTTTCATTTTGCTATACTAGCTGGCTATCCTGGAGGTCTGACTGGCAGAAGGTCTCTGTAGGAGGCTCTAGCCAGTTCTCCAACACAAATACCCTCCGCCGGGGTTGGAACACTCATGTGCTGGAGATCGAAGGGCCAAGGGGCTATTGGGGGTGAGGTGACCAGCGGGCAAGGTCACCAGTGGGCAAGGTGAACACTGGCTCACCCAAGGACTTTGTGTTGATGGTGGTCACTATTCTTACATGTCCCTCCATGGGGAAGGTTTGGATGTGGACAGCAGAACTGATGTAATCACATGTACTGGGATAACACACAGTGGAGCTGAAACTTCCACATGGAGAAGAGCATCTTAAGAGCTTTTCTGAAGCTACTGTGGTAAATGAGTCCATCCCAGTTACCAAAAGAATAGCCACTGTTTTACGGAAACTTGCAAACTAAAGTTGCTGCAGCTACAGCAACAAATTCACCTTGAGCTAGAGAGAGCTGCAATGGTTGCAACTGTATGATAAGAACTGTAGAGAAATATTTTACAGTGGCTCTACTGGCAATTAAGTAGTTGCTGTACTTCAGCACATTGTAAAGTTAAGTAGTAAACAATATAAAGATTTTGTAGTCTTAAGTTTATAAGTTTTCAGTTCAACTGTACTATGCTATGTAATTTTTTCAACAAAAATGGTTAGGTGAATCATTGGTTACTGTGAAGGAATGAAAAATCTCAGCCTTGTTGTGCATGGTCCTTCACACGACTGTGAACTATTGAATTATATTGACAAGCTGCTTAGTATAACCTGCAAAATGTAGAAGACTTTTGCAGACAGCATTTCTATGTTAAAATTATTATAGATCCTTTAGTTGAAACCCCTGGAATTACTGGACAAGATTATACTAATTTTACTTAAGAAATGTAGTCATCATTAACCATAGAGATGTATAGGTATCGGGAAGGGTAGATTTTTTGAAGGTGAAGCCTAATAGTGTGAAAAAATGAAGAAATAATTTTTTTTCTAATAGATTTTAAATGGAATTAGTCCACAGCAGATGCTAGCAGAATAGCTCAATACCGAGAGTTGTCAGAGAGGTCCTGGAGGACTGTTAAGGTGGCTCACATGTCTGAATTTGGCAATTTGTCAATGGATTTATTGCTGTTTCCCCAAGGGTGGCCATTTCTGCTCTTCTTCCTTTCACATCCTCCCCCTACCTCACAGTGTCCCTTGCCACAGCCCTGCTCAGGAAATGATGTGCCCTGGCTGCCAATCTGGCCCCTCTTTGGCTTCCCCTTGTCTCCGTGTTTGCCTGGTTGGCTAGAAGCCGTTTTGCATTGTTCTGTCAGAAGAAGACACTTAGTGCTTGTGCAGGCACCTTCATGCTAATCAGCAGTTTCAAAAAGAGTCGCTTCCAAATAAGATGCCTACAGTGTGACAGTGTGCCAGCTGTGTGGACTAGACACCTGGTGGTGTCATCTACACATACTCCTGCCTGATGCTCAGATTTCTACCTGAGAGAAAGAGAGACTGTTGGATTTAGAAGGGACTGTTTGATGAACACCATCATGGGAAACTTATGGGTCTGTGTTTACAGGCATGAAAGAGAGAGAGGAGGGTGAAAATCAGAAAGTGTAGGAATTCATGGTCAAATGTTGACTTCTATGGTGGCAATGCTGAACTTTGTGATAAGAAAAGGGACAGAGGTGTGATGTGCATCTATGTGTTTTGTCCACACATATATGATATCTCAGGAGTGCTGCTTCTTCTCTGAGCTCTTCCCTTGGCTTTCCCTTTCTCTTGTCACCCAAATCTCCTGTTTCTCCTTCCCAAAGTCTGGAAATACTGGCGAATCTCTAGTCATTGTGTGCAAGCAAGAACAAAAAAAACCAAATTCACAATCATACCAAAGACAAAGCAAAACAAGTGCTCTAAGAAAAAGATATATCCTTAATGGACATTCTTTCACTCAGAACTCTGGAGGAGAGTTCAAGCTGAGATCCTCTACGGGACAGAAGGTTGCATGGAAAAAGAAGGATCTATATAGCTGATTCCTAAATCACAGAATCACAGAATGGTTAGGGTTGGAAGGGACTTCTGGAGATCATCTAGTCCAACCTACCTGCTAAAGCAGGTTCACCTAGAGTAGATTGCACAGGAATGTGTCAAGGCAGGTCTTGAATGTCTCCAGAGAAGCAGACTCCACAACCTCTCTGGGCAGCCTGTTCCAGTGCTCTGGCACCCTCAAAGTAAAGAAGTTTCTCCTCATACTCAGGTGGAACCTTCTGTGCTTCAGTCTGTGCCCGTTGCACCGCACTCTATCATTGGGCATCACTGAAAGGAGTCCGGACCCATCCGCTTGACATCCACCCTTGAGAAATTCATAAGCATTGATGAGATCCCCTCTCAGCCTTCTTTTCTCCAGGCTGAACAGACTCAGCTCTCTCAGTTTTTCCTCATAAGAAAAATTTTATCTTTGATAAAATGGATCACACCTTATAAAACAATTATTTTGCTGTATTGGCTAGAAAGCAGTACAAAGTCTTTCCTGGAAATCCTGAAATCAACCACACTATTTAAGATTTCCTGTTCTTCAAAAGAGCATGAAATGGGCGTAGATGGTCCATCGGCACTTGCATCTGTAATCTGAAATGGAGAAGAATGGGTCAGCTCTGGTTTAGCAAACGTTATTTCACCATAAGATTCTAAATGGATTGCTAAGACACAGAGTTAACAATAATAAAAATAGATTAAATACTCCAGACATCAGCATAACTTTCTCACAGGAATGGAAAAAGTGTATTTACGATTTAATATACAAAAACATTTTTAATAAGGCTAGAACATTACCCGTAGATAGTTGAAATGCTTTTGAAATCCAAAACAAGTTGGGTACCAACAACAGTTCAAAATTGTACACTTTACTGCCTTAGTTGCAACTCACTGCCTGCTAGTTATTTCCATATCTCAAACTAACCAGTGCTTTACAAGCCTTTTGACATTAAGAAGTATCTGGCTGAAATGTCTGAGATTTAAACGTTGCAAGTATGGAAAGGTCTTGTTCACTGTTAGTGCCATGGTAGATAAAAGATTTCCTTGTGCTTGCATTTAGGACAGATTTTTTTATGCTATGTGATTTTTTTGTGAAATTCTCTAAAAATGAAATGTTTTTTCTTTCCATTTCCCCACAACAGCTTAAGATCAGATATATTGCTGTTGCTGTCTTATCTAAATCTTTAATTATAAAGATAACAGCAATCTGAATCTGCTGTAATGAGGAATGGAAAGGAAGTATTTTTAGTATGAAGACATAGGGAAAGAAGGGAAGGGAGAGCTCATTTTGCTTTTTTAAATGGAGCACATTGTGGCATCCTGAAGCATGCCGGTATTATGCAGGGCAGATGATGCCTGTGCATATTCAGTATGGACCTATAACAACTCCATTTGTTATGTATAAGATATTTTTCTTAAACCTTTCTAAAGTCAGTAACATACAGTCCCACACAGGTGGGAGGTACATTTCATCTATGAAATGAGAAAAAGATTTTTGGCTTTTAACATGGTTTGTGGTTTAATAAATGTCTGATTCAGTATTAACATGTTTTGTTATACTACTAAAAAACAGACTTGTATCTCCATAGACTGAGATTTGACAATGTCTAGACAAATTTTTATGTTCTTATTAACTTTTTCTATATAATGACCGATATTTAGTGCTTATACTGTAGCAATTTTAAGCTAATTGTAACCTGTCATAACTCAGCTGTATTTGCTTGCTTGGTAGCTTCTTGTAAGATAAATACTATCATTTTTTTATTGCCTCTAATAAAATCTTTAATTTTCATTTTTTTATGGTTCTGAGTGACTAGCTGTTTCTGCCTAGGCTGAAGAAAGAGAGATGCCCGGGGGGATACTGTGGAAGTCTTGGAGCCTGAATAATTCTGGGGCCCTGCAGCAGGTGAGGGGAGGCCTGAGGCTGGCTCAGTTATCTACCAGGGGTTCAGCATGATGGAAGACTTGAGGTGAGGAGACAGGATCACAGGACCAGCTCTTCCCCATGCACTGGTTAATGAGATGGTAACTGGTGCGGTGCAACTCATAGGACTGTTGTGAAAGGAATGGTGGAAAGTATGAGGAGGAGCAGGTTGCTTCCTTTAAGCACCCATCAGCTTTTCAGATTTCAATGTTCTGCTTGTCTCCCATCTGTCAAAATCCAGCTGCGAGTTTGCTGTGCAAGGGGGATGACAAGAGCAAAATCAGTGTTTCTTTTTCAAGTTTTCAAGTGTTTCTTCCAACTGAATACAGACGATGCTGCACAGCTGACATTACATCATGTTTCTGCAAGCTGTGGCAGCCCTGGAGGAGTGTGCACGCTGGTGTACTTTTTGCCTCCATGGGCAAATCCCAAACTCACTGCAGGCAAGGCAGTCTGGGCTAACACCGGAAGCTGAGGCCATCACAATACCCTGCAGTGGGTCCTTTCTTCCTGTGATTCCCAGGAAACAAATATCAGAGGGATTAACACTTCAGCCACACAACCACAGTCAATTCCCGACAGGCTTAACAACTGATACATAGGGCTTCCCAGTGGTTTCTGGCTGTCATTCATCTGTTCTAACTTGGGCACTTGAAGGCCGTTAAAGTGATCCTCTGCATTTCTCTGTTGTGTGCCCTGGGGTCAAGAGCAGTTCCTCCATGTGTTCACAGGGACCTGTCCCAGTTCCTCAGCCCTTTGGCATGACTGCCTTCAGTCTTATCTGGGGCTAGGTAACCTATTATGCCTGCAAAGTAGCATTGCACACAGTCCATGACAGTGTAGATCAGCAAAAGCTGTTCTTCATGCAGACCAAAGATATTGCCTGCACAAAATAACCGGGGGGGTGATGAATTCTTGGAGAAGAGGCAACCCAGACTATATCAGTGTAGTGCAGTCCCAGAAAGTGCTCAGGGGATATTTCTTGGCTATCTCAGACTGCAATTCAGCTTTATAACTCTTGCTGTGGGATTGAGGTTAGACACGGAAGGAGCTGAAGTGAGGACATGGCCCCTGTGTAGCTTCAATTCACTGCGTGAAACTCTTCAGAATAAACCATGACCTGTCTATGTCAAACACTGTCTGTGTCTGCACTTGTTTTCTTACAGCTGCTGCTGTAAAACCGCAATCAGCCAAGTGAACCTCTTTCCTTGGATGTTAGCAGCCTGCTTGGTTTTCTAACTCTGGATATCTTCCTAGGGTTTTTTCCATTCAGAGAGTTTGACTCTCAGGAGTCCATTTCTCCACCAGTGGTCTCTGTTCTAATTTTCTTTCTGTCCCTTGATACTGTCCTCAGATAGAGGGATTTCCCAGACACCTACCAGAGGGTCTGTTGTTTGTAGCATACCTGTGTCTTGGCTGAAGATGTGACTGAACTCTTTGTGACAGCCACAGGACACCCTGATACTCTCGGTCATGCCCTCAGGGAACTAGTCACAACTCTGTCTAGTTAGTAGACCCCTACAGGGAGGTCTCAATTTGCACAGAAGTAGTAGAGTAACCAAAGTCTTAATCACACTAGCAAAACTTACATGAAAGATGCTTACTAGAGATTCTGAATAGGCCTGTTACTGCTAGATGTAATTGGGAATGCAGGAGACACTGAGAAAGGTGGTCTCTGAGAAGGTATTTGGTTAATTGACCAGCCCGTGCAGTTATTTGTCTTGATTATGGTTAAATTGTTGCTGAGATGGTTGAGTCAGGTAATTGGAAAACAAGTGAGGAGATGGTCAACTATGGTGAACACTGAAAGAGCATGTATATAGCCCAAAATAGTGTACGAGAAACGGTAGTAGCACTCAGGGAAGGAAACTGGCATGGAGACCCACAGGCTAGCTGAAGGAATTTGAGAGAGTGGGGAGAATGCTTAGTACCTGGTTTGATATGAACTGCATTGGACTAATTTATCTCCCTCAAAATGAGAGCTTCTACTCTCTCAACACTGAATTTGTAAATATCTCGATATAACTTCATGGCCTGGTTCCATTCCTGGCAGCTTTATGAGAACACTCCCTTCTCCTCTGAATCAACTTCAATATTTCTTGGATGACTTAGGGAAGTGGTCAGTGCTCTATTTATTGTGTGAACTTCTGCATGCTGTGTGTCGGCTGTGCTATGGCATCTACTTTTAAACTGCGTTTCTCATACATTTTGCAGGAAAAGTAGCATTCTGCAGCTATCTGGCCACGGAGAAACACTTTGCTGTTGTTAACTGTAGTAACTCCTGTGTTCTTTCAGCGATTTATACACAGTTTGTCAAATTACTGGATTTGCCCAAGGGGAAGACATTTCAGAAGGCACTTTTGAGGTTGCAGTTTTACAACTGGCCTAACTTAATCTAAGGCTGCTCTGCCAACATAAGTGAGACATCCTTGACTAGAAGGACTAGGGAGAGTGAAGCTGCCCCTTTTGATAGCAAACTGGCTTAAGACAGGGTACAGTTTCATCATTTCCCTAAGCTTAACTGCACAGATGAGAAGAGCAGTCTTACCTTCTTTGGCTTCATTTATCCCACCATCCACAGTCAAAGCATGAGAGCATTTCTTTGACATTGCACTCTAGAGACATAAAAATAACGTGCACAATTTTTTTTTGTTCTTTTGTGTCTTCCAAAACTTTGGGTAGAATTTCATTTTATCATAATCAGCATGCTAGAGGTAACAGCTTGATAGTTTTCTGCCTTGGTCTGTATCCCAAAGGTTCTTGTCTGATCAAAATTCCGCATGATATTAGTGTTCTTTTATCTGTGTATGAATTGTCACACATGATTGAGTTCCTGCTTAATTAGGTGCATTGGTTACATCTCTTAATAGACTTCAACCATTTTCTGTTTTCCCTTTGAAAGCTGCTGTTACTTCTATCTTGTGTATGAAAAATCCTGTGCTAGGTATTATGGCTATGTGATGAGAACAGACTATGTGATCATTTGGACTTTGCTACATTTTATGTGTCAAATAGATTTAAGTCCTTTTTCTTTTTTTAATATATCAATATGTTACACTGCAGAATTTAAAGCACTGAAACTTCAGCTGAACAGCAGAATAGGGCAGCCAAAACTTTCTGTTTGCAAATGTCTGGTTTTGAATTAAACTGAGGCAAAAGTACTTAAAGCTTGTCTACACTGCTTACAAATGAAGGCTTACATTATTGCCTTTTTTCACTTTTTAGCAAAAGTTGTTCTTGTAAATGTGTTTTGTATATTGAGTTTGTACACCGTTCATTTTTCTCTAAGCTATGTTGAGTTCCCACTGTTTTTCTGAAAGAACTGACTAAAGCCACAGCTAAAGTAGAAGAGGAGGGCAAAGTTATATGTTAGCTATTACAAAAATTTGATTTGAAGAGGAAAGTTTTTATAGTTTATAAGGCATGATTAAATTTCTTGTGACTCATTTTCAGCTTGAAGCTTTTTATCCAGACTGATGTGAAGTCTGACTGAGTGCTTTCAGTCTTCTGCCTTGCAGGATAAAATAGCATCTCCAACAAATGTGATACGGGTCATCTGCAGCCATCCAGTCACGCCAGTGCAGAACACCTTCTGCCTTAAACAGGGGCTGGTTTCACTGTATTGTTTCAAACCTAGGCTAAAGCCTTGCCATAAGGGTAAAGCCCAATTATAAATAAATTCCCTATTTTAGTAGGAAATTAGGAGGGAGAGTTAATTTTCATTTATGTTCTTTTCCTTGAGGTCCTGCTAATCTAACTCCAGGCATTTCAATAAAACAAGCATTCAGAGAAGCTGTTGGCCCTAAGCTGTTTGTTCCAGAGTAGTAAGGTGTACAAAAGGGGAGAATATAAATAGCCTGAAAGACCTGTTTAGGTGAAGAGCATTTTTCTACTAATTTAGCATTTTCCTGCTAATGAAGAACTGAGGGTTTTCTGCACATCCCATTTTTCAACCTACATGTCTGCTTACCCAAGGTAGTCCCAAGAATCTATCAAATTATGAAAACAGGGAATGCCTGAGTTCTGTTTCCAGTCATGTCTTAATTTACAGATTGTACGGTTGCTTATAAATCTTGCTTTAAGGGTACTCATGGAGGTGCACGCAGTTAAACAACCACAGCTGTTTCCAATGTCCTGAAGTTTTCTTCCTCCATAGACTTAAAAGCCAAGGCCACAATGATCTCCTTGAGCTATGGGAACTCTTGGCTGTTGGGTCTGTGCACTGGTGACTGCAGGAGGAGTTCTCACCTGCATTGCAAATGGGTACAAATTATTTGCCAGACATCAGCATGGAGGTTATGAACTAGAGGGAATATCTTGTGGATTTAGGCTGAAAGGCAGCTTAGATGTGTGCCCGTGAAGTCTGTCTTTCTCTGTGTGCCATTCTCAACTTCCAAAAAACCCCAAGTTTGAGCATCTTCTGATAGCCATAGTTTATAAACTGTTATATGGATGGGGTTCTAAGACTGTGGCTGTCCAAATGTATGCCAAGATGTATTCTCTTTGCTTGAATTGCAGGTTGTTTGGATGATGAGCCATCTCTTTTACTCATTCTATATGTCTTCTTGCATAATAAATACATACACATTGCCCATGGTATACTTACTTTTCTGACATGCAACATGAAATAAAACTACTTTTTTTCTTATGAATAGTTTATGCTTTACAGAATATGCACGTAAGGACCTGTAGTTTTACACCTGTATGAGTTTTGGCTTTGCAAAGTAGGACCCTCGTAAACTGCGCCCACAATTGACCTAGTAGAGTAGGATGTGCACACTTGACAACATATTACACGATTTCAGTGCTGCAAAGATATTAGTACCTCATACAGCAAGGATTATTTAGGCTTGAGTTCACTTAAATTCCTTTCCTGAGGGCGTATCAAGGGAATGAATTGAATGAATCGCTGGTAGGCCACTATCAATAAATACTAATGGAAAAATATGACAGTGGTGGGAAGAACAAATAAAAGAATCATTTTAGGAATGTAAGTTGCTGAATTAGACAATATTTTTCAATAGACAGCCAGCTTTAAATTAATGCTGATTCCCAAGTGAAAGATAGTATACACCACAGCTACTGGATTAAATGACAGGTCTCATCTTTAATTCACAGTAATGTATTTGTAGTAATATAGGTGGTGTATGCATTCACACAACCTAGAATTGCAGTGTTATGAAGCTTTATTGGTTTGGCTTAACTAGAAAATATATTAGATTAAAAAAGGAAAATGCCCTGTTCTGCCTGAAACCAAAGGGGCATGTCTCCAAATTCAGTCAGTCAGTCAGTTACTGGATCCCATCTCTTGCTACAGAGATTTTCGGCCATGCTGTCTACAGTAGACTTCTACCATATGTATCCTATCACTCACGGCCATGCTTTGCAAAACTCATTAAGTCTAGGCTACCAGCCACTATATTAAATCATTGCTGATGATGTACAGTACCCTTAACCTGAGCGCTCAGGGGGATGTGGCTATTCGCTTGTAGGTTGTATAGACTTTCTGATCCAATTGCTTCAAGAAAGAAGGAATCTTACTGCTTTTAAACACATCTTGCCAGATTCTCACCAAGAGAGAAAACTCTTTTATAATGCTTTTGCCTACCCGTGATTATGGTTATCTTTCTACTTACCATTCCATTTCATTTCTACAACCCAGAACCTGACCCCTTGATACGGCTGAATGTGCTAGGAATATGATTTCTTCTTTGTGAAATCAGTGCTTCACAGCAACTTCTTTAAATGACTGTCAGAAGGAAGTCTGCACACAAGCAACACCCCTTTGTAATTTTTGTGACACTGATATATTTTCAGCTCCTGCTGCTATTCAAGTTTTGAGAGGTTGCTGCCACAGCCACAGTTGAACTACTTCCGGAGAGTCTGGGGCATTTTCCTTTGGATCCTCTTAGTTCCCTCTCCTATAGCACATCCTGACTTTACCCAAAACCACTTTTAACCAGTTGCTTCCAGGGGTTAGAGGAAGGGGAAAACGCCTTGTACTCACTGCACTAGTTTGTAATAGCTTTGCCTCATCCTTGCAGGACTCCTCCTTCTGGTGTAGCACTCCTTGCACTCTGTCCCAGTATTCTCTTGTCTCCATAAACCAGCCCACATGTTTTTCAGGAGTACCCTCCTTCAGCAGTCAGGCTATGTCTGCAGTCATTATCACAGTAACGTGATAGGTCCTGGCATCAGAGTAGTCAGGGAAATGCATGGACAGGCAGGGGTCCACATTCCTTCACTGGTGAGGCCAAATAAGGTCTTGTACTTGTCACTTGAACAGCAAGGAAAACACTTGTACACTTTTTTTTCTTTTTTTTGAGAACTTACGTTTTCTCTTTCAGGTTGATTTGGACTCTCCCGAATTGTTGCCCTTTTGTCATTAATATACTTATTCTTGATGATCCTTTCTGAAGATATTGATTGAAGTCTGAAGAATATACACTCTGGAACAACCCAGTTGAACCAGGATTTCTTTTGATTCTCAGATCTGGAGGCAAATGACTGAGTCTGGAGCTGAAAATAAGCAAATACCACCTGGATGAAGACTTAGTGGTTGATTCAGCTAGAACTGGATTACTTGAACACTGGGGGATCACTAAAGATATTTCTCCTACTTTAATCTTTTTTGGTGAGAGGAAGTACATGCTTACTCTTGAAGGTACAAGCAGGGCAATGTCAAAGATATTACAGGGAATATTGGTAAAAGCAAAACTCCAGACAAAGAAGAACTCACCTGCCAGTGACAGATGACACCTGTACATAGCACTGAGGCACTAGAAGTACTTCTGCAGTGCCTCTTGGCTTGACTGTATCTCAACAAGATAAACATTTGGGCTATTGTTGCATGCTTGATATGACAAAATCTGCTGAAGTGCAAAAGGAAAGAATTACTGGCCAGGCAGAGAGTAAAGTGGAATAATATGTCTGGCTGTTCAAGGTCAGCAGACAGACACAGCAATTCCAAGTATGGCTGAGGAAAGCATCAAAAGTATCTTTAACAATGGGCCATAGAACTGACTGTTTTCTCTGGTGCTTTATTTGGGGTATAGGTTCTGATTTAAATGCCTTTTTATGATAACCATTTACTGACTCTTCAGAGATGTGGCATTCACCAGTAAATCTGTTGTGAAGTTTAACATTGTTGCTGCATACAGATCAAAGGGAAAAGTAAATGGAGAGGGTAGTAGGTGTTCTGGGGCTTTAGGCATCACTAAAGGAGGTGCTTGTTGACTCTATCCTGATCACTCATGCATGTACTGTGCTTTCTGTCTTTACAGAGGACCCTTAAGAATATCTGGCATGTCTCTGCCTTGTGTCAAGGAACTATGGAAACTGACTTGTGCATGGGTCACAAAATGTGCTGAGAAGGGGATATGTTTATTCCAGTGTGATCAGTTTTCTGCTCACACCGGAGGTGACAGGGGGAATTCAACGCTCAGACCTTTGCAGAGCTGCTATGTCCTGACCATCCCTGACCTGTCCAGAACATGCGAAAGAGAGCTCATGTGGTACACCATGGCTCAAGATTTCCCTTTTTTCTGGACATTATTTTACGTTTATATCAGGTCAGAAGTGTAGAGGTATCCACAATTATGGGGGCAGGTATAGATTTGGCAGTGAGTTAATTGCCATTGTTGACCCTACCACCACCGCCCTCCAACAGCAGAATTCAAGTTAGCACCAAAGTCGTTATCACTTCACGAAGGAGGACATTATGGTGTGGTTACCGAAAGGTTGTTACAACCAACATGACTAATCCTGCCCTTTCCATCTTCCACATACACAGCTGAGGCCTCATGCCTTTCTAGGAGGGAGCCTTGCAGGGTGTTAAGGTAATTTTTACAAGCCTGAATCAAATATGTGTGTCTGCCTATAGTCACTATTGTTTCATCTTTTTCCTAGGCCCTTCGATGAGTAAAAGGCCTGTGCCCATTGGGAAAGGTTAATGCATTTTTCAATGTTGCAGCCCTAAACCCTAGCAACTGCTTTACAATGAAGTTAGCAAAGCTTCTGTAGCTCTTACAAAATTCTTAGCTAATTAGTGATTAGAATAAAAAAAGCAAATAACAATTCTTAGCCAAAGCTTTTTTGTCATAAATTAAATAGCTTTTTTCCAGTGCTATGTTTCTGACAATCTATTTTGAGGTTTTTGTGTGGTGTGGTGTGTTTTTTTTTTAATTCAGTGCCCTTTCAGCAGTAGCCGCTGAAAGCGTTGCCCCTGGCCCCTCCAACTTCTTCATGTTTTAGGCTGATCTTACTTTTGAACCCTCCTTTTACTGATTGAAATAATTGAAGCACTTCAGTGGGAAGCTTACTGTGTCTGTAGCTCTCACCTCCATTACTTCCCATCACAAATATCCTCTTCATATCATAAAAAATAGACCTTTTCTCAAGAATGGCTTTAGGTAGAGAATGTCACTTATATACGTAAATGCCATTAGTACATCAAATTCCTTGTCTAGTCAGTGGAGGTGGGAGGAAAAACTGTTGTGAAAAAAAACAAATGAAAAAATGACATCTACTTTACTGAAATGGTGAATGGCATAATAATTGGGCAGCAGATAAGGCAGCTGAAATAAGAATATTCCAAATAAATGCTTCTGCTCTTTGCAGTCTCCCTCACACCCACCTCAACACTGTCCTATGCAGCACCAGTTCAGGAACGACTGAACATCTGGCTATTGCTAAGCTGCATGACTCATGTCTGAACTTACACTTCTCCTTGTTTTGGTAATTTGGGTACTGCTATGCATAAACTTCAAATTCAGTAATATTTTTTTCCCTCTGTGATTTCTGTATCTTCATTGTGAAGTACAGGATTTTCCTCCCATCCTAAGCAGCTTCCCACAGGTTTTTGGGGAGACCACATCTAGTGAAAAGAGAAGGGAGAATAGCAGAAGAGCACATTAATTTATGGGATTAGATTAGAACAGATGTTGAGGATGGGAGAAGCTAAGGGGAAATAAAAGCTATAGATTAAGAGATGTGGGGAACAGAATTAACAGGAACAGGAGGGAGCTTGTGGGGAGCATCTCACCCTTGGGAACTCTAGCGAAAAGGCCAAAAGGTGCTGCTCACTGAAGATATCCCCAGTGGCCAAACCTATTACTACAGGTTATTACAACAATGAAGGCTGGACCCTATAAAAGATCATCTGCTGGGCCCAGGTGCTCACAGAAGTTTGAAGAGTTTTTGCATGCTGGGCACTTACCCAGGCTACTGACGTATGGTCTGCAGCTGCCTAGAGGAAAAGTGGTAGGAATAAAGCTCAGAAAAGATGACCACTCTGCATTCCCTGCCTTTTGCTTCAATTTGCCTGCCATGTGGCAGGTGGGATCTGGTTCAGCCACCACAGAGGACTTGACAAATACAGTATCCACTTCCCCATCCACCCAGGCTGCTCTGCCTCCCTCTTGCACAATGGTGGCTGTGGCCTACAATGTCTTTCTTTCTTTCCACGGGTTGCAGGCCTTGTCCCTCCTACTGAGATCTTGAGGACCTGAGGTCTTTCCACATCCCAATGCTCAGCTTCTGATCTGGTGCATGGTGGGCTCTTGGGTCTCCGGGCTGACCTAGAAGGGGCTGAATTCCCATATAAAAGGCAGAGATCCCAAGCACCTCCCTGACTTTGTGACTACCCCTGCAGCAGGCTGCCTTCCAGACACAGAGGTTGTAGCTGGAGATGGAGGTACTTGGTAATATTCTAGCATTCCTTACCTAGTCCCAGCTTTCATATCCTATGCTGGTTGTGTCTGAATGTCATGAATTTGCTACCTATTACTCTGAACATGTTGCTCCCTTGCTAGTCACAAAGCTTATGCACAGTTTTGTTCAATTCCATAATTTCCAGTTTAAATGTCTAGGGGTTTTGAGTCATTTCAAAACAGCATAGGGAAGGTCCTGTTCCTGACGCAGCTGTATGTCCCAAACATACAATGTCATTAGCAACAACATGCAATTGATTGAGCTAAAACCAAACCCAGGGGGAAAGTATCCTTTGCTGTTTCTGTTGAATGACCCTATTGTCTTCTGCACACTGGCAGGAACTGAGTGACAACTTGTGCGTCCAAAGGATTTAAAACTGTGAGGAATAAAAGGAGATGTTTTCATATGAATAAGCGGTTGGTTAAAAATAAGAATCAGAGAGCTGGAGTAAGTGGTCACTTTTCACAGTAAGTTATTATTGCAGGCCCATTAGTACCTTTATTGTCTCAGGTATTCACAGTGATCCAGAAAAAAAGTGTAAATACTGAGGTGGCAAAGGCCTCTGAAGACATTATACAGGGCAGCCATTACACAGAGATGGGCTAAATGTGAGGAATTCTAGAAGAACATTGCGATAAAAAGGCAGATGAAATTCAATATAGATGCACACAGAAAAAACAGTCATGAAATAGTGGACCACGAACTGGAATAAGGTTTTGGCCTTACAATGATCCTAGAAAACTATTTGCTTTTAGGATCAGCCAAAAAACACTTGAATGTTAGGGATGATTAGAAAGGTTACAGAACAGAACAGCTACTCCACTGTAAATTGATGGTGTGCTTTTATCTGAAATGCTGTGTTAATATTTCTATTCTTCCATTTCAAAATGGGTGATACAGATGGAAAAGTTATAGAGATAGGCCACAAGAATTCCCACAGTACAGAACATTTTCTGGACAAGGAATGATCAAAATGCCTGGTAAAGAACAGTCATAATGATATTATAGAGATTTCTGAAATCGGGAGTAGCATTGGGGAAACATTTCTTCGGTGTCTATTTTAGTATGAAGATGAAGGGCACTGAGACAAATCAGTTGGTGGTAGGTTCAATACAAAATAGAGTCCTGGGTTTTGGTCCTTCCCACATAAGCAAGCAACAAATGTCTGGCCACCTTAGAAGTGTATGGAATTCATATGGCAACTGAACGAAACTCACAGAAGAACCACTGACAGTCATTAAACACAATCATGCCCCCTGGATCAGCAAATTCTTATTCCTCAAACTGTTGGAGGGTGGGAAAATGTTTGGAAAGTACAATTACATGCTTTTGCTCTTCTTTAGGTGTAGGCAACTTGCAGTGACAGGGTACGGGCCCAGAATGCCCCTTGTTCCGATCAGTTGAGCCATTCTGACATTAGCTTCTTGCAAAGGGGGACTGTGAGAGGAGCAGGCAGAGAGGATCTTGTCCCTTGGGAAGCAGGACAAGCCACTGAAAAGGAAATTGTCCATGTGGCTTGGAAAAATGTCTTCCTTAAGGAATCAGCAGAGGCCCTTTGGACATCCAGTGTAGGGGAGATTTTTCTGGAATGAAAATGGGAAGATATCTCACATCTTTCCACAGAATAATCACACATTAAAAAAGGTAAAGTAGAGCAAGCTGCCACAAAATACCTCCTTTAACTCGAATGACTCTTTGTTCTCTTTCTGAGCGTGTATTAAAGATATGGTACTGCAGTCATGGCAGCAGTCTATTTTTTTTTAGCATGATAGAAAGCTCCACTTCATAAGCTACTTGTGCAGAGGACAAGGTGTTTTATGAATATTAGGCCATTTATCATTACAAGTACCATGAAGCGGAATTTTAAACACTTAGAATTTTAATACTGTGAAAAGGAAGAACAGAATTGTGGGGACAGATGGATATTCAAAACATTGTGTAGTTGCAGAGCAACAAGTTATTTTATATAGTTTCTTTTTAAGATGCTTATAAGCTTTGCTTAAAATTATTTGAGGTCTGAGTCACATACAATGGAAATAACAAATAGTTACTGGGGAAAATATTTTTACAGAATTTTCTTCCAGTCAACTGCTACCCAGCCTTGTAAATAGTGAAGAGAACTTGAAAACAGGAGCAAAGACCAGCAAACCTAAAGGACAAGAGAAAGTCGATGTCTCTGTCACTAAACTTGTATCAGAAAAATCTCTTGTCAGTATTAGAGATGGGGCTTCTAGATTTTTGGAAAAAAACCCTGGCATGAGGTATGGGAATTAATGCTGCTTCTAGCCTTCATATGTGTGCTGCTGCTATGTCTAACCTGGGGAGAGCAGGTGAGAAAACGTCTGACGTGTTCGTTGTAAGTAAAAGGAAATTTTAACTGGTCTGTCCAACACAGCAGCAGCAAATGGAAGAATTTAGCAAACTGAGGATTAACTCTGCTTCCTTTATGACCAAAAGCATACATAAGCATGTCCCCTCCTATCCTGCACAAACTCCCCACATGAGCTATTTGCAGTAAGGAAACAATTATGTTGTGTTGTCTTTAATACTGAGGATTTTCACAGTCAGTACAAGCAACTAGGTGAAAAATTAGTAAGATAAATGGACAGAGCAAAGCAGAAGGCTAAGCTATTTTAGCCCATTTTTATAATATACCCTATAATCTGTGCATATTGTTACCTGGGAGCCATAGACTGTTGATCTGCATGAACTCCTCCTGTGCTTTCACACAGGAGACAAGAAGTTATATATGGGTAGACCTGACATAACATGTGAACCTACTATCCTCCTAAACGAGTTGCATATCTTAGCACTTATATGAATGAATCAGAAGCCTTTGGGTTGAAAGAGGCGTTTTGAGATCATCTGGCTCAACCCAACTGATCAAGCAATGCCACCTTGAGCAGGTTGCCCAGGACCATCCCCAGTCAGGTTTTGAATCTCTTCAAGGATGATGACTCCACAGCCACTCTGGGTAACCTGTTTGACCATACTTACAGTAAAAAGTGTTTTCTGGTGTTTAGAACACCTTCAGACTGCAGCTCGTGCTGCCATGTCACATGTTTCTCTGTATTTTGTGTGTATCTTACCACAATGCATTTGTTTTGTATCCAGTTGTGTAGGTGTTTCAAATATAAACACTTATGACTGAGCTATATTTAGCTTTCGCATGCTTCCTCCTGCAATAAGTCAGCAGATAACTGCTCTGCTGGCAGACAGCACTGGGCAGAGGTGGTCTGGGGAAAAGGTTCTCCAAGTTTTTATGCCGGGTAGATAGCTTACCACCTCATTTCCATATTCCATATTCCTCTTGAATAATTTGTCTGGAGGTTGACATACATGTATGATAGTCTCAGTAGGAAGTTTCTTTCCCCCAGAAAAAAAGCAGGTTGGTAAACCATGCTTGGTTTTGGTTTCCTTCCCTGCTGAAAATAATGTACAGAGAAGTGATGGCTGTATCAGAAGTGAGTAGTGATATAAATGCTTATCCTACTTGCTTAGTTTCCTTGTGCTGATAACAGAAGACCATGTGTATAATTGCATCCACAGCAAAGTCAGGGTAGTACTACTTGGCATAATAACAACAAATGGCTTAGGCTCACATTCTGCCACATAATGGTAAATAGTCTTACTCTTTTGCCGTGAGTGTAGAAATCTGCTGTAATTCGTGGTGTGTTCTGCACATTCACACTGATAGAAAAGTGCAGTCTTGTGAACCCAGCATTTTAAACCACTCTGTAATGCACACAGATTGAGAAGTTCAGCTGTGATATACTGATTTTGTTTCTATCAGTGCCACTTCAGTACAGGCAGGTATGTGGGCAGGTCTGTTCCTCTGAAATGCCCGGTCAAATTCAAGAAAGAAAATCTCTCAGAAGAAATAATTATATTTCTTCCAATGACAGGGTCTCATAATTTTCTCAGCCACCTTTCTGAACTCTCACATGAGCACCATCAAGCTTGGAACAATAACATACTTTTCTCTTGAGTCATTCTATACTGGCAAAATTTAGAGCATTCAGCCATATTTTACTTCAGACACAAAAAAATTTCCTTCATGCCAGAAGTGTGGTATCATATTTACTGTCTGCAAAGAAAGTGTTGAGAATATGTATTGTCTTTGGTTTGAAGGTCACATGAAAGCAAAGTGGGTTTAGTGCCTCATTTATTTCTCTGGAGCTGCAAGTACCCTGTTCTCAAATATTCTGATGCAAATATGAAAATTAATTGTAATCTGCTGCAGGGTTTGAAAAGATCGTGCAGGTTTACTGAAGGTCATGAGAGACATTTGCAAGTTTGTGGTGTCATGAAGTGGAAAGGGTACATAAAATTCAAACAGGTTTCCCACATAAGTGAAAAGAAACTAGAAATACTGCAAGAGAGCAGTATAGTACAAGTGCCCCAGGTGTTCTACTTTTTTCTTTTGATACTGTGTAAACAAGCAGAATCTTCAGGTCTGACAAGCGCTAATACTAAACACAGTATGAACTGAATATTTTAGCAAAATCCTGGATAACAAGAATGGTCCAGCATTTCTAGAGCTTCTTTTAAAGCCTGAGAAACTTGCTTCTATGACCCTTAAATACACAGAGGAACTTCAGTGCATGGTCCCCTGAAAGCAGAGAGGGAGATGTACAAAGTGGAAGGGGACAACACAGTCCCATTCACTGGACTAGGTTGCTTTTGGAGCTACAGGTGGTGACTCTGCATGGGAAGCCTTGATTTCACCAGAGGAATTGAGAAAGATTGTGAGAGGCATGAGCAAGAGCTGAACACTGGGCTTCGACTAAATCAGCTGGAAAGATCTTTCCCATGTCAGCTCTGATGGCAAATGGGTAACACATTTGCTGAGCCCTTGGATGGCCACAGACAGAGGCCCAGGTGACATGAAGGAGTGTTATTGCATCCAGGTCCCAATTGTTCTTGCAGGACGAAAGTTAGGACCATGTGAAAGAATATGTGGTTTTATTGCTCCTTTCATTTAATTCCTCTTCATTGCCCATCCACTCCATGAGCAGTTTCTCTGAGAAATCTTCTGGTGTTGCACAGTCTCTGGGGAGAAGCACCACCCAGCTCATCCCCTTCAGCACGCCACAGAGGCTTCCTGCCTTTGGAGGGATTCCTGGGGGTTGAGCTGTGCAAAAATCTCCATCTCCAGGTGCACATGAGTCCTGATCTTTTGTGAGATGCTGTTTACTGAGATCTCTCACAGATTCTCTGTGCTCTGTGATTTAAACATGTCTTGTGCCTAAAATTTGAAGCTGGGAGATTTTTTCTTCTGGCAATGGTGCCAGTCGTAGCTTAAGCCCTGTTTTTCTTTGTGACAAGTATGAGAGTCAGCCCTTGTGCCTGCTGTCTCCAAATATACGAGTGGTGGATTTAAGCTTTTGTTTATTATTCGTTTCCTGGGTCCTAGTGAACAGTTCAGGAAAATGGTTATTATCACCTAACAGCAGAAAAACAGGCAGAAGCAGGGAATGAGTGAATCAGTGGAGCTATAGGCCAGGGAAATACGAGACTATTTTTTTCAGTCTGCACCAACAGCAGAAAATCAAAGATTACCTCTTCTCTGGTTGTGGAGAAGAAATGTGGAAGACTGTAACTTTAGTGAAAGAAAAATGTTGGAATTTTAATGTGTGAAACAATCTGCTTCTCAATAACAAATCATTAGGTTTCTGGTGTTATTAATATGAATTTTTACTTAAAATTTTCTAAGTCATGCATACAAGTATTAACAGACTGGAAAAAGCAAGTGCATCTCAAACTGCAGGGACACAGGTTGGGGGTGCTCATGCAGAGCTCTAAGATGACCAGGAATAAAGGAATGACAATATTACTCAGTACTTGTCTGCAAAGTTATTTGCATAATGGATGGCTCTGCCTCACATTATCGTGGCAGTTATCAATCTTTATAACAAAGCATTTGAATGTTACTGAATCTGTTGAAACTGAGTGAAAGAAGAAATCTGTGTGAGAATTTGGGACGTGGCGAGCACTGGCTTTGCTGTGATTATTGATGTTGAAAGGGGTTTCTACACACAAAGTGCATATTTGATCTTAGCTATTCTGTACCTAGAGCACTGACAAATACTTGTTTTATTCCACAGTGCAGCAGGATAGCAATTTTAATTTAAATAGCACTGACTTGAAGTATTTCAACTTATTTTAATGCTAACTGAGAAGCTATAATAATCCTACTTGAACAGCAAAGCAAGGAGATGAAATGTCATCTTGGTGGCATAAGTATTTTCCCTCTGATCCAGCGGAGTTGCTCCCTGTAAACTGAGTCCTGCACACATTTCCCTGATCAATGTGTCAAGCAGAAGAGACAAGAACTTGGAAGAAAGTGTGTGGGTGTATGTTGTGTGCATGTGTACTTGACCTTCACCTGCCATTCGCAAGTTATCTCCTTTTTCTTGCCCTCTTCTTCCTTGCTTTTCACAAGATCTGAAATGGTGATCTGGAGTAAGGCAATGCTTTCTGCTGCAATTGCTGCTATACTAGTGCAACACTGTATGTACATACATTGCTGCCACTTTTTCTCCAAGTTGTACGCTGACACAAATGGGATACAGAGCAGAGCTCACAGTCACTAACGTCGCCAAAAGCTATGTTAATCCCTCGGCAACTCCTGTAGAAGGGACAAAGATGACAAGAAGTTCAAGGCAACTCTTTCTGAGAGCTGATGACAGAAGTTGTCAGCCAGCAGAATGAGGTTGGAGCCCCATGTACAGAGAGGTGGAGCAAAGCAGGGTACTGCTGAGAGGAGCTAAAATCAGTCAGGTGGTGATTCTGTTCCACATAAATTCACTTACCTGCAAGGGGGCCATGTCTCTAGCCATACTAGTTATATCACAAGGCAAAAGGGGGCCAAAATGTCCCAGTGGAAATATAGCGGATTAGGGAAGCCCACTTCTGAGCCTTGTCTTCAGTGGACCCCGAGCCTGCCACATCACCCACAAGAAGCCACATCTTGCTCCCAGCTGCCAGATCATGTGCAGACATTCACTCCTTGGTATGTCAGGGCACCAGAGGCTCCACAAAGCTCAGACAAGGCTGACTCTGACCCTGAGTAGCACCGCAGGATGGCTGGGGCTTAGAAGATCCATAGCCACAACTGGAGAAGAAGTACAAAGGAATCTCCCGCCTTTGGGGTAACCCTGAGCAAAGTAGGGATGCCTGATGGGATCAGTTTTGTCTGGGAGATGAATGCACTCATCTGTGTTTGCTGCCTGTGTGCACTGGGAACAGCATCTGCCGTATCTGGTTGCTATTTGAAATGCTTCCCAGCAGCTGTTGCTTCATCTGCTGCAGTTGCTGTAAGAGACTCTGTGAAGTTGCAGTGCAGCTTCTGCCAGCAGGACCCTATCACATGGCTCCCAGGGTGCGTTTAGTGTGATTCTCCTTCTTCTCTCTTTGTCTTTTGAGGTAGTGGTAGGACATAGTCACAAATAAGCATGGCAATCAGGAAATAAGATAAGTTCTTTTGAGCCAGAGCGGTCCTTTTGGGTAAACAATGATCACCATTCAGCAAAGTTAGTTTTGAACTTTTCGCTTGATAAATATTGTCATGTTCAATGACACTCAATGGAAAAGTGTATGCATTAAAATTATGCATCAAAAGGGGATGTTAATTTTAAGTTATTTTTTGCTGCTATCAGTGTTAAGTTTTTCACAGGAAAATTTAAAATTTGAAGGTTTTAGGTTTAAAGATTTTCCACAAAATCATGAAAAAAAATTCAGATTAACTTTTCCTTATTATACTTTCAGTAAACAAAAGCAAATGGACAAAAACCCAAGCCAGGCAAACTTTGTGACAGAAAACTTTCAGCTACCTCTGGTGGCTGTCAGAACAAGAGGCCATGTTTGTAGGCAAAGGTAATATAATTTATTAAACCAATTGATATAAATCATTAGTAATGATATCACCTGCAAACCTTGCCCTTCTCACTCTGGCATTTTCTTTGCCACAGCACTGTTCCTTCCCTCTCTCATACAGATTTCACCAGAAACATCTTGTTCTCCCTTATTAAAATGATCAACAGTGAAATACTTGCATATTGCCCCTTAATGTCATAACTGCGCTTCAGATTTGAAGTCATTATAGGGACACTCTCTTCCCTCAAATCAACTGTTATACACTGTCTCCAGACTCAGTTTATTAGGTAACTCCCACGCCTGAATAGAATATACTCTCATAACTACAAAATCTACGAATTTTTAATTTGTAAATCAAAGCTTGAATTCCACAAACTGCACATTACAATCAGGACAGATTTCACTTGCTTATATAAGTGATATCTGAGTATTAGGCACAAGAAAGGAATTGGGACATTATATTTCTAAATTTGGTTCAATCCCCAAAATGTTAGGCTTGTGTCATTCTGGCATATAGTTCACATTTCTGAAAGCACACTTCATCTCTACAGTGCTCCCTATCTAGTGCATGGTGTTAGTTTAGAAAAAAAACCAGCATTTGTGTAGAAGCTGGTTATCAGAGTTCCTAACTTGGGAAAGCATCTCTGTTCTACAGGAGCATTTAGACACTTGTGCCACTGCCTTCTTGAATCAGGGCACAAATGTTGAACAACAGATAACAATAAAATCTCTTGGTCTACTCTACATACTCTTTTGCAAAATACAAGGAGGCTGCTCCTCTGGCATCTGCAATGCACATACAAATTGCTCCAAGTCATTGTTTGTTTTCTTACAAACCCAGAAAGATAGGAAATCTATGCAAGAGAAGCAAAGGGAAAATGATGCATGGGTTTTTTTGGAATGGTTGTACAAAATTAATTTTGTTTGAGGAAATAAATTTCCTCAAGAATTCTCATGCAAGAGATCTGTATCACAAGCAAATCTGCAATATTCCTTAGCAAATGTTGGATAGTGCATACATGGGATGGCTCAGTCTGCCTGGCTTTGTATCTTGTGCAATCACCTATTATGCAAATGTTCACTTTGTGTTCACAGGTCCCAACGCACTTACTTAGAAAAAAATTTATTCACATTCTAGGAAGTGAAATAAAATCCACAAGACTTAAACTTATATTAAAATCCATTATGTTTCTTCCTATTGCTCTGCATATCTGCTTGTTTTGCTGCAATGTGCAATATGCACAAGAGTTCCTTCGGGATTGTCTTATCGTTTAGTTCCAGAAAGTCTAAAGAGATCTGTTCAGTCCAACATAAATTTTATCTATGTTTATTCTTACTAGAGAAGAAATAGCCTCATTCTGCAGATAAACCAAATCCTTTCATAAAAATGCTTTTGTTACTAAGCAAACCTGGTAACAGACACCTAAGAGAGAATTTTCTTCTTCATGCAGAGCAATCAGGCAATGTTTTTGCATGATGCACTTAAAAATCAAACTTCTTGCATATTGACGAACCAAACTGCACCAAGGAACAGTGCATAATAATGCTGTGAAGGGCATATTGTTTAATTAATCTACAAGCTAATATTAATTTGGCTATCTGTCATCTTGAAAGAACATCTACAGTACAATCAGAGAAGCTAAAATTTATGAAGACTAAACCAGTCCTTACCGCACATTCTGAATTTATCTGGAGTTCTTCTCTACCGATTTCAATAGGAATTGTACTAAGATTGCCAGGCAGGTGAGGATGTGTTAATGTAGCGCAGAGTAGTTCTGTTCAAAGCACATGCGGCAGCAGCATCCAGACAAGTAAGAAAGAGCAGACCAAATCTTAATGGCCTCAGTGAATGCCTATTCAGGCACATGTCTCCCACTTTGCTAGTTATAACTAATGTTCTCCAAAGTGTCTATGGAACTGTGTAAGTAATTTGCTCCAAAGCAGACATTCCAAGAGCTTATTCAGCAAATTAATAGTTGCTAAGAATTTCTACCGAGGTTAGTTCATGTCAGCTTTCAAAATATAATTTTGTTAATGTACATTGTTATTCATGCTTAAATTTAAGTGGCATCTTTTACATCATACTACTGTTATTAAAGAGAGTTCTTTAAACTAATTGCTGTACTGTGTTTTGGCAAACTCATCTGGGATGAGTCTAACTAAGACTTCTGAGCCAAAGAAATAGTGCCAGCTTAGGTATTTGTCCCATCTTAATGCCCTGCAGTTGTCCTGTCTTCTTTTCCTGTTTTCCTTGTAGAAACATGCTGAGTAAAGAGTATAAGGTGTAATGAAGAATCATTTTTTTAGCTCTGGAGTTTCTGTATGTTTTATTCTCACAGTATTTTGGAAAGTGAAAGCTTATATTGATCTTATAGCTTGGCTTGATTTTTTAAAGAGTCCTTTTTGCCCCCTTTTTTCCTTCTTTCAGTAGTTCATTACCTCCACTGGAAGCCCGTGAATACAGAGTCTGTTACTATATATTCATCAGACTTGTAATTTTTCCTCAGATTAATGGTTATACTGCCTTCACCCTTACAGAAGGAAATTCTTAGGATGCTTTAAGCTTTGCATTTTCCCTACTCCAGTCTTCTACAGTTCTGCTGGAAATTATTAAAGCTTAAAATTCTGATTTAAGTAAGCCCAAACTCTTCTAGATTCTTCAGGAGGTATAGCAACTTCAGAATAATCTTTCACTAGCAACCAAGGTCTCAGAGTTTTAAACTTGAGTAGTTGCTCCAAATTTGTAAAGCGCCTGAAAATGTGGCTCTCATCCCTTGAGTTTGGTAAAGCTTTGTTCCTACAGTCTTTTAAAATCTAGAGACTTTTCTAAAAAGTCTTCCCATTCCTTATCACATTTTCTTCACATAAGAAGATCATATTATCTTACCAAAAAAATAAAAAAAAAAATAAAAAAAAAGCAAGATATGCCTCTAATATAAGATCAAAAGTAACTGATTTACAACCTACTATTTGCAGTTTGCATCCAATTTGCAAATGAAGATCTCTCTTACATATATGTATGAAATCAGTGTTCTCTACTAATATCTTTTTCTAAACAAATCATAAAAGGGCATGACATAGAAAGTAGCAACAAAATGTGCCATAAAAGCAAAATTTTCACATCTATATACATCATGAGTTTCATGGGAAAATGAAATGTTGCCTTCCCAATACTTAGCTAAAGTTTTTGAAATTAATTGGGATAAAATAAGCTATCAAAAATCATGTAAAGGCAACTTATCATGATGTTCAAGCATCAGAATATTTTAGTACAAAATCATAGAAATGTAGAGCCAGGAGAATGTCAAGAGCCTGATATCAAACCACAGAGTACTGTGGCAAAAAGGTCCCAGTTCCTTGCTAGGGAGTTTCCCAAAATGTACATGTGGACTTGCTATATATTCCTTTTCAGAGCTCCTGCAGTACTCGCTAGTGCTGCACACAGCTGATGTAACTGCTTAAATCTCTATCTCGCAATGTCGTCATGACAAACATGAATTTGCTGTCACAAACACCCAAGTTGCAAACAATTTGGGTGCTAATGTGGTCAGGGTGCTATAAATTGTTCATGATCTTGCTTATTGAATGTCACGCATATGAGGATGTAGAGTAGATGGCATGATTGACCATGAAAAGCTGTGTGATATTTTAACATTGATTATGGCCAGTTCTTCAGCACGATAAAAAATTTAGATGAAGATTTCCCAGTATTTCAAGTAGTCTTTTCCAGGACGTATTGTATCCAAAGTATGCGACCAGTACTTTGTCAAGAATCACTCATGGGCAATTAATTTCTTTACATCATTCATACATTTGTGTTGCCAGTCACATCTCCAGCAAACACCAACAGCTACATATGTTTATTCTTAGAATTTTTAATCTGGTCTAGTTAAATACTGTGGATAAATGCATTAAGCCTAAATAGTAACAGCACCTTCCTGTTTAAATACATGACTTAGAGCAGAGTCAACATAAGGTTTGTTTGGGACACAGGTTATTGGACTAGAAGCAGCTGCCTGGAAAATCGTTCAATCTATTTTTTCAGGAAATCACAGAGTCTTTTCACAACTGTATCACATTACTTTATTTCTTTTTTACTATTCTGTTCTGACACTATTCCAAACATGGTGGCAGAGGTCAAAAACTATTTTCCAAGGACTTTAGGGTCACATTGATGACTGAGACAGCGCTACACTATCTCATAAAGTTTGGGAGTCTTCCTGAGCTTGGGATTACACTCCCCTGGCCTTTTTTATTCTTGAACTTGTTGCATATAAAATATAATTTGTGACTTGATTGATCAAACCTTTCTCTAGAATTACTATAAATACATATACACCTCTTGCATTACCAGCTCTTAGTTCTTTAGTTTGCCACATTTAGATCTGCTGAATTCAGGGAGTTATCTAAGGCTTCTGAGAGCCTGAAACCTTTAATAATTAAGTTTGAAAAAAAATCTTCTAAAGACCCTTCACTTGTCATTAAGCCAACAAAATATAAATTCAAATGACTTAATGACTTGTTGTGCTAGGTTCTTTGATTATACTGACCTAAAATTAACTTGGGCCATGATTATTGTATTGCTTCAGTCCATATTCTCATAGATTCCTTGAACAAACATTTTAAGCAGCTTATCATTTCTGGTTGTTGATTTTGTTATCTTTTGAAGCTAGCCTGAAAGGTTAGTTTTTCTAGTGAGAGGGCCAGAAAAGACTTCTCTACAGAGCTTCTGATTTGTGCTGGCAAGGTGTCTTCTAGTTCCATAACTCAGAAATGTTTGTTATGCACAAGGTAATAATGAAGCAGCAGAGGAGAGATCTATTAAAAGGGTGCTACCCTAAGTCATACTCCAGCAGGAGCTATATTCTTACTTTGTACCATATCCAGGAACTGAAAATGGCAGTCTACTCATCTTAATCAATTCAAGTGATTAATAGGTGAGTACCATTAGTACAAATCAATGTACACTTTAACCAGAAATATATCATAAATATTAATTGAAAGTACTAATGTAATAGGCGGTTTAATTACTTTGCTACCAATAGACAAGAGAATAGGTGCATTCTGTGGCAGCTCTAGGGATACCCTCCCCCCACACCCGAAAATGATAGACTCAGCCTTCCAGGGGAGATCAGGTCATTTATCCTTAACTGAATCTCCTCTCGTAATGGTGGTGGTGGTGGTGGCAGAAGGAGATGAAGGATGCTGACTTGTTCAAAACAGGAACAAGCCTTTCCTTGAACTCACTTGAGATAATAAGATAGTGATGACCCATATTATTCAGGGCCAAAGAAGAAGGGAAAAGTGAGATTCTCACAAATAGGGGCGTGTTAAAAATAAAATACCAGAGTCTATTGCAATGTCATAGACAGAAGACAGGAAGGACTGAAATAAAGCAACAGAAGTTGATTTAAACACAAAGCCCATAACATTAAAGAATTTTCTTCCATATGACATATCCAATTTATATCATGTTCTGACCTCCCTAAGAACCTGGGCACATATGTGGTTTTAGATCCCAGATTTTATTGCCATTTCTGTGTTGTAATGTCTTGAAATTAACTTGTGCAATGTTTGAAGGCTTGTTCTGAGTGACATTGCTGTTGTGTTTGTACTCTTCCTTATACATACTCTCCTCCTGATTCTCAGGGCTTTTCTAGATGGAACATGTCACCTGATGACTTCCATACCAGTTAGAACAGATTCAGAGCAAATCACAACCAGTATAAAATAGTGCTATTTACTCATCACTGAATGATACCGGCATTCATGAGAGGCCACTGGGAACAAACACCAATAGAAACCTTCTATAAGGTCAGTTCTAGGAAGATTTCATTTTCAGTTTTGGACAAATGCGATTAAAAGATTTTCCTCGTTTCCTTTTGAAAAGGTTCATACATAAATCCTGATAGAAGCCTAAGAAAATTTCAGGAAATCTCCATGTGCTGGCTTCTAACTCCAGGATTCTGTTTCACATGGTTTACTAATACTGCTTGTGGCAAATTAAGCATAAGCAATATAATGACAAAACTTAACAAGAAACCATTAAAAATGTTTATTCATAGGACATAAAATTATATACCTTGGCTTATAGCTTGTCTAGATCTCATGAGAGTGCTTTTCCTCTCTTGCCACGCTCGTAAGCTCATTAGTACCTCCTATCCTCTAAAATTTATTGTATTATTATCCTTCATTATCCTGGAAGCACATAAATTTTCACCTGGTCATAAAAGGAACAAGTAAAACATTATATGATATGGAGCTGCTAAATATGATTATGAGGGAAGTGCAAAGAGAGACTGCTTAAAACTGTCATGTAGACAACTTGTTTGGAGTGAAAATGATAAAGTATGCTAGTTTAAAGTAAAAAGTGAGAATATCTCAAAGAGCCCTGAATCTGCAGTAACTAACAGCAGCAAGTTCTCCCCATCTAAGTACTTGCCATGATGAATTTTAACTTATAGCAGTTTGCAGACCTACACAAAAGTCTTGTTGTATTTGACCTTGGGCTGCTAAGTACCAGTCTCCACCCACATGCATTTCAAAAAACCCAACAAAATCAGCAGCCAAGATGCTCAATGCAGCATCTAAATACCGTTACAGATTCCTTTCTTTCCTCTCTGCTTCTGCTGGTCTTGAACTCCCAACTCTACTTCATCAGTGAGAGAAACTAAGGTCGATGCACCAGCACATCTCTGCTGTGCCTGTGCCTGAGACACGAGGTGGCCTCTCGTTACCTGCCTTGGATTCTCCTTTCACATTCTCACACGTTACCCTGCAGACCCTGCTTCAAGGTCCACCTACATCCCTGCCCTGCATTTCAGCTTTCTTGTCTCTGACTTTCAATGCCTGATCCTTCTCTGCCCTCCTCAATACCGCTATATTTTTTATCTCTGGAAAGGTCTGTGCCGTCTGCATTGCCAGCTTGTTGCTGGCTCAGTCAGGGACAGCAGATGTGACAACAGAAGGCACACTGGAGGCAGGCAGGGAATGTTCTATTTGCTTCTTCTGCATGTTGAACATGCTGTGTGCCACAGCTCACGTTAAAGAGCGCAATACACCTGCAGCCTTCAGGATCCTAAACTTGTGGTTTAAGGCAATGATTAAATATAGTCTGTATTTCCAGGTCTCAACTATTCAAGGAACTAATCACACAGCTGCAAGGACTAGAACAACTTATATATTACACATTATATTCGGATTTGCAGAATGCCAGTCCATAATACAATTATCAAAGTTTTGTGTAGAGCTGTGGCACTTACGGATTGGAGCCTTTTCCTCCTGGCTACCCACTAGAAGGCCCAATGATCACCACAAGCAAAACCTGGATAACATCGAGTGTGAGCTCTACAGAGCCAGCTGGACTGCACACCTTTTTCCTCCCCACAGGTTTCCTCAGGCAGTGATGCAAAGCATTGCGCCACTAAAGTGGGTTCAGAAAATTCTACCTACAACATGGACATGGTAAAAAATTACCCTTAGGGCGTATCAATACCTCTTTCCATCTCCCTCAAACTTTTAAATTTTGATCAGTGATGTGTTGAAATGAAGAAAAGCCATTACATAGACTTGCATGAAAAACTGTGATTTTGATAAACTGGCATTCTAAAGAAAAAGCATTTTGATGAAAAAATTTTTAGCTAGCTCTGTTCCAGAGAGGGCTGGGCTTTAGACTGAGGGAACAGTCTCACAGAGGATAGTCCCATATAAACAGGAACAATGAATGTCCCATAATTATCCAAAAGACCAGCTGACATTTGAGCCTTCTCCAGTCTGTTAGAAAGCCTGGATCCTATTACTCAGTAATATGGTGATAAAATGACAGTGGTGTCAGCAGCCTCAGCTACCAAACCTGTGAGAATGCAGCTTCCACAATATCCTTAGTACAGGTTATATGAGTGGTGTTTTCTTTATATTAATGGTTTCATCGGGATTCTGCATCAATCACCAATATTCCCTATCGACAGACCCTTCAAATAATCACCATGAGAATACTGACATACACGGTTTCAAAACCAGTTAATTTTAAAATGCTTTAGAATGTATTTCTTAAGGATAGCTACTAAAATAAATTGTGTCATAATCGAAAGTGTTATTTCCTTTATTTCATCAATGTTAAGTGGTTCTGTCTTTCAATTAGAATTATGAAGCAGCAACACTGCCAGTGTTATTCTTGAATACAGTGTGCTTGCAGTTCTTGGCATGGTTCTGAGATAAATAAGGCAATTTTGTACAATGACTAGCTTTTACACAAATATTTTGAACCATTTCCTAGAATCAGTTGGTAGTATCATCAGTTGCAGTTAAATTCCTTAGAAAAATTGTCTTGCATAGGTTGTTTGTATTCCTTCTGGCTAGTTTAAGTGCCTGAAAAGAATTTTTGCTAGTATTAAATATTTTTGTAAGAGAATCACATCTCGCTGTGTCAAGTGTTTTCTAAGAAGAATTCACACAAGTAACCAGTGTTCATTTAATTTTGTTTTTACTGACTACTCTTGCTACCAAACTAAAATATTTTCCTTTGGTTTGGCTTAGCATATGTTAACTAGGAGAGAACACAAAAATAATTATTAAATTGCCCCCAGATGAATCAAAACTTGAAAAATGCATAAGGAATCATAAGATAGGTGTTAACACATGATAGAAGCAGTAGGTTATAGACAGAATGAAACTCTACATAGGAGTGAATTAAAAACTGGCTCAAGGCATACTAAAGATCATTGGGGGCCTCTAATGTCTCTGAAATAAGAAAACTGAGAGATAAAACTACTGATTATGTGCTTAAAGCACATTGCTGTAGTGTCTGTAAAAGGGTAAAATGTGTATTAAGTCTCAGGTCTGGAAAGTCTGAGCTTATCCATTTCACAAGGTGGATGCTTAAGCAACACGAGGAAGATCAGTTCTAAATTTTCTGCCAACAGCAGCATTGAATGAATCTGTGGATTTAGGCCCTGATGATTTTAGTCCTTCAGATTAAATGAGAGATTGCTGGCTGAGGCTCTAGTTAAACTCTCTCAGAGAGATTTTATTGTGCCATGGATGTGCTGAAGGTCTGAACAACGTGAAGCAATGGGGAAAGGCAAGACCTTTCACTGTGATTTTTGGTACGTTTCTTTGACAACCTTCTAAACATGCAAAGGCCCATTGTCCATTCAAACACCTCTTTCCTTCACTGCCTTGAAATTCGTACAGGCCGGGAAGCTGCTGTGTTAACATTTGTGCCAGGGAATGGTTGAACTCTGTGACTCCCAAAGGCCCTGATTGCCATCAGCCAGGTCAGCAAGGCTGCAACAAAGGAAGCAAAGGGAGAAGAAGGGCAACGTGATGCTTCTTCTGGTGACGTTTAGCCATATGGGCTGCCCTGTGGTTCTGCATTGAATATCACACCCAAACTCCATCATGGAAAGAGAGAAACAGGGGTGGTCAGATACAACTTCCTATGTGTATAAATACTAGAATCTGGATCTGGATGTTGATTCAGTTAATAAGCAAAGAAAAACTTGGGCATAAGCTTCAGGTTCTGTGTTTCCTGGCCTCTTTTAGACATTTTCAGACAATGAAATGGGCTTTTGCAAACTGAATCCTGAGGGCTAATCCTGCAGGCCTGTGTCCTATTCTAGGTTTCTTGATTCCATGTTTTCCAGGGTGAGAGTTTGCCCTCAGTCTTACTCATTTATTGTTCTTGTACTGCAGCCTTTTCCGAACCTCGAATTTAGATTTCTACTCCATTTTGAGTGTGGTTTTGGTGCAATTCTCCTCTCAGTTTTGCTTCGGTAGCCAAAAAGCTAGACAAATAGAATTGTAAAAAAGGTATTTTTTCAGGAGGTTGCTTTGAGTCCCAAGTGTCCTCCTGCCTGCCTTCAGGTGACATTTCCTTTTCAGGGATGGTAAATGGATGGGACACGTACATGTCTCCCTGGTGTCCCCAGCTTTTGGCAGTCTCTCACACAGCACATGAGCTCTCTTTCATACTCAGTTCCCATAGCTGTGATTTTAAAGGTCGGGATCAGCAGTATCTAAGTCTTGTGGCTCTGGGAAGGGCTATCAAACTCAGCCTTACTTATTAAATAGTGCATATGGAAGGCAGCAGTACAAATACTTTGAACTTGGAGACAGATCACAGGAGACAATCACTCATTTCTATGTAGATGGTTTATGTGCTATTTAGCAAGACAGCTGAATCCTCTACAAATAAACAGGCCTCCTTTTTTTAGCAGTACTTTAACCCTGATCCTGCATGAGGAATTTATTAGAAAAAAAAGCTTGACCTTTTTTTGCTTATGTTGCTTTTTTGCAATTCTAATGACTAGAGCAACTCTTTACAAAACCTGGCAGACAATCATGTTTGGACTATGAGTAGCTACAATTCAAAACTGTCAGTTTTCCTGAAGAAGATTACACTGAAATCCCCCTACTTTTTGATGAAAAGTTGTCTTGCAGAATACAAATCATCATCAATTTTCCAGGATTAAAATCTTGAGCCTTTGACTTGCTCAAAGCATTTCTTGAGCCATGGAAGAAAGGACTAAGATTGTCCAAAGGCAGCAAAAGTCACCACCAAGACAGCAAAGGATGAATGGAAAACAGCTGAATTTGGCAACAAGCCAGGTCATGGTCCAATTAAGTTTTCGAGTATTTTACAGGAGCCATTCAGTCACCAGTGAATCCAACATACAGAAAGACATCTGGCAACCTTTAAGCACTTTTACAGAAATTCATATGCCAGCAGAGAACACACTAAAAAGCTTTGCCATCCTTAGACATTTTTATAGAAAGCTCCATGCCTAATGAGAACAAATCAAGGATTCTTGTAACAGCAACCTCAATTTTCTTTACTGAGGCTTAAGCTCCAAGCTGAGCTCCAGGTGAATCACAGGGCAAAGATGTTCATTTTCTCTAGCAGCCTTCCTAGTGACAATTTTTCTCTTCAGAAGAGTATTCTACAAGTTTTCTGTTAACTGCTTTTTCTCCAAGTTGATCTCTGTGTTGCAGCTTTCTCTGGCCACAGGGACACTTTCCATGCCTGGTCAGATAGGAGAGCATTGCTTGTTCAGCTTGATAAAGGACACCTACTTGGAAAACTGAACATTATACTGATTAATTTGAACAACAGCATTTTATCTAAGGCTTGCCCTATCTACACACTGATACTGTTAGAATGGAGTAAACAAGACCAGGCTAGATCCCAGTCTAGTAGAGAAACCCAAGAGCCCTGAATTTACTTAATATCCAGAGCAGAAGGACATTTTAAAAATAGTAGTTATAAATAAAATTCTCCACTGAATTATCTAGATCTGTTGAAAGAAGCAAATTTGCAACAGTCTGGTTAAATACATTATTTAAAAAACATAAATATTGACTAATTTGGGGATGGAAAAAAAAAGGCATAAAGAGTAGCCCTAGGCTTCTTCTATCTGATGGAGTACAATGCAGCAAAAATCAGTATAAATTTTATGCTTAATATTGCACATAATCAGCCTTGTACAATGACACTGAGGCAAGTTTCCAGCCCTTTGCTCTGGAAACACTCTTACAAACACTGTTCAGAGGAACTGAGCACAGGTTGGGAAGGGATATTAATGCACCTGAGATTATGTGGTCTTGACAAACTGTTGGTACTCTGAACTAGCACGACCACCCTCATCTTATTGTCTGGCTGTTATAAATGTGTCTTTCTTATGCCTGAAGTTTTTGCCTCCTCTAATAATGGAATGACATACCCAGAAGAAAATGGAGTTTTATGATTTTCACATGGTTTGCACAGCAGAAAACCTGTTAGGACAGTTTCCTGAGTAACACCATTCATTTACGCAGCGTTGAGCTCCTGTAAAGCATGTCAGAGACACAGGCAAGGAATTATTCTCATGGCTGGGTACAATGCTTTGAATGTGAAAGAAGCCTTGGTAGCTGAATGGTTTTGTGAGATTTGTGATACGTGGTTTTCACTTCCCTCTGTATTTAACCTGAAACCTGTAGTCACATACTCTGTTGAGTGGTCCATATGGTTTCCTAGGTCCACTAAAATGTATAGCTAAGGCAAGACTATGAATCTGTTGTTGAAAAGTTGGAACACTGTGTGTGTGGGAGGGTATGAATGTGAGAACAATTACAGTTTTTGACTCCACAAAGTTTTATGTTCTTACCAATACCTTCAGTGAAGTTCACAACGTAAGATGGAATAAACACTAAGCTGTGAATAGTGCACTGAACTGTTCACAAAAATTAGGTTTTGGAACAAAGATACCTTTAAAAAAATAAGTTTACTGGAAAATTAGGACAGCCACTTTTTTTTTTTTTTTGTCCATATTCCTGGTTTTGTGGGTTTTTTTGGAGCTTTCTACAGAAAAACTCACGGCAATTATTTGCACTGTTAGAGCAGGTGTCCTCCTGGACTACTACCACTGATGCCCAAGCAACAGAAGCTCAGTGGCAGGCTGGTGTGGGTGTACGTACCCTCTCACAGGCTAACAAGCCCAGAAAAAGACAAAAAGCCTAGGATAAAGCCTTGCACAATTCTAGCATCTTTGGGAGCATATCATCTCCTTGTATTTCAAGCTGGAAGACTCTTCTGGTGTCAAAACTTTTGCAAACATCTTTCTAATAAAAGAAGTAAGATTTATTCTTTAATTCTTCACCCTTTTTCCTTCTCCCTGCAAAACCAGTAGGAAAAAACCCACATATTTTTAGCAACTAAATTTAAATGAAATCACTTGTGAGCAGACCCAGAGATTTTTATGAAAACCAAAGTAGGATTGGCATCTAATATAATATTTCTTTGTTGTAATCTTATGCATTTATTGTGACTGAAGGAAACAGTTTCTAAATGAGAGGTCAAATTCAGGTTCTGGTGAAATCAGATTGTAAATCCACACTCCTAACAGTGGGACCAGAATTTGCACCGAGTCCACTATTCCAATAGGAAGAAAACTCTTTAGTTCAAACGTGTTTAAACCAGAGATTTAATTGACCCCTTGCCACAAACTCCCTAGGGAAGGAGGAGATTTTGATTGTACTTACAGAAGCATGAATTTTAGAACCATATGCTAAAATCTGGAGGATGTTTGTTGTCCTAGGTGAAATCCTGAAACCTTTCAAAACATTATGTTTAGTGAGTTGCTTTCAAACTCTGTGCTATTTTTTCTAAGGATTCACTTTGCTGAGGTTTATCCCAGCGAGACTGTGAGATGCCCCAGGCCCAGATGAGACTCTTGTTAGATCCAGAGCCGCTCTTCTTATCCACCAGCCACTTTGCCTTGGATAGAAGCGGGCTCGGGAGTGAGCAGATCGATATTGAAAGATCTCCACCTGCTTTGCGTGGTTAAGGTAACAGTATTATTCTCAATTAAACTTTTAAGTGCTGCTTTAAAAGACCGTGAGGGAGCTCTCCTGGTGCAACGTTTCCTCCCGACCAGCTCCTCCCGCTGCCCCTTGTCCTTTCCCCGAGCCGCCGGGCCCCGGGGAGGCAGGGAGGGGGTGACGGGCCCCTCGGAGCAGCACTTTTTTGGTCGGAGCGGCCCCGGTCCGTCGGCGGGGCGCTCCCCTCCGGGGGCGCAGCGGGACGAGCCTCCCTGCGCTGGCGGGGGCGGGCGGGCGCGGACGGGGCGGTGGCGGCCGCCGGGGGAAGGAGGGGGCTGGCGTCAGGCTCTGGGCAGCCACTGGCACGGGAGCTCCCCCCTCGCCTCGCCTCCCGCGGCGGGGAATAAAGGCACCTGGCCCGGCGCACCGCGCCGCCGGAGCGGGAAGGCGGCGGCGGCCGAGCGGGCGTGCGGAGGTCGGGCCGGGCCGGGCCCCGCCGCGCAGCCCCCTCCATGCGCCTCGCCGGCGGCGCAGGCTCCTCCCGGGCGGCGCCCTCGCCCGGGAACGGCAGCCGGTGGCGGGAGACGGAGCCCGGCGGCGGCAGCAGCCCCAGCCCCGAGGCGTGGTCGGGGTCGCCCAACGGCAGCCTGGACGGCTGGGACCCTTTCGGGCGGGACGAGGAGCTGGCGAAGCTGGAGATCGCCGTGCTGGCGGTCACCTTCGCCGTGGCGGTGGTGGGCAACGGCAGCGTGCTGCTGGCGCTGCGGCGCACGCCCCGCAAGGCGTCCCGCATGCACCTCTTCATCCGGCACCTCAGCCTGGCCGACCTGGTGGTGGCCTTCTTCCAGGTGCTGCCCCAGCTCTGCTGGGAGGTGACCCACCGCTTCCACGGCCCCGACGGGCTCTGCCGCGTCGTCAAGCACCTGCAGGTCTTCGGCATGTTCGCCTCGGCGTACATGCTGGTGGCCATGACGGCCGACCGCTACATCGCCGTCTGCCACCCGCTGAAGACGCTGCAGCAGCCCACCAAGCGCTCCTACGGGATGATCGCGGCGGCCTGGGCGCTCAGCCTGCTGCTCAGCACCCCGCAGTATTTCATCTTCTCCCTCAGTGAGGTGGAGCGCGGCTCGCAGGTATACGACTGCTGGGCGCACTTCATCATGCCCTGGGGACCCCGAGCCTACGTCACCTGGATCACCGGCGGCATCTTCGTCGCGCCCGTCCTCATCCTCGTCACCTGCTACGGCTTCATCTGCTACCACATCTGGCGCAACGTTCGAGGCAAGACGCGCCCGGGGGAGGTGGCAGCGGGCGGCGGGCGGCGGCCGGGCGGTGGTGGCCCTCGGCGGGGGCTGCTGCTCGCCCCCTGTGTCAGCAGCGTGAAGACCATCTCTCGCGCCAAGATCCGCACCGTCAAGATGACCTTCGTCATCGTCTCGGCGTACGTCATCTGCTGGGCGCCCTTCTTCACCATCCAGATGTGGTCCGTCTGGGACCAGCGCTTCCCATGGGTCGGTAGGTGACGGGGAGGCCCCGGGGAGTACTGGGAGGGCACGACGCCGCTTTTCCCCGGCCGCACTGTCACTCCTTGGGGTCCTCCGAGGGCTCAGCCGGAGCCGGCTTCCCGGGGCGGTGCGCAGTCCTGGGCCGAGCGTGGGGGAGATGGGCGCGGAAGGCGAGAGCGGGACCATGACCCCGCTAACGAACCCCTCTGCCCTCCGGGAAATAGCGGCTAAACGCCCCCCGCCCCGCAGCCGACTTCGCACGGCGAGGCGAGCAGGTCCTCGGGGCCGCCCCGCCGGCACCGCTCGCACTCCCGGACGGGGCGGCCGCGGGAGCTCCGGCTCCACCAGTCCCGGGAGCAGGCGGAGCGGGGCGGCTGCCGGGGGCAGCTGGGCCCCCGGGAAGGAGCCGCAGCCGCTGCGGTGTCACCCAGAGCGAAATTAGCGGATGAGAACTGAAATATTTGCGGCGACAATTTGAACCAGCAACATCTTTTTCCATTTGAAGCTGCCCATTCGTAAAACTTTAGAAACCTTTTGTGTTATTACCAAGCATGCACACATGTATATAATAAGTAATTACATGAGCAGGGAACTTACTAAGCCTTCTTTCCTGTAGCTGCCTTACATGTCTGATAATGGGGCTGAGCACACCCTGAACCCTTCCTCTCAACAGGGCAGTCACCTCGGAGTAGCTCCTTTATCTGCCACCAGTTCTCATGAAACAGTGGCAATTTAGTATTTTGGAGATACCTGTGCATCGGTTGAATCTGGCTGAAAATAATCAATGAGTTTAAAAGTTGTTACATAGGCAATGACAGGCAACATAGTAGCATATACCCCGTTTCCTCATAATGAGAAAGCAGGAAGTCGAAATGTTGAAATTCATAATTTCCTGGGGGTTTTTTTAATATCCCCAGTTCATCACTTACTGTAGTGAGGTCATTGATTGCCCCTAATATACGACTAAAGTCAAGCCAAAAATGCAGGTGTCTACAGGGAAATAAAGGCTTGCAGTGTACAAATAGATTTTATTTTATTTTTTTTTACTTTAAAATAAATGCAAACCTAACTGAACAGATGGATATTTGGTAGTTTGTTTGAAGAAATTATTTAACTCTTATGGAGCTGTGTAACACAGCAATTATACTTCTTTGCACATTCATTATTTACAAAGAAAGTTCACTAATCATTGATTAGGCTAAATATGTACTTAAATTTAACTAGTTATTGAGGGTAGAAGACTGTAACTGTTTTATGGCATAGTGCAAACTTCCATGTTTTCCTTAAGTAAAATTTGTTCAACCTCTGAAATCCAGATTTGATTCACAAGCCAGTAGTTACTTGAGCATTCAACGCTTTCCATCATGCAAATGTATACAGCAAAATTCGGTATTATTGAAAGCAGTGGGAAATCGGTGGGAATTTTGCCACTGCCTCCCAGGGTAACCAATTTTTAAAACAAAAGTCTGAAGCAAAAGCTGTTCAGTATTTAAAGCATGAGCTTGTCAACGCATGGATAAACATCAGTGGAAACAGAACTAAAGAATTCTTTTGTATGGGTTGCCCCATAACTACTTCTGTCACAGCTTTTTGAAGTCTCATTGATTTCAACAACAGCCTTACATAAATAAGAACTTTCCTGATTATGTGCTCATTATTCCTTTCAAATACTGCTGCTTAACTTTAAAAAAGCAGAATTATCCAGTAATTGAAAAAAAAAAAAAGTCCAACAGTTAATGAAGCAATTGACTGAATGGCGCGAATGTTCTTTTGATGATTAAACTGCTTTCTTCCCTCTTTTCCACAGACTCTGAAAACACGGCGACTACCGTCACAGCTCTGTTGGCCAGTCTGAATAGTTGCTGTAACCCCTGGATCTACATGTTCTTCAGCGGGCACCTCCTGCAAGACTGCATACGAAGCTTCCCTTGCTGCCAAAAAATAAAGCAGACGCTGAGTAAAGAAGATTCAAACAGCAACAGCAGGCGACAGACTTCATATACCAACAACAGGAGCCCAACCCACAGCCTGAACACCTGGAGAGAGTCTCCGCACTCCAAATCCACCAGCTTCATCCCCATCCCAACCTGAGACAGGCCCCAGGGTAGGCCGGGCTTGGAGCCCCGTGACAGCGCTTGGGAAGGCCACGCACAGCACCTTGTGCTGGGCAAAGGCATCGTTCGTGGCAACAAGGAGTGACTAAGGTGGCTATGAGACACAACAGGCTGCGTTACTCAATAAGCTATTCTGCAGCGTGTAAATTATTTTCTGAAAGGTATTTAGGACTTGGGCAACTGATCAGGAAGGTGTGACAACAATAAAGCAATTATTTTTCTAAATAGAATTTATTATTTTATTTTATTGTTTCTAAAATACTTGCTAAGTGCATTTTTTGCTTGTTGTGCAAAGCAGTGAAAATAGTGGAGTTGGCATGTGTTGAGGTAACTCCACTCTGTAGTGTTAATGCCTAAAACTTCTTACGATTGTCCGATAAGTCACAGATAAAGAAGATAATATGAACAAGATCACAATTTAGTCTTGAACACAAAAAGAGTTGGGAGAAAATCCTGAATGTCCAGATAAGCAATATGGTTAGACAGTTTGTGAGTTATTTAGAATTCAATTGATCATGCTCCTTTGTTTTGTAAAGGTCTAACAATTCTCAGTTAATTAAATTTATTGGCATTTGTGAAGGCAAATCCTTCAGTGCTGTCAATGTCTGTGTGTGTAACGCGGAGTTTCATTTTTGGGGTGACATTTCGTCCTCCATGATGATGAAAGTTATACAGCATTTTTTTGGTGTGTTGTTGCATCTACCTTGATTTTTTTTTTAATTAATTTAAAAAACGTATTGTTAAATAAGTATGGTAAGCTATGACTAGCTCAGTGCTTTTACAAACACATACACCACGAAAGCTCATCATCATTATGAGAACCACTTGCTTAATGGGTAAGAGTTGCATCTTTTTTCTTCACTAAGACAGCTAAGATCGAGCCACACTTGGTTGTCAAGCAAATAGCCTCATAAATTTGGGCAATGGAACTATTTGGTAAAAGCTGAAGAATCAATATATTCCAAGACACACATTTCAGAATCAATCTTAGAGGTCCTCTGGGAATACATTAAAATTGTCAGTGTTGTTGGTTTGATTTTGTTTGTTTGGGTTTTTTTTTTTTGGCAGATCATGACAATATAGGCTTTGAAATTGGCAGTAAACTGCAATTAAGAGTCATCACACCCCATGTACTAATTGTAAAGAATTCGAGGTGTGCTTGTTTTCACTACAATGCATGCCAAGTCCAATGTAGTTCCTGCAGCTTGTAAATAATCCTGTTAGGTCTTTGTGCAGAGTCTGTCTTTTACTGGAGATGGGGTTTTGAAGCTCCTTGAGTAAGTGGTGCAGTCCTGAGGATCTCTTTGAGAAGTACAGCTACCTGTCTGCTCCTGAGCTCTCTGGATCCCGAAATCCAGGCATTCCCTTGGCACTGTGCAGGACTTCTGTTGTAGTCTCAGCTGGTTCTCTAGAAGATGACTGGGACGTGTGCAGGGCTGTGTAACGTGCATGCTTGTATTTGCAAGCAGGGAGCTCAAAAGCAGGTTTCTCTTTCTCACCAAAACCAGACGAACAAGCTGATTGCTTTCCTAATTGCTTGAGGAGAGAAAAAGATGGGATCACAACTGTGGCTTTGACTGAGGATGGTGCTGGCCCCATGCCTCTTGCAATACTGGCAGCAGAAATTAGTAGAACTAGACGCCAGATGAGACCATGTTCAACCTGGCGTCCAGTCTGGAGCTTCCAGACGTATCAGTGACTGTTCCAGGCAAAGAACAGGGAAGAATATAGCTCAAAAAAAATTGGTTTTTGTTAACATGAAAAAAAATCTGAGCTCTTGTCCTACATTTCTTGTTATAATTTTCTGCTCTTCAGGAGAGCAATCTGGCCTGATGTTTTGTTGTTGTTGTTGTCCAAAACACTAGAACCCAAAGGATAGCATGGTGGAACAGCTTATATTTAACAGACTTTTTGACCACCTTTAATACGCAGATGTGACTACAGCTGTCACCAGTCATGGGTGAAAGTTTCATGAAACTCAAGTCATATTTTAGTAAAAAAAAATGCATGCCATGGCATTGGGTGTGTGATGATTTGTGGCCATTGTATGTACTGCGTATATTTTGCAAGTAGGTAATTCACAGTTACTGAAATTGCAAGTGTTTCAAATTAAGTACACCATCCTTTGTATAGTTTTCTATTTGTGTAACTACTTTCTTTGTACATAAAATATATATTAAAAAGCAATTAGCTGTACTGACAGAATGTTCATGTTTGCGGAATTGAATTATTTTTCTATTACACTTTGTATTCAAACAGAGAAGATGATGAGAAAACAAATGTAGAATAACATTGATTGTAAAACTGAGCTGGATAATGACCAATATATATGAAAAAGTAAAGAGACTTAAAATTACAGTTTTCAGTTTCTTCCAAATATGCTACAAAATCTAGGCTTACACTTGGGACTTAGTATAAATGTACTATGTGAGTGTTCTACAGTTTCTGTAATTAAATAATCGACAACAGTATTTAACAGTATTTGAATTTCAGGCATTTTTTGTAAATACCAAATTTTGCTTTTTCACATAATTGTAACATGAGAAGATACAGCACATATTTTTTTATTGTCCATCAGTAGAGATACATTTTGTTGGGGTTTTTTTTGTCTTTTATTTAACAGCTACTCTGGTTATTTTGAGGGCACACTAATGAAAACAGAAGGAAACAAGAAATTGTGAAACTACTGCACGTTTAGAACATGGAAACTTGCTCTAATAAACCTATATATTTGTTTGATGAGAAGCATTTTGTTTCTATTACTTGACTAGATTTTGCAGGGCTAGAAACATGTTTGGTGACAGTCCATATATTTTACAAAATATACAATTTCTTCATTAATTTTGATGAGTTGTTTCTATGAAAAGCTTTAAGGAGTGAACAAAACTAAAATGTTTTCCTGTTACACATAGTGCGTGAAGGACATGTGCAAAGAAGGAATGTGCGGTCAACTTTCTGCTATATACTGGTAGTATTGTTAAATCATGTAACGTAGCACTTACATTCTAGAGAGATTATATTGATATTTTGGTTTTAATTTTGGAGAACAATATTTAGCTGCCAATGTAAAACACAATTGAATGGATGAGCCTGCACCCTGTTTTTTGTGGCGGTGTTACTAGAACTGCAGCATTTTTAAAACAATTAGATGGTAGAAGCAGAACACATGGGATATTGAGAAGATGGAAAGAATTTTATTTTCTTAAGTAAGAAACAGAAGTTGTTTTGCTTTGCTTTGTTTCGGTTTGTTTTCATTCATCTCTTTTTAATTTTGTAGGTAAATATTCTGTTGACTCAGAAAGGAGAAGGGTTTTCTCTTCTATATTACCACAGCAAGACCAAAGTATACAAGAAGACACAAATTCATGTGTGCCCAATCCTGCAAAGACAAAAGCTTTGTCTGCCCCGAATCTTCTGGCCTGTTCCAAATTGTCCAAATTGAAGGACCTTATTAAAGTACACAGATGCTACTTTCCAGTTCATGCAGAGGAAGGAAAGGGTCTGCAGCTGGATGTCACCCCAGGGCATGTACCAGTGGCCCAGCTTTGGGAAGTGAATGCAGATCGTACAGTAGAGCTAGAGCTGAAATACAGACTTGCTGCATAGAGGAAGCTCTTACAGAGTTGTCCTAGACTGAGCTCACCACCTACAGAGAGGACTCATTAAATACAATGTCCTCTTCTAAAAAGTGTCTGCATGAGTTTCACTCAATAGTCCCTTCTATACAGGATGGAAAGAAGAAGTACCTTCCCTACTTGGAAGACTGGGGAGGCAGAAAGGAGTTATTGTGCTTAAGCACAAGTTTGGAACTCTAGTTATTGTTACAAGATAGTTTTCTGTGTTTTCTTCTTTAGGAACAGGCTTCAGTGGAAAATGTAGTACTTGCTACTTGGGTAAGGGAATTACAGGGTACGTTAATGAACAAGTTTCAAGGTCCATCACAGTGGTTCCACAGGGAGCAGTCCTGGCTGGTTCAGGTAACAGTCCCTCACAGAAGAGTGGGTCCAACTCATCTTGGAAAAGGCAGGGGACTGTAAAAGGTAGTGTAGGTCACGTAGAATGGTTTGTGCAGGTATGTAAAAAGCAAGCAAACAGCAATCATGACTGGTCCCTGCTGAGCTTTGTTAGAGCCAGCCAGCATGGGTCTGCCTCTCCCAGGACTAGTCCTGCAGAAAGTCCTGGGTCCGTACTGTGTTAATGGATTAATACTGTATCACTGTTCTGGCACAGCTGCTCAGTAATTTGCCATGTCTAAGTATAAACTTGCTTGGAGTAACAGTTTACATACAAATTAGTCTAAGGTCTTCATAAGGACATTTTTAGTTGAATTCCTGACACGGTCCATTGGGTTACTCCATTTCTGAAAAGCAACACTGTGAGGCAGCATCGGGAGTGCAAAGCTCTCTTCCCAGCTGTATGGTGAAGAGATTGCCAAGTGCCTCTAGTTTTAGGTGGACCAAGCAAGATTGGGTACGGATGGACTTTCTTCTAGTCAAAGAAGATCCAAAGAATCTTTTGCACGTTGCCAATATTTTGCACATTTCCAACCCATTGTCCATTTCCAATATTTTTTCTTGGGGGCGTGAGCAGGAGGTGAGGATTAGGGATGATGCACTATCCCAGTGCTCTGCAACCAAAGGGTGGTTTTCAGAAAAAAATTCTCAGGATCAGTGGAAGGTCATCTACAAATTTCTCGCCTCTTCATTGGCTTAATTTATTTCCCTTTATTGATGAAAATGCACAAGTGCCTTCCCTTCCTTTTCATGATGAATTAAGTCATTCCCAAGAACAGTTTTGAACCGCTGCAGTTTATTATGCATTTCTGTTAAGTGTTAACACTATTTACAATTGCGTAAGCAGGAATTAAGATTTAATATTCTCTCATTGCAGAAATAAGGACTACTCTTTCATGACTGTCTATTGTTAAATGGATTGTGCTCCTACTCTGCAATAGAGCAAAGTGCTATTGAAACCACAGTCCCCTTTCTATGACAGTATTTTGTATACATAGGACTATAACATTTTATTTTTCCTGCTCAAATGTGGTAGGCTTGTGAGACCCGCTTAACTAGATTTATGAGCTTTGCTTCTGCTCAAAAAATACAGCCTTATCAGAACTGAAGAAAAAGAACACCCCTGATTTGGATCCCATTTTGACTTATGAATGACCTGTTAGGATGTTTCATCTCTATTGTCCCATTTGACATGGATCATTCCTTTTCAAGCAAAGTACTGGCAACGCAGGCTGAAGGTGGCCCAGCAGTCTTTACACTTTTAAGGCAAAACATTACAAACTACTTTTCTCTCCAAGGCGTGAAACCCATTCTGGAAAGTAAAGAACAGGTAAGCAGAGACTGGCATGGTGGCTACCTCAGCCTCTTCCACCACGGCTGCTGTGACTGCTCCTGCTATAGTCTCTCCTGTCCCTGGCAATGATGGCTGCAGCAAGAATGGGTGGATGGGGACCATGGGAGCAAAAGCAGACAGGGTTGTCTTTAGAACACATTCATTTTCAACTCCTTTTGGAGGAAGGAATGTAGATCTTATCAAATGAAAAAAAAAACCCCACACAGTGAATACTGGGAGAAAGATTAACTGGTGGCTCAGAGAGCAAACAAAACATGTCTTAGTTCAAAGATGATTTGAAATTATCAAGAGGCTTTCCATTTTGGAATTGTAAAAGATGTTTCATATATTTAGAAAAGGAGCCCCTTGTCTCCTGGAACTGTAACTACATGAAGCTCCTTACAAATCTAGTAAGTATCTGCTGAGATGGCTAGCTACAAGGCTATGGCTAAAAAAGGACAATGATTTCTTCAAGTTAAACATTCAACATGGGACTTGTAGGGTTTTGGCCCCCACAATACAGACATGGCCTGTGGGTAATGCGGGCAGCCACAGAGCTTTCAGGGATGAGAAAGGAAGAAGACTAAATACCAATCCCCTTTTTGGAAAGAGGTGATAAAGTCAGGCTAATTGTTGTAACAGATGCCTAAATCTTTGAGCTAAAAGACAACAGCCTTCCTATTATTTTAGAACACTTTTGGTTTAAGGTGTTGTGGAAATGAGGAGCTGTGGATGAAGAACTCAAAGGATTAGGAGGCATTAGTATTGTAGCATTCTTATCAAAAGGAGAAACTTGCTTAGGCGCTGCTCAAAATTTTTTCTAAGTATGGATACTAACTGTATAAAATATCGGCAAAAATAATAATAAAAAAAAGGTAGCAAATGCTCTCTCCTGGCTCACTGTGCAGCTGGCAGAGTTCTGCACAGTAGACATCTGCTAACTGGCCAAGCCACAGACAAATGCATCCTCTGAAATACTCCATGTGTGGGTCCCCTCAGAGGAAACCACTGATAACCATTCCCTCTATTGTTGGCTGAGATCAGAAAAACAAATAAATCAAATAATCAGACTAATTTGCCATGCACTTAATCTAAGTAATTCTCTGCCAGAGAAGGCACAAACATAATTAAATTGTCACCATAATATTTTCTAAACGTGAGACATTTCAGTGTTTCCATGGGAGCAAAGGAGGGCTTCCAAGTATTACATGAGACACATGAGCTAAGCATTGAGTTCAGTAAAACACTTGGCCATTCATGTGGATTTCAGTCCTCCTGGAGTCCCATTATCTCCAGTACTCCAAACACTCTGAGGATGATCAGTGCAATAACAAATTATATGCAGTAAATGACAAACAGAAGTAAAAGATACGCAGAAGTAAGAGACGCTTTTGTGGGCCTGTGTATAGTCTCATTTCCCAAACCAAATTGTACTTGCATGTTTTTTCAGATAAAATGAGCTTGGAATAGTTATGTATCACTGATAAAGTAGTTCACCATAAAGATGATGTTCAGAGGCTCAAGAACCCTGAGTTCCGATATACAGTTACAGATGTTCTTTATTAAATGGATAGATTGGAAGCTTATCAGTTATTACGTTACTAAATTAAATAGAATGTGGGAAAATGAGCAGAGAGCTCTGCCTTTGTTCTCTTGTTTGTTTTATTTTTCTTTTCTTTTTCTTTTTTTTTTTTTCCCCATCTCTTACAACAATTCCCACGAAAAGTTGTATTTTAAATATGCCATACTGGAGATTAGATGATCTAAGGCAACATGAAGAATCCCAGCTTGACTCGCTCTTTCAACATAAGATTCACTATTAATGCTTGCTCCTTTGTCTAACAGAGATTATGATGTGAGTCATAGCGTAATTAGACAGCGGATTCGCCTTTCTTCCCAAATTTATGACCCAAGCACCTCAATATAGGTATTTAAAAGTGGAGGACACAAAGGTGGAATTCATCTGCATGAATGTACCTATACTTCAGGTGTGTCCACTTGAGCAAGACTGACTACTTTTGTAGGCAACTCAGAGCCAGTTTTTGTAGTCCAGGGAATCATCGTATGGAAGATGTCAACATCCGATCAAAAGAATTCTGCCCTTATCTCCACTGATATATGGACCAGAAGGCTATTTATTCATTTATCATAATGGCAGGTAGACAACTAGCTCAGATGGGTACATCTGTGCTGCAGGTAGCTGTCTACAGGTGATATTGTTTTTATTCTTGGATCTTAGTAGAGACCTCCATGTTGCTAATTCAGGATTTTACTTTATTTCGAGGTAACTACAAAATGTGACCACCTAGTAACATCATATTAATTTTAATGGAGCTGACAACGTTCACAAAGGGTAGCTCGTATTGCAAAGGTTCTGCCAGCTGGGTGCCATTGTTATTCATGTCACAAGGAGACCAAAACCAAAATGAGTCTAGAGATCAATTTACCTCCTCACACCCAGATGACATCTCTGCCTTTACAAAGCGGGAATGATGTCTACATCTAATCTCTCCATGTGCCACATCTGTGAATGTTGAACCTTTTCAGGTTTCATCTCCTTTGTGCTTAAAGGTGGATTTGCAAGAAAATCCTTAATTAGTCATAACCCTAGAGATACTTAGAAAATACAATCCTAAGGGTCAATCTACAACACAGAAAGATATATCAGCTTACACAGAGAACTAGGACTGGAGAAAAAGCTTCAGGATAATACCTAGCATTCGTGGTAATGTTATGTGTTGAAAAAATCAATAATAAGGAAAGTGAGAGCTGCATGTTAGGTATCTGTCATGCACAGCATGTGAACTCCTGATCTCCTAAGAAACTGCAAAATTTTAAAAACTTTGAGAATACAATCAGTGCAAAATTATTTGCACTTGTTGCCATCAATGACTGTTTTCAACATGAGCAGAAGCACTCTAAGAAAAAAAGAAGCAATGAATCGGCCCAACAACTGTCCCTCTCATGTGTTTAAATGAAAAGCAAAAGCAATGTAATGATTACAAGAAAAAAAAAACAGATTTGACATGTTTGATCAAAAGTGTCCTTTTTTCCGCTGAAGATGTACGGTTCATCTAAAATAAACAAACAAACTCTGTGTGCAAGTCTGTGCACACTGTGGTCTGTGTGGGTGGTCAGAGGTGCCTCTGGCTTCCCCAGGTGCATTTCCCCAGTGTAGGGAAACCCATGAACCAGCCACCCCAGAAGCCTCCTCAGCTCACTGCAGCTCTTGCTGGGAACACTCTGGTTTGACTGCATTAACTCTGCATGTACCAACATGCTTGTGTTCCTGAGTGTATCTTCCCATTACAATTTTTAAACCTTCCTGAAGACAAGAATATAAGGGAAGGTAGAGCCTCACTGGGACCTTTGCACTTGGTGTCCTTCTCTTTGGACCCAGGAGGAGGGTACGAGCAGGGGTTACGTGCACCACTGCTGGCTGACAGCAGGGCATAGGACCTGTGCTTTCCTGAGCTGCTTCTGCTCTGGGTTAGCAGGCTCCAGGTAACCAGGCAGGCTGTCTCCCCAGGGATTATGCTGGAGTACCTTCAAGTGAGATCTTCCAGATCAATGTAGGTACCCATCCTCCTGCACCTGGAGGGAATCTGTGTCTCTTTTGGGAGACAAGTGGTTAAAATCCCATTCCACAAGCTGCTATCTGGGATGGGAACAATGCTTAAAAAGGGGGCTGAACTTCCTCAGTAGTGAGAAGTCAGATTATGGAGGAATAGTTGTATAAAGCAGAAAAATGTCTTGGAGTTGAGAACTCATAAGAGTTTCTTTAAAAAAAAATAGCACATGTGGCAGCTAAGGCTCCTTTCAATGAACTTATTAGTGTGAGCTGGGAAATATAGCTGCAGCACGCCCATCTCTTCATATTTGGCGTTTTAAGGGAGCATAACAGTTTTTCTGGTTCAAAATACAGCACTAACACATCTCAGTCTTGCTGAACTCTGTGCTTGACCTCACAGTGTGATACTGCCACCAGTTTCTCACGTTAAGAGCTCACTAAAAAGGAGTCAATATATCTATCCATATTTTGACTTGAACCTTCTTTTTACTGACTGTAATCTGACACTTTCAATGTAACATTTTAAAGCATCATTTCCCAATGATAGAGGTTTATCATAGAATAATTTGTTAAGACAAGAATATAAACCATTTCTTTATTAATGTTCTCCCCTAGTGTTAGTGGTTTCTGACTGACCTTACCTCAGTGGTCTGTTTGCTTTTTTCTTTATTTAGATGTCTTCAATTTGACCTGGGAGTATAATTTCCAGCAGGTTTTGAAAGGTTCTTCTAACAAAACTACAAGATAAAATAGCTGGTGTTTTAGCTGGTATGAATCCTCAAGCTCAGATGCCTGCTCTCGTTTCAGTGAAAAAGCCAGAGCAAACCAACACATTGCTAATTACCAGAAACACTGTGATAACATGTGCCAAATGTATAGATTGAACAGTTATGAAACATAAATATTTTTAAATGTGTTTTCTTCAGAGTCTGTGATTTATAAGTATTACACGGCAGAAAGAGAGTACTAATTTTTCAAAAGCGAATTAATCTGAAATGAAAAGCATTTTAAACTGTTCATTCTTTGTATTTTTATTAATCTTCTTAACTTAAAGCTCTTTTCTGTCTTGCAGTCCTGTACTAAGCACAACAGAATACTTCCATCATATTGCAGAAATATTTTCCAAGCATAATACAATTATTATACTCATCTGTCCTGTAAAATACAGAATCCTGTGCCTACTGGAGATACCAATTATAAGAATTAAGATATGCAAGCACTATTTCAATTAATTTACCTTTGATCTTTTGTATAACTATGTTTTTCATCAGAAATGATTCAACTCTTCATTTCAGTGACTTTCAGTGAAAGCACTTGCACAAAGAAGAAAGCTTGCTTATGAGACAGACCTGGCTCTGCCGTCTCTCCTAGGAGCCTCGTCTGCCCTCACTGCATGTCTTTATGTTATGTACAATGAAAAGATGAGAAATCATAAACAATTTTTGTCACAAAAGGAAATGGCTGTGATTCCGTTGCTTTAATAGTGGGAGAAGAAACACGTGAGACACAAATAACACCAGCTCTATTACTTCTGCATGGCCCTAAGGACTGGAAAAGGCCACAGCTCCTCCTTGCAGCAGCCAGTCCTAGTGCTCCTGGCTTCTCAGTCTATGTTACTTTGGTTTCAGGCAGCTTTTATGCTTCTGGAGAGTAATAATAACCCACTAAAGCCATAGCTCTACATAGCAGCACCTTAGTCTCCCAGGATGGGCATCTACCCCATGTCTGGGCAGGCTGTCCCGGCATGGTTTGTGGCTGTTGCTCTTCTGCTGGCAATCCTCAGATGAACTGGGTTTCATCCTGTCTGCAGCTACACTTTCAAGGATGGCAGGTTTCTGCTGAAACAACCTGTGACTCCTCTTTGCCAGAAGAAACAAACCCACTCCCTCAGCCTCTCCTCACATCACTGAGTACCTTGGCAGCCTGCTACTGGACCCTTTCCAGTTCCTACACAATCCTCTTGGGCAGGGGTCCCAAAATGGCACACCATTCCAGCTGTGGCCCAAGCTGCAGCAAGCACAGCTTGACGTGCAGACCATGCTTTCTAATGTAGCTCAGGTCTCAGTTTCTCCTCGTTCCCAGTCATAGTGCCCTGTTGGTTTAAGGTTGGACTGGGCACCCCCTGATTTCACAGATCATTTCAGCAGGGCTGGCCACCCCAGGCAGCATTCTGCACCTCTCTCTCTTGCACTGGCCTTTTCTCTGCCAGGTTAATGGCAGCCCCTGCTTCTCCGGCAAGTTTAGGTAGCCATAATGGTGTTTCCCAGAGACAGGATGCACTGAGTTTGCGTGGCAAGGTTGTGGTAGCTGGGGGGCTACAGGAGTGGCTTCTGTGAGAAGCTGCTGGAAGCTTCCTCAGTGTCCAACAGAGCCAATGCAGGTGGCTCCCAGATGAACCTGCTACTGGCCAAAGCTGAGCAAATCAGAGACGGTAGTAGTGCCTCTAGGATAAAATATTTAAGAAAGGTAAAAAAAAAAAGCCCCTGCACAACAGTAACTGCAGCTGGAGAAAGGAGTGAGAATATGTGAGAGCAACAACTCTGCAGACACCAACACCAGGGAAGAAGGAGGGCAGGAGGTGCTCCAGGAGCCAGAGCAGAGATTCCTCTGCAGCCTATGGTGCAGACCATGGTTAGGTCAGCTGTCCCCCTGCAGCCCATGGAGGTCCAAGCTGGAACAGATACCCACCTGCAGCCAGAGGAGGACCCCACTCAGGAGAAGGTGGATGCCTGAAGGAAGCTGTGACCCCATGGGAAGCCTATACTGGAGCAGGCTCCTGACAGGACCTGTGGGCATGTGGAGACAGGAGCCCACATTGGAGCAGGTTTGCTGGCAGGACTTGTGACCCCATGGGCGACCCAAGCTGGAGCAGTCTGTTCCTGAAGGACTACACCCTGTGGAAGGAACCCGTGCTGGAGCAGTTCATGAAGAACTGCAACCTGTGGGAAGGACCCAGGTTGGAGAAATTCATGAAGGACTATCTCCTGTGGGAGGGACCCTACGCTGGACCAGCAGAAAAGTGTGAGGAGGAAGGAGCAGCAGAAACAATGTGTGATGAACTGGCCACAACCTTCATCCCCTGTCTGCCTGCTCTGCTTGGAGGGGAGGATGTAGCAACATCGGGGATGAAGTTGAGCATAGGAAAAAGAGGGAGGTGGAGGAAAGGTGTTTTAAGATTTGGTTTTTGTTTCTCATGACCCTACTCTGATTTGATTGGTAATAAATTAAATTAATTTCCCCAAGTCAAGACTGTTTTGCCCTGAATGATCTCCCTCTGTTCTTATGTGCACCCTTTTGTCATATTTTTTTTGTCATATATTTTTGTCATATTTTTTTTCTCCCCTTGTCCAGCTGAGGAGGGGGATAGATCAGCTTGATGGGCACCTGGCATTCAGACAGGGTCAAACCACCACACAGGAGCAAGGCCACATGGCCCACAACCAAAGCTGTCCCTATCAGCACTGTTCTCCCACCAAGGACCTTTGTCTGTTTCACACAGAGTCACATTAGGGCACAAACCAGCAGGGAGATAGGGCTGAAGTAGGGTTTCTTCAGCCCACTGCTGTCCTGTCCCCTGTGTTGGGACATCTGTGCCCTCTCACAGCAGTGTCCCCTGTCCTGGGCAGGGTAAGAAGGGTAAAGGACTGCTCACCCTCACAATGGCATGCACGGCAATGCTGTAGCTCAGGTTGATGGGGCAAGGAGCGTGAGGAAGGTCATCTCATACAGATGTTCACCATGAAAGTGCTGCTGCTCAGCTCTGTTTCTACTTGGTGCCTTCAGCATTTGCAGGTCAGGGTGTAAGTAGTGAGGTTGCTGGGCTTAAAAGTGAGTCTCTTCTAGGAAAGACCAGAGATTTTGCAAGCAGCTAATCTGCTTTTGTGGCTTCCTCTCTGTCGGTTAAAAAAAACCCAAAACAAAACAAACACAACACCAAACAAAACAGATCAGGTATCACCCTCCAGTCCAAAGTCCTGAGGCATGGTAAAGTTCATGCAGATTTAATTTACTTTCCCTCCAAAAACATCCAACATGCCGCTAGTCCCTGCCTCTTGCCAGCTCTGGAGTTATTATTGAGGTTGCCACAGGCCACAGTTGTGTCAAGGTCCACGACACCAACTGACCAGCACAGGTAAGGGTGTGTCGGTGCTAGCATCCCAGCATCCCAACACAAGACAGCTGACAATGTCTCTCTGCAGACCTGCTTACCTCTCATCTTCCTTGGAGACAGCTGGGCTGTGCCACAGCACTGACACTGGGATGGGACCACTGTACCTGTTGGTGTCTCTGCCTGCAGGCAGGTACAGGGGAGCTGTTGGGATACTCCAGCACAGGCACCCCCTGTTGTGCCTGGGGTGGTTGGGCAGCCCTGCTCCTCACTTGTGGCCTCCGCAAGAAGAGCAAAGGTGTTTTGTGCTGGGCAGCCTCTGAAGAGTTTTGTCTATGGCCACAAAGCAAGCGTGTGGCACTTGGAAACACATGGCTGACAGGGATGTGTCTGGGAGGGGTGAGCTGAGCTCCCAAGAACAACCCATCCTGGGATCCCACCAGGCCAGGGGTGCTCGTGGGTGCTGGTAGCAGTGGCACAGGCATGGGAGCATGTGTGGGTGCCAGCAAGCGGGAAGGAGAGGGTAACACCAAGCCCGTGCTCAGCGCAGAGGCATTTCTCAGCGCAGGCTCCCCCCTTGCCCCTGCTCCACTAAGGGTGCTAAAGGTGAATAGCTGGAGCATGTAAACGAGCACTGAAGCACTGGGAGGAAAAGTCCTTGCCAGACATGTGTAGGAAATTTGTGGCTGTGCTAGAAACCAAACCAGAACATTAGATTCTTAGTACAGTTCTTTAACCATCAGTTAATGTCCTCTCCAGAGAGTTAAATTGTTGTGAGAGAAAATGTCTGCAAAGCTACAAATAAGCACTGAAGAGTATTCTTGCCATTTTCCCCCAGAGACTGGTAATTTTATTTTTTATAAAATGCTGGCACTTTGAGAACAAAATTGTCTTTCTTCCGCAGTGTGCACTCTCGGGGGTAAGTAAAACTTAAGTTTTGACAACATGACAAAGAATTAAAGTGAAGGGATATGTGCATTGTTTTCATTTGTTCTCAGAGCTGTTCTCAAATGAGTGTCATCTGAAGTGTACAGTAGGTAAATATATAACTAGTGGGCCAAAGGACTTTCCAGGTTGTCATGTACCCGCAGTGGGGACAGCATGAAAATTCATGCTTACTCACTGCCCCCTGACACTCGTGATAAAGCTGTGGTAGTGGTACAAAGCACAGCCTTCCCGATAGGGATTTCTCTGTTTCCACTGACTGCCTCAGTGCTATCTTTTAAAGATGTTTTAAAGAATCTTTTAAAGAATACTTTTTGATGTGTTACTTTTATTGTACTTGTTCTTTTGGCCTGGCTTAAGAACTGAATAATAGTATACTGCCAAATGCAGCATTTCACTTACCGATTCCAAGATGATGCACTTTTATGAGTCTTTGCTCAGCTGCGGCTGTGAATCAGTCACCAAATTTCAGCGTTTTTATCAGCTATCTGAATCCAGGTGTGGTTTTATATGACCTTTCGTTTACCTTACATGTAATGGGAGGCCAGATCCTTACTTCAGTCCTGTATGTCCGGCTTACATCATGTGCATAGGTCTCTTCCTGAAGGATATTCCAAAAATGGCAAATCAGTCTCACACAGTCTTCTATGTTAAATCAACTCAGGGTTAGAGAAAAGAGATAATATGAGATATTCAAGGATCTTGGAAATTATCCTCACTTTCTAGTGGTGGGTGTCTGGAAGTTCACAGAGAATGTCGCTTCTGGAGTGAAATTCCTGGCCAGGCACAGCTGTATTCCACAGTCCCTTCATCAGTCAGGGTCCGTCAGGTCACATCAGCACAAGGCAATGGGGCGACAATTTGAGTTAATTATAGATTGAAATGTTTGTACGAAAGCCACAGATGAAACAGTAGAACAAAATTTAGAAGTAGGGGTAAGATTAATAGCTCTATGTGTGTGATTTCATTCAAAGGAAGAGGAGGAACAAACTGACCTTAAGATAAGGTTACAAGAAGAAGAAGAACAGGACTTGAGCCATAAAATAACCAGATAAGGAAAGCAAGACTTATGAGGGTTGAGTTAACATACCAAGGCAAAAGATCCCAAACAGCTTCTGCTTCAAAAGGGCACAGAAGCAAACCCACACAAGTTCCTCACTGCTAGCCCCGGACATACATGTTTTAGTGCTTCTGAGCACATGGGTGTGATCATGTGAATGGGTAAAAACTAACTTAGAGATTTTGTAAATTAAAATCACCTTTCTGTTATAGTAATTTGCTACAGATTGGCCTTGATGAGATGTAGGAGTAAAAAGCACTACATAGTGCAATAGTTCTGCTTGCAGAAGGATCTCCCTCTGGGCCTACATCACACATGAAGCAAGTCAATATGTGTCACCTCAAAGGTCTGGATCCTATAACCCACTGGCTTTGGTATCTTTGATCTGAAATATTTGAAATAAAGTTTAAAAGACTTTTGGACAGTATCTGAATTTTTTGTTGACTCACTGAATGTAAAGGGTAAAGAAACCATACTAATGCCAAAACAGTAACAGATGCACCATTTTATACAAAAACTGGGAACAAAACCATTTTAGACTTGAGAAATAAGAAAGACACATTGACACCAGCCTTTCCAGTAACCAGCAACTGTTCTGTGTCAAATTTAGTTGAATCCAGCTGAGACACAGGCCAAATTCTGGTTTTGGCTATATGTGTTCTAATTTTGCTGAAACCTGGAATGATTTCAGTCGCTTAGCTCCAGATTTTAGACTTCCCTTAATTTAGAGTGAAACTGGAAATGTCAGCAGGCAATCTTCTAAGTGGCATCAGATGCAGAATTAAATTTACCAAAAAGAGATTAATCTGGAGACAAGGAAGAGATGAAGCAGGAAGATTTTGGGCCAGGTAACTGATGAATAAACACCTACAACAGAAGAAGGCTCAGAGGAGATGGTCAAGGATGATGCACCTATGAAGCTCAGGGCATAATGTAGGATGTGACTGACCACAGCTGTTTCAAAGCAGTCAGCTTCTTTGCAACAGGACTCCTTCGCAAAGGAGGGTGGTTTTTGTTTTAGATGAACAGCTATAAACAGCTGGGTGGATCCACTGGTAGTGTAAAGGCTTCCTCCTGAGTTAGTTAAAGGAGTGCGAATGTCTCCCTGAGTTAGCCAGACCGTTATTGGGGAAACAAATACATGGCTCAGCCCAACATAGATTATAAAAATTAGACAACTAGTATAAGTATTTCGAAGAGAGCAATGGGCTTGAGTTGGCCCAGAGTCATGACAGTGATTATATTATGGAGACTGATCACAGGAATCAGACTGGTATTGTGATTAAACTGTTTATTGCAATTGCCATATACGTTTTGCAAAGTGTAACTTACGTTGGTATTGTGATTTCAATATTTTGTGTATCACTCTGCTAAATCAGAAATCCCATGTAACATCAACCATCTTTGAATAAGCATATTGGATATTAAACATTACACCCTCCACATGTGGGATAACTAAAATAACCTGATCAGAGAGTACTGCACTCTGACAGGCCATTCTTGTCTTCTTCCAGCACTGGGTTGCCCTGAGGATGCTGCTAATCTCTGAGAAACTGATAAGAAACACTGTTAGCTTGCCCAAGTCAGAGTAACTTTGCTGTGAATTCAGTCCTGCACCCTCTGTCTCAGTAAACCCTGTGCATTTACCAAGTCAGAGAAATCATCATATGCTTGCTAATGTATATGATGTGACTTTTGAAAGGATTTTTTTTTCACCATTGTAATATTTCTTTGTGGTACAATTATTAGTAGTAGTAGTAATAGTATTGGTATTAAGTGCTTCTCTTTTCAAATTGATAAGATTTAATGTTTGAGCTTTTCGGAAATCCTGGGACAGTGGATTACAGATGCCTTGTTCCTAAATTTTTTTGGTTGCTTTGAAAATTCCCTCCCATGAGTTCACTAAAAGCAATTCTGTTAAAAGTTTGCTGTAATACAATCAAACTCTTACTCCCAGGTATTTCTCCACATCCAGAGGTCAATGTCTCTTTCAAATTGATGGCAGAGATGGAGTGCTGCGTAACTTTGAGAACAGTTCATTGCATGCTCTTCCTTGCAGTATTCTTTAGGTGAAAAACAGAGTTTTGCACATCTGATCCTGCACATTTCAGAACAAGAGAGATTTGAATAACACGCTTCTTTCTTCAAAGACTGCAGAAGAGGCCTGTAAACCTTCCAGAATATATAGTATTTATTTTTTTATTCTTAGCACAGACTGCAATAAACATCATGCACCAAAGTGTTATGACTGAGTTTTTCCATTCCTGTGATGAGGCGTGTGACTCCCATAACCTCACAGAATATTAAAAGGATCTGCCAGTGGAAACCATAGGGGCTGTTTTGCTCTGGCTGTGGCTTCTTTATAACCAATTCCCTTTTCAGTGGGGATAAATTAGAGAGTGAAGACTATTTTGAGTGCTGTTTTCATAAAACCTCTCAGTCTTTCTACCTCTTGGTCAAATTATTTCTCCCAGTTACACTACATCTTTGCAATATCAATAAAGTCAGTGGTCTCTTCCCCCCCCATTTTTCTTTATAGCTTAAGGTGTAAAAAGATGGGTAGAAATCACTGAATTTAATCAGGTTTTTGTATGCATAAATCTAAGGGTAGATTTTCTTTCCTTACATTTTTAAAAAGTAAGTTTACTTTAGAAATAGCAATCCGGTAGTCCCAGTTGAACCAGCACTGTTTGACAAATTAGAAATGCTATAAAAGCAACTCATAATCCACTAGGGAACTCCCCTCTCCTCCCTTCCATAACAATATTTATAGCTAGACATAGAAAATATATACACAAAATAAGATATAAATGGCAAATGATAAACAAGTGCTCAAAAACTGAAAATCAGTAGAAATTTTTAGATGACCTCAAATGATTTCTCATTTTTTCAAAGAACGCTCTGTCCACTTCATGACTTGACCAAGGTAAGACAAAATAAAGAATGAGGCAAGTGGTCTTATAGCACTTGTGAAAAATTGGGAAAGGAATGTGTGTGAACTTTTAGGGAGTTTTGCTATTAAGAATGAATATCTGTTAGTTAAAATAAGTCAGCCACGAGAGAGGGTGTGGAAATTTATGGCCTACAAATATTTGTGTGGGAGGGGTACTAGTGGGAAATGGGTTGCAAGTCACTTAACTGCTGGTACAAAAAACACTGTAAAACATTGAATTTAGTGACACCTGTGCTCTCACACTGTTTTTGTTAACAAGGATAAATAGATACTCCTCATGTTGTTTGTAAAGTCTAGTGGCAATCTGAACCAGGGACCTCCCTCTCTTGCAGTATTTGACCAGTTATAAACAACCTGGGAAGGCTCAGGAGACATTTGTGTACATGGAAAAATTGCTATATTTATTTTAGAACCTTTGGACTTACAAATATCTAAATATTTTACAGCTAAACACTTGATTCAGAATCAGTCCTTTACTGTAAGACAGGTAGTGCAGGAGGAAAGAAAAACTCAGGGGTCAGGTTGCCTTCTTCTGTCTTCTGTAGCTGGTTGCATGGAAACGGAAAGGAGAAGGGACATTTGTTAGGGCAGCAGTACAGGCAAGGGGAAGGGCAGGAGTAGAAGGATGCAGCCTGGAAAGGGGACTGATTGCCCCTGTGCCAGGTGTGCCAGATATTGGGGTGAAGTGAGCTTGTGTGCAGTGAATGCAGCACTATGCAGGGCACAGGTTCAGCATGACAGCAAATGGAGACAGTGCTTTTACACCATGCTTGGAAACTAGTAGAGTCTGCTACATATGTTTTAAGGGCATGTTACAGACATCAGCAGAATTTCTTGGTGCTGTACAGCACTAAGCTGAGGACTAAGTGGTGGGTAGTGCTGTGCAGCGCAGGCTACAGCCTGGTACCAGCACTATAGTGGGTAGGGACTGGCCCGCTGACTTCAGAGGATCTCTGAAGAGAGAGCTCTGGGGAAGGCCCTGCCAGCCCTAGTCCTGGTATGAGACTTCTTTCCTCCACTAGCTTCTGCCTTCTGATGTGTCCTGTGATACTAGATGCTGGTGCAGTACCAAACATTTGAGGCAGGGGCTGGTGAGAGAGAGATGGTTATGTCCTCTTTGGATTTTCCTCAGTAAAACTGGGTCTTCTCTGCCAGATAGGGATGTCATTCACCCGTAAATGACTGATGAACACAGGTGACTACTGATGTCATGGAGCAAACCACTGGGAAGCAGTGAAGATCTTCTCAGAATTACCTGCTGTGTTTGCTATTGGCACAGCAACTGAATGTGTCAAATGGATAAGGGATGGAGACATTTACAGGTGTGAAAGTGGGGAGAAATCCCACATGCCAGTGCTTTGCAGCAGATAATGTGGCTGCTGGCTCACTGCAGAGGCAAGTGAAGTTTACATGGTCCCTGGTTAACAGGAACAGCCTTTGGGCCATGAGATAATATTCTTTTCATGGTCTTTATATGAGTGAAAAGCATTGAGAAAATAAGCCCATCCAAATCAGCAGGAGACTTCAAGAAGAATTAATCTACTTCTGAAGCTGGACATCTAAGCCAACCTAAAAGCTCTTTTTAGCTCACTGCTGTATTTATTTTCTTTTTTTTTCAGTTGGGTTTGCCTTTTCGTGTAAATGTTAAATTAACTGACTCTCCCTAACTTCTTGAGTCATAACGGGTAATAGAAAGAAGACTACAGCACGAACGTGAACTTTGTATACTCTCACCATGGGCTCTCCTCTCTACTCTTCACCCTAGGGACAATCCATCTCTGACTTGTGAGTACGGTTCTCAGCAGATAGCTAATCTCTTCTATAAACAAACTGACTTCTATTCCCTTGGGAAAAACAAAGAAAACCAAACCAAACAAACAAAACACATACACAAAAGCCCAACCAATCATCCAAAAAAAACCCCAACACCAAACTAACAACAACAAAAAAACCCCAACCAACCAAAATAAAAAAGCAACAAATAAATGCACAATCTATGAAATCAGTGTTCCAATCCAAAGGAGAAGCAAACAGAGAACACTTGTCATCTGGGTTGGTTTTCTTCACTTTTATGGCCTCTTGATGGCATCTCTGCAAACCATCCGCTCTTTTAATTAAAGGTCATGCACAAATTTTTTCCCATGAAGAAGAATGAAACAGTTAAATTTGGTGTTTGAGAATCCAAGAGAGTCACAGCTTATCTAAGGGCTGCATTTATGCCTATTCTAGTCAGTGGGAATGTTAGAAAGGAGTGGGGAAAAATGCATGAGTGGTACTTTTCACATTAATAAAAGCCATGATTTATTCCTACTGTATGGATGCCATTAGAATAACTATTTTATCAATGACTACAGCAACCAAAGCCTCCTGCCCTGAAGTCCTTCCTAGCTAAAAGGACTTGTAAATCCTATTTTGATCTGGGACTTGGAATTCCTCCTCACATTTTGCCACTTGCCCAAGGAGTACAAACTGGGATTCAGAGGAGCCCTTTGTAGGTGAGGTACATCAGATAATCCCCATCAAGTCACTTTTGACACTCCATCAGCCATTTGGTTATCATCAAGGCTGTAGGCATCCCACAGTTTCTAGGAAGGCTCAGAGATGCTGGCATGGGAGGTGCACCCTCTCTGAACTGTTTCCACCCCTTTCCTTATCTACAATGATTTTCAGTGCTGTAGATATTCCCCTGAAGAGTATTGCTAATCCATCAATTTGGCATAATGTGATCATGCAGTTATGATATTGATGTAATATTTGATATAAGATCAAGTCTACTGAGCTAGATGAACTTACTTTGTCATATAGGGAACTTTTGTGATGCTTTAGGCTGACAATTACACTGCACTCCTGACAATGAAGCATAACCGTAAACAAGTTTTTGTTAAATTCATACAAAATCTATGTCAGATCTGTAATTCTGTTTGGCAAAGATTAGCTACATGTGGAAAGAATACTCCATGGAAGGCTGTGAATCATCACACACGCATGATCATCTGTAGAGTAATCTCAGGGCTTTAACCCAGTTCTCCCATCCATGTGTCCTTTCATGACTCCAACATCTCTGCCTGAAAGGCTGCACTGAGCTGGTTTTTTGTCCCAGGAGCACACTGTTCAACTGAGTAAAAATGACAGGATGTGATTTGTCCTCTGTGATGTCCCATGTCCCTTGCACTGACCCGGCTGTTACCAGGGCTGTAGCCCACCCCATGCCCAGCACTGCATCTCTCACCCAGAAGGGATGTTACCACCTGCCTTAGAGCACAGATCAGGACATCCCAGTACAGATGACAGGTTGCAGAACTCTAGGTCTTCCCTAGAAGTGATTAAGGTGAAACGTTTAATTTGTTTATGAACATACTTCCTCCAGAAAATGGCTTAATGAATGCTCAGGCTTCAGCACTGCTCTTGCATGTTTCTGAGGTGTGGAACATGAAGGAGGGGAACAGATTTCTGAACTGTCCTACAAGAGCCTGTGTGTTTGGTTCATTTTCTAGAATATCCCGCAAAGAAAATGTCACATTTGCAAATGTGCTGCTTAGGGACATGTTGTGGATCACAGCTTTTGCCCAGCCTGTGTTTCAAGGTGGCAGAAGTAAATTATAGAGACTCGTAGGTATGAGTCAGTCTGCAGATTCAGGTACTCAGTTCATGGAAATAGGTCTGAAGACCAAGACAGGGTATGTTCACCCAAAATATGGTCCTTAGAGAAGAAGGTGAAAAGTTTTAGTTTATCGTGAGGAATGTACATTGACAGGAGCTAGCAACAGGTCAGTGAAATCCAGACTTACTGTCTCCTTTCTCATATCTTTTGACTACTGGATGAGACCTCTGCAGGTACATTTCAAAGACTCTGGCTATAAATACAATGTTGTAGACAAAAAAAAAAAAAAGGTTATGAGACATTGGATTTTCTATATATGAAAGTTCAAGAGGAGTCAGAAGAAAAACAGAATGTTTTCCTGCTAATAAAAGGGACATACTTTAATAAACATGGAGTTTTTCATCAAAGAGGAGACATCAAATCTCATTTAGATTTGTTTTGAATTAAGCTGGCATAGTCTGGCCTTGAGAAAAGTTGACATATGAAAAATTCCCTTCTCTGTTGGCATGGAAGAAACCTCTCAGGATTTTTATGCAAAGAGAATAGCATAGACTATCTGGATCTTAATTGCATGTCACTTTATCTTTGTTGCAAGATTAGAAAATAGATAGATAGATAGATAGATAGATAGATAGACAGACAGACAGATAGATAGATAAATAGATAGATAAGCTGGCAAATTATCTGCTGACCTCCATTTTCAGTCAGTTGCACGATACCTAAGGAGATATTTTTTCATAGGACAGAGAAATTTCTATTTACAGGTATGCTTACAACTATAAAAGTACAAAATGGTGATTCACTGAGTAGGTCATCATTCATTTTTCTGTCTGTTTCATGAAACTGACCCGCAGTAGCAGTTTTGAGCAGGAGGGTCATAATTTCTAGAAGATAAGAAAATTGACTCTGGAGGGCCCCTCAGATGAAGTCCTGCATCATTAGGAGTATTGATAACCAGTCCTTTGTACAGGGAGATTCCTGCTGTCAATCTGAGAAGAAAGTTGTCTACATTGATCCATCTTACTGAATGTTAGCACTCAGGATTTCCAAATAGCAACACAAAACAAAGCTAGAGCCCCTGGGAAGGTGATGTTATGACAGTCACAAAATATGTTTCTTTAGAAAGAAAGACAGTTGATATTCCTTTATCACCCTGCTTTATACATATCAGATATCTTTGAGGCATGGGGAATAAAATGTAGCTGTCGAATTTCTTTATTTGGCTCTTGCAGAGCATCCTACACCTCAGCAGCAAACAGGAAAACCTCTGCACATCTAACAGTTTCCTCCTCTGGAGAAGGGCCTTTTATGCTCCATTTGATGATTCAGCACCAGTAGTATCTTTTTTTTCTCTCTTTTTCAAATTCGATTACTACTTAGCCAAAACCCAGTTATCAGAGTAACAGCTATCTGGTCCAGTAACTCTCCTCAGACTCTTTTACTAGGTGTTTCTCTCTTTTAAAAGCATTAATGTCCTATTCAGGCTTTTTATGAGTTATGCCACTTCTTGAGGACCCCAATTTGCAATTAGTCTAAAGGATATTTCCTTTTAAGGTATTGAGGCTGTTTCTGAAATGGCTGCTGCTAAATCATGTGAAGCAGAACACAGCACAGCTTTCTTCAGTTGCAGGGAGCACTGGGTAGGGCACTTTTCCTCTTCGCTTTAGCTGTTCATGTTTTCTTTCAAAGTGTTTTAAAAGGGTCTGCTGCTACATCTTCTCATTATACAAATGTCATTTGCTTTTTTTCTAAATATGTACTGCAGCCCAATGAGGAGAAAAAAAAAGCCCTGTGTTTAATCAAAAAGCACCTGCTATGGAGCATTTCAGTCCTACACTGAGGGTCTGTAACACACCGTGGTAGCACCCACATAGAAAGCAAGATGCTACTTGTGTATATCTAATCAGGTTTGCAAACTACACCATATTCTAAATGTTTGAAAGCAGAACAATATACTCTGAGTTTCATATACTGGCCTTTCCATTCCAACAGGGTACACAAAATATTCCTGTCCTTATAGTGCATGGACTTAGCAAAGGCTTTCTTGATATAATCCCTTTAAAAGTCAGAATCCATCAAATAAACTGTAACAGCACGATTTATCCTATTGCTTAAAATCAATTATCCATCAGTATGAGCAATAGATAAACCTTCTATGAAGCTGAGAATTACCAATAAATTCTTTATGCAGAGGTTGCCAGCAACTCCAACACTGCACATTGATCACAGTTTCAGTTGTTCAGTTGTAAAAATATTCCTTTTGGTTTTCTTCTTAAAATAAAGTTGCTTCTCTTGCTGTTGCTGGACCCTGTGTGAAACAGAGAAAACTGCAGTTCCTACCCCCATTGGTTTTCCGAAGTTTTAGGGGCAGCAACTGAATGCTCCTGTGACATTCTCTTGTTCTATAAACAAAATCCTGGGAAAACAGTCAGTGCTGTCCCTACCCATGAAGGAAACCATGCATGGGACTTTTCAGGATTACTCCTTCCAAGGCAGAGGCTCAAGCTTGCCTGGGAGCATTGCTATGCAGTGGGACCTGGTGAACCACACTGGAAAATGGTCGGAAGGTTTCCAGGTCTGGCTGTGCCCTCTTGCACCTCATGTGGCCTCACGCAGATTTCGGGCACGCTTTGGCAGGCACCGTGCCCAGCTGCAGGCAGCTGCCTGCTCTGCTGCTACAGGCGGATCACCAGCATTGCTGCAGCTTTGAAAACAGCCCAACGTTGAGCAGGGGTTTGGACAAGGTGCCTTCCAGGACCCCCTCCCAACCTCTATTTTTCTGCAGTTGTAGGAGTTGGGCCTTTTCACACTCTCTAGCCTCACTGCCTGGCAAACCCACTTATTAGTATGGACATACCATCTACAGGGCCTATGCAGTAGACTAGAAAACAGGTGGTTTTTTTTCCCAACAGTTGGCCATTTTCAAGATATTCCTCTTGAATTTGTGGAAGCCATTCCTCCTGACAGCGTACATCCCACCTGTTTTTAGACCTGCTGACACAAACTTTGGGATATAAAACAGTGGCATGGTCCAGGCAAGCCTCTCACGACACGCGCAGAAGTCTGTGATTTGCCAAGCAAGCCTTAGCAGTGGTGAAACAGACTATTAAAAGTTTTGTAATGTCACAGTATATATAATAATCTTTGGCAGGCTTTCAAGACACAGTTACCATCAGTAAAGCTGCATACTAAAACCTCACAACCTGAGGAAAACAAATCTTGAAAGAGCTGCTCAAGGTTCCTCTCAGTACTCATATTAATAAAGCTTGTGCTTTTGTCTAACTTACCTCGCAAGGAATTTGAAAATATTTTAGCAATTCAACAGTTTGTGGATTTACCCTCCTCTCATAGCCGTGGGGATGCACTTTCTTCCTGATAGAAGACCTGAATACTCTATTTGTTTTTCCTTTGGGAAACAAAACAAGTGTCTTCAAGCTTCACACATCGGGTAGAGATGTAATTTGTTGTTCTCTGAAAAAAAAAGTTATATTTTCTCTTCGAAACGCCAGTGGTTGTAGATTTTAAACTATCAAGGTCCTTTTCACTATAAATTGTGTTAATCCGGGTTCCCAGGCTGCTTTTCTGTGGTTGTATAACTACATGTCTCCTTCTGCCTTGTTTTCCCACGCTGTGGTGAAGTGGGAAAAGAGGTTTCCATTCAAAATGCCAATACTGTGAATAAAGAGGCCCCATTAAGAGCATATTTTTGCTCAGACAGTCCCAAAGTTAAGTGGGGGGGAAGCGGATTTATAAGTGTCTAATATTATATTCCTTAGTTTTCTTTAAGAAGTACGTAGTTGTGTAACATCATAACAGTTTCTTCACCAGGTTTAAATTTTTAATACAAAGCAGATAACACAAACCAAAGGAGCATCACAAAGACAAAAACAACAAAAAATTCACTTTCATGTTTTTCATCTTCCTAACACGTATAGAATTCTATACCTGCTTTTTCCATTAAGAGATGAAAAACACAGAATAGCCAATAGTGTCTAAAATTGTACACTATGAGAGTTTTACTCCAGAACTCTGTCCCTAAATGTCTCAACAAAACTGAACAGATACTGTCTGCCCTTAAATTCTCAAGGTTTGTTCTGATTCTAATTTTATTATGTTTTAGGCTGATAGCAAACCCAATAAATACGATGGACACATTATTCTTTTTGCTTCACATAATAGTAAAGATCATACTTTAGGATCTTATTTTGAAACATAAAATGAAGGTGGTGGTACACAGAGAAAAGCTTAATACCATTTACAGCAGTTTGTTTCATATTTGACATTTTTGACCATGTGAGAGTTTTTTAACTCAAGTTCATCAGCTGCCTGAGCTGCACTTACATATCTGTGGATCAGTAGTGCAGTTAACAAGTAGAACATTTCTGCACTAGTTCAAGCTAGTTCATCTAGCACTCAAACAGAAATGGTACTTGAATCTGTAAACAGACTACAATGGGATCACATTTGGAAAAATACAAACCTCTCTCTCTGAACAACTTTTTCAGATCCAGAACTCCAGAAAAGTGTTCACTGTGCGAAGAATTAAAAGAGTTTGGGATACATGAAGATGAAGTGTTCACATCTACCTGAGCACTAAACTGTAAACACTGACACAACAAATCAACAGGATATTCTTTAGGTCTGACCATCCCAGTTTCTTATGCAACAAGATTTTCTTCTTCCTCGATAATTTCTGAAGGAAAAGGGAGTGAGAAAGGATGATGTGCGTTTCCCCAAGGAACCATCAGGACGCAGCCAGGTTGAGTACCCACACCTGGGAGCTATTCTTATATCACACATTGTAGTCATTACCATGAGTAGTCAAATCTATACTTTTGCCTTGTTAACCTATAAATCATTTGCTTTCTGAGACTCTCAGCCAACAGGTTTTACTCAGAGTTTTCAGAAAGCTTCTCATTTCCTTGGCAAAAGTTACATCTTTAAAGAAATGCTTGTAATGTCTTCTTTTCCCCTCTGTTGAAGTACCCATGCACATTTCATACATTTTACCTATGGGTTTAGGACTGGACTTCCTTCCAGTGTGCCCACTCTTATTTAAGTCCTTTTGTTAACAAACACATGAAACGTTATCTGTATCAGCTTAATTTACTGTAATTTTTCAAGTAGCATCAAAATGCTTGATAGTTTAAAAACAATCGAAAAGCAGTGTTTCTTGCAGAGTCTATTATGAGGAAATTTATCTGTTCTGAATGACTTACGCAACGTTGCTGGCTTTCATCATTATGCAGAAAATTCTATTAATATAAGCAAGACACAGACCCTAGTTATTAAAAGGCATATGGCTGAAACAGAAAAATGTGGGCATGCTCATTTACAGTTATAAAATAATGTTTATCTACTTCATGTTTGTAGTTGTCACTCTTTCCAGGAAGCCATGGGATTTTAGATGAAAACAAAAAAGTGTAAATTGTGATGGTTTTACATTTTTTTTTTTTTAATTAAATTAAACCTTAACTTCACATCAACCCTGTCACTATATGCAACATAACGAGGAACCATTTTGCTACATGATAATGAAGTTAATATTCCTCCAACAACACTCTTACACCAGCGTACAACTGAACATTTTCTCCTTTTGCTTTCAAACCACGAATTTCCTTTCTTACAACTTCTAAGAACAAACATGAAAATACAGTTTTTGGAAACAATCCTGATGTTTTGTTCAGCTGTTATGAGACTGGATTTTCACTGTCATCATGAGAGCTTGAATCTTTTTTTAAGAAAGGAAAATTGAGGTGCTTGAAGTCACAGGTGTCCTGAGTGTCTGGCAAAGGAAAACAGCCCTTGATGTCAACAACACACTCCATGTCAAAATGTTAGTGGTAAAGTGGTGGCAGCTGGCAGTCCTGCAGCTGTTCCCTGATCAGCCCTGCTAGTTACCTGGAGTAGGGGGGGGGATGTTTTGTGCTTTGGGATTACCCCACAAAGCTCATATGAACATCCTGGTATGCCATGCAGTAGCTGTGACAACTGGTTTTGCATTTCCAACCAGCAGAAGACACAGTAGGAAAGATCCCTGCTTGGCTGCCATTATGGATGCAAGACCTTCCCCCACCAGCCCTGGAAGTGGATTCAAGGCCTTGTCAGCCAAAGAAAAACGGCAATTTAGATCCATGATTGACGAGATCTCTTTACATTGCCAAAAGCATTGAGTCCCCTATGTCTCATAAGCTCACGGCTGTCTGCTTTCAGTTGTTCATTCCCAAGCACAGAATTTTAATTTCTAACAGAGTTCTTCTACAAACATTTCAGTTCTTCCTTCTGAAAAGCCCTTTCTGCACTTTAACTCCTTCATGTTATGCACACTGTTTTATTGCTAAAAGATTCCTCTTCACCTTTTCCTGCAGCCAATGTCAATCTAGAGCTTTTATTAGGGCTGCATACAGATTTTGGTATTTGATGCATTTGCCTTCATAGTTTAGACAATGTTGCAATATTCTACCTATATTTTTCACATATTTAAGAGCCTTGATCTAAAATGTATTACCAGAGCTGAGTTGTGGATGGTACTGACTCATTTCTGTCAGACTTCAAACATTCAGACATTTACTGTTCCTATAAAAAACCTTCATGCAGCTACCCCAGTAACAAAAACATAAGTAGCCATGCAGTAGATGTCTTCAAGTGATGATGCATTACTGCGGACATTTTTTATTATGTTACAGATTGCATGAATTCCTTATTACCTTCCAACTTTATTTTTATTTCCATAAAAAGCCCTTTAGTTTAGAACTGTGTTGCAATCTATGTCACAAAGCACTCATTCTTCACACTGTACTGAGGGGTTATCAGTCTTCTTGGTTATACTCATTAAAAATCATGAGTTTTTTGCAGACTCCCACATTACATCTAATAGGGAAATGCCATGCACTAGACATTTTTGGGCCAAGCAGATGGAGTGCATAGTGCAACTGACAGCTGTAGTAATACAAATGAACTTTCCAAATACACATCAGCGTGTGAGGTGGGGAACATTGTGGTTCACACTGGTGGTGGCCTAAAGCTTTGTAGCCGTGGGGTAGGGACACCCCCCCTGCAACGTTTACTGTCTTTCATGTAGGGGACAACTAACACTGTGAAGTGGTGATCTGGGAGACAGAGGTGTAGGTCAGTCTTTGCTAGTTATATAGGCAACAAGCTTCTAAAGACTAGCAGCGTTCATTAGCATTGCTTAAGATACGGTCTGCAGAGCATTGTATTAGCTCAGGAAAAACAAGCTGGGACTCTTTACTCTATGTTTGTTAAAATCACTGTCAAGTGTTTAACTCATTTTATCTGTTTAACTCACTGTCAAGGAGCCTCCAGAAAAGCTCATTAAGACCTGAAGAGATCTTGAATGAGAAATACCAGTAAGGCATTTACTTGTAGTTGTTCTAGTCCTCGATGCAGTTGCCTGTGCCTTACAGGACACTTCAGCAGGTTGTGTCAGTCCATCCAGGCTCCAAGGTCATGGCTTTGGCTCTGCAGGCAGTTTTCTGCACCGTTGAGAACAACTTTTCTTCAGGAAAAGAAATGAAGAGGTTGTGGGGCTCCCAGGCACATCACCACCCATTTTCCCCTTTGGACATGAGGCTAACGTGTCCTTAGGTAAACTGTGTGTCACTGGTAGGATGCTCCTAAAACCAAAACTGGGTTTGGATAACCTGCCTGCCCACCTCATGGGTCCATATCAAGGAAAAGAGACAGACTGTTTTTAGACAAAACTGTGGTTTTCTGTGGAAAGATGAAACGTAGAGTGAAAATATTTAGAAACTCATTTTGTCGCCAGAAAGAACCTGAAAACCCACACCCCACTCTCAATTGGTTCTCCCACAGTCACTAGTGGGAGTGGGCATCCCAAGGGGTGGTAGCAGTGCTGAGGGAGGCTCATGTGTCCGTCATGGATGAGGCTTGGACTCAACCTTTCCATATGTACTGGCCCTAATGAAGGACTGGTACCCAGCTGAGGTGATGGAGCTACAATGGTTTAGGAAGGATCCTGTAATGCTTGGAGAGCAGAGACAAGGGGCCTGAAGGAGCACCACCTTGAGCTGTGCCAATATTTGGACATCCTAAAGAGGAAGATTGTGTTTGCTTCAGTGTTAAAAAAAAAAAAATAAAGAAAAAAAAAAAAGAAAAAAAAAAGAAAAAAAGAAGAGCAGCTGTCACCATTACAGCGAAAAGGCCCAGATCACCATTACACTGGCACCACACTGTGGACATTTGCTGCCACTGCAAAAACACTTGCGCTTTTCAGACAGATTTTTCTCTTCTGGCATAAAACATTTTTAAAATACATGTTTGTCCTGTGGGAAACAATAATCCAAGGGTTCAGAAATGTCAGCTTGATGATGCCATCTGATCCACCTGTGACAGGCAGGGGGTCAGAGACATTTCAGGCACCTGGTCTGGAAGGGGATAGGAGGCCTGTTGTACCCTGTCTTAGAATCATAGAATCATTTCACTTGGAAGACACCTTCAGGATCATCGAGTTCAGCCATAACCTATCCTAACTCTAGCACTAAACCATGTTCCTAAGAACCTTGACTAAATGTCTTTTAAACACCTCCAGGGATGGTGACTCCACCACTTCCCTGGGCAGCCTGTTCCAATGCCTGACAACCCTTTCCATGAATAATTTTTTCCTAATATTCAATCTAAACCTCCCCTGGCACAGCTTGAGGCCATCTTCTCTTGTCCTATCACCCGCTACTTGGGAGAAGAGACCAACACCCTCCATGCTACAACCTCCTTTCAGGTAGTTGTGGACAGCAATAAGGTCTCCCCTTAGCCACCTTTTCACCCTCCCCACAGCTGGCTGAGGAGGTGGACTCTGAAGGGGAAGAGTAAGCTCCACGAAAAATTAATTGGTTTCTTCTCTCCCTGGTGGAGGAGCTTGGGCTGACACCTTCCCAGGAACAGGACCTTCCACCATGACCCCGGGCCCCTGCAGTGGCAGCCACCCCACATGTGGCCAGGATGGGCTGCTGGTGCCCAGTGTCACCTTCTCTCCCCTCTCGCCTGTCCCTGCACACACCAGTAACCATCACTGGTGAAAGACCCTTTGCTTCATATCAGTTAACATTTGCACTGACAGATGTTCACCTCTTCATTCAGACTGTGGCAGAACAGAGAGTTTTCTGGAAGTGTACCTGCAAAGATCTTCTTCTCCTTTTGCAATATAAATACAGGTTTTAGGGCAGGACAGTAAACAACTAAATTTAGCAGGATCTATTTTTCTGTAGTGTAACTTCATTGACTTAGAAATGTTAAAATATGTGAAGAAGTTTTATCTTGAAACTCAAAATTGCTGTCACAAAGCACATTCCTGTTTCCACTAAGCAAATATTTGCTATTGAGACCTCTTTGGGACCTGTGCAGAGTGTCAGCCACTTTGTGGGTTTGAATATTTTGCTTTCCTGAATCAGTATACACAATCCCTTTCTAGCAAGAAATGGAGGCAGGTGCTGATGGGCCTTGGTTCTTTAATCCTTTACTTATTTTGCATGGTACACTGTGGGAAGGAAGGTCTGAGTGTACATTAGCAGCTGGTCCAGATTTGCCTTCCTATGTGGCTAACAAAGCTGTGTGAGGCATGGCCAGGCTCTGCTGGCCTTGGTCTCTCCATCAGGTCCCCAGGAGCTGGGTGTCAGCCATAGGCTTCAGCATCTGCACCTGAACCTGCAGCAACCTGAATGCCTCCATCTGATTTTCACATGTTGACTCACCACAACCAAAAAAATTAAGGATCTCTGAAAACCTTTGCACTTTTTTGGGGAATATAAGTATACATTCATACATGAGACTAACAAGAGTGTCTTGTTAGCTGTATTAGTAATTAAAGAACATTAATAGTGCTGATTTTTGTGAACTTTTTTGGTGAAATATTTTTCTTTAATCTCCACTGTAAATTGCGACAATATGACATTTTTGACCACAGTATGATATAGGAGAGAAGAAAGAAAAATAGGAGGACATGAGAAGCAGATGACCGATCAAATCCCATCAAGGTCTAAACATTTCACCTACCTGTGTTTAGAGCTGATAGGTCCTCATTTTTTCTCCCTCTCCCCGGGAAAGCACTCCCAAGCTGGCAGAGGGTGATAGGCTCCTTAATGTCAAAGCCTGATCTTTTCGGATCAAAGTATTTTCTTATGTCACTAAAATTTATTACAATTAGTTACTTATCACTGAAAATACTTGGCAGTTTAAGAAACATCAGTCTATTGTAATTAAATACCAGCTGGCTGCTGGCAATTTAGAAAAATCGTAACTGTCTGTTCCAGATCACATATCATAACTAACTGTGATTCACAGGGGTTTTTTCAAACATTGTTTTCCAGTGACTGATCTTGCCACATGCTACAGGAGCCTTTCTATGAAACGTCTGGTATGTCAAACACTTAATGTTCTTATATGCTGTATTGCTTAGTGGTGGAGTAGATGCTTTATTGATTGATATATGTTCTATATAACTTATTTCCTGTAGTTCCCATTTAGTCTTTATATTATCCAAATATTGATTTTAATAATGCACTGTAAGTAAGTACAGCAATGCCCCCCAGGTGGGTAACATCAGATTCACTAACCAATCTGATATCTCTGCATTTTACAGTTGGGGAGATGGAAGCGCAACTAATGTAAAAGCACATTTCAGTGTATGTTGATGAATGTGTGAGGATTGGCAAATAACTAATTATTTTATCAATTTATGAAGCATAAACTGAGAAATGGATTCTTGATATTTCAGCAATTGCTGATCAAGTTCAGAGAGAAAACATGGACAGATTTCCTTGGATGCTGCTTTTCTTGATGATTCCCCGCAGTTAGAGGCTGTCTCTGCAAATTTGAAGGAGTCACAGGGATATTTTCAACATTTTTTACATGGACACTGAAAGCATCTGGGCTGCTTAAAAATGAAAGCTAACTCTGTGGAAATAAGTGGGTTTAGAAAGCAGGTTAAACAAGATTGATTAAAACTTGCTCTCAAGTGCTCCCTTGCTCACTCACATCATGGGAGCATAAATCTAGACATGCTCAGGTCCCGCCTGCTCCAGAACGCTGGGCAGTAGCAACGGTAGATGACCAGGTTAAGTCAGAGGAGCTGGCAAACATCTAGTCATCTCTTCCCAATGCCATCCCACAGCTTCCCCCAGCCTGTAGCTCATAGGCCTCTTCACTTTGTCTTATTACTATGATTTATCCTCTTGCTTATGCTTGTTGTCATTTGCTAATATGGTTGTGTTCATTCAATGCACCTGGCTCATTTCAGCCTGCTGCCCCTGCCAGGCAGCACTGCCAGGGACTAATAATCGCACAACAGCAGGAAAAAGACAAGGAGGAAGGAAATAAGGAAAAGGCCCCATAATATAATGAGGAAAAGCTCTCAACTCATAATTGTTCATTTAGAGTGCTTGTAATAGGATTTAAATATTTAAGCTCATTACAATGATATTAATAGAAAGCTGCTCCACCAAAATCCCGCTCCCAAAGGAGTCTGTCACTTATGGTGAAGTACAGGGAAAACACGTAGTGATTCATCTTCATGTTCTTGTTCCGCTTCCAAAGTGTCCAAATAATTGTTATTGCTGAAGCAAAATGCTTGAAACATTCTGAAGGAGGATACAGAGAAAAATTATATGCAAACTATGATGAGCAGAAAGAAAAGGTGGTATTTACTTAGTGAAGTATAGTTTGCCCATCTCCAGACTACTTACTGAATTGCTTCTTTCCAGTTAAATACTGTCATTTGTTTCATTTGGCTTAGTAATAATCTTTTACTTCTGTCTCTTTGAAAAATATTTATATAAATGCAAGCAAGATCAACACAGTTTTAGGTGATATTTCTTCGGTAATCTATGAACTGCTTAATTTGTCTGTGGCACACACTGAGATAAGGCTCATGGGTGATATGGGAGATGTTACGCTTAAATCCAGAGAAGAGTGGCCCCAAAAAGAAACAGGCAGAAATAGCAGTTTATTACTGCTTGCTTGTAATCCTTTTTACTCAGTTTTTTAAAAAACATAAAACAGTCAATAATAGTAAATATTGTTCTCATATTGAAATTTTGGCAAGGTCCTAGCATAGTAAGGACACCATGATTAAATAATGGAGGGCACATACCAGACTTGACAGAAGAAAAAAAACATACTTTCCCCACCATTTATTGTTAGCTATGTGATCCTTATTTAATATTATTTAGAATAAAATTACTTGGTGGGGTTTTTTTAAACTCCTCTTTCTTCCTTACACAGGCAATCCTCATGCCAAAAAATGTTTTGCTGCTTAAAGAGCAAGTGGAATCTAAGATTGCAGTCTGAAATAATTGCGTCAGTCGGCAGGGAATAGACTCCTTCCGCTCTTCCCTCTTGAGATTGCCCTTAAAAGCTGCTTATAGTCCTAACCACTTAAGTAGAAGAAAGATGTAAGTACCCTGAAAGTAATGGAAAGAGCAACAGGGATTAAGGGGCTGCAGGGATTCATTTAAAAGGAACTATTTTTAAAGTATTGCACTTCATAGATAGATTATTTTGTCCTGGGTGGAAGTGCTTTACGTAACCACCACTGCTGTAATCAGACAGGGAAGCCACTTCTCTCACCATCTTCTGTAACCTGTAGGTGATCTTCCCATTAGATTTTCATCAACTCTTTTTTTTTTTCCACTCTGCTGCATCTCTGAAGTGTATAATATTTGTAGGCCATAAACATCAAGGTGAGTGACAAATTACTGGAGCTACAGGGCAAAGTGCACGCATGAAATTGTGCCTGGCTATCTCAGAAGGTGCCTGATGCAGAGATTTATTGGATTGTGATACAGCATCCCAAATGAAGCAGTGTAGATTTTGTAATTTAGGATGTTTTAAATAAGCCCAAACAGTGCTTGAGGGAAGATACTCCAGCTGTTTACATTTATGTAGTGTCCTTCACAAACGGGTCCCAGAGTGCTGAACCAATAAGTACAAAATAAAATTATTAGCACTTACTCTGCAGGGAACGAGTATTCCTTTAGTTTTCTTTTAAGTGCCAAGATACAGACCAAGCAGTGAATTTAATAACTTAATGCAGAGCACAGAGTTGCCCCTTTCCCCTGTTTCCAACTGACCTGAGTTAATAACTGAGGCAAAGCACACATGGCACTCTGCAAACACAGCACCTTAACGCACTGCTCTCAGCTACCCAACCAGAGTGGATTAGCTGGAGACTGCTCTGCAGCCCTGGCTCGGGACTTCGAATGTGAATGAAGCAGACCGTGAAATCAGCGTGTAATCTGATGGTAAACCAATGAAAAACCTACCGGACTAATGGTACATGTCTGGTAAAAGCAGAGCTGTTGTATTTTGACTGAAGATGCATCTTGGACACAGTGTAAAGCGAAAGTATGGTAAATGAGCATTACAGCTACATACAACAAACCCCCAGGAATTTCTTTTTAGGATAACATCTCTGTTCCCAAGAAATTAGCTGAGCACTGGGTGGTTTTGTAGGCAGTAAAAAATGACATTTTAGAAGACAACCTATGCATCAAAATCTGACAATCACAACAAAAAACCCGCAAACAAAACAAACAAATCAACAAAACCCGCCACATTTTCTGCTTGGTGATGCAGACAATGAAATGTGGCTGAACTACAAGAGAAGGGACCACCTGGCCTGATTTATTTATTTACAAGGAATCTACTGTTTGACTTCGACAAGTATCACTTCAAGTACATGCTTGCCTGAATGCAAGTACTTTATTGGAGCACAAGATGAATTCTGGAGACTCTGCTTTTAAATCCAGTAACTGTGGAGAGTCCGCAACAGGCAATCTCCAACATGCAGATGTTTAGTGAACATGCCGTGATCACAGGTAACCAGAGTTGATCATTGTTTAGAAGTGTTAAAACTATACAAAGAGCTACAGAAAATCATTGTTTCTGTACTGTGGTACGGATGCTGGTCTCCAGGTGCTTGTCTTCTTTTGCTTTGCTTCATGCAGAAGACAAGGACCAAAGTGGGGAGAAAAGAGCAGAATGAGGAAGTGCAGTGGGCTTTGCTGTGTTCAAAAACCCACACTGTCGCACATCTTGCTCCTGACCAGTTTATCGGTTTGCTCAGTCTCAGTCTGCACTCCCAGCACAGTAACTAAAAGGACAGAGAAACATGGCATAGGTGGTGACTGATGGCTCCATAAGCTTTGCTCCTGTGGCTCTGGTTGTATCCCATTGACAACATCATACAGGGAAAATTGGTGATACTGAAAACATTAAGCACTGAAATGGGCAATCCCTGGAGCAGCTGTTTCTCTTCTACAATTTGAAGAGCACTTTTAGAAATCACAGGTAAGCTTCTACCCTGCTGATCAGAAGTAATAAAGGTCAGAAAATCAGCTATATTGTCTTGCCTGAAAAGCAGAACTCTCTCCCATTGGTCTTTGGAGGCCTTAACACATTTTGCTATGTGGACATAGCAAAAGGATATTAGGAATTTTTTTTTTCACTGAAAGGGTTGTCAAGCACTGGAATAGGCTGTCCAGGGAAGTGGTTGAGTCACCATCCCTGGAGGTGTTTAAAAGATGTGCAGATGTGGAGCTTAGGGACATGGTTTAGTGTCAGACTTGGCAGTGTTAGGTTACTGGTTGGACTCAATGATCTTAAAGGTCTTTTCCAACCTAAACAATTCCATGATTCTATGATTCTATAATGAACAGGTATTCGTTTACCTGTGGGATCTGACGTGTGTAAGCAGACAAGTGAAACCACCTATCTGTCAAAAACTGATGCTCAGACATAGGCAAAATTCAAATTGTGATGTTTTGTTCCCCTTCTTTCCATGAAAATGACACAGGATCTCTGAAACTACAAGATTACCAGCAAAACACTGACTCTAGAAAGCAGTCTGAAATAAGATAGCTGATAACTTTGAGGTATGATGATTGATATTTTCATAAAAGCATGGTATTTTATTCCTTATGCTAAACTACTTTATCATATGATCACAATTTTTGCCACTCTAACTCATTAATTTACTGAGATAATAAAGGCATCCCTATATTACATAGAAAAAAATGGAAAAAAATGTTGTTAATGTTATGAAGCAGTTTGTCATAAAAACAGTAAAAGCATATCAATAGTTGAAGGTAATCTATGATTGATTGGCTCATTTTGACTATGTAGTTAAACTTCCAAGAGGAAACACAATGCTTTTCTTGAAAAATGATGGTGCACTTTAGAAGGCATCCAGCTGTGTTGCAGAATTTGCTATCCCATTTTCAATCATATTTATCCATCTATTTTGCAATATTTTCTGCCTGCTTTCTAGGCAACAGGATAATGCCTTATGAGCCATCAACATAAACACAAATTATAACCTGTCATTCTTTGGGCTAAGGGGCATGAGGCAGCAGATGAATGGTGGTCCCATTGCTGACTATTTTTTAGAAAAGGTGAAAATAGAAGACAAGAGCTGACTTGCCCTTTGCCTGACTTTGATGGGGAAAATGCATCTTACATTCAACATGCATGCAGCTAGCTGGATCTGATAATTATATCAAGCCTTGTTTTTAATCTATTTTAATCCAAGCAGGTTCAAATGCCTCCAGTCTCCCACTAGCCTCCTCCTTTGCCTGCAGCCAGGGCTGGATGCAGGGTCCCACAAGGTACAGCACTGAGCTGTCTGGGATTTACTTTTACATCTTTGGTCACCAGAGGTCAGAATAAACCACAGTCTTCATAAATCCTGCTCATGATTCAAAACTCACCTCTTGCAGTCCAGAATTCCCATATGAATATTTTGAGAAACTGCCCAAGTAATGTACTTATACAGCAAAAGGAATCTGCCCATAGGTAAACAGTTTAAAATTGCTGAGGGGAACTGCTTCTTTCCCATTCAAAGGGCATGCAAAACTGATTAAATACCGCTAAGCCAGTCACCCCAGCTTCTTGTCCTCCCTTTACCATGCTAATTATAGGGAATGAGAAAGTAACATCCAAAAAATATTATTCAGCCCAGATGGTAAGTGATTCTTTGCCACCAGAAGGAGGAGACATATTTTTGAAGTTGGAGTGTCTTGACTCAAAAAAGCGGCAGACATTGAATGTATTTTTTCATTTTAGTGGCATATTTAAGCAAAGGGTGGAAGATTTAAATTTAGCCATTAGAGGTCAGTAAACCCCAGGTTATTCATCCGTTTGTTGAGTTCAGTTATTGAAAAGAAAAGTAGAAACAAGGGAAAGACAAAAATAATGACAGCATTTCCTAAACTTTTGGATTAAATGCCAGGTGAAGCAGATTCCTGTAATAGAGAGCAAAACTGTAGTTTTCAGCTGAAAACGAGCACAGCTGAAAATTAGCCTACATCCTTCAGAACTTGTTAGTGTTCTCTTTGTAAGGCTTATTTCAATCCCATAAACAAAACAGTTATACAGATGACTGCCTAATACAAGATACAGAATTAATCCAAGGAGCAGGGGACTGTGATTAGGGATGACTTTTCTCAAATGTGAGTGTGTAACCACTACTCAATGCTGCAGAGTTGTTTTTGTGTACTGCTACCCCCAGCTCACAGATTTGTTTCTCTTGCTCCACAGCAACCCAGCTTCAGTGAGAAAGACACAAGGAAATACTGACTTCCACAAGTGTACTAGGAGACAATGATATTATTCATCTTATATTACCAACACTTAAAAGAAATTGTCTTAATCTATATGGTAACTGTATAGGATTTAATAATGTCTGCTCTAAATTGATGCAACTTAATATAGCTGTTGAACAGCTAAAACTAAGCTTGCTTGCTGACCCCTACCAGAATAAAACTTGAGCTTATTTCTTTCCTGAACCTTCTCCACCCCGTGATTTACTGCCATTTTTCTGTTAGCCTATCTGAAGCTAACTTGATGTGTGATGCCTCTAATGATTGTCCAAATTTGCTGAACAGGTCTTCATATATTACTGTTGCTGGGTGCCCACAGCTGGCCCCTCACTGGCCTTACAGAGGGTGCTAACCCGCAGCTTGGAAGCATCTCCCTGCTCTAGGCAGGCACATCTCTCTCAGCTATGTGTCTTGCTGTGCCAGGCTGCCATGTTACCTGATATGAACCTTAACCTTGATGTCTAAGTCCCCAAATATTTGAAACAGAGGGAATGAAAGCACCAGTCTGGTGAAGAGCATCACGTGATGTGTGTGCTCACTCTCATGAAAGGAACATGCCAGAAAAGCAGGCGGGCAGAGGTCTTTTAATCAGTAACAGTAAGACTATTAGGCTGCCAATCTTCTGTCTCTGTCAAAAAGACAAAAGCCAGCCTGTATGGAATATTTTCAGAGAAAAAGTGTTTCTAACACAGTATAAGACCAAGGTGAAAATTCCTCTGGAGTTGCCTGCAGTCATCCCCTAGAAAGTCTGACTTCTGGTCAAGGAAGACCACCCAAAAATGAATGAATACAGACAGGGCCATGACAATGAGCAGCAGAAAAACAAAGCAGCTAAAACAGCACAGCTTTTCTGGCCTGGCAAAATAAAGGCTGGAGACAGTTATGACAGTTCACTATAAATACACTGAGGAGTGAGTGAAGAGGAGGAAGACAAGCTATTCAGGATGAGCAATATACTTGGCACAAAAACACATGGACATAAATTTCCTGCAAATAAAATTTAGGCTGGAACTCAGGAAAAGATTTCTAGGTCTCTCAAATGCCTTCATTTCTCATGGGCAACCACAAATTAATTTAAATTTAGATCTTGGTTAATTAAAGAAATGACAAGACATGGGTTGCCCATGACAGCAGGGGACTGGAACTGGTGATCCAGCAGACCTATAGCATAATTAGCTAGCCAGACCCCTTTAAAAGTTTTTTACAAATAGCTCTTCAACAAATAGCTCCATGGGGTCCAGTTCTGCCATATATTTCATGGAAATCTCTCACAGTGATGAAATTAAGGCTTCCAGGCCATGATTGGCAGATGGTTGTTAAGGCCTGCATGCAAGACAATATGAGCTGACAGCTTACAGATCATGCAAGCTTTATGTCAACAAGGAACATGGACAAGATGATTTCCAAAGGTCCCTTCCAACCACAAACATTCTGTGATTCCATGACCTTGGATGAGTGAAGAGCTCCCTTTATTTATGACTCTCTGATATTTGCATTGAAAACTGTGGTCCTGGGATGAAGGGGGAAAAAAGGATCAGTCTTCTCTAAACTCCAAAAGCAGATAGGCACAGAGCAAGGTTTCTGCTGAGCCTGTGCTCAACACAGAAGAGAAAGACATTAAGGTTATGTTCTGCATGTGTTCAGAAGCTTCTTCTTTTATTCTGGAGAAATAAAACTGAAGTAGTAAAGTAAAAGGAACTGAATCCTGTGGTTGGAGATTTGAACAAGAGCTGGTGAGTCAGTCCTGTGGCATCCAGAAATAGTCTTCTGCTTCAAAACAAAATGTGTGTCAGCAAGAGGTTCTTCCTTCTGAGGAGAGACTGGGCTACCCCACTGCATCGGTGACGGTGGTGTTGGTGCGACAATGAAAGACTTTGCCATCACCTCTGGGAAAGCTGAGGGGAGGGTAAGGGCTTCCACAGCCCTGCAATGTCAAGTCACACAAAGATTAGAGGATGGGGTTGTTGATCTCACAGAGTCACCACGCAGCCCCTGTCCCTCAAAGACAAAATGTTAGCAGATTTTGTTCTTCAACTTCATGGTCTTCTGTCCAGATTCAGAAACAGTCTCATTTATGCAAGTCTCAAGCAAATTTATTTAATTTCAGTGGATTAGTTTGGGGTTTTTTTTGTTGTTGTTTTTCATTTTGTGGGAGGCTTTTTATTTGTTTGTGGTTTTGTGTTTGTTGTTTTGGTTTGGTTTTTTTCTGTAAATCATCTATTATTCTGTGTTAATAGAGAAGAATGCCATAAGACTGTCAAAATAATAAACAGCTTGGTATATGTGACATTTTAGTAACTCTTCCCCTTAAGTATCATGGCATTTATCAACATACTAACTCAATGACAAATGATTTGATCTTTCATTTTCTGTAATCAAGACCTCTGGAACTAAATCATTTTACTTAATGGGAACAGCAAAGTCACTTGAATAATACAGATTCAGAACTCAAGTCAGATGTAACTTTTGAGCAATGTGCTATCTGGGTCAAACTGTGGATGAAAAAAGGAAGAGCAGAGACCGGGATGAAAAGACAGAAAAATAACGAGAGACAGAAGCAAAAATTTCATCTGTTTCAGTTTAGAACATAGCATATCACATTAAAGGCTAGAAGATAAACACATCATCAGCTCTGTTTTCATCACTTAGAGTAGATATTTTAAGAAACTTCATCAACTAAGTAGGAAGTTGCAATGTGGCTAATAAGGAAGATTGGATGAGATAGAAACACAAACAGCCTCAGGAAAAACCCCATGATATAAACTGATGAGTGCAGCTAAAAGCTGCTATTTAAACATTTTTTTTATTGATGCAAGAGCTATCATGTGCTCTTCATGCTGCAGTATCCACTGTGAAGGTCATATTTGAAACAATGAACATTGATCTGAGCCTATATAAGAGAGCCATTGTAGATGCAGAATAATGATTTGGTCCCTGTACCATGCTCTCACGTACTGCATGTATGAGCACAATGCAAACCACTTCTGACATTTTCTCAAAGCTGTGACATGAGGTGGGCTGGTGACCACACAGGAGGAAACATCCTGCTGGGGGTGTGCTGCAGACATGGTTCCCCAAGCATTGCTTGTGTCCAGCTCTCACTGTGCTGGGGCATAAGAAGTCCCACGATACAGTGTAAAGTGATGTGAGCAGACCTTAGCAGGAAGAGCTGAAAGCTCATACTAGCCTTTCTATTGATTTAAAAGCAATTATTTGCCTGAATAAGCCCTGCTCATCTGAGAAAGGCGTTACAAAGTCATGGCCAGAGGCTTCTGAAAGCTCCTATCAGTCCCAGATGCATGTGTTGTGAGACACACGCTCTACTTTCACGACATGCTTAGAGGCCTGAGTCTTTAACTAAGTCTTCTGTGCCTTCCTGTTTTGGAGTTATTCTACATGGCCATAGCATTCCTCAGTGTCTTTTACACAGATTTGGGCTGTGACTAAGTTGGCCAAGCTTTCTAGGTGGTCCTGAAGTACATAAGCCCCACCTAGAGTCTTTGCTACTAGCTGACTCTTGACATGGTCTCCCAAATCCAGCTTGGATTTGGAAGGGGCTAAGGACACAGCAGCCCTGTGTCCAGCTTGGCTGCAGTTTCCCAAAGTTGGAGCAGCCATTTTCCAGTGTGCTAGAAATGACCTGAAAGGATTCCCCATTTCTGGACTCTCTGGCCTGCACCACGTACTAGGACTGCCTGAAGTCAGAGATGGAGGAGACAGCAATAGCCTGGATACACTGAGAGAGAGATGGCTAAAGAGGCCGCCCAAAAACTGGCTGTAATTGCAGTAGCCTTTTCAAACAGACATTCAAGTTGCATCCAGCTCACCTCCGGGCACATTTTAACCTGGCTGAGCTACATCTGGACTGCAATTGGCCATCAGTTTGTCCATCCCTTACTGCCTACAGAGTGGAAAGGGCAACAGTAAACATTTTGCTCCAAGCAATAATGAGTCTAGGAGAGGTCTAGGAGGTCTAGAAGAGGTCTAGGAGAGGTCTAGGAGAGAAAGCCTTGAGAAGCAATTTCCAGTGTATGATTCCTAAAACTTTACAGCTGTGGAGAGGCCGAGTGACTCAGTGGACTAAGATTATGCAGGGAATAAAAAACTAATTTTATTTGTCTTCTGTTTTAGTACATAACTTTTGGTCAGCCATTTAATCCTACCCACTTTCCCTTATGTGTAATACTGCAGTGGTAGGACCCAGTTCAGGACATGCTTTGATATTCTCTGGAGCTGTAAAGGTGATATAACTGCTGAACATCACTTATGTCATGTCGGTTAGAGGCTTAAATGGTAGTGCTGACAGACCTTTAGTAACAGGAGTGTTACAGGCATTAGCACATCTATAATTACAGGCAAATCTTCTCTTTGTGTTTATTTTGTCCTCAAGTGGATCACCAAAATTAGTCTCTTCCACGCTAAATAACATGTCCTGAATATTAACAATTTCTGGCTTTCTGTAGCATGAATTCTCTGCCAGAGCTTGAAGATGGCATGAGTTAAGCATGACCTGCTTTGATTTATTTCTGTTTATTTTCAGAGGTATAGGTCTGTATGCTGAAATCATGAAGCCACATTCTCATCTCGCCCAGTTCTTCCTTTCTTTCCTGTGTGTGTTGGGTGTCATTAATATTTACAGTACTACTAGTATTTTCAGTTAGTAATGAAAGTCTTCACAGCTTTCTCAGCTACTGTTCATCATCTAACTAGTCCTGAAATATGAAGAATGCACACTCCTTGAGCTTTACCATTTGTTTTTTAAAACCTTGATTCTCGAACAACATGACGGAAAATTCTGTAGCATCGGTGTCTTGTGTGATTCAAAGGCAGCGGTCATATGGTCCTCCAGCACCTTTTTTCCAGCTGCCAAAACTAAGATGCTGATTTTTATCTCCATAATGCAGATCATAGAAGAAATGGCCTTGACTGTAGCAGAGTAGCAGAGAAGTAATGGCAAAATCACTTAGAAGTTGTCTGCACTCTGGATACATCTGAGAAATCCATAATAAACTCTGTTCATCAGAATGCTTGGGGTTTTGCTAAGCATGAAATGGGTGGAGATAAGGAGTTTGTGGGTGATGCAAAGAAAATACTAGCTTTCTCACAGATTAATTGCAGTCCTTGTACTGCAGATCATAAAAAAGAAATTAATCTGCAATTGTAAAGTTCTTGTACTCTACATTAAATGTTGGGGGGAGGAAGAGAATTAATGCTTGGCACTAAGTGAAAATGAAATACAATGTGATACTTTACATTTAGGAAGGGACCTTGAGTGGTCTTCTGACAATACCAGAACAAAGCAAAGGCAGCTCAGTTAAATAACCGCTAACAGACATTTGTCTCATCTGTACTTAAAAATATCCATAAATAAAGATTCTCTGCCTTTCCATTGTAAATTTAGATTAGTTTTCCACAAAGAGAAATTTCGCAGTCTGGATTCATTTCACTGGAACACCAACTTTCATTAGAAAAGCTTCCTAGCAGTGGCTGGTGCTCTTTCACTCCATTTTGCTGGAGAAACTGCCTGCATTCAAGAAAACTGGTGAGGTCACATCTAGAGCACTGTGTCCAGTTCTGGAGTCCCCAGTTTAAGAAGGACAGGGAATTACTGGAGGGAGTCTAATGGAGGGCTACCAAGATGATTAGGGGTCTGGAACATCTTTCTTATGAGGAGAGACTGAGAGAACTGGGTCTGTTCAGCCTGGAGAAGAGAAAGCTGAGAGGGGATCTCATAAATATTTATAAATATCTCAAGGGTGGGTGTCAAGAGGATGGGACCAGACTCCTTTCAGTGGTGCCAAATGATGAGGGGCAATTGGCACAGACTGAAGCACAGAAGGTTCCATCTGAATATGAGGAGAAACTTCTTCACTTTGAGTGTGACAGAGCACTGGAACAGGCTGCCCAGAGGGGTTGTGGGGTCTCCTTCTCTGGAGACATTCAAAACCCACCTGGACATGTGCCATTTTCCTGTGGACACCCCAAGTCCCCTTAGAGGCAAGTGATAGACCAGCCTCGCTATGCCTTTATGGAAGTGACAGACTGTGCTGGGTCTCTGCAAGGAGGATCTGCTGCAATGGCCCTAATCCTCGCAGGCAGAGGGGAGCTGAGACACGCGTGACTTCCTTTGAGAGCTTCCTTTGCAGATCATGCTTTTGCTTTCTGAATTGACAGCTGTCAATAACTATTTTCTTATGTTTTTACCTTTAGGACGTTGAAAATCCCATCCAGGAGACTTCAAGCAGTCCACTGGTATTGCTGACCAAGAAAGGCAAAGTGTCTGAGCCCTGGCACCTAGCATCCTACCGTCCCTTATCTCTTTATTTATAAGATGCCCCATACTAGGGCCTCGTATATAAAATCTAGCCCACATATTGCAAGTCTTCTTCAACCATTAATCCCCCTGTTTTTTTTTTTTCTAGACATCAAGGCATAAGACAATCTCTCTTATTCCTTCCCTTAGATTCATACTGGGATGGAAAAAATCATGCATTTTCTCCTGACATGTAAGTGTTACAGCTGACTCACAAGTGTTCCTGTGCCTCCAGGACTGTGACTGCTCTATCCCATACAGCATGGTTTAGGAATGACTCTCCCCTATATATTTAAGTAACATAACATGTTAACTTACAAATACTCTCCCTTGTGTCATGTCCCCCCCACATTTATTTAATCTCTTCCTTCTTTCACTCCCACAACTTTTGTATCATGAAAGACTTGCGAAATCCCTCAGGCAAATTTCAAAATATCAGCCTTTATCAAGATGGTTTATTCTGCCGATACAGCTTATTCCCTCATTTTGCTTTTCCTTTTCTATCTTTAGACAAATTCTGTATGAAGAAGGAGGAATGAATTTTCCTTCCCTACTCCTCTTTTAAGACTTTACAGATGGTCCTGGACTCCCTGCACTGTGCAACATCCTTATAGGGGCTCCCTGCATTTCCCTCCTATTGCTTATTCTCCCCTTTCTCTAAGGCCTTCACAGGCCTTCTTTCCATCTCTTTTACAATGTTTTACCTCTGCTCCCTTGCTTAGTCAACATGTCTCTGCTTTGAACCTGTCTCAGACCCCACACAATTCTCTCCCTGCTCTCTCCAGTAGCACTTTCTATCCCCAGCAAGCACTCAGAGCAGTTTTCCTGTTCCAGCATTTTTAAAGCCTTCAGCTGCCCCTGCATTTGTGAATTTACTCAAGGTCTGGGAGGACAGTGACTGTAGTTGTGTCCCTGATGAAGGCTCTGCAAAAAGCACCAGTGTCCCAGGTCTGCTCAGTGGGGACCCTGCTGACTTCTGTTTATTGTTGTTGGCCTTCAGCCAGGCCAGCCCCGCCAGTGGGCTCGCTGGCAATGCTTGTTCTGGTTGCTCCGGATGGATGAAGGGTCCCCCTGAGGAAAACCTGGGGGCTGGAGCAGCAGTGTGCCTGCACGTCTGTGTGCTCACACGTGTCCGTTGCTACCCAGCAGCCAACCCTGGCTCCTAGTGCAAGCTCCTTTATCACTTTTATTGCTAAATTTCCATTTTCCTGCAACCCTGAAGGGGCCTCTGGCTCCTGCGTATCCGGCCAGAACTTATTGGAGTCTCCTCCGGCATTCCTCCATGTTTCCTCACCAGTTCAGGGGGAAGAGTAGCACATACTGAATGGCCTATTCACCCCCTGGTAGACACACAAACCGCACAGAAAACATGGAGGGCTCGTCTGCAGAGCTGGCTCAGGCAGGAGCACCTGAGAGACTGAGCCACTGCTGCTCCCACTCAAGACCCAGACACGGGGCTGTAATGGCAGACTGTGCCCAGGGTGGCCCCGTGCCATGAGGAGGCCATTGTCCGTGGTGCTCACTGCAGACCTGGCAGCAAATTAACAGGCTGCAATGGTCTCCGAATGGAGCCTTGTGCTTCTCCTTCAGCTCCAGGAGAGGAGCTGGATTATTTCCAAAGACAATGTTATGTGTACTCATCTGGAGGCTGTGTAAATAAATCAGTTCAAGGAATTAACTGGGTTCTCCAAGTAGCTGCAGCCGCTTCCCACTGAACCCTGGGCAAGGCAGCAATCAGCTCCCCATCTCCTGACCCAGGTCCGGGCAAAGATCTCTGCTGCCCAGGAAAACTGCCTGTGGGACCAGTGGTTTCAATCATCATACACATTAACTGGGGAATGACTGTACATTGTTTCATACCGGATGATTTTGTGCTTGGTTGTATGTAAGGAATTTGCAGCCTTAAAAAGGCTGGGAGTAATTTTCAGCCTCTCTAGACAGAAGTTTATATGATAGGCCTTTAATTGCATTTTCTGCTGGCACCGCTGTTGGTGGCCCTGGTACCTTGGCTCCTACCCTGCTATCCTCCAGAATCAATATTACCTTGTATGTTAAAAGGTGCTTTGGGAAGTCCCCACCATGTGAAAGCAGCTGAATGTAGCAATGGTGCCAGTATTCTGGCCCCAGTATCCCAGGCTGTACAAACAGCTGTCTTGTCTGCTTATTTTGACAACAGAAAATGTTGAGGAAACATAATCCTTAGTCTGTTTGGTTGGTGTGGTGTTCAATTCTGGAGTTCTACACACTATACCTGCGCATCACACCCTTTTTCTTAATTTATCTGAGCTTCAAGTTTTGGCAAAAGGCAATAGCATTTTAGACAAAACCCATCATGAGAATGGAAGGAGGAACTTTCCTTTCCAAACCTGACTGGACTTCTGTAAATGTTAGTAAAAATCCCTTATCGCATTTTCATTTATAAAACTGAAACAAGGTTGCTCACTCGCCCACCTGACAAGGGATTAGGAGGTGCTTCAAAGGGATTTTGAGACTGAAATTCTACTCTTCGGTCCTCTTGCCCACTTCTGTATTGCTTGGAGGCTCAGACCATCAGAGATGTTGGGGTGGCTCTTGTTATTAAGAGAGATTAAGCTGGATAGGAGTAACCCAGGGGATCAGGGGGTGCTAAGGTAATAATGTCCCTGAGGTGCTCAGCAGGAACTGTTCATCTTGACTGCAGCGGCTCCCTCTATGTGCAGTTCAGCAAGGGCATGGGTGCATCCAATACAGAGATTAATAAATAAATACGCAGATTCAGATACACAAATGAAGAGCTATGAAGGTAAAGGGATTTTGAAATGCCCAAGTTATTGCTGCTGCCCTTTCAGAATAAAAAACCAAATTAGTAGCTTTATCTTCCTGTCATTACACAGGTAAGAAACTCATGAAATCAGTGTGACTAATCCTGTGATTAAGGACTGCAGACCGGGTTCGGGACTTAATCTCTTCTGAGAAAATCTCAATTTAACAGGAGTAAAATGATCCTAGTATCAGGTTATGAAGGCCAGTGTTTCAAGAGTGTGGAAAAGGAGTTATAATTAATTTTCAGTTTGGAGGGATATTTGTGTTAAGATAATTCTATTATACATGTGAAGCAATTGTGTGTTTGACTCTGCAATTCCAAAATTATTATAGTTTTCATTAGAAAATTAAGATCATCTGGATGCAAGGCTCTTTCAGAACAGCACAGTCTTTTGAAGTATGAAAGAAAGAACACCGTTTTTTGCAGAAAATGCAATGACAGAGAGGGGATGCAGTGTCCTTTTTCAGGAGTCACATTTAAAGGATAAGATTAGAAGTGCATTATCTTGATGCAGGATTACAGAAAGCCCCCTTGCACAGCTGGTGCAACTGGCACTGAGAGGAAGACAATCTGCCTGCTCTTCAGCTTCTAAGCAGCGATAACATGACAATGTTTTCAACATACTGTAGGATAACACTGGGGAGGGGTCTTTCTGAATTTTAAAATAATTCCTCTATATGTAGATATAGATATATATATATGTGTGTGTGTCTCTGTGTGTGCTTGTATCTGTGTGTGGCTAAACACGGTCTTTTGTTATTTCCAGTTTCTTAAATATCAGAGTTGTTTAATTCAGAGCAACTTTTTTTTAAATTTCCTTTCACTCTTATTTTTGAATGTCCTTCTTTCAGTGTGGTTTCCAGGAAGGGAGGGAAGAGGGAGCAGAATAAACATCCATAGCTAGATTTTGTTTTCAGAGCAATTCAGTACATTTCTGCAGGCTGGGTAGAAGAGGAAGATTGTCTGCTGTGTTTTCTGAAAGTTACTGGCAGTCTGGACATTTCAGAGGTTATTCATTTGGGGCAGGGGGACACATTTTGCACATCCACATATACTGAGTGAACCCAGAAGAGGATGAGGGCTTAGACAGATGCAGCCAGCACATGGTCCAGGTGGGATGGGGGAATCTGTGAACTGAGTCATTAGACAGCACAGTTTGCTCCCACAGTTTATTGGGATCATCATGTGCTACCTACAAGGTCGAGACAGAGAGACCTTTGCAAGTTATTTCTACAGATAGCCTGAGGCTTGTAACCAAGCAGTTTATAGTCTTTGTCTCTACAGTTATTGTGTTTGCAGGTACCTAAACTGCCCAAATAGAAGTTGTATCTGCGATTAAGCATTTGCAGGCTCAGAGCCTCAAAGGTCGAGAGATAGCTGGACTAAACTCTTTCCCTGGTTAGCCCACACCATCCATCCCTAAACACACATATAGAAAATGTAAACATTCAGAAACTAAGGAACCTCTTTCTGTAGAAATGTCCATGTTATTGAAGCGTGTTTTGAAGGGTAGATGTATAGTATTTGTTGGAGATTTTCTAGTGTGTTTCTGCACCTTTGTAACACTGCAGGTTCCCTGTGATGCTGCAATGTCAGCAGCAAGTCCAAGCTGGCTGCTGAGCCAGAATAACACTTGGCCTGGTGTAGAAGGTAACTAACAAACCAGCATTGGCAAAATAAGAGACGACAAGACAGTTCAGATGGACAGCTGTTCCTCCTTCTGTCATATTAAATGTCTTCCCTTTTGTAGCCCCTTAGTATGTACATTATTTTTATTCCATGAAACCAAACAATAACAACCTGAAAATACCATTTGCAATGAGACCATGTTAGAGCTGGTAGCCTGTCACTGCTTGACTTCCTTACTGTTGGCTTGAGTTGCCACTGACAGCCTCCCAGCACACTTATAACCAATAAAGGGAGTCTGAAGAGATCAGAAGTTATATTCACAATCACTTATTACTTGGTGCCAGCTAGGACCATAATAAAAGCTGCAAAGGAGGCCACTGATTTCTTACTGCATTCAGTGAGTTACTGAGAAATCAACCCAAAAGTCATACTCCAATAACAGCTAATGTCTCTGCTGAGCTCCAAGCTTATTTCATGCTCACAATTTTGCTGAAACTGACTGGCTGAAATAATTATCTAATGAGTCAGGCCTCCCAGGAACAGCATTTGACATCCTCGTGAGGAAAATATAGCTTTAATTGTCAACATTTCATAATCTGAAATTTCAGATGCTAACTGATCATTTTGAAGCTGCTTATCCATCCTGATAAGATACACATTTTCCTTATGAATGGTATTTCTTTTGATCTTTAGGTTTTCCCTGATTCTTCTCTGGCTGCAGTTAACAGGGGTTAACTCATTTGCTCTATTTTTTTTTTTTATTGGAGTGCTTCTGCTGATTTATCCTTTAGCATCTTCTTTATTCTTGAAAATGCAACCTGTATTTATTTAATTGTTGGCCTACAATAAGCTTCCTCATTATTGATCAATCACTACCATCAAGCAATGCACAAAAAAGAAAAAAAACCACACAAAGGGTATGTATTTTTAGTGCCATTTGATGTGTCTGAGTCTAATTATAAGTGAAGACACAAGAGGGAAATGTTTTGTGTAAAGAACCTGCAAATTACAGCTTTGCACAGATCCTGTTATATATATCTGGGAGAAATCCCTTCTCTAGCTCCAGGGCTTTGATATGAAGGAGGAGTGAATTTGCTTTTCTGTATTCTGTCTCTTTTCTTCCCTAAATTGGATACTTTTGGTTGCTTTTTCTTCCCTGAGAAGAAATACCGACTGGCCCAAACCTCCCTGATTTGTTCTGCTTAACTTGACATACAGAATCATTAGCGTTTCTCCTTTGGCCATTAATCAAAATCTATCAATTACCACAAGCAGTCTTTACTTGTTTGGGCAGAAGTGCCTGAGTCCTTTCTCTTCTGTTTTTGGAGGACTATCAGGAAGAACATAGCTCACTTCAGTGCAAAGTATTACAGATTAAGTTTGAGCTTTTCAGCACGCCCAAGGCAGGATGAGGACCTTGTTGCACTGCCCAGGAACAGTCCAGGTCAGGGAACAAAACTCATCTGTGAAATTCAGGGCAGGGTTGAGAGCAAGGCCATGTGCAGCAAAGCCTGCTATCTCACTGTTGCAGCACCCAGTGCTGCAGCTGAAGGCTGGGGTCAAAGCCCCACGTCCATGCTCCAGGAGAGCTGGATTCAGACTGTCTGGTGGCTGTGGAAGAGTCTGCTTCCAGTGGCACTGGAGGGACTTGGGTCTGCCCAGCAGTGCCAAGCACTCCTCTGGTCTCCCCATGGACAATGTCCCCAAGCTGCAGCATGTCCTTGAGCGCATTGTTGCACACAAATAATGCGAGTGAGAAGCAGGTCAGGCTTGGCCTCACTCAAGCTGCAGCTGAGGAGGACATGGCCGTGACTCGTCCCTCGGACTTCCCTTGCCATACGGCAACAAGCACTCTGTAGCCAGCCCATAGCTGATGCCCAGGCAAATCTTCAGCCATTTAGGGGCATTATGGACAATGAGAGCTATTTGAAAGCTATCTAATGAAAACATCCCTAGTCCCAGGGAGAAAACTGGTTGTCACATGGATCACAGCAACAATAAACAGGAGCATGCATGCTCTGCCTCCAAAAGCAGGTGCCTCTGCAGCCTCACCAAGGGGATGATGCTTCCCCTCTACATGGCACCACTCCGCTCTGACACCCGTAAGCAGGTGCCTGTGACAAACTGGCTGCCTAAAATACTCCAGTAATTGATAGGGAGACACTGAGTGGCTAGAAGAATCTTGTTATTCTAGAAGTAAAGTTAAAGCATCATTATACCCGAGCAGTAGCTCTAATTTAACATGCCACCAGAATGCAAGGCACCATCCAAAGGGTAAACAAGCACCATTTCGGGTTTTCACAATCAAAGGGAAGAACCTTATTTGTCTGCTTACACAAGCTAATAAGGTGGTGGAGGTATTATTTCAAGAAGATCAATTGCATAGGTATATCAACTCTTCCAGTTTAATCCATCACTCAGGATACAAGAAAGCAAATGGAAGGTGCTAATAAATGATTCCTCTTTCAGTGACAACTGGGTCCTTCTGTTGACAACAGCTGCTATGTAAAAGGCAAGTTTTGGCCTCCTAGCTCACAACATGGGCTCACCTTGGGCAACCTGAGGAATGGTTAGCCTCTTGTAGGATTTGACTCAAGGCAATTAGCTTTCAAGTGTTGTATCCACTCCGCTAATAAAATGTTTGCCAGACCTAACTCTTGAAACACTTTTTCTTCAAAGGTAAATCAGAAACCTGAAGCCGATGTGACACTTCTGAGCTCTTGCCAAAGGCAATCCTGTGGAAATGCAGCAATATGATGGTGTTGAAGAAACAGCATCTATAGCTGAAATCACATTTTGGCAATAATTACTTGAGCAGCTAAAAATTACCTCCCAGTAAGTGTGAATGGCGAGGATGTGGCCCAGAGCATAGCACTGTAAAAAGGCATCCAGAAATGCAGCAGGGTACAGTTTAATTCCAAACCGTTCATCACCATCTGTTAAGAGCTATATCTCTGAGAAGAAAAAAGGCACCGTGGTACAAATCCTTTTTATTTAGAAACACTAAATTTAGGATAGAGAAGAGATTTGTATTTTTCCCCGCAGACTTTTGTGCTTGTTTGTGTCTGGACACGGCAGCTTTACCTCTCTGCCTCCGCAGGTGTTGCTGAGGGAGGTGAGGGCGAGGAGGTCAGTGGTGCCAAGCTGCAGCACCCACGTCGCTCTCACCTGCAGCAGGTGTGCCTGCAGCCAGCGCTGCACTGCTGTCCGCTCCTGGCCACGGCCACACCAGTGTCCCTGTTGTCACTGTACATGAGGATAGAGAAAGGTGTTCCTGCTTTTGCTTTAACTTCAAGGGGGAAAAAGAGGAACTTAATTCTTGAAGGCTGGGGCATGAGGGTTCAGCTATGGCGTGTTGAGGCAACAGAAATACTGTAGTGAGAATCCTGTTTTCTCATTAATATATGGAAGAAACCTCTTCCCCTGTGTAAGAAAATATCTCCAGCTGCCTTCTTGTACTTGGTGAAACTGTTGAGAACATTAAATGCCAAAATTTAGCCCAGTAGAAATTTGCTAGTCACTGCATTAAATGATCCAGTGTTTCTGAATGTTGTATGCTAATAGTCTTTTGAAACAAGAACTGAGTTGGTTTTATTTCCCAGTGCTGTTGAGCTGTTTAGAGGTTCATGCTCAGTTTGCCAGGTGGTAACAGTTCTGACTTCTAGAATTTTGCCTCTGTATCTTTGCAAAATAAAAGACAGTACAGTTCCCTCCTCCATATATGTATTTGGCGATCTTAACATCAGTTTGTGGTACACGTGCTGATCCCAGCTGCTTAGCAAGGACACAAGTGGGTGTCAGCTCAGTGCCTTAAACAGGCCTGCAATCTGCCTTGGCTATATAGAAAATTTTTAAAAAGCATGGTGGATGACAAAAAGGCGGACAAAGCCCAGTTTTTGGTCAATATCCTGAGTTGTTGGGGTCTGGCCTTTGCATACAGTTCACTTTGGATGAAACAAGAATCACCCAGGAGCAAGAGACTGTTCTGTAACCTGCTGCTCAACTGCATGGTGGTGGTGAGATTTGGCTGCTGCCAGGGCAGATGCTGTAGCGAAACCTGGATATTTGTGTTGAAAGCTGTAAGAAACAACTGAGGCCAGACTAACATAAAACCAGTGAAAAGGTAAGAATTAGAACCCTTTGCTCATGTGAGGAATCCCAGGCTGTGAGAAGTCTGGGCTATTACTCTAAATTTAATTTTTACAATACAGGTCAGTTGTCCTTGGGAGAGCTGGTTATCATACCGAGCTGGTGCTTCTCCCTCTGTTGAGCTGCTAAGTCACAGTAAAAGCTACAACTTTATTGTGAATATTTTAAAAATATTATTATCCTGTGTAAACAGATTCTGCAGCTGTCACAGAGATTTTTATGATTTTGTGTGATACTCTGCCCAGCTCTGAGCTGTGCTTCCACGTGCTGGGGCACCTGGGGACCCGTCAGCTTCATCCACCTGGAAAAAGCCATTTCTCCCAGGGATGCTCTTTGCAGTCTGCTCTGCTCTGTTCATTAGGAGGGACTGGGCTGCTCCTCATCCTACATGGCCTTCCTCTTCCAGACAAGCAGGATGGAGATGGAAAAGACTGGGCAGTTCCTCTTTCTTTGTTGTGAATTTTTCCACTGGGAACAAGAGGCAATCCATTAAAAACCTGAACAAGCAGAGTCTTCCTCTCCATCCACAGTCCTCTCCCACAATTCATAGGTGGTGGTTATGTTTATCTTGCTGGCGTCCAGGCCTTAGAGCTCCATATCGAGTTCACAGTTTCCTGTTTGCTTGTGAGGTTCATGTCTGTTATCACTGAAACAAAAAGGAAGCCCCCCTGCCTATTAACTGGTTCCTCTTCTCTCCTCAGAAAATGAAACCTAATTTAAAGTAGTGTTGCACGAAAAGCTTTCTTCAGGCAGAGGGAAAAGCAAATTAATGTCTCCATTAGTTATTTTATTATAGTGAAGCAAAGAACAAAATAAAAAATAATTAAATTTCATTTTTAAATTGTCATTAAATCATCCTCATTATGAAATACTGAAGTAATATTTTGGTATAACAGCTCTTACCTTTGGAAATTTCTAGGACTTGGGAAAATTTAGGAACATAGCAGGGTCATTTTCTGTCATGTCAATATAGTGGATTTCCCCTGAGCATGGTCTTTGGTTTGATTAAGGTATGAGAAGACTGCTACTTGCTGATAAAATACGAGTGGCCAAGGCAGCCTCTTTTTTATTTGGCTAACAATCTAAATAACTTCATACAGTAACTTAATACTTTCCAACTGAGAATGAGGATGGCGATGGATAATGATGAGAAACCTTTTTCTGCAGTGTATACAGTTTAATGATGGCCCCAATTCAGCACCATGACTAATCTGAATTACTTCTGCTCATAACATTACATTAAAACCCTGCTGAGGGATCCTGCTTTCACAGCCAGCTGTTCAGTAAGTGGCCACCAAGATGAATTTGGCTTCACAATGCTGACTTTTGGCTAGGTTATTCATTGCTCTTATTTTATTTATCTGTTTATCACAACCAGGCAGGTAAGAAAATATGAATGAATGGACCACTTCAGCTATTGGTCTCAGTACGGCAAACATTTGTCACATGTCCTTGACACTGTGGGAAGTCCAAACAGCTTAAAATCATTAGTCACAGAATTCACTTTCAAATTACGGGGTTAGAAAAAAAAAAAAAAGGCGCTAAATCATACGTCTTTTTATTTTGCTGGTTTGTTGGTGAAATAAAAGGGCATATTTTTCCAAGTTTTCTCTGCATTCATAAGGAATTGCTCATCTTTTCATAAAATTGTGGATTTTCAGAAACAGGTCCAAACATAAAACTGTTCAATGCTTTGCAAGCTGGAATTAAATTCAGCCTTGGTAATAAGAATAGTTTTGTTTTCACAGATGACTTTCAGGGTATTTGGTAGCACAGATTATTTTTTTATAGCAGTAATTCTACACATTGCCATTTGTCTATACTCAGATGAGCAGCAGGGATCCATTCATCATTTAGATATACATTTCTGGCTTTTGTAGCTCATTTGGGATGATTTGTGTTTAGAGTTAGGCATCCTGCTGAATCAGGAACATAGGTGTGTCCCTTGTTATAAAAATACTAAAGTGATGTGACCTTTGGCAAGAAACCACTCACACTGATGTAAGCTGTGAGGGTACGGTGTGGTTACGGTTTTATCGTGTTGTTGTATTTTAATGAGATTGTTCTGCACAATGTACATAGTTATCCAGGCTCTGCCTTGGTAACAAGTGAGGAATCATCACAAGCAAGGTCTGAGGACAGTCACGCTCTGCTAGTTTAAGATGTACAAAACTGGCGGTCTGACGAGGAAAGAGGCTGATGGTGACAAAGACATCTTTTTGCAGATGTAACCCAACATTCCAGAAGGAACAGAGCCATTGAGAGCCTGTATGGGAGCTATTAGAAAACCTTCCCCATTAAAAAAGCCCCTGGGAAAGGTGAGAGTGAGCTCTTGGTTGAGAACCTGGGAAGGAGGCGTGAGGATGAGTCTCCCCATCCCCTCCAGCTGAGGGCAAAGGCTGGGGCAGGAACCAGCACCTGGAGAGGATGGGGTGGGCGGGAGACAGGACTTGGTGACAACTGCCTTTTCCCAGTGAGGAGGTAAAAATACCTGAAGAAAGAGAGAGTCTGTCTCACACAGAGAAGTGAGAAAGTTGTCGGGCACAGACTGAGCAAACTAGTAAAGAGGTGATAATGCATGTCCTGAAAACAGGGCACTAAAGTTCTCACGAGAATGAAAAGGGACAAGAAAAAAAAATAGAGGCATGATTATCTTGGAAGGTTATATGCTAATATAAGAAACATGGAAAATAAATTGGAATAATTTAATACACAATCAGAATTATTACTTAACTGATTTTATAGCTTAATGGACATGATACCTTTATGTTTTTTGTTCAGGCAGGGAGAGAGAGAGGCATTTTTTGCAAGGTGTGCATGGTGGCTGTGTGTGCCTGCTGTGAACACCAGCAGTTGGAGGCAAGAGATCTGCTGAAAGTCTCTGAGCGTAAAAGAGGAGGAGACGCACCCCTACCACAGTGGAGATTATTATCTGATTCTTAGAGAGGGAAAGGTTCCTTTGGATCTTGTTTCTGCTGAGCAAAGGAGTTGGTTCAGAGGGTGGAGGGAGAACGTGAATCCTGTGATATAGGTTACATCATAAAGAATAGTATTCCTGACATCTAGCAAGGAAAGAAAGGGAAGCAGTAAAATAAAAATAAAGGCTTTGAAGAAAAGAAGCATCACTCAGAGAATTGAGAGAGGAGCAAGGCAGGAGGAAAAATGTAGTTTAAAAGAAGTTCTTAAAGTCAGCCTCAAAAAGACAAGCACAAATTATTTCATACGAAGGAGATACAGAAAGTGTAGTAAGAAACCACTTTTGCTAACTCAGGAGTTTTTCAGTGACCTGAAAATTATTCAGCATGGAAAGTAGGTCAGGTTACTAAGAAGATATATGTAAGACTAGCACAAATCTACAAGGACAAAATCAGAAAGGCAGAGGCATAGAATAAAATAGAATTAACACAGGAGGTAACAAGAAAAAAGAACAGAAATGATATCTTGAAAGAACATTTCCTGGAACATGAAGACATTAAAAAAGTGGAAAAATGTGATTCACTCCTAAGGGCAAAAAAGGTTAATATAATATATAGATAGAAAATTAGTGAAGAGGCAGTAGATGTCTTTATATTGGCTGTAGCACTACTTTTAACTTTGCTTCCCAGGGGAGTCTGATGAACAAGTTAAAGAAACAGTTTTATTGAAACCACAGTGAAATTGCTGTACAACTGTCTGGAAAACTGTACTTCTAAAGAAAAGGACAAGCTAGGATTTCTCCTGGGTCTGATATTATTAAATATTTAATGGTATGGACACAACAACATAGCCTTCCTGTACAGGGTACGAGCTGGAGAACATAACTGGATTTCAAAATTATTTTGAAAAATTGAAGTGGCCTGAAATCAATAGTTTAGGTAGTAAAATTCACAATATGAATACAAGAAGGGAAAATGTGAACTAAACAACTGCTTTTTAGTAAAGTCTCTGGGGTGCACAAGAGCACATGGGTGAGCATGACCTGAGTCAGGGATGTTGTGCTGAAAATGCAGCTTCACAGCAGGATGCACAAAGGAGCTGCATGGGAGATATGTTCTGCCTTGCTTGTCGCTGGTAACAGCTCTACTTTAAGAAAGATGAGGTCAGCTTGATTGAAACCAGGGATCTCAGTTTAGATCAACCTCTGACAGGGATGACCTAGCAGAGCTGAGCCTGCCTCAAGGCAGGGGATGGACTACACGACCTCTCAAGTACCCTGCCAGGCCTGTTTTCTGTATTTCTGCAATCGCTTAAACGTTCCCTGTAATGAGAGTGGTTGTCACAGAGAGATTTCACAGAATTGACATTTTCCGTATTAGAATCATAACTGCATCTGCAAGAGAAGTGACCAGAATACCTAATGACTTATCCAGTTAAAAATATCTTAAGGAGCAGAAAAATGAGAGCACTTAACATCACCTAATGCAGCCTTGAGGGGGCATAGGAGCAGATTTATTTTCCAAATGTGATGCCTGTAAAATGGCCTGTTTCAGACACAAACAACACATCTGTTACACTGACATTTCAAAGATGAGAAGACATTTATCAGAACATCATTTTCGAATAGAAGTATTGACTCATCAGGGTTCATTCCAATTAAATACAGGGAATAATTAGAAAAGACAATAATCAAAGTGTCTGTTCAACAAGGCTTTTACTTCCATGGGGATCTAAAACTGAGGAACTTCATTCTGCTGCATCAAACCCGCATCAAACCCACATCAAACCAGTGCTGCCCCCGAGCATTGAGCCAGGCCTGACTCCTGCCGAGGACCAGATGGGGGGGTGGTGGGCACTTACTAGAAATGAACTAGTTGGCTTTGTGCTTTGGTTTGGACTGAAATGATATTTGACTCTCACCGTGAAAACTGACTGGAGCAAGAAATTTGTTCTGATGTCCTGTTTACTGTCTATGTGAAAAACAAACAAACAAACAAAACAAAACAAAAATAAACAACCACAAAAACCAACCCGCTGCCGCTTTCCAGTTATGTAGTACATATGCACATATTGTCACTTAAATGCTTGCACAAAATATTTTGATAACTCTCTGTAATAAAGGCACATCTGAGTTGAGGGAAGGCAAGTGATTGAATGATCGAAATCAGTAGATTAAAGCTGAAAATGTGTATTGGACTTCAATCATGTCTGAGTGGCTCCTATCTGAAAGAAGGGATTTTTCTTTTTGTAAAACAAGCTGAGAAAGACAGATGGAAATCATGTTCCTGCCTTCTTACAGTATTTTGCTACAGGCAAATGTTATTATCATTATTATCTATACCAAAGCAAAATGCAATAGCTTATGTAGTTGCAAGTACTCAAACAGAATTCTTCATTAAGAAATTATCTTGAGAGTTGCTTTAGGAGATGAAAGCCATCATCTTCACCATTTATTCTCATTCTCTTTTCCCCTTGTCAGCTGTGTAGACAGATAGATAACTTCAAAGATAATCTCTTGAACTATACTTGCTACAAGTGCAGATCTGACAAAAGCACGGTGTGTTTGTAGGTTTAGACATAGCAAGTATTCCCATTGATTTCAGTAGACTGTCTGGTACATAAGGATAAGCGTAACACAACTCCTGGTATGAGTAAAGCATTAAAATGACCCTCATCCTTACTGGAAAGGAGAAGAAGGCCTGTTCTTCCCAAAAGGTTTATCACTGGTTGTAAACAACAAGTTAGCCTTTTATTGCATTGTATAGTCCCTGGCAGAAGAGATGATCAAAGACCAGCAAAGGGCCAGGAAGCACTAGCTATAGCCACACACATTATAAATAAATGTACACATGTAACCTAAAAAGAGTCCCACACGGAGAGGAGACTCACTGCTCTGTTTGTTTGTTTCTCTGGAGCTCTGGTTGGGAAATTATTGCCAGCAAACAGCTCTTAAACTAAAAAAAAAATTAAAAGCCAGATTTCCTTATAAAACACAGGCTCGTACCTTGATGCCCAGCTAGGGGCAACCTCACAGAATAACCTTTGTTTCTCAGGTGTGGAGGAGATGCTGGCAGGCTCTTGGGAAGGCAGCAGAGATGAGGGGGCACAGGGTGGGCAGGCTAACACAGAGCCCGCTGACATGGGCTGAGATGCTCCATGCCAGGAGGCCCTCAGCAGAGCCACGGCTGCCCTTGTCACCTTGGAATGGGAGCCCTACCTCATGTGGGGGTTATCTGAGTGACACCTGGGGCCCTTCCAGACCACACTTTTGTCATTTCATGATGAATACCAGAGCAAGAAAGGTACTTTTAACCAGATCCACAAAGGACATTACCTTTGCACTTGTGCAAGGTTGTGTGTGTGTGCCACTAACAAGGTTATCAGCTTCTCAAAAGACCTGTGAGTGCATTTGCACTTTGAATAAATGCAGCGAGACTATTACTCTGTGCCCTTAAATATGAGAAAATATTTGCTGGTTGTCATGCAAATTCTAAGGGCTCCAGGCAGCAGGACACATTTTGACAATTATTTTCTTCTGGTTCGCTTGTGGTGCTTTCAGCATCATTGCTCGGTTGGATCCATCCTCTTGCCAGGTAGTCAGCAGGAGAGGGTAAACTGATAGCCAAGGATACCTTGGCCTCTTGCACCACTTGCAAGGAAAAGAAGAAACACTAAGCCAGGACAGTTTGGATATCTGTTGAGGCTGATAGTATCCCAATGAAACACATGTATTAATTATTAATACAAATGGCATCAGATAGCAAAAATTTGTGCATATAAAATTGACTTATATTTTACCTTTGAAACGTCTGTGTTTGCTCCAGCATGAAAGTTTGTCTGTAATGGCCTATTAGTGTTTAGTTAATGCTACATTAGCTGATTTTTAATGTACTGAAATAGCAACGGAGTCACAATCCAGACACTACCTCAAGAAGAAAACGCAGAAGGAATCATCCATGAGAAAGAGGTGCTTGCCTTTTATCTTTTAACTGTCTGTCTCATCAGACAAAATTCATTAGAAATACAGTCTATAAAATAATGCTCAGCACATTACAGAAGATCATGTCAAAGGTAGTTTTGTAGTATGAGAACAAGGGAATTAAATCAGCCATTCATATTAAAATAACCAGTATTCAACATCTAATCACCTCTGTGCCATCTGAAAATTTTCCTCTGAATTAGCATGTCAATGTTTTACCCCTTTTCTGTAATGAGCTTGCCCACTCAGGGAAAAAAATAACTTTAATAAAATGCTAATGTAGTACCTGTAGCTTTATTTGCAATTTTACAAAAAGAAACAAACAAACAAACAAAAAAGAATTATTTAAGAGAGATATACACAAGCAATATAAATATAGTAAACATTTATTTAATCCATGGATAGCTGATAGCCTCTAGATTGCATTGAACTATATAGGTCTCCATAGAGATGGTTACATTAAGGTTATGCGATGTAACAGCCTAGACTGATATAAGTCATGCTAACAGGAGCTTGAGCAGAGGGAAAGTGGCAAATAATGTCAGAGACAATAGGTACAAAGAGACTTTCCTCCACTATGAGGGTGATGAGGCACTGGAAGAGGCTTCCCAGAGAAGCTGTGGATGCCCCATCCCTGGGAGTGTACAAGGCCAGGCTGGATGTGGCTTTGAGCAACCTGGTCCAGTGGCAGGTGTCCCTGCCATGGCAGGAGTGTTGGAACTAGATGATCTTTAAGGTCCCTCCCAACCCAAACCATTCTCTGACTCTATGAAAGCCTGGCTAGAAGTAGCCTGATTACAAATTAACAATCCAGGTAAATTGCTAATGATGTATGTGCTGAAGCAGTGGCAGAGTTGACAAAAGACCCTGGCTGGGATGCCCTTCCCAGGGTGTGAGCACAACAGGAGCACCACTGCCTTCTCCACAGTGATGTCCTGGATGAGCAGCCTCCAGACAGTGACTGAGAAAACTAAGAAAGAAGAATCCACTGGAGGTAAGATGTTTTACTATTACACTAAAAAACTGTGTAGATTAATACCGTACACATATGTACTATTTACTCCTTATTTGCATGCCTTAGTCTTTATTTACCTAATGAGCTGTATGCTCAAGATTTTCATTAACAGACTTTTAAGTGCATTATTTCTTAAAACTTGTTTCTCTGGGGAAAGATTCTTGATTTCTCCTCATTAATGTTTTATATTTCATTTTTCCTCTATGTCTATGTTATGCCTTAAATGATTTCTGCTAAAATACAATCTTTGTTCACGAAATGTAGGATTTCTGTCACTTAATTTTAGCATCTTAGAGTTTACTGTCTTGTCTGTGCTTGTTGTCCAGGTTCCCTCTATTATCAGTGGAGAGAAAGAGACCTCTCCAGGGGGCCACTCATTTGATTTGTCTCAGATGCCTTCTTTAGACCGCAATGAATCACTCAGTCATGGGAGGACTTAGATCTCTCTGCTTTGATTTTAGAAAAAGCCTGTCTAACTGCTTTATAGCCAGCACCTAGCTTATAGATGACCAAAATCAGGGGAACTGGATTTTATCTCTTCCTGTTATAATGATGTTCCTCTACAGAAATGGTTGCTTTAGAGGGTCTTCCCATGCAGTTACTGAAATAAGCCATGATATTTGTTTGATCAGAGCAAGACATACAGCTAATTTGGACTATTTGATTTTCTGTGGCTGGATTGGCTTGATAAAATCTGCTGGGTGGTCAAAACCCTAGAGTGACAGGGCTTAGATCACATTTAAAGGGCTTCACAGCCCTGACTACTAGTGTCTCCAAGCATACAGCCATGTGCAGATGCAACACAACCTACGGAGCTGTCAGGGCAGCAGGTATTTCTGTAGCAAACGCTTCTTTTCGGAGAGGCTCTCTGAGGAGATGCATGGGATCTCCCTCGATCCAGAGCCTTTATGTGATTGTTTTGCCTAGGGTAGAGTTAAGTTCCTTCATAGTAGCTAGTATGGGCTATTTTTTGGATTTGCGCTGGAAACAGCCTTGATAATGCAGGGATGTTTTGGTTATTGCTGAGCAGTGCTTAGAGAGAGTCAAGGCCTTTTCTGCTCCTCACTCCACCCCACCAGTGAGTGGGCTGGGGGTGCACAAGAAGTTGAGAGGGGGCACAGCCAGGACAGCTGACCCCAACTGACCAAAGGGATATTCCATGCCATATGACGTCACACTCAGCAACAAAACTAGGGAGGAGGTTGGCTGGGACTGGCTGGGTATCAGTTGATTGTTGATGAGCAATTGAGTTGCTTTGCATCACTTGTCTTTCTTGGGTTTTATTTGTGCCTCTTTGTTATTTTCCTTTTCATTATTATTATTATTTTGTTTCAGTTATTAAACTGTTCTTATCTCAACTCACGAGTTTCTCACTTCTACCCTTCTGATTTTCTTCTCTCTATCCTACTACAGGGTAGAGAGCAAGCAGCTGGGTGGTGCTTAGTTGCTGGCTGGACTTAAAACATGACACTTTCCAAATGCTTCAGTTTCACCATCATACCACATGCACAGTAACACACCTCACAGCCTTTTCTGGAGGGTTAGAAAGTAGTTAACATTTTAAACTAAACCATGTAATTAATGGGCTCCTCTGGCTGATAAACAAGCATAAATAAGTCACAATTATATTATGATCCTTCTTGTAATGATTTCTGCCTGGCAATAATGAGCTATTTCATGGATTCAGGGCAAAATTCATTCTGTGCAAGGGCATAATGTAAGGTCTATGGGCTGCCTAACTTTCACTCATGCTTTCTGAATAACACCTAAGAAGCACTTTAGATGTGCAAAGGTCCTGGCCCGCCCTTTTCATTTTCACTGACTAATTTAGGATCAACCTACTAAATGGGGTTTTTAAAGGTCATTGTAAAGTACAAGGAAGGTCTGAGAATAGAAGCCAGTTCTTCTCAGTTCCTAAATCCCAAGACCTTAGGTGCCCTTATACATAAAGATAACTCCTACGTCAAAACTGTTAAATATATTCTAGAAAAGTTTTTCAGATCTCTTTTTAAAAGCATTTCTACAGATTTCAGGAAGTTCTTAATGCCTTGCTAACATTTTCTCAGGTCAATCTCTGATGACTTTCTCCCTGGCTACGTGGTCTACAGCTGCTGTTTTGACAAGGCAAACAGCATAAATCTGCCCATCTTTGGGCTCCCTTAACTCTTACAAGGCACATCTCATTCATTACAGAGATGCAGTTAATAACCTTCTGTTTCTTCACGCAAGCACAACTTCTAATTGGTCATTACAAGAAAAAAAAAATTCATTTGCATTTAATTATCCTGTATTAGGCAATATAGAAGGTGACACTAGAAAAGGTAAAATAGTTCCGTATTTATTCAGGAAGACGGTAGCAATTCAGATGGTTTTAATTAGATTGTGCTACATGGATGTTTCCAAATGCAGACACAGTGTCTCTCTCGAGAAGTGAGAAGCTGGCTGGTTTTCACTTTCAGTGTAACGAGTATGTTCCATTTGAAGGGACTTTCTCCATGTACATTCCTCTTATTCCAGGTGGGTTCTTTTTCCCAGTCCATCTCTTATTTTCCTAAGCAAACATAACTGTAGCTTTGTGGGAAATACTATTCATGCTAACTTTTAGCTGATGGCGATAGGTAGGTAGGTAGGTGCTTTTGGTAAGATAACTTTCTTCGATAAAGATATAAGCTACAAAGTAAGGTTTCCTTTAAAGCAGTTTCTCTCTTACTTTCCCTTAATGACCAGTGGTCCAAGATCCCTCTTCTTCTGGAGCCTTATCCAAAGTCTGCTAAAGTCAGTGAGTCTTCCCATCGATGTTAGTGGTCTTTATCCCACTTGACTAATTTCTCAAGCCATTTAGTACTTAAAACCCCCTGGAATCAGTGAGTTTGTACCAGCAAGTCATCCCTATTATTTGCTTATTACAGTGTCAAAAACCTAGAGAGCCAGGTGATCCAGAAGCAGCATCCCATTGGGCTGCGGGAGTCTGTCTGCCCCACGGCAGAGGACCAGTCCCTCACCTCCGCTCGGTCCCCAAGCTCCAGCAGAACTGACCTTCTTGACAAACACGTGCTCCACCAAAGCCACAGATCCAGTCACTGACATTTGGTGTCATTCATGCTCCCTACAGTGTATGTGCAGTGGAAGGAGAAGCAGAACTGCACCCAAGGGTGTATGAGCACAGAATACAGCTGTAGAGGTCTGGCGAGTTTGCAGGATCTGCTGGTTTTGGCTACTCCTCAAACACTATTTGTTATGTATTACTCCCCATTCCCCAAGATAAACAAAACAGCAAACTACTTTAAAAAGCAGCTCCACTGAGTATTGCTGTTGCAAGAATAATTTTTAAAATGTATCAGAAGGGTTGAACACACACCAAAAAAAAAGTCTGTATTTTTAATGATATGAATATGAATGAGAACTCAGGAACACAGAAGACTCGTGTAAGGACTATTCACCCAGAAAAACTCAATATAATAAATTAAACAAAAAATATTTTTTCATGTGAAACAATGAAGAATTGTTTCACAGTTTGTAACCCTCTTCTCTTTACTAAACTGCATGATCAAGTGCATGACTTTTACTCTGTATGTGAGGTTTTAAATTTCTCCATATCATTTGCAGGGTAACCAAGAGTACATCAGTTAGAAATGTATTATCCTTTCTCTTTTTTATGAGCTGTGGTTGCTCAACAAAGGAATTGGGGACAAATTCTATAGCTTCTTTTACAAAATGTGAGTGGAAGCTTTCTTCCAGCTTGTTCTGGCCTGACATTTACTTCAAGAAAGTACTTATCTCTGGGAGCACACCAGGAAGGAAACTATAAAAATACATTTGAGGATCTTGTCAAGTTAAAAGTGTATGACAAAGAATAAGCCTCTGCCGATACTTCGGTGTGTTCCAGAAACTCACTCTGTTGGCTGGTGTGTGTTCTCCAAACCAGAAACAGAGAGAGATTATTCCTGACTTTTATCTTCAAATTTATGGGCCTATTTTCCCTGTAGCTTTTGCATCACTGCACTTTTCTGTAATGTTCAGAGGGAGAATGTTGCCATATATTTCAAGAGATGAAAAGCCATCCAGTTATTTCTTTGGAAATATCTGTTGACCTCCAGTTGGCCCAGACATATGTGCACAGAACAAGCAGGGTTTACAGTGCAGGTAGTCAAATCAATAGAGACCCCTTTTCAGAATTAGCAAAGATTTAACTCATATAAACCTCTGCTCCAGAGGCATTTGTAGAAAGGAAATGGACATTATGAGACAGCTTTAATGACAACAGAAACTATTGTTTTCCTCATAGGCTCTGTATGCCATAATCACATGTACATGCTTAAATTGGTATACTTCACATTCTTGCTTACCTTATTCTGTGTGTGGAAGGAGAACATCACACAAAATAACGGTGTGTTGCAATAGCAATGTGTGAAAGAGTAAACTCTGTGGTCTAGTAACCACTCTGTGGCATGTACCTAAAAAGTTGTGAGCCAGAGAGCTGTGGTCAGCAGAGCAGACCTGAGGGAGCTGGGAGATGTGCTCTGCTCCTCCTGGACCGACTGGTCACTCTCCAGCCCAGCACAACCCAGCTCTGACATGTGAGGAGAGGTTCTGGCCAGGTTTTAAAGATGGTGATAAGAGAAAAAATTATCCAAGTACTTAGGTGTCCACTTTAGGGTGACTGAATTGCTCTGTAGGGCTTCCCTCCTCTGCACTGAATAAATGTCTGTTGACTTCAGTGTGAACTTACATGCCTAGAGGTTGATTCAGTTGCTTAAATGTAGGCATCAAATGTAACTCATGCAAGATGCACTAGGTTATCCCACCTGGCTCTGCCTGCCACTCCAGAGGGACATGGGGCTCCCATGGGTCAGAGCTGCCCAGCCTGCTTGGGTGGGCAGCTCAGATAATCCTAGTTGAGCAGATGAGCATTCAGATTGCTCCAGAAACATCTAGTTAAACAACTGCATCATGCCCTGAGCTCACATGCAGATACTTAAATTTGGAAGTCGTAAGTTTGATGAGAATTAGATTAATTCTACATTTTGTTGCACTAAACCATACCCAGCTCAGCCTGCTTCTGAAGGGTAGCCAAGGAAGTGCCAGAGCACTGTTAACTCATGATGAGTTTTCTGTGCCTGCTGTGCAGGACTAGATTTGGTCTACTAAGGTTTTAACTCAAACCAAATGTAGGCGCCACATAGATTTCTGGCATGACTGCTGAGCTTCCTAGATAATGGCTTTTACTCATTTTGTAGAGTAGAATGGTTATGACATGATATTTTACAGGGACTTAGAGACAAATCCCTGCCTAAAGAAGCTTAAATGATGTAAGGAGTTTAAAATGGATTAATTTCTATTGCTTGTGGGAACCTTCAGGTATATAGCTTTTGCTTCTCTGTTCATTTTCTACCCAACTAACACTTATCTTTTTGTGAGAGCTGGCACATAATGTGCTAGCAGTTCCTGGAGAGCAGAAGCTAGTTGCAGCCCGCATTGCTGAAATCCAGTGTGTTGAACTAAGCTGAGTCTTTTAAATGCATCCAGGTGGTGGAAGGTTGTGGGAAAATAAGCCAAGCTAAAACTGGACTTCCAGTGGGGAAAAAGTCATGAAAGTGACTGGGAAAGAACTGCAAATAGGAGCTCCCACATGCTCATGCAAGCTGCAGTGGGATTCATTCCTGTGCTGAGCTGACGGTTCTCTGCAGCTCCTGCAACCTCCATTACTTACAGCTTAACATCTGTAGTAGGAAAGTACTCTTTACTCACCCCAACATCTACAGAGGGCCTCAGCACACAGCATGTTACTCTGAGGTCTGGGTAGCAGTCAGCTTTTTAAAGAAATCCAAAAATAGACCTGTTTGTCAAAGCCATGAAAAAAGTACATTGGAGGTACAGCACCTATAGAGATTCAAGTCAGGTACACAGGAGAAAGCTTCAGCAAGCAGCAGGCAGTCACACAACCATTTCTCAGACTTGCCAAAATGGCAAGAATGTTGTAAGTAAAATGTGAATTTTCCACTTTGTCATACTTGTCATTCAGATCCATCTTTAAATAAGTGATGCAAGCAATATGTACCTCTATCTCACAGCAACCACCTTTCCTTTCTACTCTCCCTGTTAAAGGAAAAGTAACCAAAAGCAGATTGAAGGAACCATTACAAAATATTTCTTAATCAAGTCTTCAAATGTCTTCAAAAATTAATTTGATAAGCGCCTACTTTAAACCATTTGTTTTTCAAGAATTCAGGTTGTTATCACACAAAACACTCATTTGAAGTGAATTAAAACCTTTCATGCTTCAATAGAAATTTAAAGCAAGTATTAGGAGACCAGCAAATGTCACAAGTGTCTGACAGCACTCTTCAGGATTGGAAACTGCCTACAATCACCTTCACCTTCACAATAGCCCTGAGAGAAATTTGCAAAGTGGTGACAACTGTACTTTCAGAATATTTTGTATGGAGCAATACACTTTTCACCAAAGCCCAAAGTGATCATGACCTAAGCTGTAGGACACCTCCACCAGGACTATATGTACACAACCAATTACCTTGTGTGTAATTATCATAAGAAATTAAAATTCAATAAGTAAATAAAAGAAACCTGACAATAACCTTCTTTATTTCAGAAATTAATTTTAGAAAAAACCTCTTTTATGTAGCCAGGATTTTAGGGGCAAATGTTCTGATCTTTTTTTTTTTTTTCCTGTCCCTAAATTTTCACCTTCTGAGCAAAATTGTCATGACATTTTTCAGTATCTTCTGTCAACAAAATAGAGAAAACATGATGTGTCTTTATCTACCTACACAACAAAGTAATGGCCCTAGAAGTGAAGTACTGCATATCAAATACTCCCATAAAATTGCTCATAATCAATCCCCCAAAGTCATTAACATTTTGAATAATTAATACATTCAAGAAAATTACAATCTGTTCAAAGACAACCCATGAAAAAGCCTAAGACTGCCAAACAAGTTATTCATTGTAAATTATTGCTCTGCTGATGCAGTTACATCACATAAAATGAAGCACTCAGCCCTTGAAGAACCAAATGTTTCACTACCCTTTCTAATGCGTGGCAAACAGGTGAAATGAAGCATGCAGAGAGAACTAACAGAGGAGAAACCTGGCAGTGATGGGAGATCATCCTCAACATAGACGGCATTTCATATATCCAGAGTCCTGACATTCCTTGTAAGTAGAATAATAAAAAAATAATAAGGTAACACCAAAGCGAGCGGGATGCTGAGACCAGAATGAGTGTCACTATGCATTTTCATTAGGCACAGCTGGAAGGTCTGAGAATATGTTGTGTAACCAAGTCTATTAAAATTAAACAGTGTGACAAGCGCTGACACAGCAGTCGAGCTGCTGGTGCTGAAGGCTGCCCCACAGCTGGTGTGCAACAGCAGACATTCCCACACAGACCACTGAACACCAGTTGATCTTCATCAGAAGCATTTTTTTAAAATTACCTCCACAGACTGAAAAATAGGCAACACTGAAAATTATCACTAAGTTTGTAAACTGCTGCTAAATCCTCTGTGGTACATGAAAGATAGACTTTAATGAAATGCAGCATTTTCTTCCACAATATACTATCAAAAATATCTGGTACAATAAAGGTAATATCTGAGAAGCTTTCATCTTCCCAGTCTCCTCTTAATAAAACACAGACATTAATCAGATGTTGCCTTTAAAGTGCAAATCAAGGCAGAGATTCACATTCTTAAGGGTATTTTTTACAGTGCTTTGTCCTACTGTCAGATATGAAATGTGTGCAGGCTGTAAATGAGTAACTTGAGATACTTTTTCCTTGGCATAATTTCAGTGCCTTTCTGTTATTCAGACCAGATTGCAGACATATCCAGCTATTCTCCCTGCACTGGCTTTGTGTATCAGAAAGGCAGATATTTCCAGAGGTCAAAGTGTTAGAGGTGGCCAAAGAGCCTTGTCCTCTTTTCGCTGCCTGGTGAAGCTACAGCTCTGGAAAGCACACCTGGCTTCTCCTGCTGAGGAGAGGGGTAGACAGGGTGGAGAGCTGTTGGGGTAGCTGCTACCTCCACTTTTTCCATCTCTTCAGGGGCAGTAAATCCATCTGCCAAAGTCTCTTCCCCCTAACCTGGTTCGTATTCCATGTGAGGTTTATCTATAGGCTTGTCCATTCTGCTCCCCTGGGAAATGCCCTGGCCCACACTCAGATCACCACTCCTCCGTTGTGATGCTGAGGAACCTTCAGCACCTTGTGCAGTTTGACTGGACCACAGAGTTAGAAGAGGTTCTTAGGATTCCCCTTCTTCTTCCAAATATTTGAAAAAAATGTATGTTAACATCTACTTTTCATTCCCAAAGCAAAATATGTCAATATTTGCAGCAGACTTTATCCCTGGTTAATAAGATTTTACCTGGAGTAATTTCTCCAGAACAGCATTAAATGTAGTAAAACTGAGGAAGATCGATCCCTGGGTTCTTTCCCATCAAATATCAGTAGTAAATCCTTTTCTAAAATTTTGCATTAATGTAAGATAAATGGTTGATTCTTTCAAAGGAATAAGTCTGTGAGAGTTATGCTTCTGAGCAAAGGGAAACTGAAGTCAGAACTCAGTGGTCTTCATTCCCAATAGCCATGTCTGTACTGTGTGGACCAGAGGACCTATTGTTGTCCATTGTGGCTCCCTCGTTGCTGGAGTAACTAGGTTTCTTTCCAGAAACACCCACTGGGCAGTAAGAGGATGGTCCACAACAATGCAGGATGCCACCATACAGGCCAGATGTTGTCCATACGTGCACCTCAGCACCTCACTGAGGACCACGCCTGGAAGCAGCAGCCATACAAACTCATGTGCAGAGATAAAGGTATGCTCCAAATGTTACCAAATCACAGATTTCAAAGAGCTCCAGAAGCCAGGCTGGGCAGCGAGGAGGAGCAGATAGCACCTGAACACATCACAAACTCCGTGGTGCTTTAATGTGGGTACTCGTTAGTAAGTTCATTACCTTACTATACATAAAAAGGAAGCCTCTTTACCTCATATTATTCTTTCTGTTAGCAACTTCCCACAGTACCTGTAACCATCAAGTCACAGGTGCTTCCATGGCCCTGAGACAGCCCAGTGTTCTTGCGGGAGGCTCCAAACTTAAACTCTTCCTGTCTGCACATCTCGCAGAAAAGGATTTTCCACTCTTCACTCACCCCAAAAACTTAGCACTGCGATGATAAACTGATCTAGAAATAAACTTGAGGTGATCATATGTTTAAGCATTTCCTCACATAAACATTTTTTTGCATTTTAAATTATAAGGAAACCATTTATTAGACTGCGGCAAAGGAGGTATTGGGCTGTTAAAAAGAAGCAAATAACCAGGGTAAGAAACATTGTGTTCTGCTGTACATTTCTCTCTTCATATATTGCCAGCAGACGATAATGAGCAGTGAGTCATGAGTAGAGTTTTACTGGAATGAAAAGGGGCAGAAACAGACCAGAAAGTACATCCTATCCTTTCAAGATCCCCCATCCCATGAATATCCAGATCTTCATTAATTAAGGTTTGACTGTAAATTATTGTCATTATTGCAAATTCATGTTGGGAACCAATCCAATAGTGCTTTCCAATAGATGTCACTGAAATGCCAAGTCACATATGCTTTTCCCCACAATGCTGCCAGGAGCCTTGTCTCCTTCCATGGCTCCCCAGCATGTTCATGCTCCTGGCAAAGCATTTAACGTTGTGTTTCCAGCAGCTTTGAGGCCTTAGGGCATAGAAAGAATGGGGTGAAGCAGTTCTTAGGTTTATTCCAAATGTAGCAGATCTTCAGAGACTTAGAAATATTCATTTGTCAGTTGGTAAAACCTTTTCCGTGGATACGGAGGACTCAGAATAAACACTAGGAAAAGAGTTGTCTAATAATTGTTGAAAGAATGAGTTACAGAAGGGTTTCTGCTGCAGTAAAATATCATTTCTTTGTAGTCCCACCCCTATTGCTCCTGTATGGACCAAGTCCTGTCTCTAGGGGATAACAGCAACTACAAAGACCCACCAGAGGCTTTTCTAATTTCCTTTTATCATTTAGACTGATACTACCCAGATGATAACACCGTAGCTATCGGAGTAAGACTGAATGGCATATTATTCACTACTTTTACTGCACTTGGATGTAAGTCTCCAGCTAGGTTCCAGAAGATCCCCAGTTTCACTGAAAGCATCAGCACCTTAAATTATTATTTGTATCATGATAGCAACAAGAGGCCAGTAATCCAAGATGTTAGAGTCTGTAGGAATAAACAGACTGTCCCTTCTCCAGAGCTTTCCTTCCTGCAAGAAATAAAATGTCCTCAGGTCATTATATGAAGGTCCTGTTCTGTCTCTGAGCCAGGAGTACAGAGGAAGCTGCCTGCCAGACAGCTGCTTGCTTCTCAAGCCCAGGATGTTGGAGAAGATCATCCTGGTTTGGAAAGAGATATCCCTGTTTTCCTAGCTCAGGTGTTTTCTTGAAGGTGTCACACTGATCCTGGAGAGAGCTGGTCATACATGAAGTGCTCTTTGGACCAGCATGAGAGGAGAGTGAAGAGCTGATCTCTCCCCTTTTCTCTGCTCTGCATTCTTTATGTGCACTCTTTAAAGCGAGTTTTTCTCTGTTCATGACAATACTTTCCACTGCCAGAGAATCCTGACCTCCGGTTATCACCTGATTTTAAAGGGACATACAAGATCATCAGCCTACCCTGTGTTGCCAGATGTATGTAGTTTTGTTCAGGTGTGTCACTGACAGGACAGTTAATTAGCCTGAGTATATGCAACGTATCTTCCAAATGTTTTTGTCTTCCTGCAAGGCATCCTTCTGTTGCAAGTCCCTGAAAAAGTTTCCCAAACTAAACTGGTCAATGTCAAGTTCCCTGACATCAAGTTCCCTGTAATTTGCCTCATCAGGACCCCAGCCCCACATCTCTATCTACTTCCCCCATTCTTCCCCATCTCCTGCATCCAAGTGCCCCCGTCTGAACTCTGCGCTCTTTCATTTCTCTGTCTTTACCTGTGCTTCCACCAGCCAGGCCCCTGCCCCTTCTCATCCATGCAAGACAAGTCCTCAAGCCATCCTCCCCTCCTCATCCTAAGTTGGCCAACATCTTGCATCCTGAACCAGAAGAATACAGAATACAGACTTCAAAGCAATGTGTGTGTGAGGAAACAGCAGCTGCAATGGCAGCTTGGAGCAATGTTTGCACACTTCTGCCAGCGGGTGGAGGTGCCTGTGTCACGTCTCCTGAAAAGCCACCACACAATGAACTGGGAGAGGTTGTGGCTGCTGCTGCCTATTTTGAAAAACTTCTCATACAACACTTGAGCAAAGTCTGGTCAAGTGTGAGAGTTGGAAGAGCCACCAGCATGTGGTCTGTATTTTCTTGCCTGCAATGAACATCTGGATGTGATCTGAGAGGAACCTCTGCTTCTTAACTCTGTGTAGTGATTGCTCCCACCTCTGAAGGGGCGGGACAAGAAATCCACTCTGCAGCTGACCTGCAGGTCACCAGCGTGAGCAATCTTATGTGTTCGTAACAGATAGCCACTGTGAAACCACGTCATTTTTCATGAAGCTTTGCAAATCTCTAGGATATTAAGAGAGTGGTATGGAGAACCATGCTTTGATCCATGCGCCGGGTTCAACAGATTGCTGACTGTGAGCAACTGCTGGGATCACTTCAACATCTGGGGGTCAGTGTCCTGAGCAGGACACAGCCTGATGTGTGGCCGGTCCAGCGGCAGAGCTGTGTAACCCGCGGCTCAGGTCTCATGGAGGCTGCCGACACCCAGGCTCTGAGAGCAGCGCTGGATCCAGCTGCCACCCTACAGCTGGGAATGCTCTTCAGTCATCCTGAATAGGCACATTGGGCATCTGAACTTCCAGTGGAGATGCTATTTGGAGACGCTATTGAGAAAAACTGGTAATCGAGGCAGTAGAGAAAGGCCAGTTCACACAAAGTCACACAAGGATTTGCTTTTTTGTCTGTTCTGCTTTATACCGTTGCCTCTCCAAGGCTGAGCCCACACGTCCCCATGCCCGCTGGTCACCCCAAGAGACCTTCTCCTCCTTGGCGGCTTCACCATGGCTGCAGGATGAAAGGCTTCAGATCCTCTCTTGAAGATTAAGAGAGGGAAGATCAAGTGCTTGTTTCCCTCCCTAGTCTTGCATTTTAAGCTCAGCTAGGTCACTTTGAAAGGTGGACAGAGTATATTTCTTCAGTGCTCCTACTTTTTAAAATGTGGTACAACTTTTTTTCTTTTTTTCTTTTTTTTAATGTTTTTTGTCTTCTGGTCTTAATTTTATCTTAATTTTCACTTTTTAATACACATCACCTATAAGAGTTACTCCTTAGATTCACAGTTTTTGGGAAGGCTCAATCCCAAACTTTTTCAGAACTATTTAGAAAATGGTTAAAACCTGGAAAAAGAGGCAAGCTGGCTAAATAGCATACTCTGAAAGATTCTTTCAAAGCCATGTTGTTCCACAATTTTCACCCATTTGATCCTACAACTATCATTATTTTAATCTTACCAAGGGAAAAAGAAATTATGTTCATGGCATGTTGTGCTGTCAGTGTGATCCAGACACCCTTTGCTGCTTCATGGTGCTAATTCTCAGTGTTTCTAATAGTTTAGTTATAATTATGGACTATGATAGCATGTGTGCAGTGCATAGCAAACAGAATTATAACAAATCTGAGTTAATCTGCGCTGTTCCAAGTGTTCATTTATCAATATGCTTACCAAGTTGGGCTTTTTAGTGTGCTGTTATTCTACTGCCAGCAAGCACAGTTCACTTGCATACAGAGAGAAAGATTTACCATTGTCATTTAGTTCAAAAGCAAGTGAACAACCTCTATAACCATAACAGCCAAATAGCTACTTTGGCTTGAAGTCCTTGTGTAGGACTGTGATGGAGCAATACATACTATAGCTATGAAATATATAACTAAACGCATGGTGTGGAACAGGGAGTGCTCAGAATGCCACACAGAGTCGTTCATATGTGAAATAACTAAGCTCAGCCTTGCACTTTCTTGCTGGCTGGATGTCTGCTGTAATTTGTATCTGCATCGAAGAAGTGCAGGAAAACCTGCAGAGCCTGAGATTTTCTGGGATTTATAATACAGGTAGGTTTTCCCAGAAGAAATAACAGAAGCCTAGTGAACCTATGACCAAGTCCCTTAACAAATCTCCTATTTCTCCTCCAAACTGGAGGGTTGCTACAAGTACTTTATAGTAGAAAAAATATAATGTATTGAGAAATCTGCTTCCTATTCCTAGTATTCCTTTCAATTACATCTGAACTTTATGAAATCACATTTGACGTGAAAATTCAGTGTGAGGTAGAGATCAGGTAGAAAGTACGGAGTGAATCCATTGAAGTTTCTCAAAGGAAAACAATTGAAAGAGGAGGTAATATAAAAGGCGTACACAGTCCTAATAGAGGTATCTGAAAAACACTATTTAAATAAACAGATAAATGCATGATGTTTACAATACAAAATTCAGTCCCACTCATCCTGTAATAATCAGTTTTCATTATAATATAACAGAATGTTTGTAACACCCACACCACTGCCTTGAATTCCTCTGTAGCACTAGACTCTTTTCAGACAGTTGTTCTTTTACTTCATATTTTGCTTCAGAAGAAATCATTAATATCTTTCATACAGGCATATGCTCAGTACTGTTATAACGTTGTTATCCGAAACAGATTACAAAAGCAGGTTCATCAGGTGAACAATCTTGGCCTCATAATACCTTCTTCAGTGTAGCAGAAAATGATCTGGTTTATTAACAGCTGCTGTTTACCTGGAGCTTTTCTGCCGAAGAAAATAATGCAGCTGCATTGCTATCTCTGTGGCAATATACACTATTTTTTCATGGGGATATTCAAGAAAAAGGATTGTTCTTTTCTTTATCATCTATTCTATCTCCATTATCAATTCCCAGCTGAAGTAAGGACCTTGGTGTACTGGATTATTATTATGGAATAATACCTGTCTCTCGTGTATTATACCCACCTCTCATGTATTTTCCCTGTCAGAATAAGTATTGAAAAAATAGATAATGGAGATACAGTCAGTATCTCTATTCCAAAGGGAGATGTATAAAAGAGTACCTATCCCATTAACTAGTTGTTTATTTTGAAGGAAGAAAGATGAGTTTGCATCAAAGATATTTCTAGTTTCCTTTGTTACAACTCTATTTAGGCACAGAGAAAAGCTTCTAGTATTTTTTATAGTTAACATTGAGAAAGCTTTTATTTTGGTTTGAAATGTTAATTTGACAGTAGCATTTACTAACACACTCTGATGACCAAAAAGAATATATCTGAAGCACTTCAAGACATTTTATTTTGTTTCCTAATAATCATCGAGAGGTGATGGCCAGATTTTACCAGTCTACTTTCTATTCAAGGTCAAGTTTATAGGATCAATTCAGGCCACTTTATAGTCATCGTGCAGGAATATAGCAGTTTCCAACAGAAATTCAAACAGATTTAGGGACAAACATTGAAAAATACTGTAAATAGGTATTGATGTTCTCTTCAATCTGCTAAGTCATGCTTGTCCTGCTGCTATTTCTCTTTCCATTAATTTTATTTACAGTTTCATCATGTGGATATTTGCAGGAAGGAGAGCTGAGCAAACAGCGTTTTCATTCTGGGGCGATTCAGATATTTCAATATTTTGTCCCAAATCAGATTGGAACCAATTTTTATGGGAAGAAAATACATGAAGAATTTCAGGTGAAAACTGCAGAGGTGTTTTCTGGCTGTTCAGTCCTGTAACAGGATTTGTTATGGGACTCTGCAGAAGGGATGCCCTGGTTCTTGATAACAAGGAAATTTATTCCATTGACCTGAAGCACTGAGGTTATAGCTTAGATTAGGCAAACCCAAACCAATCTATCTTATTTCAGTTGTCTCAGTGCAACAAGTTTGCAAATTTAACAGTTTCTTGTGAAAAATTTGCCATTTTGCAGGACTTTATTAACAGTTAAAACCCTGTATTTTTCATGGGAAAATCTCTAATCAGGTCCAGAAGCAAGTGGATCCTAGAGCTGCACACTGATATATTCAAGGAAAATCAAGTTTTAAATAAAGCCAAGCAGGTTAAGTACACCCTTGCCCAGGCAATGAATAGTAACTGTGACTTGCCCAGGCAATGGCAGCTGCTCAGCAGAGGGGAGGCTGATGTTTCACCCTGAGAATTCTTGTCATTCGCTCTACAGGATAAGGCAATTTGCATAATGAAATAATCCAAGAGATTTCACCAAACAAATTTGAGAAAACAATGACAAGCACATAAAAGTTTTGTGAAAAATGAAAGTCTGAATCTGTAATGAAATATATATTGTTGCTATTCTTTCTATTGCCTTTAAAATAGTTCCACTTACAAGATATTGAGGATATCATTAAACTTCCTTCCAGAACACAAGTTGTTCTTCCTCAGCTCATTTGACTGTTTTTGTATTATCATTTAGGAATTCCAACACAAATACTTAGCCATAAGGAAATGCTGCAAACCAAATATGACTCGTGCACAAAATGCTTCAATTTAAAACAGAAACAGTCCTCCTTTGACAAGGTTAAATGCAACTTTTAACACTCTGAGTATGCCAGCAGATAAAACACAGAAATAAAAAGCAGGGAGCCAAAAGACGCATATGGAGTTAACAATGCTCTTTAAAACTTCAGCAGAGGGCTGAGATGCACATTTTTAAAATAGTGATGCCTGAGCATGCATATCTATGTGGGTGGCTTATGAAATCAGGGCTGGCACCCTCACACAAAAGAGCACCTTTGGTGGACCCTGTGAGGGATGGGGCCGCAGCTCAGGTTTGTGGGATGGGACAGAGCAGACCCTTTATCCTTCCTCTGCCAGAGGTCCTCCCTTCTGCATGGGCGGCTCCTGGGCAGATCGTGGGCATCGTGGTTCATCCTCGAGGCTGGTGTGATGGGTGCTCCTGGGTCTGGCCGGCTACTTGAGCGATGTGCAACATCACATTGAGCCTTTGCAACATCATGAGATGATAGGTCTCACTCTGTGCACCAAAATCTTGGCCAGTGCTCAAGAAGACAGTACTCCGACCTCTGACTTCCAAGTTATTTGCATCCCAGCAGGGCATGGCTTAGCATTCCACTGGCTGGGGAATTCAAGGGCTAATCGCAGTGATGATAAACTGTTGACATCTTTTGATCTCAAACATCCCCTTTGTAGTTACACCTGTGTTTTCTCCTTTCTGCTCTGGGGGATGCAATTGCACCTGTAGTTTTGAATTTTGAAAGAAGACGGATGGGAGCTACAGGAAGTTGGGACTGGACCCAGTCTTTTCCACAATGTAACAGCTGTGATTTTCATGACAGCCCACACTTGTGGTAGTTTCCACCGCAAATCATACTGCTTTACTGGCAACAACACCAGGGGAAATAAAAAAACGTGCCAGATCTTGACCTGCTCTGTACTTGTGCACCCAAGCATCAAGCTGCTTGCATTGCTGGATGTAAACCACGTCCAGGCAGAGAAGAACTGGGCAACTTATTCAAAAGCAAGCTCTGCAAAACAATGTGTACACCGGAACAGTAACTGGACTGGCCCAGTTACTTATACACTTCAGGGGCATGTCTGGGCAGCACTGGGGCACAGCCCTGTTCCCCTGTCCCCACCACACACAGCAGCAAGGGGCTATGGGCAGCCTGGATGGTGGCTGTGTCGGAGCAGGGGCTGGACACCTGCCCACAGACATTACGCCTTCAGACCGGGGCAGAGGAAACCTCCTTCCACTTGAATCTATATATGTTATAGTGTCATATACCATCTGCAAAAAACTAAGGTGTTTTATACAAACTGTGTATGCAGGCGCATGAATGCATGTGCATAATACAGCTATTTTAACTTGCCTACAGAGAGAATCTTTTCCCTGTACTGGATAAGAAGCAGCTGGCAGCCTCGTGGCAGATTCTTTTTCTGTATACCACATTAAAACATTGCTATTCAGACTGACTTTTAGTGTGAATCATATGATCACATTGATGCTTCAGAACATAAGTGCACACTTCCCTTTTGGCATTAATAGTATTTATGAAAGAAACCAGAAGAACTTGTCCAAATTTAAAATGTGGTAATATTTTACCTTCTGGCTATTTTCAATTTTTTTGTTTTATTTCTCCTAAAGGAAAACAGTCTGAAGATATTTATATGAAAAAATATCAAAAGATCATTGCACCACCCTGAAGGAGATTCACACATAAAGTTTCTCTCAGTAGTTTTCCTCATGGATTTTGTTGTTGTTATTGTTGTGGAATTAATCTATACTTTATTAAGAGCATTCTAAGCTCATATGAACTTTTCATTTTACAAGATATGTAACTACTGTGTTAATGGCCATCTACAAGTGAAATACAGAGACACTGGGAACTTGTTTGGAAGAAGCCAAAGGGGCAGAACACATATGACTCATACAAAAATGTATCGAGCATTGTATTTCTACAAAAGGTAACTGTCCACAGGCCTGAGGGGCACAAGCTGCTGGGATCTCATGTTCTCCATCACAGAGGGCCCGTGCTGGCTCTGCATCTGGGCAGGATGATTTCATCCCGGCAGCCCAAGCTGAGAGAGCTTCAGTTTAACTGAGGAGAAGCAACAGCCTGGGCTTCAGCACAGGTTGAGGAGAGATTATCAAGAATAATGCTGGATATTTCCTCTGGCGCCTCTGGCATGCTGATGTCTGCATTATCTCGTTTCACTGTGACCATTGCTGTTACCCAAGCTAACAAAACTAAAACTACATGCACTGCAACTCCCTTTCTCTGCTGTCATTGATATAATGATTATCACCAAAAAAAGGACAGAAAATATGATTATGTCCTAGTCCTGTCAATGTTTGCACATCACTAATTTTAAACAGGTGAGCGATTTGGGCAAAATGTAGTTGGGTTTATGCATTCTTGCACTATTATTATTGTGATGAACTTTCTTTTTCTAAATCAATGTTCAAGATACAATTGATGATGTGAGCATTAGGAAACAAGAAGAAAAGAGGAATGTTAGAGGCAGCAACATGAGCCCCTATTCTTGATGAACTACAATCACCAGGACTTTTTATAAAAAAATACCATTTATTCAGAATGTCAAAGCCAAGATCCTAAATGCAGCTTTGGGCACCTTATGGAAATGCACCGTTTCTCAGAGCTGCTAAATAAACACAAATTTTGCTGGAGCTAAAAGGTGGCTGCAACAGGAGCCAAGTGGAAGAAGTTTCTAAAAATCAGGTTTGCTTTTCTTGGCAGCTTCAAGACCAGTTGGAAATGGGTTCTGCCCCTGTAGTTTCTGTAAAGCTCTCATGGCTGTGTTGTGCAGAATAACAACACCAAGGTGGCTTAAATGGCCGTGAATTTCCTGCAGCAAAGTCTCCATAACATTGTTTAATATATGGCGATAAAGTTACAGGCAACGTTGTTTACATCAATGGGATTTACTATGACCTATCAAATTACCCTTTGTTCATTAAATCAGTAGTTTCCAAACTTCATCTTCACCAAGGACTGGAGTCTTCACTGAAACATTATTATAGAACTAATAATGGCATTATTATTATAATAGCACAAAACTATAATAATACATATTTCTGAATTAGTATCTTTACAATCCCTGGATGCCTTTTTCCACCTCAGCCAGACACCGCTTTTATTCCTACCTTGCTTTAACACTCCACTGCCCTATCTTAAAAACCTCAACCACTTTTCCCTAGAGGGTAGCTGGTACCCAGCCCCCCCCCCAAACTTCTCATTATGTCTTGAGCATCTCATTCCTTTCTCAGGAGGTGTAGAGACTTGTGACCCTGCAGCAGCACTGTCCCCATCCTTAGGAGGATTTCTGGTCATTTGCAATTTTGTGCTTGGGGAAGAGATCCCCCTTGGGACAAACCCCTCCAGGCAGAGGTACCACATGAAAATTCTGGGGCACAGTTACTGCTCTGCTTGTGTGAGCCCCCTTTGTGCTCTGAGCTCAGCAAGCCACAGTGCCAAAGACCAGTTTCATGTAGGTTCTCACTGAATGGCTTTAGGGCACCTAGAATAACATGATAATTGTACGTGTGAGCCGTAATCCCATGTCACAAAATCCTCCATGAGCAGCACAGCCTGGGGAACAGAGCGGCACAGTGCTTGCACTATTTTCCTTACACGTTTGCTTAAACTTCAGGGAGTGGCTGGTTTTTGACTGGAAGCACTGACAGGTCAAACCTTCCTGAGAAACTTCTCTCAAAGGACTTCATCCTTGAAAACTCGCTACATCAATGTAGCTGCCAACAGGACCAGAGAGATACCTGCTTATCAGCATTTTAAAATGCTTCCCATGCAGTTTATACAAGCCTCTCCTACCAGCTTTGAATTTCAGGCTTCATTAGATTTAATGGAGCACCAGAGCCGTCTTTGTGGTGTCAACACTTTTCTTCGGTCTCCTCTCGAGCTGCTCTCTCCTCTACTCTCTCCCTGCTGTCATGCCAGCAAACTTTTTGACTCTGACTTCCAGACCCACATCCCTCACTAATTGCTGCTGAAATGGGGGTCTGCCCAGAGCCAGGTTGTTTTGAGCAAACTTCCAATGGGAATATCGTACAGTGCTCCCCACTCACTTAAATCCTTTTTTATGAAATAACACATAAATATGGATGATACATTTCCATATTTTTGCTAACCGTTGGGCTTTTGATGGGATTGTAGCTCAGTGAGTCCTGTTATAAAGGTGCAAATTGAAACCAGATGAAGTGAGTACAGCTGTGACCACCGTTCTTGGTTTTTGGTGCAGGTAAACAGTTGTCTGAGGCTTGGAGGCACCAGGACAGGGCTGAGCAACCCCCAAAACTGCCCCAACACCTTCACTGTCAGCACCATGCTGTGCCCAGCCGGGGAACACAGGGAACAGCAACTGAGTTATTTTACTCTCATCTTCAGGGAGACCAAATTGGGTTCTACATAGGGTGTCAACAAGTTTTGGACCAGCCATGAGAAATGACTGGGAATAACAAGCATTAGATTATGGCATGTGAATGATTTACTCTCATTACTTAAATGCATTTGAGGTGCATGTGTCACTCTCAAAAGGGGCTACAGCTCTATAGAAACAATCGAAGATTTTTTTTAAAATACATTTTATATTAAAAAAAAAAAGTAAACACAGGTGGTCAGTCACAAATAATTGTATTTCCAGAAGGTCAGCATATTTATTCTATGTCAGCTGTTTAGTGGAAGAGTATGATACTTGCTTTATTACTTTAAATCTGTTAAAAAGCATCTTTTCAATGCGGTTTCTTGGGTTGTTGCAGACAATAGTTGAAAAGTCATGACCCATAGAAGTCAAAGGTTAATTTGATTTTCAGATACATCAGCTGGAGCAAGCAGAAGGTCGCGCAGATTTCCTATTGTTGTAGCAATGTGTTTGTCTGGGGCATTTCCCGCTACTGCCTCTGCTGCGGAAGCAGAGATGTTCGGACAATCCTGTTTGCACTTCTTCCTCATCAGCCTGCTCCAGAGCCGGCCTGACTTCTCCCTGACACAACCTTTTCAGTCTGATTTTAGACACCCAGGTTTTTTGTTTGGTTGTTTTGGGGTGTTGTTTTTTATTTGTTTGTTTGTTTGTTGAAGAACATCTGAAAAGCCCCAGTTTCTGCGATCTCGGAAGAGCCTTTATGGGTATATTACAACACAACTGAAATGGTTCCAGTTCTCAAGCATCAAAACTCCTCGATGTCGCTGCACACGGGATGGCCACAATTGACAGGTTATTAACGTTCTGATGTGTCTGTCCCTCGGCTGCCAGCATTGTAGCATTGAGTGAAGTCCTGGGTTTTAGTCACTGATTCAGCTCAAACTGGGAGAAATTAAGCAGACATAGCTGTCACATTTTTTGCCTTGGGCAATCTGTTAGAAGAAGATGTATGAAAAAATTATTCCTTTTCTATTATTATTATTTTAAAGTCCGCTGTACAGAAGACTGTCAAAAGCCATAGCTACTAGTCAATAAAAAAGGAAGTAAAAAACAAAGACAAATTGAGCCAAATGCCCACCCCCTAATAAATAAAATAAGGTGAGGAAGAATCCATTTAAATATACATGTCATGAGCATCAATAAAAGAGAGCAGTCAGGTTATAAAACAAGAGTGGGGGTAAAAAAAAGCAACGTGCTTGTCCAAGCAAAATAGGTTTAGAGCCCACAGTACTGAGACACATCTTTGCAGAAAAAGCAGCAGATACTGTAACAAGAGAGCTTTGAAGGATGCTGTAGGAGAAAGGACAGAATTTATAGTATCTTATTACACAACTAAAACAGAAGAGTTCTTTTTTTTCACTCTAACACAACTTAATAAATATTTATATAGACACTTTTATCTCTTCATGAGACATTTGGAAGTGCAAATAAATTCTAAATACTTGGTTTTGCCTTTTTTGTTCTTTCTTTGGCTGTTGACAAGATTCTGTGTATTAGTTGTAGCAACCTGAATGACAGCGTATTAGTATCAGAATGTCATGTATTTGGGAAAGCACGTAGTCAGGCTGACTACACAGGGCCACAGGCAACATCATAAGTAATGCTGGAAAGAGAAAAAATGAATGGGGAAAACGGTTTCTGTGTTTCTGCTTACAGAAAATGAGCAGAAATCCAAGAGCTACATACAAAGGTAGCATGATTTCCTTAACTTTCTCTGCCATCATTCAGTATAGCTGGGACTGTGACAGCACAAAACATCTGGTAGACTCAGCCTGAAGTCTAGGAGCCTGGGGTTTTGACAACTTGCTCAAAAATGCCACTTCCTTCCTTGGCAAGACTGGCTGCGAATGAGTGCCATGTAAAGCACCTGGGATTTTGTATGCTCAGGCTGACACTCAAACCCTGAAGTTCTGCCAGAACTGTTCATTTGAGTAGTATTAAAAGGAAAAAAAAAAAAAAGAAGAGGGAAAAAATAGCACTGAGCACTGCCTAACTCTAAGCAGGGCATAATAGGTAAGGCTCAGACCTGCTGCAGATAAGATCCCGGCTGACACGCAGCTCAAATCTGGTACCTGGCTGGCCTGAGCTGCAGGAAAGCTCATGCAGCAAAAGCCGTACCTCAGATGTAGAGAGAGGATCCTTCTTCATGTTCACCATCCGTTCCTGAGCCACCGCCGGCAGTGGAGAAGCCCCTCGCCCACCCATTCCGCTTACTCTTGAAACAGCTCCATTTAAGGAGCTTTTGCAGCGAGAGCAGCTCCAGGTTACTAAAAAATCCCCCACCACTTGGTATATACAAATCACTTGCCTGCATGTTTAACACATATGTAACTCAGGCACGAGCCAAGACCTTCTTATATTCAGAAACATGCTCCTACTCAACCCAAAATGTTGAAGCAGTTGACACACACCTGTGCTCAGCCAAGCTTCTAGTGATGCCCTGTAACTCCAAGCACCTAAAATTACCCACACGTCCTTTTACCTGCTTGTTTTCCAGTTGTCTCTGCATTGCAACCTATTTGATTACTTTCACATTTTGTTTTTCTGAGATTGCCAGCAAAACTGTTGCCATTGCTGACATTTTGAAGCATCACAGCATCATCAGGGCAAGATGTTCTTTCACAGGAGCCAGGGCAAAGGAGCCCCAGAGAGGATATAAACATTTTGCTCCACCTCCCCTATGAAAAGCTGCCAACAGGAGCACATAAACAAGCTAATCCCTATTCCATCCCATTATTAGCAGATTTAGCTACAGGCATTAAAAAGGAGCAGATAATGGAAAGTAAGAAGAGGCTGCAGAAGCAAAATGATGATGATGATGTTTATTGTGAAATTAGATGTTTATTTTCAGGATACCTGCAGATAGATTCTTGAATAAAAAGTCATTCTGTAGTTTTCAGCAAATGTGAAATTCTTACCGGCTTGTGGGCAGCTTACATTGAAGTATTTATTTATAGTTATATAGATTGCAAGCAGCTATAAGATTTTGTGACATTTTCTACTGTGATCGCCAGTCAGTTAAGATCCCTCCTTAGGCCCCTTTTCCTGGCTGGTACCTAAATCAAGGCTGCTCTTACACAGCTCATGATATTGCATTTATTAGTCCTTCATCATGAGAAGGGACATGAACCCACTTTTCTGGCATGAATGCTTTCAGCACACAGCTGTACAGCATATTTTTGACCAAGGACAGAGCTGTGAGGGCTCTGCTTTGTGTTGCCTCCTAAATACTTCTGGGAAGGGGCAGAAAGAATGAGTCTGCCAAAGTAGAAGGGAGAGGGGCTGCGGGGGACGGGACACCTGGGTTCCAGCCCCTGCTTTGTTAAATCTGATCGAGATTCAATACAGTAGGTGTGCTCTGAAAATACCTTCTAGATTAAGTTTCACTGTTGAGAAGAAGCTCTAGCTTTTGGATCTCTAAAAGCATAGGTTTTTAACCATTCAGCACAACCAAGAATGAAGGTTATTCTCCACATATGTTGAATTTGGGAGCTAGACAATTTCTATCTCCAAACCCTACATGCTACACCAGGGCACCTGGCATGTCCATACAGCACATCAGCATAAAACCCACGCATACAACAGTTTCATCCCCAGTTTCACCCTAGTCTAAAAGAAACTTGGGATGTTTGCTTGCCCCTCCCATCTTCCCCACTGTGCTCCAGCAGGTTTCTGATACAGGAGATGCTCAGAGGTGGACCTGCAGGTGAAATGCAACATGCCAGGAAAGCTGAGTCTAGCTACAGCCTCTGCAGCACAGAAAAGCAAAAATACTTGGGGGTTTGGGTCACCTCATGGTTAGGGCAGCAACTGAAGAAGAACAGTTTGCTCTAAATTTTGTGCTTGAGAATAAGATACACAGGGTTTTGGCCCTGATACCATTTTGTGGATTTGGCCTCTTTGGGTAGCCTGCAGCCTTCAGCAGAATTACTGGATTCATGCTTTGTGGGAACTGGAGTGTGCCCAAAGCCTTGGGACTGTCACACTAACCACATTCTGCTGGAGATGCTCTCTCTGAACTTCAGTCCCAGAAATCTCTCGAAAAGAAAACCTGTGTGTGAAATTAGAGGATAGTGCAATAGAAATCAGCTATAGCAGAGGAAAGATACCACTCCAAGTCTTGCTAGTATTTATTTATTTTAAAATTTCCTTGGTGCTCTTGCTTGCAAACTGGCAAGAGCACTAACAGCTTCGATCTTGTCAGCTCTGATAAGCCTTGAAATACCGGGGCTTGCTGCAGGCGCGGACAGGAGATCTGGTATCATGGGAAGTAGGATTGATGTCTTAATAAGTGGCATCTTCCCCTCCACATCACTATGATGCCTCAGGCACTGTGCTTCTGAAGGGCCTTTTCCGGAGATAAAGAGCTTGCTCATGCTCATTAAAGGTTGCACAGTACTTTTGAAAAGGTAAGAATAACTTCATTGATCACCACATGACATGGTGATCTTTCTAAGAAGAATCATGTGCAAAAATAAGGCTCTAAGTGCTTGGGTTTTTGGGGGGTTGTGGTTTGTTGGTTTTGTTTTTGTTTTTGTTTTTTGGGTTTGGAGGATTAACAGAGAAAAACAATCAATTCTTCCTTCAAAACTGTTTTTTCCCCTGCAAATATAGTACCCTCACCATAATGTCAGACACCTATTCTGATGCAGTCTCTGAATTCATTCAGCAGCTGAGTTCACACGTGTGGATACTCTGCACATCTGTGATAATGTGACACAGAAGTTCATGCCCGTAGAAATGGTGTATTCATCTCACATTAGACCTCCTTTTCTCACCAAAGTCTTTGGCAGTTTTCCCATTGCTTTTATTCAGAGCATGAAAAGCCCAGGAAACAAAGCCCGAAGAAAGCTAGGAATGTAAGGTATAAACAAGGTAAAAGGAAGTAAAAGCTACAGTGTTAAAAGAAATGTCATATTCCTGTGAGGCAGAGCCCCAAGTATTTCCATGTTGGCAAAGAAGCTGGAGCACATGAGCTTCAGAAGTCATTTCCAATCAGAATTATTCTACCACTGTATAAAAGTTTAGCATATTCTCTGCGTAAATCTGTTTTCATCGCGATCAAAGTGCTCTTGAATTTGTTGAATGATGAATGATGCATGGCAAGGTGGCATAACACAATTCAGATGCTTCAAAGAGATCATATGAGTGTGCTTCTGGCCCGCATGCAACTTCACTAGCTCCATGGCATGCGTAGCCATTCAGAGAGAAAAGTATATTTATCCAAATATCACAAAGAAGCTTACATTTTTAAAAAATCCAGCCTGTCATCTTTCCTTTGCATTAGTTACAGGATTGCAGAAGGACACAGAGTCAATTTTCAAACACTTGCATAGAGAATTCAGAATTTTATTTGAAGTCAATACTTAAACCTTTAGAGGTCTACTTGCCACCAAAGAAGAACATCTGACTTGGACCAGAAGGACCTCAGTCTAGGAGATCTGAGAAACTTGCTGAGATCTGCCAGGCCTGACCATTACTTCCTTTGGGAGGTGAGGCTTCACCTTTGACTTAAAAGTCAACAACATGATCCTCTTTCGCAAAGAGAACTGAAATCAAAGCATCTCTTTACTTTTCAGTATGAAGAGGCCATATCATACCTGTTGTATCCTTACAGCATTCTTGTGCCAGAGGCAAGCATCCATGGAATTTCAAACAGCACACAGATTTGTTTTGAGTGGTGAGCTGTTAAGCTGTCTCCCATATGTCTGATCTGAGCTTCTCCTTGTCGTCTTGCAGAGATAATTTAAATTCTAACAAGCCTATATATGCTTCCTTACATTTCTTCCACGTTTTCTGCCAAATGGTGACCGCAGGTCGGGCAGGACGACAAACGCTGCATCCTCTCTTACTTTTAGTCAACTTTTCAAAGCCTTTGGGTCAAATAAACTACAAAGCTTAGTCTGCTGGTGTAGCCTCTCCAGGAATATATTTAATAACCTGCAAAAGGCTCTACTTTTACAAAGAAAAAATGAGCCTCTCCAGGATATATGTCAAGTGCTGCTCATGGTCTTCTTCTCACTCCTGTATTCTTCACATGGCAGGTCCATTAAAGTATTAGTGAGGGAAACGAGTACTGGAAAGCCTGTCTGATGACAAGCACTGGCCATCTAGCAGGCAAAAGACGCATGAAGAGATTGTCCTCAGCTGGAAGGGACTGGGAATGAACTGGGATTGGACAAATCAAATATAGTTCAGGCCACCAGAGTGGCTAAGAGGCTTTGGGAATCCCACCACCTCAGCCTTGCCTTCTCCTGTAACATCTGAATGTAGATGAACAGCTGTCTGTTACGGCACTTAGACATATGACCTGTGAAAAAAACCCTACATTTAAACAAGCCTTTTGTTTCCCTTTACTTCTTTTTTTTTTTTTCTTTAAAGTAATGACCTCTGCAACATAAACAGGAAGCAAAGCAAAGCAAACAGAAATGCATGAAAGGAAGAACCACAAGGTTTCCATTATATTGTAAACAAATGGTGTGTTATTAATGTCACATATTTTTTTGAACTAAGAGAGGTTTGCTGTTCCTCCAAATGTCTATATCAGTCCTGGAAATGACTAAACAAGAGATAGGAAAAATAACTACCTCCCCTCAAAGGAGGTATATCTCTAATGTTTAGTTCAGGGTGAATATTTTTCCAGCTCTACTTCAGGTAGCACTTAACAACACTCCTAGCATCCCAGTTCACTAATTTACTTTTGGCTCTGCAGACTTTCTTAACAGACAGCTTTAGCACAAAATTTTTACATTTCTCATGTCTATACACAAGGAACCTGGAACAAACCCAGGCATTGTTGGAACTCAGCTATCAGGATGTTGTTTAATAATCAGAAACTGAGCGTGCTCACAGGGCTTGGTCTCCAAAACTGTAACTGTGTGTTCAGTGGTTCACCAGCTGGTTTCTAGCACAAGCCAGCTAGATGACAGCTGATCATCCCCACTAGCCATGATGACTAACCAGCTTTTCCCTGCTAAGTCCCAGCACTGCGCTACTCTCATGGCTTGCTGCACTTACCTGCTCCATTTTGCAGGTCACTCTGCCGTTCAGTGAGACTTACAGCTCCCTCAGTACTACACCATCACAGGGCACTGACACAGCCTTGCTATAGAGGACAGACTTCCTAAATGCTCTTCCTACATTCCCTACACCCCCGTTTTCCTCAAGGTCGGCACACACAAATCTGCAGCGTTTCCATCCATTTGGGTGACTAGCACTTGGAGCAGACCTGCCAAGGTTTTTTGTGCAAGAATATGACATGGTCAATATGACACGGCCAGGGAAGGAGTGGTTAAAACAGCTATGTCCTCAAATTTGAAGACACTCAGGCTTATCCTTTCAATTTTGCTCCATGACAGCATCCTGAACACCTGGCTGTGTGTGGAGGTACCACACTATCCCTGCGGGTGAGCTGGCAGGCATGACCCCCGCTTGCCCCAAGCAGGCAGGGCTAAAGCGCAGTCCGCCGGCTACAGGATTCATTTTAGGTCACTGCCGCTGGCCCTCCCGCACGGCGAAGGTACTTGGAATTCTTTTTTCTGGCAAATGGGTTTGTAGGAAAAAAATCCTTCACACGCTTAAGGGGGAGAAGGATGGCAGACCCTTCAAGCGGGAGCTTTGTCCCGCAGCCCATAGGACGAGAGGGCTCTGCCAGGGTCTGCGACGGAGCCTCCGGCTCGGGCTGCGCTGGCTCAGGGGCAGCAGGGACGGGCGCACTGCGAGCGGCGACCTCCCGCCCGCCGGTAACGGAACACCCGGCGCGCCGGGGCCTCCGAGCGACTCCGTGTGAAACGTCTCCCGGGCAACTCTTCCCGGAGGCGGCCGCGGGCAGGACCGCCCGCCGCTCACGGCCCCGCCGCACCGCTGCGGGCAGCTGGGGGCGGCCCCGCCAGGCCCCGCCCGCCGCGCACCTGCCGCGGGCCGCCCCCCTGGTGCGGGAAGGCGGGCGGGGGCCGCCCGTGCCCGGCGTGTGCCAGGAGTCCGCCGGTGCCGCAGGAGGAGCAGGAAGCGCCCGGGCAAATCCAGCCTCGCTATCACATGACTCAGCAGCAGCAGCCGCCGCCGGGCTGAGTTCGCCCAGCGCCGCGCCGTGAGGGGGGAACCTGCCGCCGCCGCTGCGATGAGCCCGCGGCCCCGCGGCTGCCCCTGAGCTCGCCGTTCCCCCGCCGGGCTCCCCGCGGCCCGGTGCCCCCATTGCGGAAGCGCGGCGGGGGCTGCCGGAGCCGCCGCCGCCGCAGCAGGGCTGCCCGCCGGCGCGCCCCGCTCCCCGCCCTGCGCGGCGGCTCCGGCGCTGCCGCCGCCGGCGGGGGTACTATGCTCACGCGGGTGAAGTCCGCCGTGGCCAATTTCATGGGCGGCATCATGGCTGGCAGCGCGGGCGCCGACCACGGCAGCGGCGCGGACTTGCCCCTCCGGTTCCCCTACGGGAGACCCGAGTTCCTGGGACTGTCCCCGGACGAGGTGGAGTGCTCCGCCGACCACATCGCCCGCCCCATCCTCATCCTCAGCAAGGAGACCCGGCGCCTGCCCTGGACCACGGGCTACGCGGAGTGAGTACGGATCGCGGCTGCGGCGGGCAGGTGAAGCGCGGCCGGGCCCCGCCGGGCTGACCCCGCTCCTGGGCGCACCGGCGGCGAGAGGCGGCGATGCCGGGTGACAGCCCCGCGGCGGCTGCCAGCGGCGGCGGGGGTGCCGTCCTGGGCCTGCGCAGCGCCGCGGGCAGCGGGGGCCGAGGCGGGGGGGGCGGCATCCGCGGCGCCCTGTGCCCGGCCCGGGCCGTAGTTCTGCACCTGGGTAGCTCGTTTCTGGGAGGCCGAGGATGCAAAAGGCCAAGTGTCCTTGTAAGTCCCCGCGGAAGCAGCCGGTACCCGGACGGGCCAAGGATGGCAAATCGAAGCACCGGGGCTTCTCTGCCCGCAGTGACGACTCCGGAGGCGCAGGGGCCGAGGTTGGGGTCCTTACCAGTGAACAATTGTCTCTGTTCTTGACTCGGGAATGAAAAGGGCTATTGATGAGAAACCCGTGTTTCATTTGCGTGTGTGTAACTGCCTCCCACCGCCCAGAAGTGGTGAAATGTGTGGGGTCTGGGGCACCTTCCTGTGGACCTGGCAGCCCTCATGCTCACTAATGGTGGCTGGTTGCTTATTCCCCAAGTGCTGTCCAGTTTGGGGAGATGCTTGAGGAATATGAGCTCCAAACTGAAAGAAAAATCCAGTGGCCAATCCCGAAGCTGGGCTTTCCCGGTAGTTTGCTGCCCTGACTCCCTCATGTCATGGTATTTACTTTAGAGGATGTCTGGTCAGGACCTGCTTGTAGCCTTGAGCGCAATCAAACTAAATGATTGCACACAGCACCTTAAATACCAGCCAAGGAAAGGGCAGTTTTTGGATGCAGATCCTCATCCTGCTGGCAGTGGGAGTAGCTATGGAGGCAAGGCATGGCCTTGCACTTGATTGCTGTATCAGTAGACACATTGTTTTCTTTGGTGATACCAAGAACTCAGGATTTGGTTTCTCTCCACTGCTGCCTTTAAGTCTTGAGCATATCTGGCCATCAGTGCTGCTACTGGCTCACAGGTTACAGAAGTTACACTAAATGAGCTCTTCCAAGCCAATGTAGAGTGCTGTCTCCTTGGGCATACATGAATTCCCAACCAGGCTACTGCAAAAACTACAGTGAAGGCTTCTCATCGTTAGTGAGCAACCGCTTGCTTTATTTAAAAGGTTGTTACAACATTTGGGACACTGAAATGGGAAGAGAGATTTAAAGAATTTTAAATTTGATTGTTCTCTTCAGATTATTAACGAATTGAGTAGGCTACTGAGCAAATTCCCTGGGAACTATAAGTTTAAATGTTTAAAATGAGCTCAAATTGTTCTGCTACTATAATAGTCCCTTAAAAAGCAGTGCTTTACCAAATCAAGTAAGTGCTGCTATTTTTAGCTTACGTGAGGTGCTGTGGCTTTCAGCAAGTAACTGTAATTGCAAGTTGGTGACAAACTATAATAGAAAGGAGGTTCTCTGGCTCCCAGGTATGTGCATCCACTGCTGCCTGCAGGCTCTGCCTGAGACTGGGGGAAGAAAACCATGGGTGCTGGAAAGGGAAAGCCCAGGTAGACCCTGTAAATGAAACCTGGGAGGGGGAGTTTAAAGTAAATGGCTCTGATGATCATGGAAGAAGAACATGCCAGGATCATTTTCCTATACTTATTATTTTTTTGAGCTTTGAGCAGTTCAGTTAGTGGGGAGATGTAAAAAAGTCACTGGCTTTCTCGATTCATATTGTTATCTATGTGAAAAGAGGTTGGCATTTGGCTTTATATCTTTTTTTTTTTTTTTTTCTTTTATCTCATCCACTTCCAGTGCAGTTCAGTTACTGGTTCCCGTGTTGGTGGAGCAGAGCTCAGTGAAAAGTACTACTTTTTACAGAGAGAGAACTAGCGAATGTGTTACCAGGCTCTTCTCGGGAACATTTTTACGATCTTCCAAAATGGGGTTTGGTTGTAACCAGAAGATGTCAAAATGCTTGCTGTGCAGAGCTCAGAGGAAAGCGATGCTACCAAGATTGCACTGTCTTCCAAAGGCAGAGCAGTGCAACAGCCATCAATAAGTAAAGAAAAATAAGGAGATAAGGGCGGACTTGGGTTTTGCCAAATAATGACTCTTTTTTTTTTCCCTACTGAGCTATTACCAGGCTTTCTGAAAATAATTGCGAGACTTGCTTGAAGGTATATGTTCAAAATATCTGTTCTCCTTTTGGCACACATTTCAGTCACATAGAGAAAACAAATGGAAAAATACCAGGAAGGTCAAATTACTCTTATACGTATTCTGAAGTTTGTTTGCTTGGGGGAAGTGGGAGTGTGAAGTACTTTATGCTATTATTTAGCCTTGTGTTGGCATCTGTATTAAGGAAACCATCAGAGCAGTGTTTGGTTTTTGTTACAGTACAAGTGAGCACTTGCAAGAATTTTGGGAGGAAGTTTGGTGTCCTCTCAGGGAGCTTGTGACATAATACAAACGTCAGCCATTTAACTTGCATTTTACAAGTTAGCATGAAGGAATCAGAAAATGTGTCTTACCTGCAGTGCTGCAAGGTCCAGCTTCCCTGAACTATTTGCTTTCCTGAGTATCCACATTATGGCAAATCAGCAAAAGTGATTCCAGTGTTTTGTTGGTGGGGATGCCTTTGAGCACCAAGATTTTTATTTCTTCAAGTTACGAAGACGTTTGTTGTAGACTTAGAAGGCAGAGATTTGGCCCAGAACATGTAAGGAGAGAGTGTGTGCCACCTTTATTATGTCTGCCCTGATATCATGGGCCATCCGCACAGCAGGGTTTGAGTTGGTGGATTTATACTCCACATCCAGCACCAGCATCTGTCTCACTGTCTTTAGGAGGAAATTTTGTCTCTGAGAACAGATCACCTGGAGGCTTTGGCTCAGCAATGTTCTTGTTTTTAGTTGTAAACGCGTCGATTTACAGATGACACTGGAGCTCCTTGATGTTGTCATGTTGGTGTTTCATCCCAGCTGGAGAAGGCATTTTTAGGATAGACCTGGTTCCCATGCAGGACTAAAGCAGTCCGAGCCCATAAAATACGTAGTTTTTTCAGGGACTTCCTCTTGTTCCTTTGATTCTTGAGGACAGAGATTTCCTACTAACTTACATAGTGATAAAGATGGCCACTCTGACTTTTTTTTTCTCCTTAGCATCCATGGTATATGGCAGTTCATCTGACTTATTCCTCTGGAACAAGCACTTCTCCTCCCCTTTTGCTTGCTTCTCTTGTGCTGAACTCTTTTGTAATGGATATTTTTGCAATATTGCTCATCCATGTCATATATTTTAACATATTTTTTAAATTACCTACTTATCTCTGTGGTGTTATGCAGTGAAATGTAAATTAGCATTTATTTTTTTATTCCCCTCATTTAATAGTGTGATCATCATGCAAAGCATGTAGGCAGGCAAATGAAATCTTCAAAAACATACTTGATGCTGAGATAAAGCATCATTGCTTCCTGAAATTTCACTGGGAATCCCATAGGGAATCAGCTTTCCTTAGTCAGTGAGCAGCCTGGAAATTGTCTTCTTGAAATGACTGTCCTGCTGTCTCTTACTTTCATGGGAGACCTGAGACCTTGGATTTCAGTTCACCTCGTATTGCAGGATGGCAAAAGGCTGGTAGATGTTTCAAAGAGATACTCTTATACCACAGACACTTTTCTAATGGTCATCAAACTCCATAGAAGCAAAATGAAGATTGTATCCCAGATGCAGTAGGCTTTTCAATTGTCGTTAAAGGTATCATTTCATTCAGAAATAAACTTTTTAATTAAGGGCATCCTTAACATAGTTATACTGCATGTGGCTCACTGATGTGCATCAGGAATAACCCAGGGAGAGGGTAGTCTGTAACAAACATGCCTTTAAGTCTGTCTTTAATCCAGAGGGGTAAGGAGATTTGCTTCTCTCTGAAAAGTTAAGTGATTTATTTGAGTGAAGGGGGTGGGGGGGAACCTGCCTGACACTTTATTTACTTGTTTCCCTCCCTCCCCTCTGCAGGCAGCTGTGCTCCCAAGGCCACAGGGTTTTTCCAGACCTTTCCCTGTGCTGTGAGCTGATTTCTGAGCTTCTGCTTGGATTGCCCTGTTACTGGGAGGGAAGTTTCTTTCTGGGCCCTTTCTGCGCTGTTTTCAGTGTGTTACGACCTCTTCTCTGCAGAGCTTCTGCTAAGCTGCCCTCAGCCCCTGCCTTAAACTCAGGAAGTAACTTGCAAAGTAGAGACAGTAGCATGGATGGAGGATGTAACATGAAATGACTCGGACGGTATTCACCTGCATCTGAACTCTGGCCAGAACAGTGGCTTTCACCTTTTGCTCTTTTGCTTTATCTTGTTCCCCCCATGAAGACAGAGGATGAACACGGTGGAGCAGAGGCTTCCTCTCTTGGTTGAATTCCCTGGACTGCATATGGCATGACAAAAATATATGCTACATTTGCAAATGACAAAGGACTAGCCTGATGCTGGTGGAGTTGCAGAGAAACTGCAACTGAGTAGCATTTTTGGTAGAAAAACAAGACCCATTATTTTTTCCATCTCTTTTGAATCTGTGTTCCTAGTAGTTCAGAATTCAGTACTATAATTGCTTTTCTAAATTATATGAATCCTGGGGATGGGACTGTAGGTAGCTGCTTCTGTATCATATGCTTTCCCCTCTTACCTTTCTGCCATCTATTTGGAGAATATCAAAAGGTACTATTAAATACACCTCAGGGAGATGGGGAAAGTCTCAATTTTATGTTGTCTGTGACCTTATGCAAAGCACAGTTTTGGCTGCCTTTTTTTATTATTTTAAAAAGAAAAAAATCTAAATTACACTTTACATATCTTTGCAGTTCCAAGTTATAATTGGTAGCCAGAAACTTCACTTTTGTGGTGTGTGTGTTTCTTGGCTTACAAAGTCAATTTATTATCCCAGTGGTACCTTCCGTTTGATGAGACACAAAGTCCGGGCTCTTTTTCCATAATGTTACATTTCAGAGATACTGTAGTTTGTCGCTCTGCAGGCCTGCAGTACCAATTACATTTTCTCTGTGCTGTGGTGACTACTGACCCATAATGAATGCAGAGTTGTAGGTGAAGTGTGATGACTGTGTCCTTCTGCAGCATTATTACAGTCTCTTGTTGTTACAGCAATAACTTAAGTTCAAAATGAAAAGGAGGGGGGGAAGCTTATAGATTTATTTTTTTTCCCTACTCTAAGTACTGGTTGTTTTGTAAGGCTGATAATGTTGCATCATATTTTCTCATGCTGCGTTACTTAGCTTGGAGGAAATTAATGTATGTGTGAAGTGACTGGAGGTTTTTATTAAAATAATTTTGAGCCTTTCTCAATGATCATAAACTTTAGGTTTGCACAACAACATAAAATTTGTTGATTTTGTGACTTAAGATAACACAGAAGTATTTTTCCACCTGATTTACCTCTCATGTTCTGTCTAGACCAAACTATTTATACAAACGTTCAGCGTTGTAATAACCATCTGAAGCAGGTGCAGACTCAACCACGTCTGTGAGATGAGGTAAACCAAACCACAGAAATTGCTTGTCCTGAGTTTGATAATATGTTGATGTTGGAGGATAGCATAGGGCTTGTAGCTACTGATCGCTTATTCTAATTCTCATTGCCTCCTATTAACAGGAGCTAACACCACAGTCATGCTCCTGTGAATTGAAAGTTACATTCTTGTTTCTGGGAGCTCGTCTTTCTAACTGTCAGCTGGGAGCATGACTCATACCCCATCGGTAAACACATTTCTTGTATGTATTCTGTTTGGTACAAATTCAGGAGGATGATACGCCTGGGAAAAGGAATACCTTTTTTTATCTTGTTCTGTTTGGCTGTCTTCTCAGGTTAAGTAAACAGAAATAATGAATTACTTTCCTTTTAAAACTTTTTAAAATTTGTTTACATTTCTCTTTGTCTGGATAAAATTATGTTCCTTTATTCTTTCTGTAGTTCCAAACACAAGACTGAGTAGGACCTGATGAATTAGATAAAAATTCAAATTCCATATGTGTACCTACACATGACTAAACATTCTTCCTGTGTATGAATTATTCTTCTGTGCATAATGTAATGTTAACTTAAACAAGAGTCTGGCAATGTATATTAAAGCCTGGGCTCATATAAAACAGCCTACAGAAACCTCACGATAGTTTTAAGAGCTTAAGAAATCCCTTTCTTGGTGTAAGAGCTTATACTATAGCATCTAATATTTATATAATGCCACCAATCTGCTGAGTGTCTTGCAAGTAATAATTTCAGAATAACCTTGGAGAAAATTGTCCATGTGTAAATATTCTGGTTCCTCAGGTGAAGAAACTGAGAGAGTGAGGATAAACTTTGGCAAGAGGTTTGATACGAATGTGGAGAATGAATCTTAAGTTTAGAGTTCTGTGCTTGGACAACATGGTTGTATTTCCTGCTGTTATGTGCTCGACTTTTCCTCTAATGGAGGTAACAGAAAAAGGTAAATCATGTGCTCTGGTATTCTTAATGCAGTCTGATTTGCAGGCACATGATTTCTAATGAGGCAAGTATGAAATTCATTGCTCTAAGCTGTCTTGCATCGCTAGTCTCCTGGAGGCTTAAGGCTAGTACTGTCTCATGTTTCTGAAAAGCTCGCTTGAGCCTGGTCTGGGCTTCTGAAACCAGAGGGTGACTGTGTCCTCCCAGACAGCCTTCCTTTGGCTTTTCTGCCTTGGCACTGGTGGCAGTCAGCAGATGTTACCTGCAAACACTCCGGCTTGTTCATTTGTCTCAGATGCAGCTGCATTGCGTAGGCTGTAGGTAGGAATGGTTTGGCAGAGTTACCGTCATGCTATAAAGTATTCTGACAGGGCTGTGCCCCTTCGGGTGAACTGCTTGGAGCCTCTGAATGCACTCAGATGAAAGATGCTCGCTTCGACCTTGAAAGGAAGCAGTGCTGCAAAGCACAGGTCATTCCTGCCATGGGATCTGTGTATCACGTGAGGAAGAAATATGGTTTGTGGGTTTAAGGACAGGTTAAGTCAGCTCTTTGTTGAGCTGCAACCCGAGTAAGAGTTGGAAAAGGGGAGCGCTGTTAATGAGTGAAAAGACAGGTTTTTGGGTGGATCTGGGCAGAGCAACACAGTAACTTTGCTGTAGCATGGGGCTGGAGCAAGTACCGCCTGTGTGCTGGAGCAGTGTTTGCAGGGAGAGACAGAGGCTTCTGGATCACATCCACCCTGGATCTTCATCCCTTCCCTTTGGGATTTCTGTTCTGATTGAACTTGCTGCTCTAAAATGCAAGAAGTCTTATTGGGCAGCAGTTGCTCAGTATTAATTGTGCATTTTATTGTCTCTTTACTGTCTAAGGGTTTTTTCTTCTTCCCTGTTAAACAGAAGGAGGAAGGTGACTTGTAAGACCTAGTTCCTATTTGGCCAGTTACATTTACCTGGTATGGTATATGTTGGGGGGGGCCAGCTACAATACATGGTATTATCCAGAGTGGTTTCCCTTCTCATAGGTTAGGTAGAGTAGAAGGGGTCATGGTTTCAAGTGTTCAGGTCCAAAATGGCACAGCTTGACGTCTAGAAGACGCTGCTAACTGTACTTGTGGTTATAAATGGCAGGGTGCTAAACATTTGCTTTGTGAGCTGTTCAACAGATGAAGCTCGTAAAATGGCTGGAGGCCGGTATGGTTCCTCCTCCCAGTACTGTACATAAGGCAAGTATTTGTCTGCAGAGTTTAGCATTCTCTGAATAAATACCGCACCCAGTATTTGTTCAGGGGAAAGCTGTGCTGGGCAATCTAAGGGACATCTCTGGTTCTTGATCGCAATGTGGTTAAATTGCTGGAGTCTGAGAGGAGGAAGAAGAAAAATAACCTCAAGATGAGGCAGCCAACATTGGCAAGTGCGGTGGTTGGAGGAAGGCTGTGAGCAGAAGTGGTGTGGGGAACGCCAAAATATGGACTCTGCATGTGACTCAGCACTCATCCTGATTTAAAAAAAAATAAAACCCAATCTTAAATAAGCAGAGGCTATCAGTGTGCAGTGGTGGTCAAGCCTTTCTGTCACAAAGCTGGGTGGCAAATCTGGAGCTTCACTTGTTGTAGGGAAGTCTGCTGGAGGAGTCCAAGGCTGCTGAGGTACAGGGGTATGGGCCATGCTGTGTCCTCAGACACCCTCTAGTTTCACAGAACTGCAAATGTACTTTTTTTTTTAAAAAAAGGAAGAAATTATAATGGTAAGTTGTCAGTGCTATTAACTGAAGTGATTATCATCTGTGTTTAGCTTCAATTAATTTCCTTCTCTTTCTTTGATACCAAGGTTTGCATGAACACCTGAATTTTTTGCGGCACTGGTCTTGATGGCAATGTATATGGCAATGCTTCTCCTAAATGGTCCCCATCCCCAAGATGGGCAGGAGTCAAATGGGTCTGGTCCTCAAGAGGAAAGAGAGCACTGTTATGTCAGCCTCTCTCTGCTCTACTGTGAGGAGATCTATCTGTCCATTGGCTTCACTTGTCATAATGCCAGGTTGTTAACTCTACTGGGCATGTCCGATGTCAGAGGAGGAACGATGTCAGATCCTTAGGCTCTGCTACTTCAGCCTTTTACCCAACCGTGAAACACTTGATATCTGTTCCCTGGGGTGAAATGGGATCCATTCCATGGTGAGCTACCCAGGCAAAGGGATTGTCCTTTTCTTCAGGTATGATGATGAAAGATGCAGCTCTTTGAAATGAGCATTGCTGCTTTGATTTCAGATGTCGGTTTTTTAGATTTTTAAACAGTTTGAGTGAAAGTAAGGTCAGTGCTGGAAAAATAAGTTGCCCAAACTGTCACTGATTTTTTTTTTTTTTTTAATTATTATTATTTCATTTTCCCCTTTCTTGAAGAGAGTTGCTTTTTATCCTTTGTTTTGAACTTTTTTCTCTTCCATTCATAATCCATGCTGCCTGCTTATAAGGAGGAAAAAGCAAGAAGCTGTGAGTCTAATGGTGGGCAGCAAACCTCCTTTTATCTTCTGGGTGGGAAGAGCACTCTTGAAGTTGCTTCATGTGTTGTAATGAGGATAGGGTCCTGTGCAGCGGTTTCCGGGTTGCATTGGATGATCCATTTCAAAGGCAAGAGCCACTGTAGAAAACCTGTTACATCCCCGCCTTGCTGTCCAGGCTCACACAGCAGATGAGCAGCTCTGCTTGTACCCAGGAGTGCAAAGTGTTGCACCTCTGCTGGTTTTGCTGGTTGTGTGGGGAGCTTAGTGCCTCTCCCTGTGTCCCATCCTGTCCCACTGCCATTAATTCCATTGGCTCCAAAATCTGTGCCAAGTGCCTTGGCAGCCTGAGCCCAGGTCATGTTTTTTTATTTGTTCACTAGTATACGATGCTTTGCTGAAGGCTGTGCAGTAAAACCAGGTTCCTTAAATTGCTGGTTGTGTTTTTTTAAAACAGCATTTTTGAGCAAGTGTTTTTTCTTCCAAATCTGTTATAGGGGTCTTTGTTTCATGAGCAAATGCTAAATTTTGGAGTAGGAATTAGATCTAAAATCCAGTTGGAACTAGTTTTTGTTTATCTTTGCCAAACTTCTTTGTAGGTGTCTTGACTGAAAAAGGAAATTAAAAGCTTTTTTTTTTTTTTTTCCCATTTCTTTCTAAGGACTTGATCTTACTTTAGACTTACAGTGTTTTTCTTCAGAAATTTTAAGAGCTGTACAGTGAAACCCGCATTATGTGTGTGGTGCTGCTGGGGATGGAATGTGCTTTTAGATTCTGGTATTTGGTTAGGCATTTAGAAACAGAAAATACCGATCCTAAAGCTAAGTCCAATAAATATTGTTGCTTATATCATTACATAGATCATAAAGTCTTGTGGGCTGTTGGACTGAAATGAGTAATTTCCATTTTGCAAAATGTAAAAAAAGAATTTTCATCCTGTCTTCCAACCCTTCCCACAAAATATATATATATTTTCAGCCATTTTAATGCATCATTTGAAGGTCAAAACATAACTCTGTCACACATGCTCTAGACCACTCTTAGCAGGAGTTGGTAAGGTGTTAAAAATTACACTAGTATTTTTTAAAAATTAAAGAAAGGTGTGTCAACACCAGACTTCAAGGTCGATTCTCTCTCTCTTACCTTGTTGCCTCTTGTTATCGCATCTCCAGTCCTGTGCTTTCAGTTCATTCCTTTATTCCTCTCAATAAAATTTAATTAAGATCAGTGTCTCAACAGCCCTTGCAAAATGTAGATGGCAACTTCTTCATGCTGGGACTCCCTCTGGCGTACTTCTCAATGTCATTTTAAGGTCTCTCTGTCCCTCTCTGGTAGTGTAAAGCCAGGAATTACAGCTCAGCAAGTTCCTTCAGCAAGCTCTCCAGAGTAATCCCTGAAAATCCCAGGTCTGTGGATGCTAATTCTATTAGACATTCACCAAACTGAGTCTGGAAGAATGCAGCTGGTGTGCAGGAATGTGGGAAGTTCCCCATCTCTGCCTTTAATCCTCCTTTTAGAGGGGAAAAAAGTTATAGGCTAATGTGATTAGCTCTAATCCCGTTCTTGCTTGGTTTTAGAAAAGTGTCTGATTCCTAAATCACAAGCTAGTACTGTGAAATGCTTTCATAGAGAGGATGGGGAATTATTTTGGTACTCAGCTCATTTGTCTTTGGAAAAAGAAAAGACACTAGAAGCAAGAGAAAAAGAAACTCTCATAGCTGGCAGTGAGTTTCTAGTTTGTGTTGCACAGCATGATTTAGAAATCTGAAACCTAGAGCATGCAAGTGGAAACACAAAATAAGCATAATCCTTTCAGGTATCTAGGTATATGTATAAACACAGGCAGGGACCAATTTATGTGTACACTGCAAATTGCTCTTTAGGGCTTTGTAGGCCCAAAGGTTTACGTTGGGATCTTCTTGTTTGCTGGTAACATTGCTGCTGAAATGGGTGGTGTGGCTGGTTTAACACAGCCCAGGGACAGAGCTGTCTCTAATAAAAGCCACGGCTTCTACCTGAAGTCAATGATCTGGGGACTTTTTTCCCCATTGAGGTGCTTGTTTTCCTTTTCGTGTGAAAGGAATGAAAACCTTAACTTCTGTGGAAGTGCTGCTGCGAAGCGTTAGAGACACTGTTGGCTGTCAGGGAGGGGCAGAGACAGGACCCTCCGTGACAGGAACAAAAAACACCCCAGCCGGCTCCTGTGTATGACTGCAAACAACGTGTCACTTTGGGGACAAAGGACGTCTTGTATGAAAGGCAAATGCAACCTGAGATCAAGATCTTTCAATGCCATTGTTTGCTAACAGCGTATCAGTTGTGTTCAGAGGTTGGGAAGTGGTGCCCTCACAGGCATGGCCTGTTTTCTGTTTCCAGGGCAAGGCAGGGAGGAGGTAGCTGTGGGTTCAGGCAGAAAAGTACCTTGTTTGTTCACTGGAAGAAATGGAAATAGGTGTGGCTGGTCTTGGAGTCAAATGCTGCCTGAACCCTCTGGACAAGTAGCTCTGGAGAGGGATGAGGTCTTGGGGCTGAACTCATTGCTCTTTTGTTTGAGCAGCAAATTTGAGATACTGCAATTTAGAGAAACTCTGTGAATTGTGGCTTTCCGTTGTCTTCCCATCAGGTTCCCCCTCCTTTTGTGCCAGTATGGCCATGGTGGCATCTGGTCCCTGAGCAGGGAGGTCCTGGGGAAGGGAAGGCAGGGGCAGATGATACTGGGGGGACACCTGGCCTGAGCTGTGACATGGCTTTTGGTTCAGCTCCCTGAAGGTTGCAAAGAGGGGGCAAATTCACTGAAAAGCAGTGTTACTCGCTTATGTTTTCTGTGTCAAGTAGACCTCAGGTATCCGTCCTGTCACAGTAGTTCAAATGCTTGGGAGGGGCAGGAAGGACGATGCTGTAGCAATGAAACATTGCAATACTAATCTTAGCAAATATATAGGCTTAGTCAGCCTGGTGTTTTGAGAGGCTGTGTAGGGCTGCCTTGTTTACAAATAAAAACTATCAGTTTAATTACAGTGTAAGGCATACTGCCTCTTGCACTTGTTTACAAAAGCCTGATGTTCTGGTTTGTGGCTTAACTGCTGTGCTCCTTCACAGCTTTCTCTAATGGCAGAAGACTTTAGGCTATCAAGTAAATATAATAAATGAGTGCCTTTAAAACAACAACAACCAAACCTAAAAAAACCCACACCAACAAACTCCAAACCTAAACCAAATAATTGAGGGGGAAATTATTGTTCTTCTTTCCCCTTTGAACCTGTATGATACTCCCTGAAGAACTTGGAAGGACTAGATGAAGAGCAAGATGGATTTAATCTTGGAGAAATGCATTGGTGTTTGGCTAGGATAATTTGAACTAGCGTTACACAGATGTGCATTTCAAAATTATTGTAGCACCTCTAGCATCATTCTGGAGACCACGCTGAAATGGTTGCTCAGTGTTCAGTCAAAAACACAAAGAAAGTTTTAGTACACAGGGATGTGGAATGCAATACTGGATAAAGGGTTGCCTCTGTAAAAGTCTACATTTAAAACACTATCAAGATGACTGTGTTCACCCTTAATTATGGGCAAAGCTAAAGAGGAGAAGTAATGGCTATGGAAAAAACAAACAAAACAAAAACAAACAATTAGGAAACTGTGTTGGAAGAGAGGCAACAAATGAAGCTTACAAAACCAGGAGAGAGCACACTAAAGGCAGGCTAGATATTTTTTTGTATTGGGGAACAAGCTTAGCAGGAATAGAAATCTCTATGATAGAAAATGAAAGGCTGTAAACAATGATAAAAGATAATGCTTCCCTGTGTAATTTGGAGTATATGGGCAGAATTAACTGTTTGAGGACATGCTGTTGTGAAAGGCTTCTTTGGTAGGTCAAAGTCTTCTGTTTCAGGATGCTCCGAGACCTTGGATCTGAAGATATTTAAAATAGAGATCAGTGTCTTGAAAACCTAGAGTATTTTCTTCTTTTTTCATTAAAATAAAGAAGATACAACCTCTCATGCATTACATGATAGAGGACTCTACTGGGCATTAAGGAGAGCTCTCTGCTATGGTTCATTCCTGAATTAACCTGGTATTTCTCACACTTCCACCTGGAATACCAGGACTCACCCCTGCAGCAGGTAGGAGGGCAATTAGTGGGACACAAACTGAGCTGCTGAGAAAATTCTTCCAAAGGTGTTTTTTTGTTGTTGTTGTTTGGAATGATAAGCAATTCAGAGTGTCATGGTTTAACCCCAGCTGGCAACTAAGTCCCACTCAGCTGCTCCTTCATTCACCCCCCCATGTGATGGGCGAGAGCATCGGAAGGGTAAAAGCGAGAAAATTAATGGGCTGAGATAAAGACAGCTTAACAGGTAAAGGAAAAGCCACGCACACGAGCAAAGCAAAACAAAGAATTCATTCAGCAGCAGGCAGGTGTTCAGCCATCTCCAGGAAAGCCAGGCTCCAAGCGTAACATAGTCCCTCACCTTCCTTCATCTTCTCCCAGCTTTTATTGCTGAGCATGATGTCATATGGTATGCAATATAACTTCGGTCAGTTGGGGTCAGCTGTGCTAGCTGTGTCCCCTCCCAATTTCTTGTGCACCTCCAGCCCACTCACTGGCAGGGCGGTGTGAGAAGCAGAAAATGCCTTGGCACTGTGTAAGCACTGCTCAGCAGTAACTAAAATGTGCCTGTGTTATCAACACTGTTTTCATCACAAACCCAAACCCCAGCAACTTATGAGCTACTATGAAGAAATTTATCCCAGCCAAAACCAGTACACAGAGGAAATATCAAAATGTGGGAGAAGGCCCTTCCATGGAGACCACAACAGAAACTGAAAGTGGCAACACAAACTATACCAAAAAGCACTATATAGATTTTCTGCATGTGGAGAGAATTCCTTTTAAAACAAAAGCTCTTTTAAGGGTGGGGGTGTCTTTTCATTTTAGGACTGCATATTTAAGTAATGTAGAAAGCAACTTTTTCTGTTCAAGGGTGGATGTGCTTATTGTACGTTATTCCACAGAAGAGTGTTTCCCCAGCTAGGAACTGAGGAAGGCTACGTCACCAAGAAGAAAAATGGTTATGACTGGCCATTGGTGCTATGTAACATCTTTCAGTTCTTTTGTAGTATTTTAGCCCACATTCCTGAAATAAAAAGGCAGAATAAATATATGTAGATACCTATCCTTTTTGTCTTCTCTGGATCTCCTGTTGAGAGTCCAAGCCCTCCAGAAGTGTTACAAAACTCTTGGGCTCTCTACTGCTTTTCCCAGCATTGCAGGAGTACCATTAGGAAGAGACTTCAGAAAAATCAAGTGAACATGCTGCTGCAATAAACAGTTGAGCATTGTTACAGGCAGGTTTTAGGCACAAGAGATCTGTGAGTAATGGATGGATTAGTCATAAATAATCATTGAACAAATAGCTCAATCTGTATGAACAGCAAGGTGGTTTTGACTTCAAAAATAAGAATGGAGTTTGGAAATTGTTTCCCATGTGAGGGTTTTAACAAGACCTAAAGGAACTAAAACATCTACAGTGAAACACTCATAGTCACAAGCCAGGTGGGATTTGTTCTCAACGCAGAGAAGGCACTTGCAGTACAAAAGCATCTGGTGCTCTCAGTAGTGTGTCACACAGCATAGTGAGGGGCATCGTATGTGGAGCTAACATAGCATTTTGCCATAGCATTTTGCAGGACAGCTTATCCAAAATTAAAAGGACGTTCGTGAATGTGTAGACAGAGATGAGGGTTTTCATATAGAAGGCATATAGAGAGCACTGCTTCTAGAACATCTTCATGAACTATTACTTTCCTATGACTGAAACAGTAAGCCAGGCATTTTGTATATCTACAGATAAGAGCTTACCCTATATTCTTCAGCAAATTCAGTTGTAAATCACATAGAAAGGTTAACCTGGTGAGCCAAGTTTAGCTGTGTAAAAAGTAAATATATGGGGATATGGGAGGAAGTGTGACTGGAGACTCAAAAGTGAAGGTGGAAGAGTTCCAACTTGTTTTAGGAAACAGCATGAAATCTGAACAAATACTTGAGATGTAATAAATAATACACTTCCAGATAGCTGTGTAAGCTGTGTGTACCCTTTGCATAGGACTTGATTGGCTTCAGATGGGTTGTAGGAAAGGTCCTCCCTATTTTCTGTGTCTCTTCACCTGGTGCTCTGCTGCCCTGCGGCAATGGGAGATGCAGAGCTACCAAGGCTTTAATTTTGCAGCAGCAATATTCATTTTTGAGGACAAGAGAGACAGAGGCAGCATGGCCTTGGAGCGGGGGACTAGACCTGTGTGTGGGGGTCAGCAACTGAAAGGAAGGAGGATTTGCTGTGAAAAGCATTGGCTTCTTGCAGTCTGTCCATGCAGAGTGTGGGATGTCTGCAGTTCTCCTTCCCGTGTGAGGGAGTGATGCGACTACAACGCTGATTTCTATCCGTCTTGTCCTCCATGTTTCATGGGCACAATTCCTGTTACAGAAGAGTGAAATGTGGCTGCTGAATGGCAGAGTAGTCTGACAAGCTACTTAAGAAAATATATTTCCATGTGATCAGCTCTGAATAGCAATTTGCTCTAGACATCTGAAAATAAGTATCTGACAACTCATTGAACTCTAGCACGATTACTAGTGTTGTCCTGTTACAAATAGGGGCTTCGTGTGTTAGCAACTGCCTTACGTGGTGTTTGCGGCTGCGGAACTTGTACCGCAGCTGAGAGTACAGGTTTCATCTGTGTGTGTTGGTGATGATTTGTTAGATATTGTTTTGAGGAAAGCCATTTTAGACAGGGTTTTAAAGAAAACAAACCCATGACCTTTCTCTGAAACAAAGCCTTTCTTTCCTTATTCAGAGTGTGCCCAGCAGGTTGCCATACTACTGGGAGGCATTTGTGTTCTTGAGTGTGTTTTGTTTTCTTTTGCCTGTTACTTTCCTTTGGCCCTTTGAATCAAATTGCTCACTTGCAATCTCCTGCTGTTTGTTTGCAACAGTTGAATTTAATGGAAACCTTCTAATTATATCCTTATCTAAGAGTGTTGTCACTTTACTTGAGTACTGAAGTACTGTTTGAGATAAAAAAGCCACGTTGCTCTGCTTTTCGGCTGGACTAATCTTGCAGTGTGACAGGTATATTTTGTGAATTATGTTTCTCTGTGATCATTCATCCTTTTAATTAATTGAATGGCAAATCAGCATGAAACAGAAGAGTTATGGCTGAAGAGAGCGAATATTATCAGCCTGTAATGTCCAGCATGGCCGTGTTGTCCATTTGACCTGTGGAGTATTAGAGGACAAGAAAGTTGTCATCACACTTTGATTCCTTAGACCTTGCCAGACTTCTGAGGTGCAGCCCACAGACCAAGAAACCCTCATCCTCAAAACCATCAGGCATCTGAAACACACCAGCAAAGTGTTATATGCAACTCAGGTGCCAACGTATTAATAGCACTCTAGGGAGAGCCCCATTTCATCTGAAGAACACTCTTTGTTTGTCTGGACAAGCTGCAGCCACGTCTCCTAAAACATTTGGAACAAAAATTCTCATTAATTGTTAAGTCCTTTATTTATCGTCCTATTCTCTGACCACAATAGATCAGTGTGTATTTAATAGTCAGAACTGGAAGATCAAACCTTGAAATATTTTTTTTCATTACCCTCAATCCTCGTTCTTTTTCTGCCCTCACTTCTTGAGCCTTCAGAGTAGCTATCAGCCTTACCAAAGTCTTCACCAGGAAGAAACTTCCAATGGACTGAAAAGACCAAAACCAAACAGAAGAAACAAACAAGCAAACGAAAACCCACCAAAAGACAGCTGAAACCAAGCTGTGGTGTTTATAATAAATGCTTTGGAGGACAGAGCTGTAGGAACTCCTGAAACCTCCGTATGCTTTGAATACGGTAGACTCTGTCCAGAGCAGTTGTGCCATCATGGGAATTGTGTGGGTGACTCTGCACTCAGATGCTTTCCTGCAGACAGTTGGTGAAGGGCAGGAACACTCTGTTTTCAGCAGGAAACATCTTTCATCTCTTCCCATCATCTTCCTGGCCTTGATCCTTATGAGTTATTTAAAACAAAACCCTAAAAAAATGAGAATAAAACAAAGCTTTACAAAGGTGAACTTGGGAAATTAAACTATTTGTAACTCTCCTGGATATCCATAATGGATAATGGTAGAGATACAGCATAATGGATAATGGTAGAGATACACCATAATGGTAGAGGTAGCCCTAGGTATGTGTATTGGCTTTATAATTTCACTTGTAATTATACCCTGCTCTCCTGCTTTGCCCTTCTTGGTCTCCCCTTCTCCCTTTGCCTCACCAGCTAGTGCCCTTCTTGTCTTATGATGTGCCTCGTGTTCTACCAGCAACTTGTTTCCTTATGAATTTAGTTTTGAAGTTCTCTGCATTTGTTCGTTTCTGAAGAGGTTTGTGCATACCTGGGTGAAATCACTGGGCAAAGTTTCAGCTGTGTCAGCTGGTATCGTAAAGGATGCTGTTGCTCTCTGGAGACCCGATCTCCCTAATATTATTTTGATAGTCTGCTATTTTAAGCCACAATCAAAAACGAAATAAACCCCTCATTTGATTGCTAAAAGAAAGGCATACCACAGACTTACCGTAAGTCTCTTGAAAAAAAGCTAGTAGGATTAAGTGCTGTCTGTGCCTTCCCAGATGGTGAAGCTAGCAAAAGATTACACTTAGAGATTTTGTGAAACTGTTCTAGTTGCCCAGAAATAGTTATAATATGTGGGATGCTTGGGTAATATTAAAACAATTCTTTGCATAATACTGTAACTTTCACTGTCAAATGAAATTGTCACAGCTCTGAATTTTAATGATCCTTATTTATGCTGCATCTTTAAGATCCTGTTAAAAGAATTAGAATTTTCAAATTTCACAATATGGTGGTATTTGTTGAGAGTGAAACACTAATGCGGTTCTTATAGGTTCTGCTTCTGCTACAAAAAGAAAAGGGGTATTTTCCTCTTTTATTCCAATTTCAGAGTCTGTTTCCAACCATTGCTACCATGCCTTCTGTTTTTCTCAGGACCTGGCAGAGGGATGGGAAGTGTAGGAGGACAGGCAATTGATGTTTAATCCTTCATATGTTTTCTGATTTATACTAGGGCTGATTATACATGCATCTAGAGCAAACAGACACACATGCATATTCTAAATAGAGATACATTATGATTTTCCTGCTACAGACAAACACTGTATCATCTTCCACGGCCTCTGTGGTTTGTGCCTCGTAAAGCTCATTATGTATTTTTGCTTCTGCACTGTTCTTGCAGATGAGAAAGCTTTGATAAAGATTCATTGCTTGCGAAGTCTTGTTTCTTAGGAGATTTTGTCAAACTGTCTCTTCTTAAATCAAATTTGGGCCTTTCGTATACTAATTAAAAATAAAAACTATAGAATTTCCTTAAGTGGTTGTGATAACTGAGTGGTTGAGCGATCATTTTAAGTGAAGGTTGCAATATACCAAATGCTCTGTATAAAAAATAAAGACACCCCAGTGGTGTTCTGAGAGCATTGCTGTCGCTAATGCAAGAGCAGTATTGCTACTGCTTTATTACAGGACTGAATTTGGCCCTTGTATCTCTTCGGTCCCTATAGGTAAGGTATCCGCTTTGCAGAATTGCCCTTTATTCCAGGATTAAACACCTGGATGAGTCTGATAGCTGCTCCCAAATTGTGCTTTGGAGGTTTCCCGACTCCCTGGTGGTGTTTGCCAATGGTGGGGAGTACTGTGAGGAGGGTTTCATGCAGTTCTTCTGTTTGGGGTGAGGGTTTTTTGGTTTTCTCTTTGGTATTTTAAAAAAAGGGTAAAAAGAAACATCTGTCTTCACATGAAAGATATGTATCTGTAATGACAGTGAATTATTTCCGTATTATTGAGCATTTCCTGCTTTGGTAATTATTGTTGCGTAGCAGTGCTGTCTTTGGAGTTGCTGCCAAATTGGTTTATAAATCTGCAGAGACTGCAGCTACAAGGGAAGTCTATTAAAATAGCACTGATTCGTTTTATAGGATTTCTTTCACATTTTGCAATTTCCAGGTTGCAGAGTACAGACATAGTTCTTACTACTTAGTACTGGTTTTGAAGTCATAAACCACTCTTTATCAACGTTGACAAAATTCAAGGTGGCCATCATGCTATCTGGAATGAGAAGGGAAAGCTATGGGGACATTCCTGGTGGGGATGTGTAGGACAGATCAAATCACTTCCAGTGGAGACTTTTGAGCTCTTCTCCATAGACAGAGCTGTTGGGGAGTTCAGCAGAAGCACAAAGATGCCAAGCTGGCATGTTTCAAAAGAGGAGACAACACAGAAGGTTTAGGAGATGAATCACTGCTTATTGTAAGTAGGCAGAGCTGAAGGCTTTGACATTTTGATAGTTTAGGTTCTGCTTTTAGAGTTGAGGCATCTGTGAAAAGACACGCTGTGCTTTCCAGGCAGCCTGGCCATTTCTCTTCGTTGTATCTGTAACGTGCCTCAGAACGGTAGGGTAGATAAGGTTTTGCCTCCACATGTCATGTTGTGGGGGCAATGGGATTTGTTCTAGTATCAGCATCATTTAAGGGATGCTGGAAGAGCTGCAGGGTGAAGAAGAGGGCTGTGGAAGTTGCTCCAAAGATACAGTAAGTGCCTTAGAGCAGGAGACTTGGATATCTTCTATCCAGTAGATCAAAAAAAGGTTGAGAAATGAGCTGATTAGGTTTATGAAAATATTTATGAGAAAAATGTGTTATGAAGGCACTCTTTTATCTACTGAAGAAAAGCAGAAAAGAACTGAGGCCTGGAAGCTAAAACTGTTAATTCAAATGGGAAATGAAGCACCAGGCTTCTGTGGGGTGGTAGGTAATTCAGGGTGCTCTCAGGGAAATGGGTGAAGCTCCCATCTTGCAGTCCGAACCGGACAAGTGAATACTCCAATGACACCATGTTGATCCTGAGATATTTCAGTCATATATAAGGTTCTGTGATAGATTAGAGGGCTGACTAGATAACGAATTTCTCTCTTCTGGTTTCAGAACTTTTTTGTAAATATGCTTATTAACTATTTTCATAGCAATTGGCTATATTGGTTATAACTTAGCTAGAGTCTTTCACATGTAACTACTCAGTGTTGCTTACTCTCATCTAATTAGAGATTGTGACAATCTTTATTAATAGCTATGGAGATGCTCTGCACTTTCACCCAGTTAGAAAAGATTATCTCAGATGGGGTAGTAATTAAGCAATTAGCTGAGCAGTGGCTGAACCCCCAAAAGCCACGTACATTACAAAATAGGTGTGCATGGTAGTTGTCCCACCTGGTGTCTGAGCTGTAAAACCCCAAGTTGTAGAACGGCCCTGGGGAAGCAGCTGGGGAGTGATGTGGCGGTGACGCCACCAGCGTTGCCACTTGCCAAGGGGCTGCCTTCCCACTTCAGAGGAGCGGCAGCCCACAGTTTGAGACTAACAGGGCTGAGATTTAAATGTTGTGCTTGAAGATGGTTTCTCACAACTGGTCTGCTAAATACCCAAAAGGATTCTGCAAAAGCCTATCTTTGGCAGCTTACCATCTTGAAAAGAAAAATATTTTAATTAGGGGGTGGCTGTACTTGAAGCGTTTATATTTCTGCTGGGCTATATCTTTGCATTTACCCTGGTGCTGCTTTGACTGCTAGAAGAACACTAACTTGTATTTTGATTAATTCTGATTAATTAAAGGCGAGCGTTTGCGTCACCACATTTCTTTCACCCTTTGATTTCATTTTATTCGGGCCCTGAGGAGTTATAAAATATCTATCGTCTTTCTGCAGTATCTACATAAATACTTAATTCTGAGGTGACTGTATTAATAGAATGTCTTGTTCTTTATTTTAGTTTAACGCATATATGTCATTTGGTAATGTGAGCAATGAAAAGAAAAGCTTGTTAAATTTCATGTAGAAAGCAAGCTATGGTCTCCTGTGAGAAACAATGTGCAGGGATCTCTGTACCTTTGTCTCCCTCTGTCTATTTTTATATATATATATATATGTGTGTGTATATATAAATATACGTATATGTATATGTGTATTTATAGATATATAGATATATCTCTGTGTGTGAATCTCTGAATATGTGTATTCGTGTATATACATATATATATACACACACACGTTTTAGAACATTACAGACCATGGGAATCAGCTATTTATCACAGAATCATAGAATAGTTTGGGTATAGAAGGGACCTTCAAAGGTCATCTAGTCCAACCCCCCTGCAATGAGCAGGAACATCTTCAACTAGATCAGGTTGCTCAGAGCCCCATCCAGCCTGGCCTTGAATGTTTCTAGGGATGGGGCATCTACCACCTCTCTGGGCAACCTGGGACAGTGTTTCACTACCCTCATTGTAAAAAATTTCTTGCTCATGTCTGGCCTGAATCTGCCCTCTTATAGTTTAAACCTATTGCAACAGGCCCTGCTAAAAAGTCTTTCCCCATCTTTCTTATAGGCTCCTTTTAAGTTCTGTTTGGAGACCTCACATGTGCTGAGGGCAGAGAGGAGCTTTTGAGGACATCTGGCTCAAGGCAAGGCCAACATTCTGACCCACCTGCTCTGCTTAGTCTTACCTTTGTGCTGACATTGTAAAGACTAGTATTTTCATCATCAGTTTTTCTTCCTGTTATCTTACTCCAGATAACTGGGGTTGGAAATACCATAAATGGGGTGGAAAGATCCAAGTGTAGTATCCTTTGCCTGTTTCAAAATTTGTATTAAAATGAAACTGATTTTGCAAAACAAACAAAGAAAACCCGTATAACTTTATGGGTAAGAGGAAGCCAGATGACTTGGAGGACAGATGTGCACTTGTTTATCCTGACTCTCAGGGGTCAATCCATGCCTTGAAATTTTGTAGAGGAAAATTTTAGCCAAGCTTGTCCAAGGAGCAGGGCTCTGAGTTGAATACTGGGATTATTGAAATATCTCGATGTATCTGTCTTCTTTGGCCAGGCTTGGCTTGCAGGCAGGATGGGCATATTAGCCAGTGAGTCAGCACAGGCTTAGCTGGGAATTTGGCATAACACAGCTGATTCTTCCTCTAAGAGGAAGGATGTGGAGAAGGAGCTGGAAATACTCTCAGAAGATCAATGTTGTTTCATAAGAGAAGGAGAGAACACAGGGGCTGTTGTGACAGCTGGGACAGAGACAGGTATGGCATTATTGTGCTTCAAAAGGCATAAGGATGTGAGAAACCAAGTTTCATTAGCTCTGCTGCTAATAGAGCATCTTGCTCCTCCCCAAATGTGAAGGCTCCTGCTGCTTCTGCACTCAGCTCAGGTGGCTCGAGTCTCCTACACTACAGTGTGTTTCTCAAATAAGTAAATACTGTGAATATGGAGGTTTAATATTCTGCCATTTAGAACTGTATTTATATTCGGTTTCATGTCAGAGTTGCTGTATCTCAGTGTTGCTAACAAGGGAGCATTGATGGTATCACTCCAGTCTTCTGAAATGCAGAGGAGACAATGAAGCCATTTCTCGACCTTCAAGGGAGCATCAGTGCCCCAGTTCTGAATTATTAATGTGTTAAAGCAAGGACCGCTTCATATCATAGAGCAGAAATAAAACATGCCAGAAATAAGCTTTTTAGCATTATGTTGAAGTATAATCTATTCTTAATGGAATTCTTTCTCTAACTTGCTAGCCTGTGTGTTTAAAAACATTGATCTGTTAAAATACTTTATGTTCCAAAATGCCATTTGGAGCATTTATTTCTGAACACCACACATCAGCTAACTAGAAGCCTAAACAGTTTTGCTAAAGGTGTTTTTTTATTTTTAATTGTAGTACTTTTTTCTTGTGGAGCACGTAGATGATTTTGAACGCTGTTTGAGTTGGTTTCAAAAACAAATGTCCCATCCAGCACCTTTAACTTTTAGAACAAAATATGCCCAAAAAATCCATAGTGTCTGTGCTAGTCTTTTAATCAAAATGGGCCAAAGGTGATGACATCACCTAATACAACATAGTAGTAAGGGTTTGAAAGTTTAACGTTGCCAGACTTCCTTCAAATTCTGGATATCAGGATTGCTAGGTTAAATCTGATATCCTCCAGCAGAATTTGACATGCATGGCATCTCTAAATTTCAGCAAAGCTGCAAGTCTAACGCTGCCTCTTAAAAACTCGCTTATACCAGTGGAGTTGAGTTGGTGTATGGTCTAAGACAAAGATGTTGGTGTGCTTTTCTACATTGTCTTGCTTGTCTTTGCCTCCACATAAAAGAACTGGGATATAACTTTTTGGGGGGTTGAGAGACCAAACTATTTTTGTGATAAACTACTGAGGTATCTCAGCTTGCAATCCAGATGGCATATTAATTGTTCATATGAGTTATTACTTTAGGGTTTAATTATACCTCTGAAGTCAGTAAAGTAGCTTCCCTTTGGATTAAGCTATTTGAGAAAGTAAGGCTTTGGGAGTATGTATGAATTGGGGTGGGAGAGATGTTCTGGAGCAGTGAATATATCATTAGTCTGGCATAGAGGTGGTTTGACTTTCAAATAGGAGAACGTGATTCTCTAGATATGTATTTATTACTTTGATTCATGTAAGTAAAAATTTTATTAAGGTGGCAAGACTTGGGAATAAATATCTTATACCTGTATTACTTGAAAAATCAGCATAGGAACAAAGTTTTGCATATGTGGTAGCATCTCTTCTGGTCACTGAACATTAATCCTTAGTGTTTCTTTTTTTTTTCTTTTTTTTTTCTTTTTTCTTTTTCCTAAAGGATTGCTATTATGAGTGTTTCATTGTAAAATTGGAAAAGCATGTATATGGCCTAAGGTTAAGTCTCGAAGCTATACAGGAGCTTAATGTTAATTGTTCTATAAATGATGCTCTGTCCACTGTCACAGGGCCTGGCTCATTTGAGGCTCTTCTTGTTCTTTAGGGACCTTCCCTGTTGTTGGGGTGGTGTATTTTCCATCGTGGGCTTGAAACCAGTCCACTGTGCGCACTAAATTACAGTCTGGTAGCACACAGTGCTGTTTGGTGTGTGAATGTGGCACATGCTATATTGCTGGAGGGCTAATTGTGGTTGTCTTTAGAAAGTCAGAAGCACCCTCGTTTCGTCCTTGGATCTCTTTCATTTTAGTAAAAGTTGTAGAAAGAATCTCTTGAGTTGTGACCAGAAGAGCCACAGCTGACTTAGGCGGTGTAAGCAAAGTGGTGCTGGGAGGTGTCTGGGAGGACTTGGGTGACAGATGGTGCCCTCATAGCTGTTGGTGGCTGAAGACTGATTTGTGGCCATCGGGGCCTGGAAGCCCTCCAGGTAGGAAGTTTATATGTCGACTGTGTTGTTGTGGACCGGCCTTTTCCCACTCAATGCATTGCCTTTGCTGATGATGTGAATGTGGAGTTTTCTCCTGCAGTGGAGAAGGTACAAGTCCCTGAACAGCCCAAGTGTTGTGCCCTGGTCATGCTTGGTTGGAGAACTGGAGAGAGGAAAAATTTCTTGTCAGAGGCAAAACAACAAAACATGCCAAAAATCTTAACGGTTGGTGCCAGAGACCAGGAAAGGCTCATAGGCAGTTACAGATGGAGGAGGCAAATGGAGCAGCTGGTGGAAGCCTTGCTTTGATCAGTAGTGTCTGAGGCTTGGGTGAAGGCCATGGGAAGGAACATGATAGCCACGGGCAGTGGTGGTGGCTGACAGAAAGGTGCCATTAAGCGTAGCAAGCAGCTGTTATGTGAGGGTGATCCCCAAGCTGGGTTGATGGCCTGCAATTGCTGGATTGATTTGTTAATCACTGTTTTCTTTTCCAGTCTGTGCTGGAAAAGTATGTTTCAGAGCATGGTAATCTGTTATTCTTAATGGCAAATGAACTGGTTTGTCCCTTAAGGCTTCCTCTGTAGTACCTTGCAGGTGCTGCGCCAGCTGAAAGGAGAGGTTGGGTCTGCTGCAGAGAAGTTACATCTGCTTATCCCACCTTGCTTTTGAGGGCGTCCTTCAAATTGCAATGTGCAAGTTAAGCAGTTCGCCTGGCAACAGATGTGTGGTGAGATAGCAAGAGCAGAAAGACACAGAGGAGCAGTACAATGCAGAGCTATAGGATAAATAAAAAATGATCCGGCTGAGGTGAGGTGCAAAAAACTGAAGTCTGTCCATGCTATTGCAAGGCAGGCTGGATGAAAGAGGAGACTGGGTTTGCTGTCACTAACGAGTCAGGGAAAGAAGAGAAGGAAGCAAGTGGCTGCAGAGCAGGGAAAGAACGATCAGCCATGTGATATGCGTTAAAATAACTTGAAGGTGATGCAAACAAATGGGGGTTCAGCCTGGTTACTGGCGCAGCCACGTCAGGAGCGATGCCTCGCAGGTGCAAACTCTTGCTGTAGGCAGTTCATGCTGCGGAGTGGTGACATGGCACGGACTACAAACCCTGTGCCATGGTTTTCGGACTGATTGAGGGTTTTGGGCCAGGCTGTCTGGTGCTCTCAGGCGATGCCTTGGTGCAGTTTGGGGCTGTGCACGAGCCAGGGGTTCTTCCAATCGACAGCATAGATAAGGCAGCCCTGAGGTGAGGTAGAGGATGGTGGAGGGAAGGTTTAGATGTACAGTCGTGAGCTGTGCTGTTTCAGAGGAGAGGCTCTGCATCCTCATATTCTGTCACGTATACAAAAGCTTTAAAAAAACAGAAGAGGAAGGAAAGGCAGAGCAACTGGAAAATAGACTAGAGGGAAAAGGCCTGTATGACTATACAGACTGTGAAGGGAGAAAACAGAAGACAAGACCTAGGTATGAAGAAATATTCAACCTGCAGTACAGCCTCAAGAGTCAAGAGGTTGCTCTTATAAAGTTAAAAACCTAAACAAACCAACCCTAAAACACCACAACAGAAAGCCCAACCAACCAACCAAAAACCCCAACCAAAAAGACCTACTAGAGTATAAGGGAGAGTGTCTTAACGTCATGCTTGTTAGCTTCATGGTAATGATTAACAAGATGTTGGGGGAGCAGGCATGAGGTGACAACAGTGGTCAAAGGGAGATCTAGGAATCATTCTCCAATCCTCTCCAAGGCTGTCATGAGAAGATGGCCACACACCTCTACAACAGCTGCTGAGCCTGCCTTGCTTTGAGATTTGCCCTTTTCTGGATTTAGTTTAGAAAGGCTATATCTTTTACTCTTGCTTTGTTCGTTCTTGCCTTGAAATCCCAATAAAAACCCCAAGAGCTCCGAGGTCAGAACAACTGCTGTGATACTATGCCTAGATGGCTGGGGTGGTGGTGGCAAATTAAATTGGCAAATGGAGTGGAGGGACTCAAAACTCTATACTGGTCTCCCATGCAGTGTCGCAAGAAATTCTTTCATACCTTAGGAGTCCAGAACCCAATAGGATTTATCACTTTGATATTGCAGAGACCTGAGATGGGAATTTCAGATTTATGTGGTACTTATAGTCACTTGATCTCAGTCTGATTTTAGAAAGTGCTTAATAACAGATGTCATTACTCATTCAAGATACTGAGAATAACCTTTTCATGTTCTTATTAAGAAGAATATGAGCCACAGAGAAACATTCATCAAACTGTGAATGAATTGTTTCTTGTGTAAGTCTAATAAAGGCTTCAGTGAAGTGACTTGAACGCTTTTCTGACTGTTACTAGAACTCAGAGGTCACCTGGTCTGTGGAAGCAGGAACAGATTGACAGTATGTCATAGGAAGTAAATTCTTGAGCAGGGACTGTTTATTACAGAGAGGTGCCTATTAGATGACTTGAGTGCAAATATCTGTAATAATGATTTAAAAAAAAAAATCCCTGTTTAAACTTGAACATTCTCATAGTCTCTAGGCAGCGCCTTCAGACATGGTGTGAACTGTAGAGTTGTCATATGCAGGGACAGGAGTTGGACTCGATGATCTTTATGGGTCCCTTCCAACTCAGGTCATTCTATGGTTCTATGATTGTCGAGACTAAATCTGTATCTGTGTTCATTTCCTCCAAAAGGGTCATTTCTGTCTGTTCTCCAACTGAAGAATTTGAAAGGCATCATTATGGCTCTGAAATGCTGTTAATTTCAAGTAGGAATAAGTCTGACACAAAGAATTATAACAACCTTTCATTCTCATGGAGCAAACTAGTTATGAAAATGAATTGTAACACTGATTAAGGCATAAAAACCCCAGATGAACCCAGTACTTGGGCCTATCTGATGACTTGCAGGGCTCGTAACTCCTCTTTGCATTAACTGCACAGACAAGAGTTCTGTGCAGCAGTCAGGCACTTGTCCCAGGGTCATCAGTTGGCATCTGCCAGCAGTTTTCACTGCATTTGCTTCTGTTTCCTTACATGTATTTAACTAATACTGCTAGTCTGTTGTTCTTTGACTGCAGTTTCTGTGCTTTTTTCTATAAAAAGAGTTCTTGAGTTGTTGAGTAAAAGAAAGCTTTGCCATTTGTTTCAATGGAGGCAGGGTATGGCCGAGACTCACTGTGCGTGTCCAGAATGTTGGTCTGCACATGCAGTTGTTACATCTGAAGGTCAATTTATGTAGTCAGCTAAAAATGTAACCTAATTATATGGTTCAGTGAGAAATTGTGTAGTACAGCCATAGCTAGTGAAATCTTATGTGAAAGGAACATGCAATTTGAAAACAGAATCATCATCTGTAAACCCAGAGAAAAAAAACCTGCGTGAGGATTTTGTTTTTCCTAAAAGCCACAAATACAATGATACAGCACTTCAAACATGGACTCGGCATACATGTTGTGGTTTTGTTTGGGCTTGAGATTTTTTGGTTTGTTTGGGTTTTTTTCGGCTAGATAGCAGTGACTAGCTTAAGGATACTGTCCCTTTGTTGGAAGAACTTTGGTCCAATATTTCACTTTGAGAATGTAACATTGCTGGTGGTTAAAACCCAGGAATCTGTACTTTGGGGAGAGCCTGGGTATAATAGGAGTTGGTTGGGGATTTTTCAGTTTGTTTTTCCTTATTTGACGCTCATCACATACAGTGTGGCTCAGTAGCATGGATGGGTTTCAGTATAGAATCATGAAATTGTTTTCATTGGAGAAGACCTTTAAGATCATGTAGTCCGACCATTAACCTAGCACAGCCAAGTCCACCTCTAAACCCTAAGACCTTCATCCACACATCTTTTAAATACCTCAGGGGATGGTGAGTCAATGGCTTCCCTGGGCAGCCTGTTCCAATGCCTGACAACCCTTTCCATGAAGAAGTTTTTCCTAATATCCAATCTAGACCTCCTCTGGCATCAGTTCTAGCATATAGAGAAATGGCCTTGGTCAAAAGCATTTTGAGATTGGTCATGATAACTGCAAAGTCCACATGGCGAGGGGAATGGCTGCTTCCCTGGGCACTCGGGGCGGGTATTGCTGAGCACCTGGAATAAGAGGAATGTTTCACCCTGAATTATGTGATCTAGTATAAATTAAACCCAAAAGAAACCAAAATGGCTATGTGAATGTCAGTAGAGGTCATGTTTATTTATTTTTATTTATTTATTTTAAAAATATTTTTATCTTTTTATTTACTACACCTAGCAGGGTCTCTTCCCTTTTCACTCTGAGGGCGTGCATCCCCCTCTGTGCAACCATCATTCTTTGTCACCTTTGAGGAGACAGAGTTTCTCAGCTGCTTCAGGTGGCTACCACCTCTACACACATTTATGTTCCAAGTCAAGAACTTAAGAAAGCCTTATGTTATGTTTTTGCAAGTTATTGTGTTAACAAAAGACTAAAGTGCTGTTTCTCCATCAAGGATGAATTTCCCTTTCTGTTGCACCAGCTAAGGCCATTGTCACACCAGGGCCACTTTTCATCCTGCTTATTCGCTTTAGCCCAGACCTTTTTGTGGTCAAGAACGGCAGTGACAGAGGGAAGGAGCCCAGGATTAACTGTGGTGTTTCACTTGCCGGTTGAGCCAAATCCTTTCTTTTCTGAAGCTCCTGCTGTGGTTTGAGGCAGTGTTGTGGGCATCCTCATCACAGGTGGCAATCCTATTACAAGTGGAAATTTGCTTTTTTTTTTCGGAGTGCTTATATTTAATGAAAAGTCCTAGTTCTTGCTTTTTGTTTTTGTAAGGGTATTTCCTTTACAAATTTGGCACCTTCAGAGTAAGGAGTTTCTGATCTAGCTGCTGTGCAGAGAATTTGAATGCACTGCAGAAAAGGACTGCACTTCAGAGCAGGTGCATGTTTGTACTTCTGAACATTTTTTAAAGATGTGAGAAACATCCATTTTCATAGCCCTCTCTAAATGCTTCCTTTATCTAATGCATGTTTTTTTTTCTTTTTATTTGCTGCTCCATCCCTCGTTGCCCCCCAGCCCCAGGCACCCAGGGGCGGCAGCCGCCCTCCATCCTCATGTGCTCCCTCCCAGCTGGGACAGTGTAGCCAGTGACCTGTGCTGCACTATTCCTGCTGAGTGCGTGATGTTCAAGAGGCTCAGATTATATCCTTCCTGGTAGTGTAATGGTTGATCTCTTTTGCCTATGACTTGATAGTAACGGTGAATTACAGTGCTTCTTCAGATCCCTAGATGGTGTATTACTTTTTCTCTTATGCTGTAAAGCGAGTTTAATAGCAGTATTTGAGACTGTTGACCTCCACACTCAGTGTTTGACACTGATTATAGCAATATTAATCTGGAGGTTCTGAAATTGTTAGAAAGATTACTTTTTCTCTTGAATTTGTGTGCTAGCAGGCATTAGTACTGGCTATAGGATGCTGAATGTAGATTTTTCTTTTCCATGCTTTCAAGGGAGTACTACACCATGTATGGGTTACTTGCCTAGGGAGGAACCTGTTACCCTGAGATCCACTAGTTCATTCAAGAAAACAAAAAAGGAGGAAATATAAACTAATATACATCAGTACTTTTAAAAACACATATTTTAAAGCAATTTTTAAAAACAGAGGAGATGAAAGGAAATTTTAAATATTTATCTGATTAATGTTTTTCATAGCTGTTTGACTGAGCGCATACACTGTAATCCAGCTTTCACACTGTATGCTTGACTTGGTCGTTGAATATTTTGTTTTCTCTAATTCAACAAAGTTGCATCCTTGCCAGCCTAGCTACCGACTTCACTAACAACATTCCTCTTCTCCTCTCTTTTGTTGTGAAGTCTACATAACTGATCTCTGGAGAAAAAATGGCAGTAAGTTTCAGTTGTGGCTGTCACTGACCTTGCCCAAGGTATTCTGTAGGATTTGCTCTGGACGTTGGCTGTGTTGTACCACCACAGCACTCTAGTGTTATTACGCAGGTAACAAACAAGAAAAATGGGGTTAAGGTAGAGATTTAATTTAATCTGCACACCTATCAACAGCAGCGCTTTTATGGGTTGGCACACCAGTTTGGTATGGTTTTTAATAGGAACAAGTTCTTAATTTATCTTATATCTTTAACTGACCTGAAGCTGTTCAATTGCATGGTGAAGGACAAAAGTCTTTTTCAAAGCGTCTCTGGCTGATGTAATATGCTGAGCCAGGACCAGCCAGGCCAAAACATTGGGCCACCTGTACCTGGGTCCACTGGCCTGCGTTTCTGCAGGAATCCAAATTTTGGTGCTGCTGCTTGTTTGATGCTAGTGCTTTTTTTGACAAACTGGTATCTAGTAGTCTTCGTTATTGCTGTCTGCTTCAGGCTGATTGCTAGCAGTGATACTAATTTAGCTTTGAAAATAAACACTTCTTTTTCCAGCCTAACACCATTGGTTTTGGACCCGACACAGCTTTAGGAAAAAAAAAAAAAAAAAAATAGAGGAAACAAAACCTTTTTTCCCCCAGTATTTTGAATCGGAAATTTGCAGATGTTTGGCAGGACAGCTCTTCCCCAGTGCAGAAGGCATCTCATGCAAATCACGAAAGTGGCCTCCTCTGTTTGGCGTGAGCCTCTGCTTCTAGCCAGCTGCGGGCATCCTGAGCTGGAGTGAAATTCAAAGGAAATCAGGAGGCTTAGTGACAGATCCAGATCATATCAGCCCTCGGGACATGTCTTCCTGAGTCTGTGTTTAAGAGCCCATTTGGCAGTACTGACATCTTATGAGTGGGCAACTCCAGTGAGTGAATAAAAAACCAGTTGATTCAGCTGTTTGGGAATGGAGAGCACAGACAGATAAACTCTGTTTAGCCCAAACTTGGTAGATTAAGTTCCACATATCTGTTATTATGTGGCTGATACTGTTGGCTGCCTCACTGGTCATGCCCACCTGCAGCTGAGAATCCATAGGATTTGATATTTTGTACAACAGGAGTCAGTTCTTGTCATGTGGCTCTTTGCAGGAAGCTGATGGTGACAGGTGAGCATCCACTGCTCCCATGTACCTCTGCGTCCCGGGCAAGAGTTGTTATTTCACAGTTGGTATATTTGCAAAGGGCCTTTTTCAATCAATTTCACATGTTCAGAATGGGAATGTATTCCAGCAGGAAGAAGTAATCGTAGTGAAGGAACCTTCTGGCAGCTCTGCACCTGGATTGTGCCCAGGCCTGTGTGAAGGATGGAGGAGCAGTGTCACAGCGGGGACACGTGTCCCCAGGCATGGCCCGTGGACTGGCCCAGGGACCTCACAGCTGCCGCCTTCTTCTTCCCCAACAGGTAGAGAAGGGCTTCTAAAACGCAGCAGTGAAGTTCATGGCTTGGAAATAAAGAAGGAACGCTGCTCTAAATACATTTTATTTACTTATTGCTTTGGTTTTTACCTCTGTTTTTGCTTGCTGTCCTTAAAGGTGGAAGCAATCGTGAAAAGTTTTTGCTTTGCTATATGTAGCTACTGTGTGGATGTTGCTGGGAGAAAAAGAAACATGGAGGGGGAGGAATGATCCACAAATGTTTTTTTTGATTAAGATAGTTGTGTGTATTGTTTGGCTGGTTTAGGGGACAGATATGGGTAGGTGTCTGTGTACACTGATTTTTTTTTTTTAATATATATTTTCTTTTTCCTGTTTGTACAGTATCTCTACACTGATCTGCTTTTATCCTGTGAATGGGTGTCTTAGGTATTTATGCTTATCATATATAATTTCTTTCTTGAAACATCTTGCCTAACTTCATTATTTGAAAAATATGAAAGAGAGAGTTCCCTGTTCAAATCCTTACTCATGGCTTATTACCAAAGTATTTACATGGAAGTGTGCAAAGTGTATATGTGTCTTGGGGGCTGGGGGAGAAGAGGCCTTTTTCTTCATTAACCAGGATATACCTGCAAGCAGGTACAGAGATCTGGGTGCTTCTCCATCTGAGCTCAGAGAGTCACAGATGAAAGCATTATTTCTGCATCACGTGGAAAGGAGCAGTGTTCATACAATTACTATGGTACACTTATAATTGACAAGGAGAGGCTATGTGGGCAGCTTCCATCAATTCTGGTCAAATTAATGAAATCCTTCACAGAGGACCTCTTGATATTTGAGTACAAAGTAAGTGCTAAAAGGCCTCTGTTCATTAATTTTTAACAGCCTTCCAGTCTTTTGATTTTTTTTAAGGCGAATCATAAAGCAATAATTCACAGGGGAAAAATTTGTCACATTTAAGCAGCAGCAGAATCTTGTGGGACTTTGCAGAGGAACACATTTCCTAATGTGTGACTTCTAAAAATTACTGTTGGGAGGTGTGTTTTTCACCCTCATGCTGCAGGTACCTGGAACACCTTCATCATCAAGTATGTGTTTATAGATTGGAAAATGCTTTATATTATACTAGGTAAAATGCAACAGGGGTGAAATGAGGTGATTGCACTTCAAAGCTTTCTAAAGCTATAATTTGTCAGGAAAAAGTGATTTTAGATTTTGACTGGGCTGTTTAGCCTGATGGCTTTGTGGGATAGCTGTCCTATTAGGTGAGGCTCTGGTGGTATAACCTCATGTTGCTTTTTGGTCCTCTAATGTTCTTCCAGAGGTGACTCTGGGGCTATGAAACCCAAATTCCCCATAGTATGGGACAGAGAGAAGGAGGAAAGCCAGATGCAAGGATCACGATGCTGTATCTCTTGAACACAAACACTGGAGATGAACTGCCAGGACATGTCATTCTCTACTGGATGTTTTATGTTCAGTGATATCCTTAAGCTATTAATCAAGCAGTAACATATGTTGCATAATCCAGTATTCAATTCTACTGGAATTATACATTCTCCTAATTTCACACATGGTTACTTAGTACCAGCAAAGAATAGTTGCAATTTTGTGCTCGGCTGTAACTTTAGATGAAACCTCTCACCTTCATTGTGTAAAATTTCTGTAGTTGTTAGGATTTTTCTCATGATTTTAATACATCTAGATTTAAAGTCAGGAGGCTTTGTCTTGAATTTTCTTCACACCTAAAATATAAAGAGAGGAGAAAAAATCAAGTTATGACAGAAGGTATGTGGTTTGATGATGAAAAGCAGCACAGCTCAATAACCTTTTAAATGTTTGCTTCAATAATCTCAAATTTGTTAAATTAAAGCGGTATAATCAGACAACACTCCACAGTTAAGACAGAGCAAAAATGACAACCCATTGAAAGACTAAGTATGTTCTTAAAGTCGTTCACAATTTCTCTAAAGGTACCGGAGGTGACTACTGTGGAAAGCTCGAGGTTTAGATGACTGTTTCATTCGTAGCACTGTAATCCTATGGAGTTGTAAAATTCACTTGAATTTTTCTGCATGTGCAAACCGAATGGCCGTATATGTCTCCGTCATCGCTGGCCTTGTGAGTTCTCCTTCAACATTGTATCCTCCTGAGGTTAAAGAAAAAAAAAGACAATAACTTAAAGTGCTGAATCATTAAAGCATGAACAGAGATGAGTCGTTTACTTTGAGAAACGTTGGAGGGATTTTTTTGTAGCAAAACCTGAGTTCATTTGTTACCTGCAATCCCCAGGCTAGAAGTTTATTTTGGAATTAAGTATTGGGTTATTGTGCAGGGATGTCACTGTTGAAGTTAAATACATGCAAAGTATGCACACTGCTTGACTTTTGTTTTCTCCCCCATAATATTCATGTTTGGTGCAAAGAAATTAACCTGTTGTAGGATTTTGACAACTGATGATCAGTAAAGGATGCTAGCTGGATATATATATTTTTTTTAATGCATTATTTAAAGAGGTGATTAGAGCCGGTTCCACTGCTTGCTGAGCTGTTGTAAACAGGGTTGGAGGCTTCTTACTGTTTCAGGTTGTGGAAAGATTGCATTTATCTCTCCCTGATTCAGCACGGGTCTGGGCTGAATGCTAAAAACAGAAACCCAATCTAAAGGTATTAAAAGTAACCTCCAAAAGAAGGAGAATATTTCTTTATTTCACTTTTCTGCTATGCCAAACAATTAACAGGTGAATTCCGCCCATCCTGTATCTCTTGAACTCAATCTTCTTCCTTCATAGCCAAGTCCTCTAAGATGATTTTGCAAATCAATTTGCTTATTGCTTTGCTCTCCTTCCTTGTGTCTGAAAGCAGTGGGCTTTAAACATGCTTCCCCCGCCCTCCGGGAAAAAAAAAAAGTGGGGGCAGGGCAGAAAAAATTGGGAATGGACTTCTTTTTTTACCCCAGGACTTAAGGTTTTCTTGCATGCCCCTACATAATGTGTATTCCTCATATTCAGGACTAAGACTTGAGTGTCAATGGGGCTGTATTTACTTGTCTCTTTTTAACGGTTTTACAATGAAAAACCTTTTTGCGGACAGGATAAACGACATATGTTGGTTTACACCAGATCACAGTATCACAGTATGTTTGGGATTGGAAGGGACCTCAAAAGATCATCTAGTCCAATGCCCCTGCTGAAGCAGGAACGCCTAGGTGAGGTCGCACAGGAACATGTCCAGGCGGGTTTTGAATGTCTCCAGAGAAGGAGGCTCCACAACCCCCCTGGGCAGCCTGTTCCAGTGTCTGTCACCCTCACTGAGAAGAAGTTTTTCCTCAAATTTAAGTGGAACCTCTTGTGTTCCAGCTTGATCCCATTACCCCTTGTCCTATCATTTTTTGCCACCGAGAAGAGCCTGGCTCCGTCCTCATGGCACTCACCCTTTATATATTTATAAGCATTAATAAGGTCACCCCTCAGTCTCCTCTTCTCCAAACTAAAGAGACCCAGCTCCCTCAGCCTTTCTTCATAAGGGAGATGCTCCACTCCCTTAATCATCTTTGTTGCCCTACGCTGGACTCTCTCCAGCAGTTCCCTGTCCTTCTTGAACTGAGGGGCCCAGAACTGGACACAATATTCCAGATGTGATCTCACCAGGGCAGAGGAGAGGGGTAGGAGAACCTCTCTCAACCTACTAACTACCCCCCTTCTAATCCACCCCAGATACCATTGGCCTTCCTGGCCACAAGGGCTCAGTGCTGGCTCATGGTCATCCCGTTGTCCACCAGGACCCCCAGGTCCCTTTCCCCCCAAAATTCCCATGTAAGCTTATAAAATTATTTTTGCTACATGTTTTAGGAGCAGATCCTGCTTTCTGGGAGCATGGAATATTGGTAAAATTTGTTTACTGTTTTTAAATGGAAGTATACTACTTACAATAATGTCATCCAATACAACCACTTATCTTTAAATACAGAGTCATTTGATTTATTCTTTGGTTTACCCATCTTATACGTTTTTTGAGCTACATTGTGCTTCTTGAAATGCCAAAGTTGTGTTGAGACTCAGGATAAATATGCTCAGGTACATCTCAGCTGCACCCTCTGTGAATGGCTCCTTTCTCACCATGGAGGTGGAGATCATTTTTCTGGGTTTCTTCAGGGGGTTGTCATTCCATGATGGACAATATTAGCCCTCTACTGACCTGACTTTGCTATGTAACACTGCAGCTTCCAAATTTAGTCTTTTTTAAAACAGTTTCCAGTGGAGAACAGAGGCGCAAGAGGTGATGAGATCCAAAATAATGAAATTTGCACTTAATTAAAAAAAAAAATAGAAGTTCCGGAGGGCGTATTAATCCATGCTGTTCCTCATGCTCTTCTGCAGGCATCTGCTGCCAGTCCCACCAGGCTGGGTCTGAGGTGGGATGTGGTGAAAGACGGCTGCTGTTATCACTGCTGTCAGTCGGGTGGTTTTGTGCAATTTGATGGCTTTCTTTTGCTCCAGCACTGGCTGTGCTTGATTTACTTGATTTAACCTGGGTAGGTGGGGAGGAAGAAGATGGAGGAGCCACTTGTAAATTAAGCTGGCCTCCTACTGGACCTGAGTATAGTTTCAGTGAGTTCTCAAGAACTCATGATAACAACAGGTTGTGTTTAAAGTAAGGCTTTCTGGTGTTTGGATCATAGTAATTGTTTCGCCTCTTATTTTCTTCATTGTGGATGGAGAAAAAGCAAACATAGCATCCAGGGTAACTGCATGTTTCAATACTGTCAGTTCGATGCTGTGAATTCTTGCTGGGGAGGATGCTGTTCTGAACGTTTGGCGGATGGATGGTTCTGCATTGCCTTTGAAAGTCCTGTGGTTTTTAGCTTCTCATCATTATGACTTGATCTAACACTGCTAATAGTTTCCCTTATCTGTCTGGCAGGGGGTTATTTGTTTTAATATGAGCTCATCGGTATTATTAGATGTGCCTGAGTGCTGAAACCTTTTTTTTTCCTTCCTTTTATTTCAGCGACAAATATATTTATGTGGTTTTAAGATGGAGAGCATGCATCAAAATTACAGCACAGTATAAATAGCAAACACTTCTCAGCTGGCAAGTGAAAATAAGTCTAGTTTGTATTCTGCAATATGCAGTATCTTAATGATTTGAAGCATCCTGTTTTTACAGGGTTTCACATACAGGTGGCTGAAGCATTATGGCAAGTTATGCTACTGTCCAAACAGCACCTTGGTTTAAAAGAAATATTTATTGCTTTATGATTACTCTCCAGTTTTAAATGTTACTCCCACAAAGAGTTTATGTACATTACTATACATAATTTGTGTATTAATAATTCTGTTGAATGCATCAATGAGACCAAGAAATAGGGAAACTGAAAGCAACACTGTATTCTTACTTGGATAAAAGGTTTTTCAGTCTGATGTTAAGAAAAATCACTAATGTAGAGGAATTGGAATGAGACACTAACCTGGTTTTAAAACATTCTTCTTCCTTGGGTTTCTTGTGCCTTCTCTGAATATTTTCCTTGTTTGTGTCCAATTAATGGGGCATGAAGAGCCCTTTCTTCAGTGGTCTCAATGATTTTTCTTGGCACTGGATATTAGCCCAGGTTCTTCCCACACCACTACATACTGCAAAAATCTTGAAAACTGCTTTTATCTTCATCTTTGGGCCTGCCTTAATGATAACCCTATTGCTTTTGTTTGGTTGTGTTGTTATTGGGCTTGTTTGTTTGTTTTAAGGAATGGCAAAGAGTCAACTCTCACCCTCCTATTTTGATGACCAACAAATTTCTTCTTTTTTGGTCTTTGTCCTTTATCCAACATATATTGCCTTAACTCCAAGTTTTATAATTCCAGATGAAAATAGCTTTCAAGGTCATTGGGACAAGCTTTCCACCACATCAAGGTAGAAGCGTCAGAGGAAGGTTTTGACTAGCAGTGAGGGAATCTTATTGGGAAAAGGGGGTATCTCCTCACCAGCCAGGATGCGACTCTGCTGTCACTGACCAACTGCAGTAAGCGTCACTGACCAATGTGCAGTCACTGACCAACGTGCAGTAAGTGTGTTGTGTGTCAGCATACTTGCTCTTCTCCAGGTGTGTGGTGTGGACCCCAAGAACAGAAGAACTGGGGTATTTTCCTCTTCTGGCAGATTAAACACTACACTGTGTTCAGCTAGTCTACACAAAGTACTTGAACATTTGATGCCAACACCTGTTAAATTCCTCTAGGAAATGTTTTAGCTGTTATGGAGAGAAAAAAAGTTTTCTGCTTGTTTTCTGTAGCCCAGAAATGAACTCAGTGTTCAAGACAAATGTTGATCCAAATCATCAGTAAAACTCTTCTTGGATGGGGGGTGGGGTGGAAAGTCCTCCCTTGAGTTTTCCTGGTGTTGTGATTGCTGTGACATTCCCCTCAGCAAGCAATTTTAAACATGATTAAATATGACTAAAGACAGACATATCTGCATCATCTCATCAGTGCACATCGATGTATATTCATGTTTCTGAGTAGGCCCTGGGAAGATTTTTTGCTATGATCCAAATGTTATCTTGAAACAAAAATTTTCCCTTTTACCTTTTAATTTTTTTCTAAACCAACCATCATTTCTGGACTGTGGCAATGACCTATTGGAAATAGAAAGATATTCACAGTAAAACTGATGTAGATCTTAGTCAAAAATATGGCACAACTTGCTGTGGTCACCCAAGTCAAATGGCATCTCTGTCAGTTCAAATCGGTCTGTAGCTGAATTTAGAAGCTTAACTCCTGCCCTGTGTTTTGATGACTCATATGCCAACTTCATGTTCATTGCAGAATTCCTTAAGGATTGTCGAGGTTTAGACATCCGTAGAGTGAACTGTTGATTACGAAGGAGGTGGCCTGTCCAAGACTTGTCACATAACCCCCTTCTCCACCTGAATCCCTGCAATGACCCATCCATTTTAGTAAAGGAGGATGTTGTTATCCTCTGGGAACCCTTGAACTCGGCTGGGACTTGAACATCACAAGAGTGGTTCATATCCTTGGTGGTGGGATGCCTTCTTGTGTACCAGATCTCCTGAGGTCAAACTAGTTCTAAGTAAAGGTTTAGGGTTAAAAACATGTTTATTTGATCCACTACAGGAAGAGTTTGTTTTCAAAGTTGTAAAAAGATGACACATCAAGATTTATTTTTAGAGTTATACTTAGACATAAGTTGTGTGAGGTTTTTTTTGTTTCTGGTGGTGGTGTGTTTTGTTTGGGGGACTTTTCCTTTTTTTTTTGTGTTTGTTTTTTCTTCAGCATCTTAACTTTAGCTTGCAATGGTGGCTAATGAGCCTTGCAGCTGGGCTGGCATGTCCCAGAGAGTCCATAAAGCTACATCTTCCTTCTATATCCTTCTTCCAGGTAATACATCCTTCTCAAGGTTCTTGCTACAGCCGGTCAGAATAGCTGCTCGAAGTTGTTTTCCCCTCCCTGCCTAAACCATGAGAAATGTCTTGGCTTTCCCATCCTCAATTCTTTCACTAGACACTGGTCTGTTATCTCATGGTGTGGGAGATGAAGTCATTTCCCTCCATGTCCTTACACTCTTTTGATTGAAGTATCTATTGAGTATCTCACCCAGCACATCTCCTGTTCTGGACCTCAGATGCTTACAAGGCACATTGTGTGTTTAATGTTTGTCATTACATATTGCATTTGACGGTATAGAATGTAAACCGGTGTAGTAGATGTAGAGAAAGGTTGGATATACTGAATTCAGCTTAACATGCCTATAGCTGTTTTCTTTGTGAGCATTATATAAAAAACAAATGTGTTACTGCAGAGCTGAATTTATGTGTTTATATTGAGTAACCCCCTTTTCTTGCAATGTGAAGTGTTATTTCTAAAGAGAGGAGGATCATCTAGGATACTGTTAGGAGTACTTTTTAAAGTAGATAGTGTGAAAAAAAGTGTGCAACTGTCAGGTGACTTTTCTTTAATGAGTTATACAAATTTATTTTTGGTTGGGCAGTATTTCTACTTTGTTTAATTGAGGTACCAGGTAGAGTCTGTACTTGTTCAGGAGTATTTCTTCAACAAGAAGGTGTGCAAATGAGTACCAGGAATTTAGAAAAATAGCATCGTGCTGATTCTTTTCTTGTACTGGTTGTGTCCAGTTCTGTGTGGACATCAGATCTCTGATTAAAACCTTTATAAGCTTCAAAGGAAGCTGAAAGTAAAGCATTGAAGCCTGGTGTTTCAGACATTATTATGCTGCCCTGGAGTTACAGTGCAACTTTATATGATTCTTCATTATATACTTATCTACTGGATAAAACCTCATTGTTTCTCCTAGTTCTTACAAACAAGCAAACAAAAAAACCCCACTCCAAACCGACCACAAAGAAACCAACTTGCCGTGCCTGTTGAGCTCTATAGGCCAGTCTGCACTAGCTGCTATTTTATTTTAACTTTTTCATTGTTCTGATCAATTATTTACTGAGTTTTCTATGGAAACAAGGTCTGTGTGAATGTTCTGTGTACATCTCCACAGTCAGCTGAAAACAACCAATGTGTTTCAAACTAAGTTTGACAATTGCTACATGTTTTGTGGAAATATTGACTGGGTAGGATGTGGTTATTGGTCTCATAACTCAGTGGGTATCAGATGCTGGAGATGTCACATGTTTTTCAACTCTGGGCTTTCCATGGCACTTGCATTTGTTTTTTAAGCATTAGTACGGCCTTTTGGCCGGACTGTTGCTGAGGCTCTGCTGATGAAAGATAAAACAGATACAGGTTTACTTTGAGGAATTGTTCAAATTTCTTAGTTTGCAAAATGGCAAAGCTACTTGCCATGTTGCCTCTACTTGATCACCTCTTCTAAAAATTGAAAGCACCTTCTGAAAAAAGCTGCTGCTTAAAGTGAGGAACAGGAAGCTAAAAAGACGTTCTAACAACTTCAGTATCTTGTCTCTCAAACTTGGGTATCGAAGAGTTTTCTCTTGAAATATCTTGAGAGTTGACTAGTGCCAAAGTGGCACACAAGAGATCTTGTATGGTACAAGATAACTCTCTCGTAACTGTGTCTGGTGTCTGCCCTGCGCTGCTGCAGAGTTCAGACCTTCAACCTGGGTTTTGTTGAGTGGAAAAACCACATCAAGGTACATGTAGATCACAGGCAGAGTAGGGCTGGCAGAAAGCTAATCAGGGAAATGCTCTGTGGTCAGGGCTGCCTACAGCTTTATGCAAGCTGTAAAACCTGCCTGCAAAGCTGGGACAAAGCTCTTGACTTGAATGAACCCCCAGAGCATTGCTGTCAAGCTGGGAAGAGCTCCTGTGCCTTAGCTGCTTTGATGTATACTTAAACATCTTACTGTAAATTTACCTTCTTGAGCCATCTGCACTAAGCTGGATGTGAACCAGAGTAGCTGAGGTATGGGCACACTCCCACTGTAAAGCAGGAGATGGGATAGAATCCAGGACAAGGGTTCATCAAACCTGAGCCTGAAGTTTTAGTTTAAAAGAAAAAATCTAGAGCATCCTTTTCTTTTGTATCATCCTTAGTTTCTCTTTTTTCATATATCTTTCTCCTCTTGGAGTCTTTGATCAGACACTAAGTGAATATTATTACTTAATATTATTACTATTATTACTCACCTTGTCATATCCTGAGATCTCACCAGAACAGCACAAGCACTTTCTGCTGCTGAGTGCAGCTGTAGAGAAATAGCTGTTCAGACAATACATGGAAGTGTAATTTCACCTCCTGAAACCATATTATGGCAGAACTTCAAGGAGGAACAACAGTTTTAAACCACTTCTTCCTTAATTCCCTCTTCCTATGGTACCTTCAAATACTACTGTCCGAAGAGACAAAACCACCAAAATGGCAAGCTGGAAAGGAGGCTTTTGTACTGGATCTGCTGACGCTTTTTACTTAAAGGTCTTAATAGCGCTCATGGGGATTGAGACTCTTCTTGTGGATGGCTTATCTAGGGCATACTGATACATTTTTATTGCCCATTTTTGACAGGATTGCAAGTTGGAAATTTGTCCTGAGTGGAAGCTACTTTCTCAAAACCTCATAATCAATGCACAAGGGAGTTGGGAATGGTAGCCATTCTCTGAACCCAACCTAGCATTGTGCTCACGTTGTGCTGCTTTGTGCTTTGGTGAGTGAGGCAAAACCCTTCAAGAATTTCGGACAGGAAAACTGACGTATTTACCTAATGTCATTTTAAGGTAGCCTGCATTGAGCTGCCTGCACGCACTGTCCACCAGAATAATCATCCCCCCGTAACAGTCATCAGGACAATGTGGTGCCTGTGGCTTGGCTGCCTCAGCTGGCAATTCAGCATGGGTGACTGGAGGAGACTGGTTCATCTGGGAGCACGTGGGCAGTGGCTGGAGGTGAGTTGTGGGTGGTTGTCGGCAGGAGCAGTAAACCCCAGTGGCGAAGATGGTAAAGACACTCGGTGGATGGTCAAGGCTCAGCTGTCTGTTTGCTTGGCCCATGAGCCGGGTTCACAAGACTGGCTCTGCAAGGGCTTATTGCTTGAGCTGAACCCTGAGCCTTTGGTTCAGCATATTTATTTCTTGATTTGATGGGAAGATAGAAGCCTGGCATATGGGCTTTTATTGACAAAAAATTTACAGTTTATCTGATTCAATACCTGTGTTATCTGTTTTGCAGAGGCAAAAAAGGTGGTTGCCTAAGGCAACCAATATGTTCAGTGTGATTGCAGGTTGTGATTGGTAAGCCTCTGTGGACTTGACTGATATGACACACAAAACTGTGTTGCCTTTTTGAGTGCAGTGCTGGTTGCAAATACATATGCATTTTGCTGATTTCATCCTGCTTTCCCAATGTACGTTAAGAACATCTGTGTTCTCCTAATAAATGAGATGCTGAGTGGGAGCCAGCCTGTTGTTTTTTGGTTTTTTTTTAATAGTGCTAATATTGTTTTTTGTTGCATTTGAATTTGTCCTGGGTATGCAGATAGAGCTGGATATTGAAAAAGTTTGCTGTAATCCATTCTTCCCTAGGCTTAACTGCTACAGATGAAGGCCAGAGGTGAAGAGGGTGAGGGAGGTGAGAAGAAGCACTATGTAAATCAACTACATGATCTTCCAGGGAGTATGAACTCCTTGTTTGTAGGGATGGGGAGAAGCAGTTAACTCAGTCCATGTCTCAGGGATGTGGAACTGCACCTAGGAAAAGCATTTGCTTTTCTAGGCTAACTATAAGTTGGCCTTCCAGTCCTTTTTAGGTACTAGGAACCCTCTGGAGGTCAGGGGTTCATTCTGTCAGTCCTTTGCTTAGAGATCGTCCTGTCAGAGGTGATAAATTGTCCCTACAGAATTCATATTTAACGCTGTACTTGTAACTGGTTTTAGTGATAACTAGAAGAAATGAATATTTTTGTAAATGGATAAGCAGCTGTGTACAAAGAAAGAAAAAAGATTGTTCTTGGGCACCATGTAGGGAAGAGGCCTACATTTAAATTACAAGTATCCCATGTCCCCCTCTTCATGGGTTTTTCATTGCTGCTTTTGAGGCTGTTGAAGGTTTACCCCACAGTCTTCAGCAACTTCATCCACAGAATTGTCCTTTAATGCTGACCCGTGGAATTGGTTTCCCTGGTTTTGAAGGTAGCAAACCCCCTGTTTGGAAACTGCTGTGGGGTGAGCATCAGCACCGTGTCACTGGCTCCTGTATGTCCTCGCTTGGCAATGACAAAGTGTGACACTAAAGGCTGCAGCTGCCATCTAGCAGGTGCCTAAGCCAGCAAGGAGCAAAACTCTAGTTGCCCTTAAGCTCCTTTCCCAGTTTGGCTTTGCCAGCAAACCTCCAGTCAATAGGAACAGCCAGTGGAGATCTTCAGCCTTGAGAGAGATGTTCCTGAAAGGCTGTATTTGGCTACACTGCCTGTCTGGAGGTCTCACAGCAGATGAGGAAAACTCCAAGTAGTGTAAAGCAGCCTTGCTAGTTTTGTATGGGGTGAAACGGAAGGAAAGGTGGAGTGAAGGGATTTAGAATAGGGAAATATTTTTCTGATCCTTCACCTAAGCCAGATAATCTTCATGTAGGTGAAGAAGGCTGTTAGTCTTAAAGAAATGTGCATTTTTCCAGTTCTGTCTCACCTGAGAGATGTGAGTATGGGGTTATTTTCTGGTTAATACTATGAATTTCAAAAGTAACACAAAGATACACAGTTTAAAGCAAAATTGCAGTCTATCCTAGTTCCTGAAATACTGCTAAAGATGTACTCTTGATCAAAAACTGTGACTAAATACTTTGAAAGACTGTACTTCTTAGTTGGGGATGCTGATAAATGGCACCAGTCTAAAACTTACTTTCCATTTCAGGAGACCTGTAAAACATGGAAAACACCTTTTAAACTTTCTCTTCTTCCAGTCTAATGCATCATCAGATCCATTCATCTGCCACTTTCCTCTCCCCAAGCTAGTGCCCCTCACACTGTTTGTCCTCCTTACTGTGCGAGCTTTATGTCAGAAAGCTCTATTTAGAACATCATTTTACAGCAGGAAAATAGATGTGTGTATGTTCTGCTGTGTTTTAGCTGACTGGGAAGTTTTTGTTTCTGTGCATGTTGCCACTGAGCCATTGCTCACCAGCGGGAACCCCTGTAGATGTGTGTGCCATCAGTAACGCACGAGCAAAGCTGGCAGGGGACTGTTCTGAGCTGTGACATGAGCTCGCACAGGAGCCTCACACTGCAACGATGGTCTCGGTGTTGGCCATGCTTGCAAGCTGTGTCCTCTGCTGTTCACCACCTTCTCTACGCCATAAATATAAATGAAGCTGTGGTCTCATTTTATGTGTGAGAGACAGTTGGAATGTATTCTGAAATCAGAAAAAATTGGCACATTCTAATGAGCACCTGTGCTGCCTGCATCACTGCAGCCTCCGTCAGTCAGAGCTCTGTGAGATGTGTTGTGGACTACAGGGCTGCTTCACTGGAAGGTAGATGAAAAAAGCTAGTACAGGAGAAAGGAAACACTTCAGGTTTTGTTTCTATAGTTTTATATGCGTTTGTTCATTTATATAATTACCTATACCACTTGGTGGTTTTTTTATTGTTGTTTTTTATTTAGCTACCAGAGGCTTTGGCTTCATTATTCTTGTAATCTGCCAGCGCTGAAAAGAAAAGCCTTTTATTTTATTAGGCTGTTTCAGGCTTCTGTGCAGTCTTTTACTTGCTTTTAAAGATATGAAGAGCTGTGAGTATCAGGCTGCCTGAAAGGTGAGGGATAAGCACAAGGCAGAGATGACTGAAACTCTGTAGGGATCTCTGAGCTGTTGTTTGTTTCCATTAACTTCTGACGAAAGTGACAGTGCTTGATGGCATGCCCACCCCTTCACTTGACTGCACAAGATGGCGGCAGAAATAGTCCTGTCTTTGATTAAGCAGGCATCGCAAAATATACTGAAAGCAAAGGTGGTCTCCTTATTTTTCCAAGAGCAATTCTTCAGCTAGATAAGCTTAATAGAGTCTTAATGTTTTTTGGAGACCCAAAATAGATTGGGTTGAGGAGTGTTCAGCTTGTGGTGTGTACCTAAATATGTTATGCTCCACAAACTGAATATTGATTTGACTGTATTATAATCCATTGAGTCTCATAAATGCCTGCAGAGAGGTGATGGTGCAGGAAATATTCTTAAAGCAAATAAGCTGAGCATGGTCCCTGTCTCCTTGCTTTCTTGTGCCATTAATAGAGTGACACTGCCTTTGTTACACAAGATAACCGCCTTTGTGTTTTGAAGACAGTTTGTGAAGGACAGAAGCCTGAGATGATTAAACAGTTCAGGGAATATTGTTCCCGTGTCCAAACAATGGATTTCTGTGTTAATATAGAGTAAAAATAATCAGTGTTACCTCAATCAAAGATATTTTTGAAAGTCTGTGTACTATTGAGAATTAACTGTAACAATGTTGTTGTTTAAGTTTTTATCATGGTATTTAAAGCCCAGTTGAAGGCCACTGTGGAGTCATAGGCAGATAAAGATGCTTGAAACACAGAAGTCTAATGGCAACAATTATCATTGCAGTGTTCTTTGCTGTAGTTATTGAGGCTATTCAAAATGTTAATTGGACAGTAAGTTTCATCTCTAGAGAAAATGACTATTAAATGTTTGGGTCACATTCAAAATAGACCAGATCCTAAGAGGATATTAGTTGCTATGCATCACAGCACATTATACCAAAGATCTGTTACCTGATGAAGGAAATGCAAAAAACATGATATACAATGATGCCAACTACCAAATAGAATGTTTGATAGTTTTAATTAGGCATTTAGATTCTTTTTTTTTTTTGTTGCATGTAGATCAGTTCATGCTGGTAGGCAAGAAATAAATTAGGGGTGGGGGAAATAAAACTTGTCACATAGGTAAGAAAATAGAGCACAGTGAACTTTTTGCATGTGTATATAAATGGAGAAGATGGGAGGCTTAATGCTTAATGCTCTAGCCTCCCATTGATTTCCTTGTGGAAGTAATTCAATTTATATTTAATGGGTAGTTATGATCTAAGAAGCACAGTAAATCCAGAAGGCTGTGCAAAGTTTCATGCATGTGGAAATAAGAGGACTGAACAATTTTAGTGCTTTTATTTTTTGCCGTGATTGAAAAGGTAGAAATATGGCTTGCTAAAACAAAGACAGGCAATTTCCCTTCACCATCCAACCTCCTGGAAAAGCCTCTTCAAAAAGGCAAGAAGTGCAAGCCAAAATAACTTTCATGAAGAGGGAAGGAGTCACATATGTGGGAGCCATATTTATTGAAGCTCAAGTGGTAAAATGTGATTAACTGAGATTGGAGCAACAGTTATGTACAGTGGAAGACCACTGAGCAGGAAGCAGGAAGTTCTTTGACATTTACTTCAGGTGTCTGGTCCCAGGAGTACAGCAGGAAGGAAATGTTCCTTTGTAAAATATTATACTATTAGTAAAGTGCAGAATCACCCTACCTGCTGTCTACTCCAAAGTGCTACCTCAGAGTCCTGAGACATCAGGGACAGCAGAGCTGTGCTGAAAGCTGTTCTGAAGATGCTCCATATATTGATTTTTTTTAAAAAATTGTTGTTGTTGTTGTTCAAGTTTATATATGGAAGCAGATCATAAGGACTATGGAGCTGTCAGATTGAAGGTTGGCATCCTTCGTATCCCCTTGTCGGCACCATCCCCCAGTGGGTGGGGGAGCAGAAAGACAGAATCACTGCCGTTGTCAGCTACCAGCTTGTTTCTAAGCAGACCAAAATGGGCAGCCTGCTCACCCCTGAGTACGTAGTGCTGCTCTTGAGAAAGTCAGTTAACCCACCTTCTCTCAAGTGCACCTCTTTTCCTTGTTTTACATTGTGGAGCCGCACAATTTTTAATTTACGTGTTACAGGAAGGAGGTGTCACAGAATCACAGAATGTCAGGGATTGGAAGGGACCTTGAAAGATCATCTAGTCCAATCCCCCTGCTGGAGCACGAACACCTAGAATGAGGTGTGTAAGGGCAGGTGATGCATCAGGAGACTGCTGCAACCACCATCCGTTCATCAGCCACGAAAGGGTGTATTTCTTGTGTTCAGAAATGCGTTACTCCAAATCTTTACTTTGTAAGAGTCAATTTGGTACTTACTGATATAATCAGTATTTCACAGGGTTGTTTGTTTGGTTTTTGGATTTTTTTTTTCTTCCCAGTAGAGGAGAACTCCTCTGTGTTTTAAATCTTCCTTTTCTAATTGCTGTACTGATTACTCCTGTATTCTGTGGGGCATTTTGTTCAGCACTCTGAGAAATGCAGAGATTGGATTTCTTAATCTTTGTGTAATAAATAAAATTTGTCCTAACCAGATAACTTTATCCCTGTTTAAAATACACATGGGGTACTGTGTGTGTACGTGTATATCTATATCTGTATATATCTCTAACGATGGAGGTAAAGGAAGTACGGTGATTTAACTGGTCCTGAAAACCCCATTTAAACTCATACAGTAGGTGGTATGATCATATTTTGTGGCTATTTGAGCCTATGGAGTAAAGGATATCCTTTTTCTCAGTTGAAATATTTCCCCAGACCCTGACACAATCACTCTGGTTGGAAAAGGTGGATATTGTAAGCTGATTGATGAGTAAAGTGAAGAAAAACTATATTGATGTCATAGTCGCACTATATAGAAGTGAGAAATTCAGTGAAAAGATGGAGGGTTCTGACTGCTTCACTAGTACTTCGGAAGATATTTTAATTTGTTTGTGTGTTTGTGTATTTATATATAAGATACAATGCAACTCATTGGTTATATGTAAATGCAGTATTATTTAAAGAAAACATTTTTTTATTAAGCAGTTGTCCCTCATACTTCAGATATTCTTTCTTTTTGTTCTCTTACTCTGTAGGTTCTTCCAAGTTTTTTTGCTGTATATGTAAAACCCACTGGATGTTATATCATTGTACTGTCCTGTACAATGCATTAAGAAGTTTGGAGCCAAGAAGTAATGTATTTTAAACTGCTGTATTGTCTTATATTAGGAGACAATCTTGTGAAGCTGGAGGATAATTTTGAGAATCAGTTGAAGAGTAATGTGTATGTTGATTTGCTATGGAGTTTCTGTTTACTGGTGGTTATTAAACTACATAAGTGGGAGGGTATTTTTCTCCTGCTTTTAGTGGCAGTGTCTTTGGGCAGTGTTGGCTGAAAGTAGCTTCAGCTTCCCTTCAAGGAGCGGGGTGCAGGAATAGAAAGATCCTAGTAACAAGAAAAGCAAAACAAGTTTTATGGTGGTGGGATGAGAACCAGCTACAGAAGGTTGAAAAGTTGGGTCAGGAAGCCTGATGCCATCCTGGGGATGTGGCCACCAAGGGGCCTGGCAGGAGCAGAGGAACCAGAGACAGAGTAAATTTAACAAAAATAAGGCAAAAGAACAAGACTCGGCCTAACATTGCAGTTGTATCTACTGGTGAAGAGAGCTCAAAAAGGGCTCTGCTTGAACCCTGAAGATCTTGTCAGGGGACTGGAAAACGTGAAGTAGGGTTAGGCTTTATCAGGTTTGGTTTAGTTGGTGGGCTTGGAGACTCCTTTGGGCTAGATCGCTTGGTATGCGGACACCTCCGGGCTGCACGTCCCAAGGAGGAAGCTCAGGCGCAGCGCTGGGCCCACGATCATGCTGAGCTGCGCACAGCCAGGAGAAGGCCTGCTGCCAAAAGTCCAAAAGGGGGGTGCTCGAAAAGAAGCTGTTCTCCCTCTGCCATCACCATGATGCCATGCTGCTGATGTTGTGCTGTTGTCTCCAAGCAGAATTGGGACTTGGCGATTCATTGTCCTTCTCAAGTCCCTTTAGCTAGTTCAAAAACCACCACGGGGTTTTCTGCACTCCAAAACAGTCTTTGTATTACTAAATACTCTTGCTGCAGAAGAATGATTAACTTTCTTTTTCTCCTAGTTAAGTAGAAGCCTTTTCAATGAATAATACAATATGTTTGAAGCTTTGGAGTAATATCTTTTGAAGATGAATGATTTTTAATTACAGTGTTTGTGGTGCATAACAGCAGCTATCTGTACTCATATTTTATTGCAAGATTATATTTCTGGTGGATCATATAGTGAAATAAGAGTGGTGTTTAGTCTTCCTTTCAAGATAAAGTGTGTAGGAAAAATGAATTAATTTTGGTTTCTCTGAGGTTCCTGAGAACTTCTCAACTAGGAATGTGTAGTTGAACATCCCATCTGACAGTGTCTGGCACTGGAGACCTTACAGGAATGTACAGGAATTTACAAGTCTGCAGATTGGGATAAACTGCCCTTCATTCCCGGTCTTGTATTGCCTGCACCAGGAAACACTACTGAAGCAAGTGTTGGCTTCAGTGCTTGTTCTGCGTTTGTGCATGTTGTTTCTCAGCGTGTCCCCAGCGTGGCTGTGGCCTGTGCGATCTGGTGTTTTTCCACATGTTACCCAGGAGCAGCAGGGACAGCACGGGGCAGGTTGGATGCAGACACTTCTGGGAGAAGATGAAGAGAGTAGCCCATGACTCTTGGGCCCTGGGCTGGAAAAGGGCCAATTGTATGTAGTGGTACAGGTGTAACCCAGGAGCAGGCTTGCTCAGAGGTGCAGGTGCAGAGTTTGCTGCTGCCTGGCTGGGGCAGACGTTCCTTCCTGCTTCTCCTTCGCTGGGCTTGAGGCCTCCAGCCTTCTGCTGGGCTGACTGAATTTGTGAAACCATCAGGAAATGGATCTGACAAAAAATGAATTGTATTTGGGGAGGTGGTGGTGGTGTTTGTCTGGTGGGTGAACGAGCAAAAAGTCTGAGTGATGGACCTGGTACAGGTAGAGGGCAAAACCCTGAGGCAGAAGACAGGATCAAACATGTTGACAAGCTGCCCTTGGAGCCTTTTGCAGCATGATCCGGTTGTAGGGTTGGATGTAAGTGTTGGAGAGCTCTGGAGCTTTGGTACACTTTCTAACCTACAGTTAGGGCAAGTTTGCGTTTCTTCTGTCAGGTGATTGTGTCAGAGTGCTAAACAGATCTTTATTCTTTCAAGTCCAGACTTAACTTTTAAAATACTTTCTGTAAAGGCATGGATAGAAGCTACACGTGGTCTTAACAAGCAGCAAATTTTAGTCACAGCCCCAAATTCTGTCCCACCCTTGGTCTGTCTTTCACAGGTTTTTCAGTCAGGAGAGAGGCACGTTCTCAGGTGGGTTAGAGGGATGTTTGTGAGGTTTTTTTGCCTTCTCCAAAACAGATTTCTCATGTACTGCCTTTGCTGCCCCCACCCTGGCTAGCATGAACACTGGTCTCCTTGGAATGTGTTGAACATTCAAAGCCTGTGCACTGCTTTGAAGATCCTGGCCGCCACCTCTTTTTCCCAGTCCAACAGCTGTCTTTTGATGCTGCTCTGGAGGTATTTTGTCCTTGGCAAATGATTTGCAAATCCTTTGCTGCCACTTGTTGATCATTTTGAATTGAAAGAGGATTAATGATTCTTTCTCTAGTGGCAGTGTTGGCCTCTTAATAACAGTTATCCCATTTTCTTGTGCCTGGCTAAATAGCATATGCACAGATGACTCCAAAGGAACATATCAGGATAGTGTGCAAATGTCTAAATATAGCAATAATAATCTCTAGCTTTTTTCTTTTCAGTCAGCAGAAGAAAGTACTGGATACACTTCCATTTGTGCAGAGTACGCACTGAGATAAGTCTACGTTGACATCTGTTTCAATACTGATTTCTAATGTCTCCCTGATACTTTCAGAGGAGTAGAAATTATTTTTCTGTAAAAAATCTCTGAATTTGTCTTCACTCTTTGGTTGTGGGTTGGCTTTTTTCCCTGTTATGCCAGAGAATTGCAGTTTTCAGCCCCTTTCCAAACTGCCCACTTTCTGCTCCACTGAAGTTACTTCTGGCTCCAGTCCCAGTATTTTAGGGGAACAATAGATCCTATTTTAGCCTATACAGATTTAATTGCTGTGCATAAGGTTGACAATTATCTCCCTTTGTATTTGAGAATCCCACCAGCTGTTTTAGATGCATTTAAATTGCTGCACCATGCTAAACTCACTTGTCACAACAGGAGCTAGAATGCCAAATTTCGGACACCTGGTAATCTGTCCTTGGCCTTTATTTTAAAAATATTTTTTGCTGCATTTAATTTGTTTTTTCTATTTCCTTTTAAACCCTAGTTCTCTGCACTGGGTGGCATTATTAGTCATACCAAGGGACTTCTATACCAAAGTTGCATTTTGAGGAAAATGTGTTTCAAATAGCAAGAAAACCTATTGAAAGAGAAGTTGGTGGGCTTTTTGTGTCTGTGTGTTTGGTTGGTTTTGGTTGGTTTTGGTTTGTTTTGTTTTTTTCTATTGGTTTGGTTTTTTTGGTGTGTGTGTGTGTGTGTGTGGTGTTTGTTGTTGTTGTTTTGTTTGGGTTTTTTTTGGTGTGTGGTTTTTTTCCCTCTTTTTTTTTTTTTAATTTTATCTCCAAACCCATAAGCTCAGGCACACAAGGTGGGAATCATCTGACCACAGGCTGACAACCTGCTGTCTAAGTGTCTAGGCTCAGCTTTATTGTCCACAAAGAGGAACAGACATTTCAACCTAATGTAAGCAACTAAAATAGGTCAGATGAATCATGCCCCCAAATGTTCTCTTTGCTTATAAATAAAGCCTGGGCGATTAGCTCAGACTTAGCTGTCTGCACTGTAGACGTCTGACTAGATCTCACCTCTGGGGACCATACTTGTAGCAGCAGTCACATGTAGGGGACTGAAGACACATGTAGACACCTAAGAAGATTAAAAGCACTTGGCTTCTTGGTGCAGAGCCACCGCATGTGCCATTGTGAAGGTGCTCTGGACTTGACTTTTGGAAGCTGAAGGCGAATCTGAGTGGATTTTTCCCAAGGAAGAGACAGATCCGTATTTGATGTCGCAGTTACATAGCACTAGACTGTGGTGCGCTGTCTCTTTTTGTTACTAGCTTCCTAGACTTGTAAGGTACAACTTCATTACTTTCTTTTCAGAAATGTTAGTTTAAGCAGGACCTTCCCCCTGCCCTGCTATTCCTGCCTCCATATTGGCTCTTCAGTCTTGCTATGGTAATCACAGAATCACAGAATGTCAGGGATTGGAAGGGACCTCGAAAGATCATCTAGTCCAGTCCCCCCACAGGAGCAGAGATGAGGTTACACAGGAAGGCGTTCAGGCGAGTTTTGAATGTCTCCAGAGGAGGAGACTCCACAACCCCCCTGGGCAGCCTGTTCCAGTGTCTGTTACCCTCACTGAGAAGAAGTTTTTTCTCAAATTTAAGTGGAACCTCTTGTGTTCCAGCTTGATCCCATTACTCCTTGTCCTATCATTGTTTGCCACCGAGAAGAGCCTGGCTCCATCCTCATGGCACTCACCCTTTATATATTTATAAACATTAATAAGGTCATCCCTCAGTCTCCTCTTCTCCAAACTAAAGAGACCCAGCTTCCTCAGCCTTTCTTCATAAGGGAGGTGCTCCACTCCCTTAAACATCTTTGTCGCCTTACGCTGGACTCTCTCCAGCAGTTCCCTGTCCTTCTTGAACTGAGGGGCCCAGAAATGGACACAATATTCCAGATGTGAATATGTTGATTTGGGTTTAAAAAAAAAAAAACTGCAACTGCACAGGTGTCCCTGTGTGGCACACTGGGATGTGAAGGTGGAGGCTGCTTATATTGGGAGAGCCAAGAGAAAGGGATACTTGTTCACCTTTCATCCTTTCCCTGAGAAGTTGTCTCTCTTCCCTATTTTCTGAATTGCTCAACTGCTGAATTCTGCAGGGTTTTCTTTTCAGTCCACATACAACTTTGTTTAATGTTTATTTACAGCCTTGCCAAGGGGTTAATAAATTCAAATTTCTGGTTTCAGTCACTGCCTTAATGCATATTTTGCATTTGTGTGACTGTAATTATAATTTCTGATGACAAGTTGTTCCTCGGTGTAGCAGGATGCAGGGACACACTTATACTTTATTATTTCCTGATACATATTTTTGCAGATATTGACACGATTTTAATTTCCCAGTGGTGTGAGAGCAATAGGGAGGATTATGTTCAAGTTACAGTAGTCATTTGGTTCTGTTGTTGACTGTGTTCTTGTTGAGACCTCTCTGGAACTGCAAATGCCTTTGATCAGTCCGTGCAGGATTCATCCCATCAGTGCTGCTTAGGTCTGTTTGTGCTGGGCTGCCCCATCTCCTGTGGGCCTCTTCAGACACAATTGACTCTCCTTAGTTATAGCTCTTCTTAAAATATTTGATGTTGGCCCTGCTTACTATGTTTGTGCTAAGTATTTGCTGGTCTGTAGGTTTTCTGGTGTGCCTGAATGTGTTTGCAAGTGAAGACTTAGACTGAGGTTTCATAAGAGCCAGTTGTGCTTTTGCCTATTGGCTTGGGAAGGGGTAAGATTCATAATGGAGGCAGATGTGCACCACCAAGGAGAAGAAACAGTAGTGCTGGAGAACCATGACCTGGTAATAGCTGTGCAGGTGCTCCTGCTCCCATTCAGACCAGAGCTGGGTCCCAGCCCAGGGTTGTTCGCTGTCTCAGGCTTCACAAGGTGGCAATGAGCACGTCCTGCTCTGTGTCAGATCCTGTGCACACACTCGGTGGCTTTGTGCTTTTTTCCCCCTGTGCTCCCATATGGACATGGTCCTGGGCAACCTCCTCCTGGTGACCCTGCTTGAGCAAGGGCATTGGACCAGATGACCTCCAGAGGTCCCTTCCAACCTCCACTATTCTGTGATTCTCTGGTATTGCACCTCCTAAAACTGCTCCTTAACCTTGCTGCACCTCCTCCACTCTTTGTTGAGGGCATGTCTGTTCATCCCACGCCCCCTGCAAGGGCAGCAGGTGCCTGTGGGGACAATTTGCCCTGAGGTCCAGCCCTGGTGCTGCACCAGTGCTCATGTCCATGCTGTCTGGGGCACAGCGGGACTGGTTGCAGCACACCCCTAAGTGACTTTGTAGCCCACTGTGGTAGTAGGTGGTGTGCAGACCCGAGAGCCTGAGTACCTTCCCCCTGCATAAAGGTAGAAATGGACATCCTTGTGTCCAAGCCCTACACAGATGCATGGACAGACAAACATTTGCTTACTGCTATATGCCTGCTCTCAGAAATTCTGCATTTGGCTGGGATTCTTCTTTTTACTGATTTTTACTAGGATCCCTATGTTGACTTTGTCTCCAAATCACCACTACACTTGACATTTTGCATGTGTGATGCCCAAACAATGAACAAAGATATTGAGCACTTTGACATATATTGCATGAAAAACAAGTGTTTTCAGTGACATAACATTTAATTGAACTTTGAATAGCTTGCCCCAGAAATACCTAGTATTTTGTACAGGGGTGTGCATGTATGTGTATATAAAATATATATCAGATACTGCAGTATTTTCTTAATCTTGTTTAGCATTATATACTGAGGGTGGGTGGTTGTTTGGTTTGTTGTTGTGTTTGGTTTTGGTGTGAGGTGGTGTTGTGTTGATTTTGTTTGGTTGAGGTTTTTTTGTTGTTGTTGTGGTTTTTTTTAACCTTAAATTTGGGAAAGCTAATTTTGGAGTTTGCTGTAACTCCCAAGCAGAATGAATGAACACTATACAAATGTTTTGTTGGATCCTCAAGATCTGTCAAGATTAAGGTAGCTGCTATTTTTCTACAACCTTTTTTTTCAGGCTTGGAATTTCTGATATTTCATTTGCTTGCATTTAGCTTATGTTTTAACAGCTTCAAAGATGAGGTCTAGGAAAGTGATTTTAATAATAGAAGTAAAAGATTGCGTTCCGAGGCACGTTTCTGTTTAAAAGAAACATTATAGTGTTTTTTGCACATGGCACCTTCCTGACAATCTGCCATTTAATGTTCTCTGAGAGGAAAAAATGATGGATGTAAAACTTCAGCAGCAGGGTGTAGTTTTTCTTTAAGCTATTCTTTAAAATGAATGGCTTTGGATTAGATTTTTTACTTGTGGATTCTTAGTAATAAAACTGTATGTAATGTTTTATTTTAGTTTGTTTTTTTTTTTTTCCCCCTTGGGTATGTGTGCTTTCATACGTACACAGTTTGCTATGATGGCTTTTTAAGAATAAATTAGCAGATTGACATCTTTCAGGTTATAGGGGCTTCACAATACCTGCTGCAGTAGAGGGATATTGTGAATAAGGCATTAGTGCTTATCTGTGGAACTGTGTACACTCTCTGTCACACTTGGAAAGATTAGTTTGGGGCTAATTTAAGTTGACAGCTGTATAAAAGGGATTAGTACTGTCACTGCTGAACTCTTGCTGTTAACTTTCACACATGCTAAATATGAGAGATAATTTTTTTAAAGCTTGGACTAGTTTTGCATAAGCCCTTTATCTTGATTTCTCTTAACCCTGAGAGAGCTGAGACTGCAGCCTGCAGCATCACAGCCTATTAGTGTGGGATTTACTGAAGTACTTTAAACACATAACTTGCTTCATTGTAAGTATAAGGAGAGCTTTTATTTGCATGTAATTGGCACTGTTCTAGGGAAGAAAGGGTTTGTTTTGGATGTGCTTACAGAAGTAGAACTTTGGGAAGGAAATCAGCGTGGAAAAAAAATTGGTATTTTTCCTTCATGCATCCTTGCCATGTTCAGACACCCATGAATGAGTCTACAATAAAACTAAAATATTTTTAATTCAAATGGAACATTTGGCTGGGTTTTTTGTGTGTGTAGTTGTAGTAGTAGTTGGTGTAGTAGTAATAGTAGTGTTGAGCCTGTAGACTAAGTGAATATTTCTGAGGCCTGGATGCCCCTTGCTGTACAGATTAGGGGCAGGCTTCTGTCCCTACCCCTTCATCATTTTCGCTAGTGTGATTTGTTTATTTCTGTCATATAACTTTGGGGGGAGAACTGGACCTCATATGCAACCATTCTTTCTTCCATCAGACTTGTGTCTCTACTGTGTCCTCTTTATGAGGGATGCTCATGGTCAGGACTGTCACACAGTATCACAGAGTATCCTCAGCCTCATGTGCACACGAGTTGTACACTTCATGGGAACAGGTGTGCAAGTGGCTAGTTTTTCATAGAATCATAGAATAGAATCACAGAATCATTTAGGTTGGAAGAGACCCTTAAGATCATAGAGTCCAACCTTAACCTAAATCTACACTAAACCATTTGCTAAGAGCCTCATTTATATGTCTTTTAAACACCTCCAGGGATGGGGACTCCACCACTTCCCTGCATTAGAGGGAAGGGAATAGAAGAACTTGGGTTCTTGTCTTGAATGTGAGCTCAAGGATAGATCCAAAGATGTTTCTCATCCAAAACCAACTCAAAACCACTATCCATAGATGTGTTTCTTTCTATGCAGCACAAAGCCAAGTATTGCTCATCAATGAACTTTCAGTATTGCGCTTGAAGGTCAAGGCAGCAAAAGCACACATATGATAAAATGGTTGGGAACAAAATGAAGGAAAATCACTATCATCATGTGCATAATGTGTTTTCTTAAGATTGAGTCAAGTGGATCAGTTTCAAAAGTTGTCAGTCTGAATGTGTAACATGAAGTCAAAGGGCTGTTCATAGGCTAATGAACCAGGATAAAGTATATTCGTGTAGAAATGCTCCTTTTCTTTTCGCAGTCTTTTGCTCTTGTTTAATGCTTTCTGCTTCAATTTGACACTCTCTGAACTTGGCATACCAGCCAAAGCTGAGAATCATTCTTTGCCTTAGCAACAATAGTCTAGAAAAGTCTCATGATGCATAAAAATCTTAATGTTCTTGTGGAAATATACCCTGAAGGTCACCTTCACCAGACTAATTATGCCCTATTCATATAAGAAGCATCACTTGAAGAACTTTCAAGCCAACTTCTTCCTGTATACCATGGAAAGAAATTCAGACTCATTTATTCCCAGATCAGCAAGAGATAACTTACTTGAAAATTTACCTATGAAGGAGGAGAAGAAAAAAGTGTAAGAAAATACATTACTGGAAATTGGACTAGAAGGACACTGGTCAATGTGATGTTATTCTTATTTACTTCCAATTCTCTTGCTTAAATTTTTTCAGCAAGCTTTGAACAGATAGCCACACAAAGTTGCTTTGGGTAGGACAATGAGTAGTCTGACATATCTCTTTACAATTTCACTGTGCTATGTGGGAAAGAAGTGGTAGTTCTCTTACAGCGTCAAGTTCATCTTTGCTTTTGTGAACTCTTCTCACCCCATACTGATAGCCAGTACAGAAGGAGTGAGGAAGGAGAACTTTGTAATTAGTTTTGACAGCTGTGGCTGAGATTGCTTAGCCCTGAAGTGAGATCATGCATAACCACATTTGTGTCCCACTGGTCTGGCTGAGCATCTGCTCTGGGCTCACTGTCCATTGATTTTTTCATGTAATACCTGCGTGCTAATTATCAAGAAGAGCTGTTCATCCCGGTGTAGTGATCACAGAGCCTACTCCATTACTGTGACCTACAGGTGTCTTGTTCCTTGTAATCTCTTGGTTATTTCATCTTTTTGGGCAAGCGTAGCTGGATGGTATGCCCCGCAACAGCATTTTGGGAAGTGCATACACATAGTGTCGGCGGAGACTTCTCTTCCAAGACAACATCAACTTCAGTCAAAAGAACAGCTGTGCTACCAGTTTACGTTCATTTACACTGAACTTGTGGCAGAAATTTTTAGAACTTTCTTGCTTTGTTTTTGACTTCTTTAATGTGTTTAAACCTCCAGCATAACTGGTGTTCTACTTTTGGGCCTTGCCTATTTTAATTTCATATTTAGTCCTTATCAGCTTGGTAAGTGATTCTTAAAGTGAGCTTGGCCCAGTATACTAGTGTGATTACTGATACAAGAACCCATATTTTCACACTGGCTAAACATTCACTTTCTCCTTTGTTAATAAAATTAAGGTTTTATTCAAACCCATAGATTTAGAGAACCGATTCAAGGACGGCTTCAGTTTCTGCTCACAGTGGACAGTTCTAGTGGGTGTCTTGGTTTTGATGTGAGCATGAGACAGTAACAGCAATGAATGAATGAGAGTGTTTAGGCTGCTTGACAAGCTGCCTTTCATCTGCGGGAGGAGGTGAACAGCCAGGAGGAAATCTCTTTCGAGTCAATTCCCAGTGCAGAAATAAATCTTGTGTGGGTGAAGGGAGGGAAACAGCCACCTACCTGGAAAGCTAAGACTATAAATGAGATGTCACAGAAGAAGGTAGTGGCATCCACTCACATGCTAATCCATTAGGGGAGGAAAAAAAAAGAAGGGATGGGGCAAGAAAAGCCAGGAATACTTGTATGAAACACCTTTTTTTTTTTTTTTTTTTTTATGGTATCGCAATCATCACTCTAAGACTGTTGAAGTCATAACACAAAACTGTAGGATCGTATTGTCCGTTGTTTATAGGTATGTTGTTTGTTCATCGGGGTTACTTTGTTATCAGTTGTGTTGGATGCAAGCGGGCACTATACTGGGGTTGCAGGGTAGCACGTATCCCCAGCTGGAAGGAGGAGGGAGGCTGGTGTAGCTCTCGCGAGCAGCTGGAGCCCGACAGGCTGGAGGGGACGGAGATGGGCTCTGCGCTGCCTGATGAATTGATTTGTTTATTCAGTGGCAAAACAACTACAGGTGCCCGCTGCTACTCTGAACCCCCTGACTTAAATTGAAAAACGCAATAAACAACAAACTGACCGTGAATATGTCACCTTTCTTGTACCTCCTTTTTCATAAGCCTGAAGTAGTAATGAAGAGCTTTTGCGTTTGCCAGGGTTTAACAAACTTAAGTTTTTGTGGATCAAATGAGAGCAAGTTCCTCAAGTAAAGACATCTTGCAGGCAACTTTCCATCACCTCAGCTAATGGAGAGTGGTTTAAGCTTCTGTTGTGGCCTAAATTTTCCTTCAAGGCAAGTGTGTTGGGGTGACTTTTTTGGACTTTTGTTTGTTGCATGGGTAGGGTGCCATTTTCTTGACATTATTCTTTTGCCATCTATTGCCATTATTCTTTTTTTACCTTGTGTAGAGCAGAAAGGTTGTTAAGGTGTTTATTTCAGAAGCTTGTATAAGCCAGAAATGCAGAAAGTCACTTTTATCCACAGCAAATAAATCACGAACCTCAACAAAAGCCCTCGGTTTTCATTGTTTAATTCTTGTGATGATTGTATACAACTAGTATTTCCTAGAAAAAGTACCGCTTAATTCCCCAATAAGCCATATTACTCTTTGATATGGTTAGTAACCTGAAAACTGATAATGGAGAAACAAGGAGCATGCCAAGTTGCATAGCTTAAAAAGTGTTTAAGATTATATGGCTACTGAGTTAAAAATTTCCTTGGGGAAGAAAGATAAAGACACAGTTGAGAAAAGTTTCGGTTTGGTGATTGAAAGTTTGAAGCAGATAACTTGGTTTTAATTTATATTTTTAATATCTTACGGGACTTTCAGCTTTTGTTTGAGCAGAATTGAGATCTTCTGCTTTCAGCTGACCTTTCCTGTTAGGATGGCCTCCAGCCTGGCACGGCCACTTCCTTGTCAACAAGTGCAAGTTGATGCATCTCCCCCTTTCTCTGCAGCACTTTCTTTTTTGAAACATTTGTAGGTATTTTAGTGTTCAGTGTCAGACCCTGTGGACTATGTAGATAATAAGCACAGCTTTAGTCTCAACCTATGTGGTACAAGCACAGGCTGCTCAGACCTTTGCTCTGGAAGTGCTTGTGTAGGATGTCTTGACCCTCGCAACAGGTCTTGCAGAGGAGGTGGAACTGGGAATTGTCTGCACTACTGTGGAGAAGAAATTTGCTTTGGTGGAGGAGAAGCAGATTGGTTTTGGAATGTCCTCCCATGGTCACAGGTGGTGTCAGTTACCCCACAGCTCAACTAAACTGAGGGGGTAGGTCAGGCTCGCTGCTTACAGGTTTTATTTCTTAGCTAGGCCAGGTCTGGTGTGTGTGTGTGGCCAGGTCCCAGCTTCTCCTGCTGCAACGTAGCTCCCCAAGCTCTTGTAGCTCTCCTAGTCCTTAAATTTCAGAAAGCATTTTTTTGTGCACACTGCTATTGTCATGCATCGTTCAGAATTTCTGCTGAGCTCTTTGCCTTTACCTGTTATTTTTATCTAGTTATGTTACATATGAAATTTTTCTGGACTTGCAAGTTTAAAAAATAAAAGTATTTGGGCAACTACTTTAACTTTTTTTCAGAATTTGAGATCTAAACCTGAGTAAAACTCTACTCCTACAGCACCGCTTGGAACTTTTGCTGAAGCAAATGCAACTTAATGTAATCTCAATGAGCACAGTATAGGGAGGAGTAACACTATTAAAGAGTATATGTACTAATAAAGGTGTGAAAAATAGAGGACTGAATGCTTCAAAACACTTGATCTGTTTTTTGGGTTGCTGTTTTTTCTTTGGTTGGGAAAGTTTTACCAAAACCTGTTTTGGATTTGTTAACTGATCTGTTTTGGTTCTTGTAAGATAAACTTAGGATTTTGTAGTCAGTGACCTTGGCACCAGAGTTTCAGAGCTCTGCTTGTTGAATGATGAATAGAAGCACAGTGTGACCTACATTTCTATTCAGTTGGATGGTATTTGGGGTCTTGTGAGATACCAGTAGAATGCGAATTGTGAGCCACACAAACTAGCAGGCTCCTGTCTGGAGGATTTGCTTTTAGCTGAGGACATGTTTGAGATTAGTTTCTTAAAGCACTGAAGTGTCCATGAAGGTTGATGCAAGTACCTCTTCAAGTGTGACCAAACACCACCACCTCAGCATGCAAGCTTCAGTAAGCTCCTATTTGCAAAGCAGGAGGTATTTTTACTAACACTACTACAACGTAAACTGATCCTTAGGGTTACTTTTTCATTACTGACCAATGTATTTGACACAATAGAGAGAGCTAATACTGTAAAAAGAGGTGCTTCTGATCCAAATTAGATACGTTATTTGGGTTGAACTTTGTAAAAAAAAATGGATAGGAAATAAACAGGTAATGGTGGAAAAGAGGGAAGGGATTGAAAGGAATTGGTCATGAATAGGTCTAATCAAACAGTTCCTCAAGGAATTGTTATGAAGAGAGAAAAAGAAAACCAAGTATTCCCTTGAAAACATCTCTAAATAAAAGCTAGGGAATTATATAGGCTTCAATATTTTTTAAAAATTCCTTTTTTTCCTCAACATTTTATTATTATTCTTTGCATCCATGAGAAAATGGAAGTGAGGACAACTGTATGATTGGAGGGCGCTTTTTTGGGTAGGGGAGGGTTTTTTGTATTGAGTGTGAGAAGGTGGTGCTTTTGTTCACTTTTCTGGAGGATAACTTATTTTTCAAGGCAGACAGAAAAAGAGATCTGAAGGGGAACTGAAAAGCTTAGGAAGCTGAGGCACTTCCTCTCTGGAAGGAGGGGGATGGTAGGTTTTCCATAAAAGTGTTCAGAGGTTTAATTAAGGGTTACCTTTTGGAGATACAAACATCTTGCCAGTTCTGCTTTGTTATTTATATAAGTGGTTTAGATGTGGTTTTTGTCCTGCTAAGTTACAGTCTGTGAGAGCGAGGAGGAGAGACAACAGCAAAATCAGCATTGGAAAGCTGGTTGAAAGAATTGCCTCTAGGAGGGATTTAAGAAGCTGCTGAGAGAAAAGGATTTCAAAAGGCAGCAAAGTCAGAGATGTTTGAAGCCAAGGAGGTGGTGTTACCTGCTACTGTGCTGGGGATCAGGCACCAACACGTAGCTCAGGCTTTGGGATTAAAAAATCACACGAGGCTTCACTGCAGCCTTCTTCCAAAGTTCACTGATGGGATGTGAGTGTAGAAGAGGTCTCGTGTCAGGAGAGGGGCATTTTTTGGCATCTAGACCCTGTGTTGCCTGGTAGCACCCATAGGCACTGTTCTGACATTATGATTAGTTCAAGTCTTAGGAAGAATTTCCAAAATAAACTTAATCATGTGCTGGAAAGAGAAGAACTGGAATTTGGAGAGATTAAGTAAATTTCTGTGAGGGAACATATACTGACATCCCAACCCCCATGTCTTCTCAGTATTCTGTCCTACTGGGTTCCTTTTGGCCATATCCTCTTCTAGCAAGGTGTTTGGTACGCAGGTTCAACTTCCAGACGTTTCACAGTAGCTGACTGCCAAGCTACTCTGTTAGGTCACTTTGTTCTTGTAGCCTTTCTAATGTATTCAGTGCCTTGTCAACTTTTCTTGGCAAGAGCTTTGTAAAACGGTACCATATTGTGCTTAACATGCCGTTAAACATCAGAACATCTCCTACCACACAAGTCCTGAAGTCCATCACAAAGTTTAGAATCCAGAGCAGCTCCAATACTGCAGTGATTTTTGTAAGGAATGATAAGTGGTAAGGAAGGTAGTGATTTTTGTAAGGAGTTGCTTTTCTCTATTTATCTTCTGCTTTTTTTAAAAAAAAATGGGGTTGCAAACAACTAGCAGCATTAATGAGGAAACTGATCAGCTTAACCAAATACTAATTAGCTCTCCATATGATAAAACTACACATTCTGTGCTGCTGCAATATTTTAATCATTGTTGTAGCATTTCAAACTAAAGGGGCATTGGTCAGCTGATTTAAATTCTTTGGTATTTGTGCTTTCTTAACCCCCACCCTGTTTCTGAATACGTGCTTCAGTTTTTCCTAATATGTCAAGAAAATGTCAAGTTTTCAGACTGGAAGCTTATTGCATCTCAATGTTTGATCTCCAGTTGCTCAAAGGTCAGGCACCGCAGGAGGTGAGCAGTTCAAGTGCTCACAGGTGCCTTGCAACAAGGTGCTGCTTCATCTCTGCTCTCTGTGTGTTTCACAAAATAATTTTATCCACAGTTGGTGTTTATTTACAAGAAATACTTGTAAACAACCGGTGATATTGTGCATACAGATGTCAGACTGCTGTGTGTGACATTTGGCAGTGTAGGGAAACTTTTAGTTTCTGGAAGCAGTTAATTGTAGTGGATGCACCTTTTCTTAGAGTAAGGCTGTCTTTTTGTCTAATCACAGGCAGGAATACTCATTTGCATGTCACAGTATCATGTTGCTCTTAGAAAATCAAAAGAATGTTTTACCTTTAAGCAAGGCTGACACTGAATTGACATTTCGGCAAGAGCAGGCAGGCTGGCGCAGAGTGCCCTGCAGGTCTTCCTTTGGTTTTTGTTTTCATTTCAACAACCTTTAGCAAGTGCTTTCCTGTTATGTAAAATTATACTGTAATGAAAACATTAAGAGATCAAGAAGTCAGGTGTGTCTTGAACTTGCCATCAGGTTTACAACATGTCTTCAAGCTGTTTTACTTTCTGGGAAGACATTGTGTGCCTGATGTGAAACTTGGTGTGTTTGCAGTAGTAGAAATGCTGTCTCTGATGAGCAGTCAATTTGTTAGGTGACTCTCACCTGCTGATAAAGAGAAGTGGTTAGACGGTGTTTGTGGATGATGTCTTTGCCTGGTTGGAACAAGACATGGTCCCAGCCTGCACAGCTTTTTCTCTGTGTGAGCCCAGGACTGTCAAAGCACGTGTCCTACTGAACACAGTGTCAAATGATGCAAAATGAGTCAGTTTGTGATTAGGTTCTTGTATAGAGAGTGGAAAATGTGTTTCAATTTGGCTTCCTGAGGTGGATGACAGTAACCAAAGTATCTTGGATAATGCAGACTTCTGATGAGGGTGTTTAAAAGTTGCTGGTGGAGCAGCTGTTATTTCAGTTTCATCACTGATGGAAGGAAGATGAGCAGTTGTGGTGCAGGTCTTGGGATATCCTTGGTTGTCCAAAGCTTGTACTGAGTTCTCAGTGCTGTTTTCTGCATGCCTGCAGCTTCTTGGTGCCAGTCTTCTGCTCTCTACTCTTCAGGTGGGATACAGGTGTGAGGGTTTGTGGTTTCATTTCGGGGTGGGGGGAGGGTGTATCTTGTTCTGCAGTGCCAGAGGGCTGTATTTAGTATGCATCTCGCTGTGTTGCTGTGGTACAAGCAAGCTCAACTTGCATGTTGGAATATAAGGCAAAAACTTTCATTTGTGTTTTTGCTACAGCGTTTCTAATATGTGCCCTTTAAACAGACTAAAAGCAGTTGCACATTTTTCTGCGCCTTTAGCAGTAACAGCTTTTTAGATTTATAGCAGGTATTTTGTTTGTCCAAGACTTGGAACTTGACAGAATCCACACCCTCAGCCAACAGATTAGTTATTCATCATAGCACAGAGGCTGGCAGGTACAAAAGCAACTGGAGACCTCATGTTTCAACTAGGAGGCATAAGTGTTATCAGACTTGACCATCATGTACTCCCTTTGAAGAAAAGCGTGGTATGCCTAAGGGTAAAATATGCTTATGATACTATTGTTTCTTATTCACATAGTTCTGTGAAAAATGCTTGTTAGGCCCTACATAGGTGTATGGAAACAAACAGTGTGCATGTCTGTATGTATGTGTATGAGAAAGGTATTTTAATTCAGTTGGTATTTGTAAGGCTTCTGGGCTATGGTTCTGTACATATTGTGAGTCACATATGAGATACAGGTGGAGGCTTCTGTGCTTTGCTAACTTGGACATGTCCTTTATTTTCTTTTTTTTAATTTCCTTTTTTTTCCTTAGGGTAATAAATGCAGGGAAGAGCACGCACAATGAAGATCAAGCCAGCTGTGAAGTCCTCTTTGTCAAGAAGAAAACTGGAGCTGCTAATTCTACACCAAACAAGAACTCAACAAAACGGAGGTCATCGCTGCCCAATGGAGAAGGTCTCCAGCTGAAAGACAATTCGGTAGGCAGTCTTCCATGTCTTGTCAGTTGTGCACTACACAATAAGTACAAAAGAATGTGGCAATATGGCACTAAAAGAGCTACTCCAGATTTTTACTGAATGTTTCACATATTTCCAGTTATTTATTAAATATCTCTGCTTAACTACAGCACACGATAGTTTTCTTAGCTCTACCGCTTGATTTTTGATTTCTTGAATTGACAAATGCTTCTTGTATCTAAAGCATTTTAGTTTAAAGATGGGGAGAGGAATACTCTTTGGATTTTCCTTTTTTGTTTCATTTCTGAAAATATAATCCTGATAAACGTACTGCTGCAGAATACTGTGAGTTTAATGTCACTGGTTGACACGTCCAGTGATGGCCACTGCAAGTACTGCATTGTCACTGTTTATACAGTTATACACTTTTATTAAGGATTAGAGAGTAACTTGGGTTCTTTCCACTGCAGCAGTATTTTGTGTAGCAAGGTTGGTTTATGCAGGTTGGGTAAGATCATCCAGCACACTGAATTCAGTTATTTTTGCAAACTGTGGCTCCTCTCTTTATATGGAGTCATATACATCATGTGCTTTTCTACTGGCAATCATCTGCTATTCTTCATCTGTCTTCTTTCCTGACTGGCTAATTACTTCATCTGCTCTTTAAGCATGAGCTCAGGCACCAGCAATGACTGATAGTGTGTGCGTGATTCAGACATTTAGCCATGTAACACTAAATGCCCTACCTGAATGTTGGAGTTGGACAAGGTGGGGAGACCTTATTGCAGCCTTTTGGTACTTAAAAGGAGCCTGTAAGAAAGACAGACTTTTTAGCAGGGCCTGTTGCGGTAGGACAAGGGGTAATGGTTTTAAACTGAAAGAGGGGAGATTCAGGTTAGACATGAGGAAGACATTTTTTACAATGAGGGTGGTGACACGCTGGCCCAGGTTGCCCAGAGAGGTGGTAGATGCCCCATCCCTGGAAACATTCCAGGCCAGGCTGGACGGGGCTCTGAGCAACCTGATCTAGTTGAAGATGTCCCTGCTCATTGCAGGGGATTGGACAAGATGACCTTTGAAGGGCCCTTCCAACCCAAACTATTCTGATTCTATATGCAGTCTTTCTGCTGCTGGGAGAATACAAATTTTCCCTAAGTGATAATCAGTCTTTCAGTGGACTATAAGTACCTTTTTTGGGTTATTTTTGGCTTTTTGTTTTAAATGAGGTCTGCTTCAGTCTCTCTCCCAAAACCCCATGGCTTGGTACACCTGGTGGCTGCAGGGGTTGGTCACTGGGGACCTGAGCAACAAGCATTCCTCTTGCATTGTGTCCCTCACTACCTCTTGCTCCTCCTGTTCTCTTTCACTTTTCATTAATGTTGCAACATTTTCAGTCTCTTGACAGATCTTCCAGGTTTGCAAATAGCCTTATTCTTTCCTCTTTCAAATCTTTCCTTAAATCACCTGTCCCAGTTCCTGGGTGCTGATATTCCTTGTTGTATTCAGCCAGTCATGAATTTTTTTTCAAGTACATATTTGAACATTCCTGGGTAAAGAATTGTGCCCTGTACTTGCTGGAACTAATGACTTCTGCATACACTCATGCAAGGCAAAACAGAATATGTTTTAGTAGTCTGTGTTTTAAGAAGTCTTTCCTAGAAAGTCCGTGCAACTGTCTGCTATTGACTCATGCAGATGCTCGGTTCCATGAGGGTATTTATTTTTTGTATGCATTAATTATGTTTAATGAAGCAAGCATTTGGGCACAGCAGTTGTTTGTGTATATAAACCACATCAAGATAAGCAACAAAGTGCTTTGTTCAGGTGATGGGTTGGTTTGACACAAAGAGCATCATGGTGTCATGCGCACAGCACACTGCAAAGATCCCTCTGTGACACCAACCTAGGTAAACTCATCTTGGTGCTGTGTAGAGATACTAGCTTTGATTTAGCACCACGTTTAATTTCCAGGCCTACTGTGTGAGAAACCTGGTCAGGGGCCTTTGCATCTGGAGTGTGGGAGGATGTAGCTGTACTGTATTTGCCCGTGTTTTCATATTTTGGGGACATGCACAGGGCATAGCTTTGTAGCAATGTTTCACAAAGTCCAGTTAACTTCCAGCTTTGAGTAGTACCAGATGTTTCTTGAGAGCAAAAGGCACACTATGTTTGTATATACTGCATGGTTAATCATCTTCCTCAGAAGGAACATTTTTCCAAATATTACATAGCTAATATGTTTAGATTGCATTAAAAATACCAGGATATAAAACTATTTTAGTTTTGGAAATGTGTCTTCACTAGCCTTAACGCTATCCATCATCATTATTAATATATTGTTATGATAACATAATGGTAGGGTCTGTAAACTGACCGCGTATTTTTGAATGCTGTTCTTTTTATCCTTTTTGAATTTAATATTTGTCAACTTTGCTAAATATCCAATTGCCCTGTGCTAGAAAAAGTATCTCCTAGAATTTCTGATTTCTCTTCCTTTCTTCATTACTGTATTTCCTACTTTGACTCTCTATCTTGTATGTTGATTTTGGAGTAAACAGCCACTTCCTTTCAAGCTTCTTGAGAGAAACATTTTTATTTCAAATTTTCTGTTCTTTTTTCTATTTCTGACACATTTTGGCCAGAAATGAGCATAATGTCTGAAGTGAAGAGCCAGCTGATCTGTATAACATAGTGTACTGTTTTCATGGTACTTGTTATCATGTTCTTTATATGTTTTCTTCTTATCTACAGATTTACTTCTGTTTTCTACATGACACTTAAATGAGTGCTAGAGCACTCATTATTTAGCTATGTAAAATCTGTTCTACCGTTTTATTAGACCACGTCTTGTGAGTTTAAATTTGTAATATATTTTCCCCAAACAAGCAGTATATTTCTGAAGAAAGTTTTCTACTAGAGGGCAGTCTTACACTAGTAATTAGTAGGATTTTTTTCCTTGGTACTATTTTTTTTTTTCTGGTTGAACATATTTTAAAAGGAAAAAAAAAAAAGTACGTATTTCTATAATGTATCACACTTTAACATTTTCATTTTATACTGTAAAGTATAATATTGTGTTTTGCCTTCACATAGTATTGTTAGGAGTACTGTATGAGTTGGTATTGAATGTGATAAGGGTACAGCTTACTCTAGATCAATAGGATGTACAATACAGACTTGAGACACTCCAGTGAATGGTGTAATATCATCCTGGAAGGTATTTAGCTAGAAAACCAGAGTCTGAATTCTGTAAATGCCTCCTAGGAAAATCCTACCATAACATACAGTCTGAAATAATTTCTGAGTGCTGAAGTACCTTGTAGAAACCTTGAAGGAATAAGAGATGAGGGAAAGTTTATTGGGTGTTTGTCTGATGAAAACAAAGATTTCTTCTTGTTTAGGTTTTTAAACTGTGGAACACAAGGGAAATAGGAGCTGGAACTTAGAGTGTCTCTTTTTCATCGTCCTCAGATTTTTCTGTTTTCCGCAGAATCTTTGAGAAGGCCACATGCCAGCTTTGTTTTACCCTCCTTTCTGGCAAGTTTGCAGAACTTAAATGGCAGCTTCATCTGAGGTCGTGTGATTACTGTTGTTTAATGGTGACCCGACTGATGCAGCCCCACGCTTTGGCAAGGCAGCGTAAGGGAGTGGGAGATCCACAGGTTGTCTGTGTGGATTGGGTTGGGTGCTGTTGTCATGGCTTTGACTCTGCGGGTGGACTCTGGAGAGCTTTCAAGGGTGGGAAGGAGGAGGTGAGGAGATGGAGAAGTGAATGTTTCCTCAGCCCCGACACACACAGTAACCCAAGGAAATCTGTTAAGCAGCATAAATAGGTTTTCCTTCTTGAAAGAGTGGGTGATAAACTAAGCAGGGCAGCGAAAGCAAAGGCTCTGCAAATTCAACCCTATATTAACTCTCTCCCCTTTCTCCCACACCATTCCACTGCTACTTGATTAACCACATTTGCCCTCTATCTCCATTCATGAACATTCCCTTCAAATTGTATAGCTTTTTCACTGGTACTGTTTTTAAATGCCTTTAACTATGGGGTACCTTGCTGATGAATACTGAAGACCATCAGTGAGCGAAATGGAAATACTATGCAAGGATATTGTCATAGTGACAAGTTGCAGGACTTCAAGTGATGCATTATTAATTGTCATTGTAATGTGAAGACACATAACTACTAATTCTGCAGTTTCCTTTGTCACAAAGGTGTGACAGAGTATTTGCTTTGTGTGACATAAAGTTGCTTACCACAGGTAGCTGAATATATCACTTGCAACATGGGGGGAGGCTTTGCTCTGAGGATGAGGTGGCAATTGCTCACCCAGTTCAGACTTTATGAGAACTAAAGATGTGCTCTAATGCAGTTTGTGAGTGCAGTTCATATTTGGAACAATAATAGTCAGGGTGGGTTGTGGTTTTCAGAATAAATCTTTAGTGGCAACATGATTTATTTGCCTGTTTGGAATTAGCTTCATAAAAAAAAAAAAATTGGGAAGGTTTGCCATGTAAGACCACTGTCTAGCTTACCTGAAAAATTTGTCCCAAATTGCTATGTATTCCTAAGGCAGCCTTTTTTTTTTTCTCCCTGTAACTAAGCCCAAATTATGTGTGCATATATATATATATATGCATTTTCTTTCATGATTTCTCATCCATTGTTTGACCCCAGATTTTGCATGTCTTAATTATATTTTACAATTACAAAACCCAGGAGACTGCTGAACCTTCCTGAAGGCTAGGTCAGCAGTTGAGGAGCCTGAAGCTTATTAAATTTCCTAGTACGTACTGGAAATGAATTCTAAGGTCAGTGCAGTGAAGGATCTGTTTGCCCTTCATGTGTCTGGTAGCTATTCAGAATGTCGTTAAATCTGAATCTTTTGAAAGAAAATCTAAAAGAAATCACTGTGTTGACTGATCATACTCCCACTTGAGGGCTCTGTCCAGTTAAAAGAACAAATGGAACTGATGTTTGAAAGACTGCTTATGACAGAATACTACCAGAGCTAGTAGAAATAGAAATCTTGGTCTCTGGAAGTTTACACAGTCATTACTTTTGGGAAGAAGTGCAAGCTCCCAAATGTGAAAGAGAGAGGGCAGCCATGCATACGCACACCAAAATAGGTATCTCTTGGTGGCTACGGAGGTCATCTCAACTACAGGAGGAAAAGCAAGGACCTTTTTGTGCTTTTTGTCTCATCTCTGTGCCCTGACTGGCAGCCCTTGTTCATTCTCTGAGTGGCTGCTATATTTGAATCATATAATTAATTCTCATCAAATTAGTATGGTTTTGGAGAATTAATTTCTCTCATATAGAGGAGCTGTTGTTATTCTCAGGGTGAGAGAAAGGAATTTGTTTCCTCCTCCTTTTTTTGGACAACTACTATTTGTGGTTATACTCTCATTGCAAGTTCAGAAGTAATTGAATTTTTATAGGAATATATAGAAGTTTTTTGGAGGCTAGTATCTAGGTTACCGTAATGCCTGCAGATGCCAACTAAAGTTAAGGCCCTAGAGCATCTCACACAGAACATGTGCATAGGAGCAGTGTTGTGGTAGTCATCTCCTCTGACTGTAAATACTTACCACACAGACCTCTCAGTTATCTGGGGTACTTCTGCAGTTGACAGGGAGAAAGAAATCTACTTTGGAATTAGATAAGCATCTGAAAGTGTGGGGTTTTTATTCGTTCTGCTGAGTATGAGGGCAGTTTAGAGAACTACGTTGGAGGAGTGCAGTGTAGACCTCTGAATTTAGCTGAACTGGTAGCAACAACCCCTTGTTTAAGAATTACTAGTCCAAAAATGACAAGATCAGCGAACTCCAGAAGAACCACCATAGCTGATGTGGCCACACCATGTTCATGTCAGTGACAGCCCAAGAATACAGCTCAGGCCCATGTGAGCTTCTCTGTCCTAATTTGTGCTGCCCATCAGCTTAAAGGAAACAAGGCGTAACATTTTAATTTCACTTTTTGTCATGGGCCATTGTTCTGGTCTGTTTTAAAGCTTCCCAGTCTCTGATGGCACCTTATTTGATGACCAGTTTTACATGAGGCTTGTTCAGTCGACATATCCAGTGGTGTGCTCCTTATTATGAGAATGAATTGCATTAATAACTGTTCTCCTTCATCTTCTGAAAATCTCTAATACAGACCTTGGTGGGGGCTTACTTTAGAAAAAGTTTAAGAAAATCAGTGTGTATGGGCATGGTTTAAACTTGTTCTTAATTGTAATTTTCCATTATACTTCGGGGGCAGGAGGAAGGTGATGACAAAATATTGTCTTCTTTTAGGTGGAAGGTTAAATATTTGTTTCAGTCAGAGGTCTACTGCCTTTATGCTCTTTCCCCCAAAGGCAGCACATCTCCAAAGGGGTAGCACCTTTCGAATGACGTGAGAACATAAGCTGTGGGAACATTATCTGTGGTGCACCATACAGTGGATTTTGGCCAGGGAGCCAAACCCTAACAGAAGAATGGGAGCAGAAGTAGTTTCATCTGCAGCTCCCAGGAGACAGACACAGTGTTGTTGCCATTTCAAATAAATGGCTTCAGTTTCCAGCTGAAATACTTTCACATTGGGATACTTGTTTTTGTTGGCAAAAAACTTCACATTTTGCACGAATAGCAATCTATTTTTGCAAACACGTTTTTCAGTCAGTAATTCCATTATCCGTTAAAAATGGCTTAAGCAGAATTTTACAGCCAACTGTTGTGCGAACTTGGGAGGGATTCTGAACCCAGAGCAAGATAGCACAGCTGCCAGTCATGCCTTCAGGGTGAAATTGCACAACACATCTTCCGTGAATTTAACAGATTGGATAAGTGGGTGGGACTGGCTAAAGAGCTACATTTGGAAATATGTACGTTTGTTGTTTTTTTCCACCATTGTAGGATGTATCCTGTGTGATCCTTAGTGTGGTAAGTCATCCAGTACTGTAGGACAGCACTCCCTTTTTTCAGCATTACAGTGATGAAATAAGAGTGCACAATAGACTGCTGAATTCCTTCTCTTGGATGGGTTCTTCACTGTATAGATGACTACATTGTTAATACACTGGTTAAGAATATGTTTGAACTTTACTACAGCAGTAATGCCATAAGGTAAAAAAAAATATTGAGTTTTATGTAATTTTAATAGTCAAGGCTTTTAAATGTGCATTTCAACAAATTAAGTTATAAGTTGTAATGCTTATTCAGCAATGAACTTTGCCCTTAGAACAGCATGAACTTATAGTGATGGTCAATATACATATTGCTAAAAGAGACATTTTACATTACATTTTGGATGTTGTAGCTCAGGGCAACCATGAATAATGTCTTTTGGATCTGAAAATGACAATTCACAGTGTTTTTACTCCAGCCTGTCTGTCCTGCCCTACAGCCAGTGGTTGGCACCTTTGTGGAGCAGCTGAAACAGCAGAAAAATAAAAGGAGCTTCAGTTCCCAACCCTGTGCATAAGTGTGAAATAAGCAGCACTTGGGCATGAGGTGGTGGGATGCAGGTGGTACCTGGACTACATGCTGATCCATTGTGTAAGGGAGCATCGTTTGGGTGAATGAAACAAATCATGTCTGTCATCCTAAATTAGACCACAGTCAGCATGACATGCAGATATAATTTTTAAGTTCTTTGACTGCAGTGAGATCTATGTTATGCTGTCTTAGTATGAGGTGTTTTGCAGCAGTATTGGCTGATTCCTGTCCCTTTCAAGATTATTTATTTCTAAATCTGTATTAGTCCACCCACATCTGACTCACTAGGCAGCCCCACAACCAGTTGTTTCAGCATAGCTGGGAGAAGGTGCAAGCTTCACAAGAAATGGAGGGGAAATGAGAGACTGGAAAGACTCTTTCCACATGCTGCTACCAAATATGCTATCATGCAATGACTAGTATTAAATGCTTCCTTGAAGATTTCTAGGTGAATTTCCCCCCCCAAAAAGGTAGAGGTTATCTACAGTATGGCTCCTTGGTATTTTTCAGTCAGATCAGAGCTCGTGCTGCCAAGACCTTAGTTTGCTTCCAGCTCTGGGTTAATGGGCCCTATCTGAATGACGAAGAACCCCCACCACAAGGATGTGGTTTCTGCTGAGCAATAGTGGAGCTGACTTAAAACTGTCAGAGAAGACTCTGCAGAGCAGAAAGGGAGAAATACTTGAAAGTCACAGCATTGATCAGTAGCTGCTGAACAAATATGTAACTTTACCACAAGTACCTTAATTTTAATAATGAGGTCTACAAAATTTACTTTTTCCAGGTACTCTGCCTGTATGAGAGCAGTTGTGTTGACTGGCATGCTCGGAGTTGAGCTAAGAAATAAGATCTAAAAGCATACTGTTATGCCAAGAGCTATGCCAAAACACTTGCATAGCTCTTCTGATCAGGGGGTATTTCGCTCCAGTACTATACGGGAGTCTTTTCAGAGCCCTGGGAAGAACTAAGCAGTGAATGTGTGGGCAACTGTGGGTGGAGTGCAGCTGATGCCACTTGTGTCTGCCATCCTGGAGGACCTCCATGGTGTGCTGGTTCCTGGGCTTGCACAGGTAGCTGAAGCCTGACCTATCCCACCTGCCAGCATGGATGGACCTTATCATAGAATCATAGAATAATTTTGGTTGGAAGAGACCCTCAAGATCATTGAGTCCAACCATAATCGAACTCCATCACTAAATCATGTCACTATGAACCTCATCTGTATGTCTTCTAAACACTTCCAGGGCTGGTGACTCAACCACTTCCCTGGGCAGCCTGGTGTACCAGTCATGGCAAGTGGGGATCACATCTTATTACTAGATGTCAAACTGAGGTCATTCATCTCATGCCTAGTGGGGGAAAAAAAAAACTATTGCAGAAGTAGCAGGTGCTGTCTTGTGTAGAATTTTGGTCTCCATGGTGGTAGGTCCATCATTTATTAACAACAGGATTTTTTGAATGCTTTTCTTCTGATCTACATAGTTGTTAGGAAAATAACTTAGTCTTACAATGGTGGTTGTGCTTGGTCAGTGCATCGTGTGATGCCTGTAAGGTAAGAAAGATTGTAAGTTCAGGGTTTTTTTGGTTTTTTGGGGTTTTTTTTGGAAGGTGGGGGGGAGGGTGGTTAAGGAAAAGAAAAAAAAATGTAGAGACGTGGCAAAAATAGACATTACTTCTTCCTGTCAGAGCTGTACTAACACAGTGCCTATTACTCCATTTCAGAAAGCTACCTCTTGGAAAGTTACCTGTGTTTTACCTGCTGCTCCTGTGCTACCGGCTGCTTTGTCACCTCACTCGTGGCTGTGTAACGGTGACCATCTCTTTTCCTTCCCTTTCTTCCCCTCCTGCTTCTCCAGGAAACAGATGGAATCAACCTGTACTACTGGTCCCTGTTTGATGGACACGCTGGGTCGGGGGCAGCTGTGGTCGCTTCCAAACTGCTGCAGCACCATATCCTGGAGCAGCTGCAGGAGATCGTGGACATCCTGAGGAACACGGCCGTCCTCCCACCCACCTGCCTGGGAGAGGAGCCCGACAACCCATCCACCAACAGCAGGACGCTGACACGGGCGGCCTCCCTGCGTGGTGGTGTGGGGGCCCCAGGCTCGCCCAGCACCCCTCCAACACGCTTCTTCACCGAGAAGAAGATCCCACATGAGTGCCTGGTTATTGGGGCCATAGAAAGTGCATTCAAGGAAATGGTATGTATGTCTCAGGACTCTGAAGTTCACGTTGCATACATTTGTGAGTTGCATGGCCTGGAGAAAGTGAACACTTAGGGATTTTTTTTTAACTTTTTTTTTTTCTTCTCTTACTTAAACACCATCTGAGTGTGGACAGGATTATTTAAGAGCCTCAACAGCGTACCTGGTACATCCCTCTGAGGCAGGAGCTGCACCTGAGATCCCAGGCAGCACTACAGCCATCCTTGTGGATTACTTGGCTCTTAGAAGCTTGGTGCTTTTTTTTCTTTTCCCTTTTTTTCTTTTTTGTTCCTTCTTTTTTAATATAAGAATGAGTATTGCCTCACAGTGGCAGGTTTCAGCATTGGCTATTATTGTAAGATGTGTATACGGGCACACACTTTATAAAGCCTTGTTGCCCTTCCAGAGCAGCAGCAAAGGCTTGCAGCATCCCTTGCACCACCAACATATCGTTTGTGTTGTGCACAAATACATAAACTAGTCATAAAAGGTCATGTCAGGGACATGGATGAGGGGCAGCATCCTTGATCTAGTGACCTGTAGTTCACATTTGTGTTGGAGTGGCTCGTAAAGCACAGTAGTGACTGCAGAGAGTGTGTGTGCTGCTCTTGACTGAGGCAGGCAGGGCATGGGTGAGCAGGACATGAAGTATGGTCCTACCACCCACTTGACTTGTATACAGCATGAAAAACTGAGAGGAAATCACGACCCTATAGGAACAGAATATCCATCAATTTCCCTATGGAAAGCTGCCTTTTCTCTTTTGTAATTGCTGTTGCTGCTCTGCACCTGCCCCCTTCACTTCTCCATGTTATTAAAAATAATTCTTGTGAGGCAGAGCAGAGGCTTGTCCTGCCAGTAAGTACACGTAGATCAAGTCTTAGGAGATCTGATCTTATTCTTTTTAAATTTTTTTTAACTTCTTTTTGTTGCTGTTAGAAAAGCCTCTTATTTGAGCAGAAGGTTTTTGAACTAATGAGTGTTTCCCAGATGTTTTATTTGTTCTCTGAAAGGAAGTATTCAAGCATTGTTTTTCCTGATATATGTGAATTTTGTTTAGTACATGCATCTAATTAGAGACTACAGCTTTTATTATAACAAAGTGGTGCTTCACTATGAATTCTGATAAGCAATTATTTTGCTGGATTGTCCTTCCTCCCCAAGGAAGTGTGGGCAAACAGACCAACCAACTGAGGATGCATGAAAATCTCCAGTCAGTTTATCATGCCTTTTTCAGGAAGGGAGGACTAGCTTGCTCCCTTCTTTGTCAAGAAAGAAAGAAAAAGATGACACTGCCCATCCACTGCACCCTAGTGGGTTCAGATCACGCATAAGAGAGGCACACCAATTTCATGCTTCAGTTGGGGTGATTTTCCGGCCAGAAGAGTGCCAGGCGCTGAGTGCATGACATGGTTCTCTCTCTCCTGTTGAAACTGGCTCCAAGTGGAGGAGAGATGAGAAATGGGGTTGATGGGACTAGAAAGCGAAGGTAAGAGAGGTAAAGAAGGGCCATTTCAAGTGCTCTCTAACTTTCTTATGAGAGCAGCAGGGGCATTACCCGTCGCTGTCTTCCTAAGCACATCTGTTACTGCCATGCTTTACATCTTTGTTGGACAGGTGTTCACACAAAATACCATCTCAGCTCATGTCCAGGCACCTGACTGCTTGGGAGGACTTCTATGGATAGAGTAGGGCAAATGCAGAAACTCTGGATAACTCACTACAGATACAGTGTCTGGATATTCCATGTACAGGTCATAGTGATCTGTCCTCCCTTTTTCTAAACTGAAGTCCGGAGAATACTTTATTTTCCTCCTTGTGTTTTTGTTTATATGCTACAGTTCAGATACCTTAATTCCCACTTTTACTGTTTATCAGAGGGCTGAAGTTCATTGTCTGTCTTTGCGATATAAATGACTCCGTGTCTACCACAATGAAATATAATCTCAGCATTAAGTTTTACATTAAACGGAAGTCTTACCAATATGGTCAAATTAAGAAAAGCAATGGATAATTCTGTCTACTTTAAGATCTTGGGGGAGTCTTATAGTTGGTTTAGGCAAAACAGTATTTTCTTTTGCCCATGTAAGGGAGTGGCTTGTAAGATCAACACTCCTCAGTCTCATCTGTGCTTGCAATGACTGATCTTCTTCCTACCTCTGTCTAACTTCCTGCTAGTTTATACTCTCCTAGTAGTCTTTGGGTGAAGATTTTGGGCCTCTTCCACAGCACATTGTTTATTCAGCCCTATTTTGTACTGGAACATCATGGATGTTGTTGAGTTAGGTCAATTCAATTGACGTGTGCATAATGTACGAGGGTTTTGTCCCAGCAGAGCGTATCGTTTTACCTGGCACTTGGTGAGAGCTCCCATTTCCTGGACATGTAGGCAGAGTTCTTGGTGTTGTTTCCTGAAACACCCATTGCTGCAAAGGAGTCCTTTGAACCTGGTGAAAATGCTGAGTAGATACAGATACACCTTTTTTAAATTTGTTTTTAAACAGTCCAACCTGACAGGTTTATCTAATTATGATTTTGTCCACTTTCCCTGGGAGCATGTAGCATAACGTTACTGTTTTCCCCAACTGCCTTTTGAATTCTAGTTAAGCTCTCCCTAGTTCTGCCTCAAGTGTCACATAAAATGCAATTAATCTCTTTCAAAAGGCTTTTAAAATTATTTTTCCTTTATTGGGTGTGGTTTCCTTTGGACAGTGCTTGTCTGACAGCTACATGCAGTAAAACACTGTGGAAAGCTGGCTGTGTTGTGTTCTCAGATATTTTACTGTTCTGTTGAAAAGAATTTTAAAACACCTGATGTCAGTACTTATCAATGATCACAATTATTCCAGTTAAAAGGAAACAAATAAGCTCAAGTTCTGCAAGTATCGTAAGTCAAATCCTCTAATTTTTATCTCTTGAGTTTTAAGGTTTGTATTTGTAGATTGAGTTCTAGACACATCAAACTCTAATCCCCTCCCCATATTTAACCTTATATATGTGTATGTGATGTAGTATGTATTTCAAAGTAAGATTAAGGAGTGAAAGCACCTATTCCACACTGAACTCTGTTTAATTTTGGATGGGAAAAAATGGCACAGAGCTGGTCTGTATAACTTATTGGAAGGTGTAACTTTGCATACATTGTATAATGATTTTCTTCTTTATTGAATTTTTTTTTTTGACTCGGAGGAAATCTAGACGTGCTTTTGCATGATTGATGCCATTTCGATTTGAACAATCTTGAGAGTGCAACATATGCTGTATGATACTTTCTTTTGAAAAGTTTCTTCTGATCAAGTAGTTAGTAGAACGGAGAGCTGAAACAGTGCTATAGGATTTTGATGCCTTTTTGACAGAGGTAAAGCAGATTAAGGAGTTAATTTAATCTTTTTGTGTTCTGGAACTTTTTAAGCAGATAGGTGAAGCTGTGTGTGTAGGGAGAAAAGGTGTTTTCTGTCATGGCAGTATTGAGATCCCGGAGGAAGGGCCCCTGCTCTGAGGACAGATACAGATGGAAAGCAGTTATTGTAGTAGTTGTTGCAGTATGCTGTCTTGCTATAACGACAATATCGAGATTCGAATGTGCCCAGTTCTGTTTTCAAAGTCCTCTATTTCTCAGACTGAGCACGGGCTCCAGGCGCATTCATTTTTCGTGCCGCCTTGCTGCCCCTTTCCTGCCGCCTCCCCTCGCCCCGGCCGCGCCCCTAGCCCACCCGCGGCCGCCGGTGCCGCGTCCCGGCGCTCGGCTGCCCGGCACGCGTGGGCCGGGGCGGGCGGGGCGAGGAGAACGCGAGGCCCACGCCGTGCTCCTCCGCGGGGTCTCCACCAGGTGGCACAAGCAAGCCGCCGTCGAGGGTCCGGGAGCCTCCGACAGAGGGAGGCCGGTAGCGGCTCCGTGGCGTCATCTCCTTCCTTTTTGGGGAGAGATTGTTAAATAGCGTGATTAACCCGCGCTTTTGCGCTGGGGAGGGCGGGTCCGGGCCCTTGCGTGGCAGGCGCTGGGGAGACCCGAGCGGTCGGGACGGTCTGTCCCGGGGCTGCCGCCGCGTCCTCAGCGGTGTCTGTGATGGGTGGAGAAAGCAGCTCCCGCCTGTGCTCTGGAAACGCAGCCGGGGGTGTCCTCTGCATGCAGCCTTTGCCCCATCTCACCTGAGGCAGGAGGACGAGGGTGACCGGGCGTGAGGGCACCGGGCTCCCACCTGCTGCTACAAACGTGTATCCTGAACGGCGGAGCAGAGTGCAGGGTGAATTAGCTGCTGCTTTGCCATGAAACGATAGTCTTTTGAACAGAGGATATAGAAATCTTTTTTTAAATTCTTTTTCTATTAGGATCCGAGTGGCAGGCTGGGCTGGAAATGCATTGTTTGGTTCTGCCCACCACTGCTCAGCTTTTCCCCTGCACCCAGATTGCTGTGTGGGGATCCTGCATGGTGGAGAAAAGAGCGGTCTAGGGGAAGGAAATCGCCTTATCTGAAATCTTTGTCCGGTTGGAAAATGAGTAAGCTTTGTATATGCTTTGACTTTGTCTAGAATGAGCCCTTCACACTCATAAAGACTTCAGAGGTGTTTGGGGGTTTCTGCCTCTGCTTGTGCTGCGCTACTTTCCCAGCAGCACTGTTACAGAGTATTGTGTTAAAAGCCTCTGTCTCTACATCACAATGAGTTAGTGACATTGGTGGACTTTATTTTATTTTGATTTATTTTTTTCCCCTTGAATCTCGTTGAGCTGTAGGAAAGGCTTCTCCTCTTGCCTTCTTCTCCCCCCCCCCCCCCGCCTCGAAAAAAAAAGGGAAAAAAAAAGAAAAACATCAGAGTATGTAATATAAAATAAAACATGGCACTGAATATACTCTGGCAAGTTATGGTAGTAAATTCAAGTTCTGAACAAGTAGATGGAAGAGCCCATGAACAGCAATGATTCGAAAAAATCCAGTACACAGATCTAGTTTAAGTCAAGGAAACTCTGCAAACGAGGCCCTAAGGATTATCCGTCTTCTCTCCTATAATAGATGTTTCTGAATTCTGCTTATTGAAAGAAATAAATTTTAATTTAGTCATTCCAGCACTTGCAAAGTGTACATATGACAGAGCTGAAACCAGGTGAGGAATTGTACATTGTTTGAAGGTCTCAGAGGATACTCTGAACTGCGGAAATGAAGGGTTTTTAAAATTCCTGGCAGTGCCTGGAAAATCTACTGTAGTATTTGTAAGTTTAAATTATTTTGATGGTTAGAAACGTCTGCTTCCTTTGAACTGTTCTTTTCAGCTTAATTTAAAAAATATATAGAAACCACGGGGAGGAAAATCAGCTTCGCTATGGCAAGATTAGATAAAGAGGCATTTATAACAGGCCCATGTCTGTGACCAAAGGTTCTGCAAGATTTGATTTTTTAGCTTGGAGGTGTTTTCCTCCTGGTCCTCACTGACATCCCATGCCCTCACCCCCCCACACCAAAAAAAAGAATAAAATTTTTTTTAAAATAAAATAAAAAAAAAAAAGGAAAGGAAAACCATGAGTCAATGAGAGACTGGGTAGTGCAGTTCCTGGTGCTGCGGGGTATGGCCTTGTTGGGCAACGCCGCGTGTTTCTTGCTGTCCCCAGCGCACTGCTTGCCTCAGTGCTGTATTCATGGCACAGACAGGATCGGTCCCTGTACACACCATCCTGCCAGGAGTCACATTATTTGTGACAGGCACCTTTGCCTGCCCAGCCTGCTCAGGACAGCGAGTGCTGCTGAGCATCCTTGCTGCTGCCCCAGGCCACCTTCCTCCCCTGAAATTTATAGGAAACAAAGCATGGTGCCTGGCTGCCTCCAACTCTGCAGATTTTCAAGCAAATTGCAGCTGTCATGGTTTGCATTTGTTGTGGTGCTTTTCCTCAGATAAATTTAGCTCTAAAATAAAGCTCTAAATCCCATACCCCAAGGCGTGGACAATTTGAGCTGTTTGTTGTTCAATACAAACATGAAAATGGCTGAAGTATAGCTCTTGTGCGTGTGTGCACACAGAAGCAAACAAATATATTCATAATAAAAACCATACAAGTAGGCAGGCTTTAACTGGGAAAGATCTGCCAGTGCTTGCAATAGCGATGTTAAATGATGCTTCCTGTTTCAATCCAGTGTTACAAGGAAAAACCAGTTTGAAATTGGATTTGATTCTGGACATAGAAGAGGAGGGTAATTTGTAACATGTTGCATTATTACCCCAAACTAAACGTAGAGGCAGCAGAATGAATTCACTGGCATACACTTCAATTTTTTGTTTAAAATTTATGGAGTACTGGAAAGTAGCTCATTTACTTGTGTCCTTTATGTTCTCCAAGCTTTCCTGGGTCTCTCTCTATCTAGATATAGATATATATATATATATATATATATATATATATGTAATTTTTTGTTCCTGGGCTTGATGGATTTTTTGATGATAGATGTGACTTGTGTTCTTCTATTCTGTTAAGCAGGAGGTCTTTTTTATATATATATATTTCTTACACTCAGAATCATTTGGAAACTAAACACAGGTTGAGTAGGTACGTACCTCCTTAAATTTGGGCCTATGCACATTGCATAAAAATTAAGTCTTTTCAGGACTTCATAAAAGCAGTGAGATGAGAGACAGGGTTAAATATTGTGGTTCATCCCGGAAGGTCTGTGAATGCCTGATATCTTTTAGTAAATACTGTTCTACTGACCTCTCCCCCCACCCTTAACAAGTTTAGAATCTACCCCTTCCATGTGTTTCTGAGGAGCAGCCTTGTGGTAGGAATGTGTCTTGCTGCCATGCATAAAGGTATGTGCTCCACAACCATAGTGTCCCTTTTGGAGAGCAGGTCATTATTCGCATCATAGCTAGGTCTCATTAATTATTTGCTGTCTGTGTAAAGCACTCTGCAATTATACCACTAGATACTGGCTGTTAAGCTACATTTATCTTTGCCTTCATTGTGCTTTTTCCATAGCGAATTTCCTTGCATCCCTCAGCTGCCATATTTTTCCTTGGTGCCTGATATTTTACAATCTCCTGTCCTGATTTTTCCTGAACATCTTTATATCATAAGCAATAGGTACTTGACTTTCCATTCTTCTCTCTGACCATGTGGCAATAGCTACAACAGTAAAGAAAGGCAGTGGGACACACAGTGTAAGAAAGACTCCTTTTCTTTTCTTTTCTTTTCTTTTCTTTTCTTTTCTTTTCTTTTCTTTTCTTTTCTTTTCTTTTTTCTTTTCTTTTCTTTTCTTTTCTTTTCTTTTCTTTTCTTTTCTTTTCTTTTCTTTTCTTTTCTTTTCTTTTCTTTTCTTTTCTTTTCTTTTCTTTTCTTTTCTTTTCTTTTCTTTTCTTTTCTTTTCTTTTCTTTTCTTTTCTTTTCTTTTCTTTTCTTTTCTTTTCTTTTCTTTTCTTTTCCTTTCCTTTCCTTTCCTTTCCTTTCCTTTCCTTTTTTTCTTCTTTTCCTTTTTTTTTTTTTTAAAGGGAATCTTCATTTTCTAGAACAGTAATTGCAATGCCATCTTTGTAAATCTTGTTCTCTTTTCCCATAGGATTTGCAAATAGAACGAGAGAGGACCATGTATAATATTTCTGGTGGCTGCACAGCCCTTGTGGTGGTATATTTATTGGGGAAGCTTTACGTGGCAAATGCTGGTGATAGCAGGTGAGTAAGCGTGGTGTCTCCCCAACTATTCCTTCACCCCAAACTCCCCAGATCTGGTGTTATCAAGTTCCTTAGTTGCAAACAGTATCACAAGAGGATTCTTTTTCTCAGCTGGACACTTAATGGTTCTCGCAGAAACCAATGCAAATGGCAGTGATAGGCTGCCAGTATTTTGTCAAGTGGTGGTTGCAGTCATGGAGGTTGACAACACTTCTGGCCCTGTAGCAGCTTCTGAATAACTTGATGGTTTCACAGAAATGGAAAGATGCTAACGAGCCATTGAAACAGAAGGGATGTTGGGTGTGTGGTGGAATCGTGTTGAACACTGACAAGGTGATTGCATCTGGAACAGCTGGTAGGGCTGGACTTGTTCAGTAGGAAGTCCTCTGGTCCCTGTCCTCAGCCTTAGTCTTGAAAGGCCACCTGGCTCTCAGATTTTGGTATAATTGAAGGTAACAACCTGTGAGCAAATAACTACTATTCCTGCAACAGAGAGGAGGGGAGAGAGAGAGGCAATCACAGGTTAGGATTTTTACTGTGTCTTATTTTAGCCTGTGTACTCATCCACTTCTCAGAACGGAATGCTGTCATTAAGGAGTTGTTGCTTTGTTATACTTAGAAGATGGATGCTTGAAGACTTGTGACAAAAAGCTTTTTCTAGCTAAAACTAGGAGCACGTTCAAATTATCGCACTCACATTCTTTTCCCCTCTCTTACTCTCTGCCCATACCACCATCAGAGAGAGATAATGAGGCTGTTCTTGCAAGACTTAAGACCTTCACATGTTTCTTTTGGCAGTACTCTGCATAAACAGGCCAGGGAGAATATTATAGTTCCCTGCATGATACAGACTGCTGTTGTGGTCTCTTAGCCGCTGAGAAATTGAAGTCTGCAAAGATACGGAACCACATTGTCTTTAGGTAAAAACTGCTATGGTTATGCATCTGTGTTTGAGGTTTGTGTGCACATAGTTCATGTTGGTACTGTGTGTGCACAATGTATTTACAGAGAGCAGTCAACCACAAAATGTTTTGTAGTTTAAACCCAGCATTTTTATTGCCTCTTGCTGCTTTAAACTGTGTAGGAAGTCAGATAAATCCTTAGTGTATAAAAATCCTATTCTTTTCATGTTGCGGATTGTTCTTGATATGCTGAATTTTGTGTTTATATGCTTGCCCGATTCCTCTTGACAAGTGACATATTTGAATCTTTTTTGCATCAAATGTCAAATGAGTCCTCACAGAGGGTAGCTGCAAACATGTTTTAGTATACCACCTGTGTTAGTTGTCAGAACCAGTAGCTGCACTAAATTTTAGCTCTTTTGCCATTAAATTAGAAATAATCATGTTTTCCTGTGCTGTTCTACTTGAAGTACAATTGAGACTCTTCTGTTGTGTTGGCTAAATTGCTTTGTTGTCTCCTAAAAGTGTGCTATGTAAAATTTGCCATGCAGGACCAACTTCTGAGTAGTTGAGATCTTTGTTCTTAAATGACTGGCTGCTTCCAGTTCCCCCAGGATTTCTCCTCTGCCTTCCCAGAGCAGCCTTAACATCATTGCAGCCCTTGACACCTGGTGGGAAGAAACTCATTGATGATATCTTGAATTAGCTCAAGCGCCCACTTCAGTTAAAGCCACCAAGTCTTCAATAGGCTTTGAATATTCATCAAGCCCATCAAAAACATCTCTTCAGGAAAGAACAAAGAGCAGGAATTAGAAGGGAAGCCATCGGCAAGGCTGGGTCTTGTTTGAACCAGAGATCAATTTTCTATACTCATTCCTTGTGTCTTGTAGCTAACAGGGTCCCTCCAGATCCTAGTTTGGTTTTGCACTTTCAAATGACCTCAGGGAAATTTTCCTCATGCTGAAGAGAATTCTCTGGATTCCCAGAATCTTTCACTTTCAAGTAAGCCCGCTTCTAGATTTTCAGAGCTCAAGAAAAGAGAAGCTTCTAAGTGTAGATCAGTAGTTCTGGGCCTCTCTCCCATCCAATCCTGGCTTCCCATGTTTCAGAGATAAAGAGAAAAACAGCTATTGCAAAACATCCATGTTATTCCTCCTCACTAAAGGGACATTTTAGAACTAGAAAAGAAGCTCTGAGGTTGTCCACCTACTGCCAGGGTTCACAGTGCATTCCTGTATTTTTAACATCCAAGTCACTTCGCCAGGAAGTTTTATTCTTGTTAGTTGGAAAAATATATTCCTTTTTGCTGTGTCATGCCTTGCGTGGTCAACTTCACGATTTGTACAGATACAAATGAGGACAGTGAGAAGTACAATAAGGGAACTACTTTTAAAAAAAATTTTGTTTACTCTTGAGAAGAAAAGTGGGGTTTGTTTTTCCCCCCAAACAGGGGACTTGTGCTAGTTGCAGTTGGAAGGAGATGCCAAAACC